>NC_064626.1:855606137-856231137 GCF_023864275.1 Schistocerca cancellata
CCCGAGTAGAATTCGGACGGATAGACAGGCGGGGACAAAAGGACGAAAAAAAAACCGCGAAAATAACATTAATCGTTTTAACGAATGTCTAAAAAATTACATTTTATTGCTATATTATACATATACAATATTAAATGTCGTTGAACCGATACGTACTTTACAGATGAAAGACAAACTTTTCTGAACTGTCGTTTGAACTCTATGCATACGTAGCTTTTGAATTTCTTGATTTATACTACCACTAATCCGCTTAGCTTCCTTCCATAGAAGATTAACTTCATGCTGGTGCGTTTGTTTCAACTTGGTGGCATTTCACTTAATATATGCATTATGAAAATTTTGATGCAAATTCATGTTGAACCCAATAACATCATATTTATATGCCTTTCAGAATATGACTGACTCACTGACCGACACCCAACGATTTCGACCGGCATGGTAGGGAACTCCCAGAATGAAATCTGACATTAGGGCGGACTTGTTTCAAGTTAGGGAATCCCGGGCATGCACATGTGTAAGGCATTCAGTTCAGAGAGGCCACAGAGACGGGTGGGCATTTTAATATTGTCTATGCTCGAGAAAAGGATTCGTGTCAATCTCTTGGTATTTAAGATACTGTCTGCTGATGCTATCGAAGCTAGTTTGCCAACCATGTGTTTACTTCCAAATCTTGTTGATTTTCTGTCCCTTTGCTACCATTACGCCATCGGGCGTTGTTTTGAAACTGAATTTCTGTTGGCGGGTGCATTTTCTTGTCTTGAGATTTTGGAGTGTGTGCAGTAATAAAGCCTCGATTGTTTTGTGCGTGTGTAGACACGCTCGTAGCCAATGGTGTGTTCAGTTTCATGACTGAGTCGTTGAAGACCATTTATGATACGATTATTTGTTGAACTTACAGATCCTTCTTCTTGCCAGGTAATACTAACAGTTATTAGCGCCATGCGCGGAATTGTCTCTATTGTCTGGAAGGTGTCCATATCTGATTTACGCTGAGTAACTACCTGGGTGCAGCCAGTTGGATTCTGAGGTTGCCGGTTGCGCTGCCTCTTGATCAACAGTACACGTGTGGACAAAAAAAATTGTCGCAGCATTGTACCTGTCATAATCTTTTTTTTTAAATTATGTATTTTTGGGAATGTGTGTCCTTTTTGGGGAACTAAACGTGACTTTTAAGGTAATTGTCTTAGTTACTCTCAATTCCTTTGGTGACTGGTGTTGTGGAACATTCTGTGGTACCAAGAAATTGTAGATCAGTAAACACGTTGTCAGAAAATACGATAAGGTGAATTCCAAAATTATCTGGGACACAAATTCTTCTCATTGAGCTATCGTTTTGCAGCATACAGTGCATTAAATTTTTGTGCAGTTTTTCTGCCTCATAAACTTCTACCAAAAAAGAATGTTCTGTGTCCTAATAATTACATGCATGAATTGAAACCTAATGATTAGGGGTCTATTCTCAAGAAACTGCAACAAAATTCTGTGCATCTGTGATGTGAGGTGTTGAAAGTATTTGCTTCCATAGCTGTGATAGTTAACCTGAAAGCTCATTTGTTGTCTTAGAAGACAGATATTTTCATAACCATATACAACATTTAGGGTTTCCTGTGTTTTTAACAGTACAGTATGTGTCGCTGTGACAGTATATTAGACTTACTTAAATGCAACAGCACATGTTCAGGGATGTGCAAGTCTTTGAAATGTAATTACTTTGAAACTTCTTGTTGTTGTTCATAAGGTGTTATGTAATTAATTGTCGAAAGCTAATAAGTAAATTTTTCTTAATGGTTTCATTGATCCTTAAGTATACATTGCTCAATAAATATCTTGGTCATGAACGATGTTCAACCCCTCCTTGGACTCAGTCCTCCCCC
This sequence comes from Schistocerca cancellata, assembly GCF_023864275.1. Taxonomy (NCBI): domain Eukaryota; kingdom Metazoa; phylum Arthropoda; class Insecta; order Orthoptera; family Acrididae; genus Schistocerca; species Schistocerca cancellata. The sequence goes on from NC_064626.1 coordinate 855,608,012, forward strand.
TCATAGGGAACCTCATCCAGTAGCTGTGTACTAGCATTATAAATCTACTAGCCAGTTATGTCGATTGTTATAAATACTGACATTACTTCACACTTCAACACGTTGGCAACCACGACATAGACACTGTCACACTCTTGGCTAGTGTGTGAGAAGATAACTGTTAAATAATGTAAGGAATGACTAACTAGTACAGCACTGTGCCACCTGGAACATTTGTGAAGATGCAACACACTGTAGGAAAGAGGACCAGCAACTTAAGAGAACCAGATTTCATTTTTCTTCAGTTTCTGTCACGGTTGCGTTCGAAAATTTTTATTTGTAGTGCCTAGTTTCGGAATACATCGCCCAATCTCGAACCGTGCCTTACAAACAATAAGTGGCTGTTAATGTAATCTTTAAAAAATGTAATTTCCAGAAAAATTAGGCAACTCCCATTAATGTAGTTAATATTAGACACCTTCATTTAAATGTTAACGTATATTTCCACCAGTGCACACACAACCAATAGCAATGGCTGACATTTTTATGTCCTCCTATAACAGTAATGCTTATTTAGGATGTAGTAACTCCACTAAGACAAGTAGTGTTATCTACCTCCAAAGCACTAGTTATATTGTTATGATCATATCAAAGTGAATTCGAAGGGGTTCGCTAGTGGTTATATGTGATATTCTTCTATGTTGCGCAGCTTTACATGCTTCAAACTCCTACGGTGGAAATCATCTGCTGTTCACTAAACAGTAGTAATCTAGGTGATCCAATAAAATCAACTAAACAATCACAATGTATTAATTAAAGTATCAATTCATGAAACGTTAAGGAAATACAGCACTGTAACGAGGTGTGATCAAATATTTGAAGTGGATATAAGCCATTGTCAAAATGTAGCTCTAAAAAGAAACAATATAAGTGTGACATAATCGTAAAGGAATATACTGATGGGTTACAGTATACATTGCTCTTGTACATGGTGTAACAAAGCAGGTGGATCCTCTCCACCTGTCATGTTTTTGTCCCCCCACCCCCCTCCCAAATTAATCTTATTTTTCCCAAAATTTGTAATACCTTCGATATGCTCGTATATATGGCATGTGCACAGTACATAAAGGTATTGAACATTGACTCAGGGCTTATCGAACATACAATGTAGTAAATACTGCAACCAATCACAAGTTTCCTTGAAATGCCTTTATTATACCATTAATGGTTTAGGGCCTGAACCCATCATCAGGTGGTAGCCCTGACTTCTTTTACATCTGTGTCCTAAAATACAACAAAATTTTTTTGGTGCATAGTTTTCCAAATATTTTACATTTGCGTCTTAAATTGAACAAAGTTTTTAGTATGCAAATACAAAATATTTCGAAGACTATGCGTCACAAAACTTGTTATATTATAGGACACAAATTTGAAAGAATTCAGTGCTCCAATCTGACGATGGGCTCAGGCCCGAAACTAGTAAGCGTATAATAAAAGCATTCCAAGAAAACTTGTGGCTGGTTAAAGTGCTTACTACAGTGTAATTTATGAAAACAGCTGTGGTGTTCTCCAACCAAAACAGATAAAATAATTATCCAACTTAAGTTAATCATCTATTACATTGCTTTGTTTATCCATAGTTAAGGAGCTAACTAATTTGCCTAAAAACCGTCTAATTACAAAACATCAGTAATTTCAGGTTTCGTTGTCACAGTTCATTTGTAAACACATATCCAGTTACTAACATTATAGATGAAAAAGCTTTGTAAATAACTACGGTATAGCAGTTATGCAGCTAATGGGGAAAATTAGTTAGCAGCCCTTGCACTCATTTAGTTTCAAAGTAATTAACTTCTTTAGTAAAAACATTGTTGTTGAAATAAATCCAAAACTTAAGCAAATTAGCGAGCATAAATCAATAGAAATTATCGTTGTACCCCTAAAGTTCTCTTTCAAACGAATGTTCTTCCGCTATTCATTTGCTTAGAGATGTATATCTTTAATTGCAATGTGTGAAAGAAAACAATAGCCAAACTCAATTCTAATTATTGTAAACTATAAGGGGCTTGCTGGAAGTCACTTGAAGTCAGTCAGTAGTGAATTGTGAAACGAGTATGATCTGTATCTGAAAATACAGCACGATCTTCCTCAGACGAGTTAGTACAAATTATTAGTACAAATACACAGTACAGTAGAAATTTTAAAGCTATGTCTGTAACTTTTCTTATGTGAGAATTTTGTATTTTTTATTCTTCTTATGTTGTCTTTTTCTCAATAATCAGTATGATTTCTCGTGGGTGATTTCCTTTAAAGTGAAACACACCTCCATGATTCAAAGTAATGCTTTAAATTTGCTTCTGACAAACAAAGTTAGAGTAGTTTATTTATCGTTAGCTGCTGCACCTACTGATTTGTATTTGCTTTCGAGAAAGTCAGTACTCCAGACACCCAAAGAGCATGCTGAGCGAGAGGTAAGTCACTTTTATTTCGTGACAGATCTCACCTTACATTCTTGCGCAAAGATTGTGTAGTTAGGATTGTCAGATAGCCAGAACATTAATTTTCAGTGAGCAGTGTCGGTAATTTCAAACAGTTCTTTGATTTTGAGTAGAGCAGTAATTTATTTTTGTGGACATCGCAAGTCGAACTAAGAACTTCATATCACATAACGTTCATTATGTGCTTCGGTGAGTTAACAGTTTTCATTGAGCATGCAATTAAGTTTGACACTTAAATAGATCCATTTTCTGGATTTCAAATTTTGCATTCATGAAGTTTAAATTTTTATTTCACGGCACTGTTCACATGCGCAACACAAGGCCAACCAACAGTCAGTTTTGTTCAGCGGTTGAATAAATTTAAAATACACGTTGCACGAGGAAAAAGTTTTCGAAATCAATGTGTTGTTTTAAAAAAGAGACAATGTTTCTTTTTAATAGGAAGCTTACACATGTGAACCCCTTTCGCCTAGAATATTCTTCTGGTTTCTTTGTGATCACGTAGTTGGATTGCCGCGGGTTCTTGCTAGCGAATCAACGTCACACGTATATGCCCAAACATCTGTATTTTCTCTTTCATCTACTGTAATTTCATTATCATTTTTGTGTGTGATTTTGTGAAACTTTTCTTTCTCCTTTTGCAAAACAATATTGAGTATGAAGATATTTGTTGCATAGGGCGGCAATAGTACAAACACTGTGAAATATTTCAGTGTTATCTAGATTTTTCTTAGATTTTTCAGTTGCATAAGAATTCAATACATTCGCATATTTAACTACAAATGAAAATTTTGTTTAATAATTCAGTCTTTAAGTCTCAACGTTACAGCTAGCAACACAATATTTCGTCGTGGTATTAGATCGCATACCACTTCACGAAGTAATGAACCGATTATTAATGATACAGGTGAAGCACGACAGTCGTTACACATTAATAATTTATGTGAGATATCAGAGAATGCAAATAAGTGTTCATCACAGATGGGTTCCTTATTAAGGAATCGACGGATCGTATATCTAACAGTGAACAAAATACTTCAGAAGATGAATTTGTAGGCAAAACGTCGCCTGGCTATGCGAAATTTTGCAACAGCCATTTACTGCGACAGTTGATTCGGCCTTTTCTTCCATTTCTTTTAATCAAACAGTGCATGAGCCAACACCTGTTACTGCCGGTACGCACTCAGACGTTGCAGATCTGGTAAACGCGAATGTGGAAATCAATAATCCAACATTGTTAGAGTTGCTACAGAACATGAAAAAACCTTGAATGTCACATGTAAAACAATAGAACAAAACACAAAATCAGAAGAAGAAATAAGTAAAGACATCAAGAAACCTGAGGAAAAAAAAACAGCAAAACCTTTTTGTAGAAATTCGACAAGAGATAAGAAACAACTTACAATCAGTTGTTACGTGGTTAGAGACCAGGCCACACAGTATTGAAAGTTAACAAAAGAAGTGAAAAAAGACACAAAAGAACGACAATGAACTACTTGCAAAAATAAATACGACTACATCGAACGCTGTAGTCTGGCAATTCGCACATCACCACCACCTATTGAAACAGTTAGTGAACAGGTAAACGCATTAAGACTGAACTCTGACGAACAAAAAGAACAATCTAGTACGTTAACAAGGAATGTCGAAGATCTGACGACAAAAATGGCAAATTTGTCTACAAGTACGGACAATGATTCTGACGTTAAACGCCCTGTACCATTTTGACGCAACATTTTACTAGGCACCTAAGAACTTTAAAAAGTCAGTCAGCAAGAGAAAAGACATAAACAACAAGCGAGCACGGTTGGCACCTATCGAACCTTAACTAAATAGTAATGACACCAACGACTTTACGCACTGACACCCACGGGACGAAACTTGTGATGAATCCAACAGTTTGTGGTGTCTTTGTGACTTTCACAGAGAACAATGCTTTTCAAGTAGGCACAATAGTAAGCTGCCCATCAGGTGTAATAGAGAGCATTCCACTTTTATCGAAACGACAATTTCGATTACAAGCACTTTGTCATCGTTTGTAAAGTCAAAATTTTTCATAACTTTGGCAACGATGTTCACCCCCAAAGTTCGTTGGACAAGGTTTTGTTTCCAGTACCACCAAATTGACCTTTAAGTCATAGGTCGGAATTTATGTGTTGATACCTCGAAAGCGAGCCAGCTGTGAGAATGCAAAGTGAGCATTGTTTTTATCACGCTTTGTTTTCTGCTTATTGGCCGCAAGCTACTCGGGATAGAGTAAAGCATAGTGTAATAATGATAAAGTTTGGTCAGTCCAAGTTTTCAAGCCCAGGTAAATATTTTGAGATGTTACGTACGAACTAATATCTTACAAACCCGTGAAGTCCACCTGAATTCATACGCACTTGCTTAGCGATATTGACTTCAGATTTCCGTCACGTAATTGACAAAGATTCAAGAACGAGCAAAATGTTTTAAAGGTTCGTTACAAGGACTGGAACTAGACTCCAACAACTGCATCACTCGAAAATATGACAACAGGCATCATGACTCGCAACATTCTCTTCCCAGAACGATCAGAGAAATGACGAATGCTCTCTCAAAATTCATTATCACAGAGACAGACGACAAAACAGGCATCATCCCTATGATTCACACTGATAAAGCGAAATAATTATCGTGACAGAAGCCATTTCCGTAGGGACGACCCAGATCACGGAAGTCGACAGAACAGTCGCAATGAAAACGACCACGCTTACAGTATTTAAAACAACTACAGGCGCAACTCGTATTTTAATGAGTACAATTCTGATCTATCGGGTCGACAAAGTTCATGTTAGAACAGGAATTATAGAGACAATTATCAAAATGGGGCACATTATCAAAACAGTAACAGACAATACAGTCAACATTGACAAAACATAAGTACAAGCCCGCTGCGACACGTAGATGGTTGAAACGAGGCCGCCTAATCCGGCCAATAATCAGCAGCGCGGAAGTAACACACACCAATGACACGCAACGTCGGCAGCTGACATTATAGACAAGACTGAAAACGTCGCTGCCGAAACAGCAAATTTCGTATGTCTAGAAGACATGAGGGATGTTTTATTACAGAAATCAGATAATACACCGAATACTACTGCACTTCCTCTGATACTGTTTTCTTTAGGTAACGTACCTTTGTCTACTGATCTTGACTCAAGTAGTCCCATACATGTGATTAGTGAAATTGCATTCAACAGATGTACCAAGACGACACTGTCCTACATTACATTTACGTAAAATCAAACTTCAAGAGGCTATTTCAGGCAAAAGCGGTGATGTACGACATCAAACGTTTTCGGATTTCACATTTCAAAGCCCTAAATTTATAATGAGTTTCTTAACTGTACCGTTTTTGTCGACATAAATGATACTAGGAGTAGACTTCAAACATTTCTTTATTTCAGCATCTATCTTAGACGATTTTCTATGAGCACTTATTAGTACAAGGTCCCTCGCTACATATTCGTTTAGTACCGCTTTCCTGCCATGTCTTGCCTTTCAAGAGTCTTCTTTTGTTAATAATCTTTCCAAAACTCGTGTCGGTTCTTTTTTGGAATTGCAGCAACTGTTCAGTCATCGTTTCAGGTCTTTTGCCCTCTAGAAATTCATACGCTGATATCTCAGCGCTGATATATCAGAAGTTGAATACTGAAGTACATTACTTCACCAAACTCGAACATTAAATCGCCATGTAGTATGGTGGCCATGACAGTAATCCCTGAATAGTCATCTGAGCCGTTTCATCACACTCGCTGCAGGGTTCGAAGACAGATGAAACTGAGAGTTCTACATATAGCCTTCATACGTATTCCTTCCAATGTACTCTTCCATGGTTTGGGTGAAAACTGGGATCTGTTGTCACTGCTAACTTGTTTAGATTTGCATACTGTATCCATATAATGTTGCCCGAGCTTGCTAGCTATTGTTTTCGGAATACATTGTCTCAGTTGATGTAACTTTACAATTATGGAAAACACATCCATTATTACCAAAATATAGGGTAATTCCGGGAGAGAGGGATCACCTTTCCTTGTAATGAGGTTTCGGGACACCCCAGCCATTCTATAGTAATTAAAAAGACACACAGTTATCTAATATCGAATATATTTGCAATATTTATAGGTGAGATGGACTGGCGATCACTAGGTGACAAATTCCAAACACGCTGTGAATTTATGTAATATTTTATTGATTACAAGATCAAATAAATCGTAGGAGACATTCGAAGTAAAGCGTTTAGTTGCCAACAAAAGGATTTTCAATGCTCTTCGCAGTTCAAGCTGGTAACATTTAATAATTATGAAACTCGGCAGAACTGAAAATTTGTTTATCTTTTTCTTCGCGTCTCAATTTTACCAAATACGTTACAAGTAATATAGAATTTTGTGCAGCTTTCATGCAACCAATGGCTCCATGTAACTCATTTGTGCCGATCAGAATTTCTGATTGTGCAATAGTTGTCTTCCGCAAATCCCACACAAACATTTTCGTCATAGCCTTCACTATCTTACAGATTGGGATCAGAGTCTTCTGAGCTAGAGGTGTTGCACCTATTCTTCTTCTTCGTCTTCTTCTTCTTCTTCGCTGGTGGAGCTTTTGGCTTCTTCACATTTTGCCTATTCACCTCCTTGTTTTTCTTCTATTGGCTTTGTCAAACTTTGTAAATTTGTGTTAAGGTCTTATGGGACCAAACTGTAGAAGTCATCGGTCCCTAATCTTACACACGACTGAATCTAACTTAAACTAACTTCTCTAAGGGCAACACATACACCTATGCCCGAGGGACGAATCGAAAATCCGACGGGGTCAGGCTCGAACCGTGACAAGGCGCCCAAGACCGCTCGGCAACCCAGCTGGCATGGCTTTGTCAGTTTGAAGTTAAACAATTTGTCGAATTTAAAATTGTAGCAACGGTTGTTGCAACACCTTGTGGTGCGATTTTTTTCCACCTCCAAGATCTTAGATTTTATTTAGAACTCCCGTTGGTGACTGAACTACCTCTAGATCTTCTAGTTCCTCTGGGATGTCTTGAGAACTGTTTGAAGAAGCACTGCTAGGTTCTCCACTGGTGACAGAAGGAGCTTCTTACAGCGTTGGTTGTGCTGGTTCTTCGATAGTGAGGTAGGCATGCTCTGGAATAGATATCATATAGAAAGGTGCGATCCCTGTTGCCCTGAATCCAGACACTGCATTCACGACTATTGCTGCTTTCGCCCAAGGAGATCCCAACAATTCGACGAATTTCAGCCTTGTTGTCTGCCGGGGTTATTGTAGATGAAACATTTACAAGCAGATTAGTAACACGTCGTCAATGACTGAAGAAACAGCGGTCAATAGGCTGCAGGAAACGGGTCGTATGACTTAGCTGACTTAACGATATAATGACATTAGCCTCTTCACACTCTAATATGTCCACCATTCAGCAATGTAAGGAATGCCCACCCAAAATAAGGACTTTTTCCAACTGGTTTGCTAAGAAGAAAATAATCTCCTAGTCAAGCATAAAATATGTCAGAAGTCACGTAGGTTGACTTCTCATTGATCACAACTTGTGATTCAGGCGGCATTCCGTCAGTGAACTCTTTTTCCTATTTTTCCCCTTCAAAATGCAGAAAGGGGAGAGTGGTGGGAACGTATAGCCCTTCAGCACTGAAACAAGTAGCACCTGAAACAGTTTCGCCTTTTTCGCCACTAGTAATAGTGATCTCATTTTTTGAGTCTCTCTTGTCCTTGTTATTCAGCCGTAACCCACTCTCATCTCATTAAAAGTGTGACCTGGTTTCCCAACTAAATCACTGTCTCGGAGGATTCTCTCCAGCATGGTAAAATAGTTTTCTGTTCTTTCCTTATTCATCCTTGCAGTTCTGTTTATCGACACTCCATTGCCTTTTCTAACTGATAACAAGGGGTTCAGGACCAAGACAACTTTCAAGCCAGTCATAATCTGCCTTCTGGCATTCCTTATTGAAATTATGGAGATTTTGTGGCTGTCAGATAATTTGAATGCCATCACTCGAACTGTCTATTAGGAGAAAAACCACTAGGCTGCAATTTAATTAGGTGCCGCACCCTTTTTCTTTCTAAACATCTGTTCCAAGTACAGGTGGTGGCCCAAAACGAACTACCGATTTTAATCTTCCTTTTAGTGTGATTGATGGTTCCTGGTAATGTCTGGCAGCTGCACTGACACCCATTGTACGCTTCTTCACAACAATGTAGGTTTTCCGCAGAGTTTCTTCATCCCTACATCTCTTCCGGAGCCTTTCTTTCATAACGTGTCGGCATTTTACCTCAGTAATAAGAAAATGAAAAGCGTAGTAGGAACCTGCATTTACATATAGACAATTAAAATGAAAAGTATAAGGCGAGAATGATATCCTGTGGTTTAGTCATCCATGCTGCATTCACCTGGTTCTAAAGTTCATATGGTGGTTGGCATTGTGTCAGAGCGCTCGACGCACATTTTCCATTGGCGACAAATTTGGTGTCATGGCGGGACAGAGCAAAAGACACCAAGAAGGTACGTGTTCTTGCAGCACTGTCTTGCTAAAAAATGGCGTCTCGGCTGTTGGTGCGGAGAGGGTGTGGCTACAGGTCACAGGATGTCTGTCATTCACGTAGGTCACACTGGCCAGAGTGCCCTGGACACGCACCATCTGTGATTTGTGGCTGTACCCAATAGCACTCCACACCGTATGGCCTTGAGCTCTCACTGTATGTCTTGTGAGAATGCAGTCACTGCGATGTCGCTCCCACTGTCTGCTTGCGATCCAAAATGCGGACATCATTTTCAAATAAACAGAACTTGACTACTTCCGAATACACTATCTGATGACATTTATGTCCCCAGAGACGTCGTTTCATACATTCGTCAAATGTAGGCGCAGAAGTGGACGACGCGCACGTATCCCATAGTATTTCTTTCCAGATCGTAACTAATATGCGTACCAAATTTGGGAGAAATCGTTCCAGGGGTTCAGGAAGAGCATTTTACGAGGGGCTTTGCCCGCGTGCCCACGTGTCAAATATATTTCACATCTATTCATTCTATTTCACACGTATTTCATCTGTATCTGTAGCGAATGTTGCCCTGCAGTTTCATTTCCACGCGGTTCAATTTATGCCTGCCAGTGTGTTGTGAATAGAGTTAATAGTTACGAACTAATAAATTAAAGCGTCATGCATGATGCGACAGTTTTTCACGCATCAGAGTGTTTGGGACGTTATATCTCCTGAACTGCGTCTTGTTAAGTGATATAATTTTATTGGTACATTTAGTGATATATCTGAGTACTGTAAAATGTGTCGCGAATACGGTTAGTAGTACAGAAGTAACAAGTTAAAATGTCCTTCATCATGCGGTAGCTTTACTGCATAAACAGGGAAAATTAGTAAACGATAACGTTTTTCCTTTCATCATTTGTGGGTAGGGATGGGGAGGTGTCAGCGGGCAATAGTTTCTTAAAGGTTTGAAATACTTTGTGAAGTTTGCTGTGAGTCACTTAGTGCTCTCATTCTCAAACACTGGATGACCAAACTAATGGAATTCGTATGTTGTAGGCCGCACTACTTTTTCACCACCACCCCTTTGATAGGTATGTGGTTCTTACCCCACAATAATTCCTTCCAGACAGTGATATGCAAAGCAAGTTTGGATGAAATCGTTCCAGGGCTCATGAGAAGACGTGGAACTCACATATACATACATGTATTTTTGTAATAGGTATTGACGCACTGCAATGTTGTTGTAGCGACGGAATTTTAAGGACTTTTAGTAAATAAGTGGTTGCCACAATGTTTGTGTTTGTAACGGCATGGTAACTGACAGGTATGTGTTTATATGAATGCGTGGTGAAGGAACACACACCACATGAAATCCACAACTGTGATATGTATTATGTCAATTGAAGGTGGAAAGGATGGACGGGAAATGAAAGGGAAGGGACTGTTGATATCAGCTGCATCGAGACGTTGCGCGGTATCAGCGGGAACGAGTGAAAATGTGTGCTGGACAGGAATCGAACCCGGATCTCCTGTTTACTAGACGGTTGGAAAATCTGGAAATTTGTGGTTAGGTCTTATGGGACCAAACTGCTGAAGTCATCGGTCCCTAAGCTTACGCCGGCCGCGGTGGACGAGCGGTTCTAGGCGCTTCAGTCCGGAACCGCGCGACTGCTACGGTCACAGGTTCGAATCCTGCCTCGGGCATGGATGTGTGTGATGTCCTTAGGTTAGTTAGGTTTAGGTAGTTCTAAGTTCTAGGGGACTGATGACCTCAGATGTTAAGTCCCATAGTGCTCAGAGCCATTTTTGAACCTAAGCTTACGCACTACTTAATCTAACTTAACCCTCAGTTGATAACATCCATCTCTTAGGTGGGTATAAAAGCTCTCAGACGTGCATTGTTACTTGGTTCTGATATTTCAGCTATGCTTGATTCGTGAGTTGAACTTGCTACTGTGTGGAGGTCATTGTGTCATTTCCACGATAGTATTGTTTTACTCGCACACAAACGTCAGTCACATCGTCTCATAGGCGGATGTGACTATAGAGGTAAGATTTTTACTCCGTCTGACATACAGATATTACTCTACCCGAGTAAGTTTTTTTGTGTGATATTCTTTACTTTTCAAATATCTCATTACTTGTAGATGGCTATCAGTGGAGGGATATCCTGTGTGTCACAAAGAAGCAAAAGAATGGTGCATATGGCTTTACAGCAGTTTGAAGAAAGCGATGATGATTCTAATTCACACGATTCTTATGTTCCTGAGGAAGATCACGTATCAGATTCAGACCATGACAATGATTCTGTAATAGATGTGAATGATATTCTTTGCACGTCCGAGAATGAACAAGGTGGTGTTGATTCTCTTTAGAGTAGGGAAAATGATGACACCGAAACTGACACAATTTATGATGGCAAAATGAACTATTTCTTTGCGTGTATATCAAGATATTTGAGAAAACACATTCAAGTTTAGAAACAGAAATATTAAATTTTGTGAATTTTGCAAAACAAAAGTTTCCTTTATAAACTATTTTATGTAAAAACTAGTACTTAATTTTATAATTTTTTTGTATTGTATTGCAAAATGTGACTAAAAGACAATAAAAATATTAGTATTAACTTTTCATCAAGTTTTTAAATTGTTATTTATTTTCGGTATTCACTACAGTGGAAATTTTTTGAAAAATTTGGTGACCTTAGTCTCCCAGACGGATGTTACCTTAAAAGCCATTTTTTTCACATGTTACCAACTAAGGCTTAAACTAACTTACGTTAAAGACAACGCACACACGCACTCCTGTCCGAGGGAGGACTCTAACCTCCGACGGGATGAGCCGCTCGGACCGAGACAATACGCTCAAGACCGCGCGGCTAACTCGCGCGGCTCTAGGCAGTTGCGTTTTAACCACTGCGTCATCCGGTCACAGTGCTTATCGCAAAGGCGAAGACTATCTCTGTACGCTCACCGGCCGGCTCACATTCCCGCCAAGCGCCACCTGTCTTGTCCGTGTCCTCTATGCTTGCCACTCTGAGTTTCCCACAGGAGGTCAAATATAATTGTGCACATGTGCTGAAGATCGCGGATTCATTGCCCATTGAGGTGAATCAATTACCTGGATGCCTGGTGCCTGTTCTTTCGTACATGTAACTGATTGCCTCTATGGACACTGAATCCACCACCTCCAGTGCGGAGGCACAATTACGTTCGACCTGCAGCAGGAATCTTATATCAGTAAAAATAAATGTCGTGTGACTAGGGCCTCTCGTCGTGAACATTCACCGGGTGCAAGTCTTTCGATTTGACGCCACTTCGGCGATTTGCTCGACGATGGGGATGAAATGATGATGATTAGGACAACAAAACACCCAGTCCCTGAGCGGAGAATATCTCCGACCCAGCCGGGAATCGAACCCGGGCCTTTTTTTTCTAATCTCATTTTGTTCGTTATAGTTCGTTGCAATTGTTCGCGGCAGACCTCCCCTGACGTCAGTTAAAGTTCGTTGTTGATCCACCCACTCAGTTTCTTTATTACAGGGGGCAGCTAACCGTCTGACCGAACACGCTGAGCTACCGTGCCGGCAAGGCCCTTAGGACCGACATTCTGCCGCGCTGCCACTCAGCTACCGTGGGCGGCCCTTAAATTAGTGAGCTTGGAGGACATGGGCAAAGACTGCAGATACGTGGCGCTAGGTACGAATGTGAGTAGGCCGATGAGCGTGCCGAGATACACCACGCATTTGAGATAAACACTGTACCGAATGACGCAGTGGTAAGCAGGAGATCTCGAGTTCGAGTCCCAGTCCAGAACACATTTTCTCTCGTCGCCGCTGATTCCACATCAAGTCTTGATGCCGCTGATATCAATAGTTCCTCCCCTTTCACTTCCTTTCTACCCTCTCCGACTTCCGTTTACAGAATAGGTAAACATTTGCCAGCAACTGGACACAGGCGCCACTACGCAGGCAAAACAGATTGCCCGCTCATAGCCCGATGTAGGGGCCACGGCTGCCGGACGGAGGTTGTGTTGCGATTTGAGCGCGTGGCTGAGGAGCAATTACAGGTAGGGGCGCGTGCTAATGGGCTCGTTAATTAAGGCGGCTGACCGGGGCTGGCCGGCGTGGCCTGGCGTGGCGCGGCCACCGCAACTGCAGCCGCTTTAGCAGCAGCGCCTGCCGCAGCACGCACTCCTCTCTTTGGCAAAGTGCCGCAGCTGCCACCGTCTGGCAGGTCATCAGCTTATTGCTAGCCAGAGATACTCAACAGGTAGCCGGCCACTTGCATGGAAAGTATCGTGGATATTCATCAGTGCAATGTAACAGTGCGAACTGTTGAGGCACACATCTCACTGACAAGGGGAAGGCCCCAGACACGGCCACCCGATTGGATTCATATTTCGCAGGTCAGTTATGTACAACTTAAACTGGAAGACTCTGAGATATTTTGGCTCAAAACTGCACACCCTCCAACCCCTACGTTTTGGAATAACTACCAGACATCGCCAATTTGACCTCGTATTTTAAAGCGAAGAAAAGCACACTTCCAAGATATCAGCCCTAGAAACTGATCCTGCGCGAAATTTTGAGCCACGAATCTATTAGTACAGCACGCAGCTATGACCGTCTGAAAGTACATGGTGTTTATAAATTAATATTGGGTCTTTAACGCTATAAAATAATAATTATATTGAACTTACAGTTATAAATGATATGTCAAATGCCGGCCGGTGTGGCAGAGCGGTTCTAGACGCTTCCGTCCGGAACCGCGCTGCTGCTACGGTCACAGGTTCGAATCCTGCCTCACGCATGGATGTGTGTGAAGTCTTTAGGTTAGTTAGGTTTAAGTAGTTCTAAGTTCTAGGGGACTGATGACATCAGAGGTTAAAGTCCCATAGCGCTAAGAGCCTTTTGAACCATTTGATATCTCAAATGAAAGAGCAACTCAACTAGTTTTACCAAGAACCTTATAAATGTTCAGTATGAGCATTATTTGTCACACGGCACACATCAAGTCTATAGCCGAGTTCTTCCCAAACGTTGATAAGTGTGTCTTCAGTGATTGTAGCAACAGCTGCTTCAATCCGGTTTCTTAATTCAGGGAGGTCTGCTGGTAGCGGAGGCACGTACACACGATCCTCGATGAAGGCCGAAAGGAAAAAAACCGCATGGCGCTAGATCGGGTGAACGTGGAGGCCATGAAAAGAAAGCCCTGTCATTAGGCCCCTTGCGGCCTATCCATCGCTTGAGTACAGTGATTGCGGCGGAAACATTGCGCGCAGCTCATGCGCACTGGCGCCAAACACAACTGTTTGAGTTGCTCTTTCATTTGACATATCATTTATAACTATAAGTTTAATGTAATAAATGTTATAAAGCGTTAAAACCCCAATATTCATTTACAAACGCCCTGTACAGATTTAAGCCGCCAAGTGCCAAGTACTGTACAGCAGAGTGACAAACAGGCGAAGAAAGACTACAGTGGTGGAAATCAGTACAAAGGCACGGTTCCTATGAAAGTAATATACAATGTCCGAAGTATAAATCTATCGAATTTATTGTGAAAGTAATGGATACACTTGAGATAAAAGTTTCTTTCATAACACAAGTAACAAAATAAAGAGTTTCCATTTCCTGGATGGAAAGTTATATAAAGGCACTCACTGTGTTTTTGTGTTATTGCACTTCGTCCAACTTCTTTCCTTCATAATTACCTCAAACACTCTCTTCGGCATTGATTTTTTGCATATGTAGTTCTTGCACTGAAATTTTTTCCAACTCTTCTGGTATCTCTTTTTTTACTTCACAAACGTCATCAAATTGTCTCTTACTGCGGTAAACAATCTTTGATAGTATTCGTCAAAGGTTTTTGCACGGGGTTCACGTCCAGGCTACGTGCACACCAGACCGGTATCTTTACCTTGAAACCACTTTTTTGTTGTAGTAGAAACATGTAGAGAAGCATTGTATTGTTGAAAGATTAGACTTTCGTCCCCGAGGTTCTAATACATCCTAATCCATTATGTCTCTAGCACACCACTCTACATATCAGAGTTCATTATAGTGTTCATCCAAGCAATGGTGGTTTACTTTTGTTCCAGACGGCTGCCCAAATCATAATAGTCCCAAAACCAAAATTTCTGCTCATTCTTACTCGTTGCTCTGTTCTCAGATCATGCCAATCATACTGAAGTCCATCCTGCGGATCTAAATTAAACTTCTTCTCATCACTGAAGATCATTTTGTCCCATTGTCAAGTCCATGACATACGTTTTTCACCAAACTCCAATCTATTCGGTTTATGCTTGTGTTAGAGGACGTCTTTTGAGTGCAGTATGTTTGTCATTTGAAAAAAAAAATTGTCCTAAACGTCTGGCAATTACTGGAAGATGTAAATCAGCAACAAGTTCCGAAGAACAATGGTTTGTGCCCCTTACTCTGTGCAAAAGAAACCGTTTCGATGCTTCCGATGACTTTCTAGTTTGCCCATATTTTCCGTTCTGTCCGTATCGTGCTTCCAATCTAACGAAATTACAAATCACTGCACTTAAACAGTCCAATTCATTGGCTATTTGACGATTAGAGTGTCCCATTTCTTTCATCACACGATAACTCTTTTCCGCGTGGCAATGACAAAATTGTGGTTCGTGTACGCAATACACATTGTCATTAATAGTGTATGTTTCTTATTTGCGGGAAAGGCACGTACGCAGACACTAACACCCCAAAGAACCTACTGCCTTTCTACTGAGTTCCATCCTCTACCAGCTGAATCGTTGATGTCTTGTTATATACTGTTCTATTGAAATCAGATGCGATCCTATTTGACTGCACTTGTCAGTAACCTGGATCTTATAATATTGCGTATGCACTGTGCATGCCTTCTCCAACTGGCAATGTTAATTTGCGAACCAGTGTTCATGACTTTACACAACCAGTAATTTCCAGCGCTGTAGGTGTGAAGAGAACATTTCTGTCGAACGTGTTTTGTTTCCTTGTTTCACACAAAAAGAATACGCGATACGTCAGCCTCACATACATACACCGGGTGGTTATGACTGAATTCCAGCTACTCCCGGAGGTCCAGGGTGGGCTGTAATTATCGTACTGCAGCGAAACTTAGTAGATACACTCCTGGAAATGGAAAAAAGAACACATTGACACCGGTGTGTCAGACCCACCATACTTGCTCCGGACACTGCGAGAGGGCTGTACAAGCAATGATCACACGCACGGCACAGCGGACACACCAGGAACCGCGGTGTTGGCCGTCGAATGGCGCTAGCTGCGCAGCATTTGTGCACCGCCACCGTCAGTGTCAGCCAGTTTGCCGTGGCATACGGAGCTCCATCGCAGTATAGTGGGCATGCGGGAGGCCGGGTGGACGTACCGCCGAATTGCTCAACACGTGGGGCGTGAGGTCTCCACAGTACATCGATGTTGTCGCCAGTGGTCGGCGGAAGGTGCACGTGCCCGTCGACCTGGGACCGGACCGCAGCGACGCACGGATGCACGCCAAGACCGTAGGATCCTACGCAGTGCCGTAGGGGACCGCACCGCCACTTCCCAGCAAATTAGGGACACTGTTGCTCCTGGGGTATCGGCGAGGACCATTCGCAACCGTCTCCATGAAGCTGGGCTACGGTCCCGCACACCGTTAGGCCGTCTTCCGCTCACGCCCCAACATCGTGCAGCCCGCCTCCAGTGGTGTCGCGACAGGCGTGAATGGAGGGACGAATGGAGACGTGTCGTCTTCAGCGATGAGAGTCGCTTCTGCCTTGGTGCCAATGATGGTCGTATGCGTGTTTGGCGCCGTGCAGGTGAGCGCCACAATCAGGACTGCATACGACCGAGGCACACAGGGCCAACACCCGCCATCATGGTGTGGGGAGCGATCTCCTACACTGGCCGTACACCACTGGTGATCGTCGAGGGGACACTGAATAGTGCACGGTACATCCAAACCGTCATCGAACCCATCGTTCTACCATTCCTAGACCGGCAAGGGAACTTGCTGTTCCAACAGGACAATGCACGTCCGCATGTATCCCGTGCCACCCAACGTGCTCTAGAAGGTGTAAGTCAACTACCCTGGCCAGCAAGATCTCCGGATCTGTCCCCCATTGAGCATGTTTGGGACTGGATGAAGCGTCGTCTCACGCGGTCTGCACGTCCAGCACGAACGCTGGTCCAACTGAGGCGCCAGGTGGAAATGGCATGGCAAGCCGTTCCACAGGACTACATCCAGCATCTCTACGATCGTCTCCATGGGAGAATAGCAGCCTGCATTGCTGCGAAAGGTGGATATACACTGTACTAATGCCGACATTGTGCATGCTCTGTTGCCTATGTCTATGTGCCTGTGGTTCTGTCAGTGTGATCATGTGATGTATCTGACCCCAGGAATGTGTCAATAAAGTTTCCCCTTCCTGGGACGATGAATTCACGGTGTTCTTATTTCAATTTCCAGGAGTGTATTCCAACACGTTAAGGTGGAACCGAGTTACGATGGAAAAAAGTTACTTTCAATTTTGTCCATCAGGTGCAAATCTCGCGCTTACAGCATCTCGTACACGCCTCCGGTACTCATATTGAACAAATCGTGTAAGCGATGGTTAATAATTAAATCAACATTATGCCTTTCTAACTTGTTTAACGTTTTCTGCCAATGTCTAGTTCCTAATTTGTTACGTATGGGAACATTTATATATGTCTTTCTTGCATTCACAGTGCCAGTTTGCACCTGGTATCCAAAACTGAGATTAATATTCCTATTTTACTCTGTAAATCTGTTCGCCATTGATGCATTAGAATCTCTAGAAATTTTCGCTGCCATCCGACGTCATGAAAATGGTTTCTTACTCACTGCGTTATACAGTACTTCGCGCTCAAGCATTAGGCGGCTGCAGTGGAGCGGAGCGAGTTGCAAACAACTGGTGCGTGCGAAAGTTAAAAAACAGTACACTCCGAAGATCACTGAGGTTAAGCCGATGATGTTTCCTTGTATAGCTCATGACGCACAATCCAATCAGAATTGACAGAATCGACAGATAATGGAATACTGAACATTTTTCATGACCCTATATGTGGTCCGCAAACACTTTTTTTTCCTAGAAATCAAGGAAAGAATGTGTTTCGACTTACACTTATGTACCCATCAATTATGGTCTATTAAATGAAAGCGTAACGACTAAGGCATCTGACTCGAAGCAGCGAACCTTTTTTCGGTTGCCAGTTGCATTCTGCAGTTTTTTGCTTTTGGTTTTTCTCCGTATCTAAATTGTTAGGAAAAGGAAGGTTAATAATCTAACTGTGGTGTCACCGCCAGACACCACACTTACTAGGTGGTAGCTTTAAATCGGCCGCGGTCCATTAGTACAAGGCGGACCCGCGTGTCGCCACTGTCAGTACTTGTAGACCGAGCGCCACCACACGGCAGGTCTAGAGAGACGTACTAGGACTCGTCCCCAGTTGTACGGACGACTTTGCTAGCGACTACACTGACGAAGCCTTTCTCTCATTTGCCGAGAGATAGTTAGAATAGCCTTCAGCTAAGTCCATGGCTACGACCTAGCAAGGCGCCATTAACCATTTCTAGAGAGAGTCTCACTTGTATCATCAAGAATGCTGTATACAAATGATGGATTAAAGTTAAGTATTCCAGCAGCTACGTCCTTTTCTTTATAGCATTCATTACGTATCCTGTTTCAGACCTAGCGCCACCTGCATGAGTTGACGCGTGCATTTCGGCCTCTTCTTGCAACACAGTGTTGGCTCTTCTGCCAACACTACACTAATCAAATCAGTAACGTTATTGTTGTGGTATCGATAGTTCCGATGCCACAGCGTAGATGCACGCTCGTAGGTTGGCACTACGAGAGAGAGCGGACGAACCACGCCGACCACAGCGCCCTCTGACCGACGCTGTGGAGCTCAACGAGCGCCGCTCTACTTTCTCCCAAAGAGCAGACGATGTAGCAACTTAGCTTCTACTTGTAGGGGGACTAGCCATTACAGACTTTGCCTTTGTAGCTTCTAGTAACTGTTAGCTTTCATACATGAACGGCTTCGCACCTACGTGCTCATCTGTGCCAAAAGTTAAGTAATGTGTTTGTGTATGTTTATACGCCAGTAAAGGTGCTTTAACTTTACTTCCAGCACCGAAGTGCTTTACCTCACCTGCTCCTACTCGCTTCCCTCATTCTGCCTAATTTGCAGATTTCAAGAGCAGACCCATGCGCCGCCTTCCAGGCGGGATTCAAGAATTGTATAAGGGAGAAAAATTAACCTCCGTCGCAGTTGGTAGTTTACATAAAATAAAGCGTTCGTACACGGAGCGATGTTCCATCACAGCGTCTAGAAAATTGTTGCCTGAAGGTTTTGAGTGTTTATAAGAAACTAATAATTAATTAGGTCCCCTGGATATAGAAGAGGTCAATCGCTTAACCAACTCGTTAAAAATGGTTTACTTACTCGAAACCTGGGAAACAGAATATTTCAATTTACAAAACGTATCTTGAGAAGATTTTGAAACGGTAAGCTACTGATAAAACGTTTCGTCTGATGCTGGAGTCTTGGGTGAACGAACTAACACCGTCGTATATGACAGCATGTGTATGGGTCACGAGGCTCAACCGACATGCGTGGTAAAAGCAATACCGCCAAACTGAACTCCTGTGTGACAGCGAAAGTGAAAGTGAAGTACTTTATTTCGGGGGTTCAAAATTACAGTGTGCTTCCGGAAAGCCAGCAGAAATTTGCACAACCAAACGGATGCAATAAAGACTCACAGCATAATTCATAATTAACTTTCAGCAACAATTTTTTTCAGCAAATATTATCGTATGCTTGGTATGCATCGAAATAAATTCTTGGAAAATAACTTTTTAAAATGTAAACCACAATTGTTTTCCTCTAAATCTGCCGAAGAAACGATGAAGTTGTGCGAAGATTGTATTCGTTAGATTTGCTGGGTGCCGCGAGTATATTTGCTCTGAATGTGTATATGGCAAGTACCATCCCTGTGGTAGTTCGAAAGAGTCATTGTAAAGTGATCAGGGTTAAATTTCTAATTCCTTAATACTCCAACTCGTTTGAGATATTTATTTGCCGAGCTTGTTAGTTTTCGCTATTGCTTTACTTACCTCATTAATCCTCCTATGTCTAGCGATTTTGCAACAGACAAAAATACAAGAAAAGCTGCATAATGCAATTGGGAATCGAACACAGGTTGTCGCATCGCTGCCAGATGTCTATATATATATATATATATATATATATATATATATATATATATATATATATATATATATATATATATATAGACATCTGGCATATATATAGACATATATATATATAGGGTGAGTCACCTAACATTACCGCTAGATATATTTCGTGAACCACATCAAATACTGACGAACCGATTTCACAGACCGAACGTGAGGAGAGGGGCTAGTGTAATTGCTTAATACAAACCATACAAAAATGCACGGAAGTATGTTTTTTAACACAAACCTACTTTTTTTAAATGGAACCACGTTAGTTTTGTTAGCACATCTGAAGTACTATGCTTGATAAACAGTATAAAAATGAACTGGTGGGAAAAGTGGCATCCTTTACCACTTTTCCAAACGAGAAGTGTAGCCAATTTCTCCAATCGGATACTACGTCGAGATCAGCGGTTCACAGATGAAAGTATCAGACTGACAGAAACAACAAGGAGCTACATCTGTAAACTAAAACACATTGTTTAAACATTGATGTTGTATTACTCTATATTTGAGGTAACGAAAATAATATAAATGAGTTACATCAGATGACTGGAAGTCAGAAACGTTTTTGCAAAAATAAAATAAAATGAAATATGGGGGGTTCCTACCCCATTCTGTGGCATCTAGTAGTCAGGCCTAGCAGATGAGTGGCCTGCCAAGCGAGTGCTTTTATTATTCGTACATCAGAAATATTTTCATGATTATCATACCCACTGCAACTATGCTTGAAATATGAGCCCTAGTGCATATCAGTTAAGCTATATTTTATTCTCGTCCTTACTTTTTAATTCAACGGAATGGCTAACGCATCTGACTAATAGCTAGTGCACATTTCTGATGGACTCACTCCACCCTGGCAAGGCCACATTTCCTTCCCGTCGTATATATTTTATCCAAAGCTTGGACAACCCAGCAAGAAAATGGAGGTTATGTTAAAATACCTCTACAAAACGGCTACCCACGACTCAATAATCACGACCACTATTTGTCTTACATATCTCCTCTTTTATTACAATAAATTCTTTCACGCTAATGTTGCAAAATTTCTTGCATTACACTTAAACACAGTAGTTAAACAAGGGATTCTCCACCCAGAGGGTATGACATAACATAAGCATTCTACAATTCTATGGTCTCGTAATGTTTCTGTCTATCGCTACTGTGCACTTTCTGGATTGATAAGGAAACTTTTGCTACTAAATTCTCTCCCACAATCTCGTAATCTCATTCATTAGCAACATAACGAATTTACTGACTTTCATACTGTACTAGGAAAAAAATCATGCTTGACCCACTAAATTCGCTACTGCCTCATGCAAATCACACATATTAAATACACATAATAAATCACACTGACAGTGTAAAACACATCTCTAAAGACAAAATGTTTGGTTTTCTACTCGTTCTGCTTTCCCAAATCAAACAGTAGTCATCCCAGATTCACACGTCACTGACCCACGTAATAATTTTCCTACCACAAACTTTGGAGCATTTATGCACATCTCCCTGTGCAATGCTGCCTACATGGAGTTTCCGGGTAGATGGCTGACTCACATTAATTCACTCTCAGAGTATCTGAATATCAAGCTGGCGTCACACGAATGTGTCTCATAATGTAAGTTTTGGTATCTTATTTGTCTCACACACGGATCCTCAACTGAATGCTAGGACAAGCACTTCTAATTCTTTTTATTGTCTCATAGTCAGGTTGAGACTCACACTGTACTCACCACGTGGAAGTGCTTGCCTCTAATTCAAGTTCTGCACACGGAAATCTTATTTATTTTCAACTTAGATTTACACACGCAAGTATATCATCTTAATACTACCACACGCTAGTATTTCGTCTTATAATTACAACACGTGGCTTCTTCCGAAGAATCCTATGCTTCCCATGAATTTAACCTGCCTATCTTTTTCCGAACAATTTACATGAGCCTCCCACCAAAATGTTTCTGAAAAGAGAAATTATTAGTGCATCGACTGTTAAGTATTCCACATGTATACCATTTTCATTTAAATTGGTTTTTCTGGAGCACACATAGAGCACGTCTTCATACCTCAGGAACCAGCGAAAGAGTGCTGAAACATGACCGTTCACCCGGTCATCCCGCGCTTCCGCAGAAGTGGGGGAGGACCTTGCCACCGTATTGGTCAGCCACATTCCATGCCCTCTGGTGCTCTGGTATACTTCCTCTCTTTGGTTAGGCCAAAGGTGACCAGAGAACCGTCTCAAAGATAATTATAGAATCTACCTTCACTATCTGTGGTCAGCAGACAACCAGCCATTCATTCAATTCACAAACATTTCCAAACTGGATTCAGGGACCTATTTTAAGGAAGTGCACATCTCAATAATTAAACATACAAATTGCCCTTGTTTCCTACATTGGTAACTGGCTCCAGTGTATTAAATAAAATGGTGTTATTCTACAAAAAACGCTGTTCTGACAAGAACAACAAAGTATGTAGTTGCACATCTTTTCTATGTCGGGCCTTTCAAATAAAATAAAAAATGAAATAAAATGAAATAAAACTATAACGGCGTAGCCTCCCTTTGTCAAACGGACTGACAACAGTGATGATGTATATTAGACTGCTTCTCGGTAGGCAAGAACAGTGTTCAGAGCAAAAAATATGCAACGGCCCCATTTTCCGCCTAGTCATTCCATCCCACCTTCCCATCCTAAACAAGACCTGTTCTTGTCGTGACGGAAGTCGGACGTCACAAGTAGAAGGGAGACTCATAAACTTCTCACACCTAGTGAAAGTACCGCCAACATCAGCGATTCCAGCAGCATCGTAATGAGTGAGTGGCAGCCTGTGCGTAGTGTGACTGCACCTAGGCTCCCTTGTTTCCTGTGTTCCTGGTTCCGCGTTTGTCCTTTTTTCTTGTAGTGATACAGACAATTATGTCAGGGATACGGACGAGGGTGGAAGGAGGAAGGGATCCTAAGGATGAACCTATAAATTCTGTGATATTTACTCAGTGTAACTTACAACGTTATGTCGCTCCGTGTATCAGGCTACTTGTCGACGAAGAGGGCGTCACGCCAAGAATGCAGACAAAGCTTTTGGCTCAACCGTGATAAGCTTTGGGTTCCAGAGAAATATACAAAATGGAAAATTTGGAGAGGTTGGAGCTGTCATGCGAGTCGGAGTTCCCTGGTTGACATACACAGAATGCCTTAGTTGTTTGTCAAGATTTTCTTCTTTGCGTTCCTTCGCTGCACTACTTCTGATGCAGTTCCTGTCTTTCGTTAGGTAAGGAAAAGACTACAAGATCGAGCTCTGTTGGAACTGAAGGCTAAAACGGTAATCAGAAAAGGATTAGCGTGGACGGAAGTTGCTGTACAGTTGTGGCATAATGTTAGATATACTTTTTTGTTTTTACATCACATTACAGTTGGATCGAAGCAGCGCATAATGGAGCTGACACTAATGACAAAGACACAAGTGTTTCATCCACTAGTGTCACACAGGGAATAGTTAATGTATCTGAGGAGTGTGGACAACGATGCCAAGTGAGGTAAAGATGTCGAACCGTAGCAGCTAAACTAGTCTGAGTTCCCATAAAATGTACACAGTATTTGGAACTAACGAGGGCGGTGAATTCAGTGAAGAAATTCTTCGAAGGCTGGAGGACTGTTACGACGCTGTCTGACATAATTTTAGTGCCTACTGTGGCGGCAGTTTGCAGACGACGTAACCCAAGCAGCGGTTGTCGTCCGTATTATGGTGGCCTTGGAGCGACCTACTCTGTCACTATCGATCCAGGGTTCTCGGCAACAGCAGTGGCCAAATAAACTGTGCCCATCCAGCCACAGTGGCACCGAGTTGGCGGCCACGATATCCGGATGGCCTCCTCATATTGTACTATAGAGTTGACTCCCGGATTCACCAGCCGCCCAGTTATCCACTGGTCAGCCGTAGCCATCTACCACTCGTATGCCGAAGCGCACCTTTCCGCCGATCATTCGTGACTGGATCAGAAAAGAGGAGAGCGGGAGTGGCGGCGGCACCCAAAGTACCCTTCGCTACACACCAAAAGGTGGCTTGCGGAGTGTAGATGCAGAGGTAAATGTAAATGTAGGGGCTAGATGGGTGGAGCTCTCAGATGCTAAGTACTTCTGTTGCGATGGCCTCCACAGCTGTTGGCGCATTGCGAACTTGTTCCTATTCTCCACGACCACCGTTCGAACCTGGAACTATTGGGCTGTGGGCGACCGCACCAACCTGACAGCGGTAGAACGGCTCCCCACTTCGCCATCGGCTGTCGTACATGAAAGGAGAGCAGTAACTGAGAAGGAAGTGAAACGTGGTTCTAAAACGTGGACGACAGGCAGTTTAGACAAGAAGAGAATAAAAATTTCTGAATAGCGGTGCTAGAAAATAATGCTGAAGGTGAGAGGAGACTATTGGATAATTAAAGAAGTGGCATTGAATCGAATTGGGGAAAAAAAGTTTATGATGCACCTTGACTAAAAGATGAGATTGGTTGATAGGACACGCTGTGGCTTACTGATGAATTTGCAGTTTGTTGACGGAGAATATTTATTCTGAACACCGTGTCACAAGTTGCAACCTAGTGTCAGGTCGAGACTCTGACCCCGTTTGTGGGTACCCTCATTTACCATCACTTGTGCTAGCCGAACCGTACACACCTCACGGACTGGCTCAAGGCTTCAGTTTAGCAGCAAGTCCTACAAACCATCAGTCACATCCTACCGCGATCTCTATTATCGGCGCCTCTCGGATAAGAGATGCAGTGGAGGATTGTAGCCAAAACCTCAGAGACAATACACTCTAGCATAATATTCACAAGCATGAACGGTTTGTGTGGTGTCACCGCCAGACAGCACACTTGCTAGGTGGTAGCTTTAAATCGGCCGCGGCCCATGAGTACACGTCGGACCCGCGTGTCGCCACTGTCAGTGATCGCAGACCGAGCGCCACCACACGGCAGGTCTTGAGAGACTTACTAGCACTCGCCCCAGTTGTACGACGACTTTGCTAGCAACTGCACTGACGAAGCCTTTCTCTCATTTGCCGAGAGACAGTTAGAATAGCCTTCAGCTAAGTCCATGGCTACGACCTAGCAAGGCGCCATTAACCATTTCTAGAGAGAGTCTCACTTCGTCAAGAATGCTGTATACAAATGATGGATTAAAGTTAAGTATTCCAGCAGCTACGTACTTTTCTTTATAGCATTCATTACGTATCCTGTTCCAGACCTTACGCCAGTCTGCGTTAGATTATAGCGTGCATTTCGGCCTCCTCTAACTGCAAGGTGTTGGCACATCTGCCAACACATCAGTTTGTAAGTTTAAATTAATATGCTCGCAATGACATAAAATAAGTGACATAAAATAATTACATCCGTTACTAATTTTGACTGCACTTTGATAATCTTCAGAATACATGCGAGATGGCTAAGAAAGTGTCCAGAAGATGCGTTTTCTTGTTGCCACGTATTATATGTTTGTCACGTGCTGTCTACGTCGGATGGATTCTGAACATGGTCAGTGAATTGTTGAAATCAGTAATGATTATCTATGATTATTTCTAAAATAGTGTGTAAATAATTGAAAAGCCAAGATCGCTTAAACACTGTTTACTAGATGACCGGTTTCAACGCACTAAAGGTGCCATATTCGGATCTGAATGTAGCTTAACATGCATAAATCATTTGGATATATCTTGTGACTTCGGTTTTATATCTCTGATGGAATAGAATGATCATGAGAGTAGTTGTTTTTTAATTTTTATTTCTGCGACAATGACTTTATATCAGCTGGTCTGCCTCATGTATCGTTATATCCAAATGATTTATGCATGTTAAGCTACATTCAGATCCGATAATGGCACCTTTAGTGTGTTGAAACCGGTCATCTAGTAAACAGTGATTAAGCGATCTTGGCTTTTGAATTATTTCTACAACAGAGTGATCGCCCCACAACACACTATGTGTTCACTGCAAAGTAGCGTGTAGTAAGCCAATCACATTTTTATAGACAGAATGTCATTTTTTCCACAAACATACTCATTAGCAACTTCGTAAGTCTTTATAAGAGCCAGTCAGAGGTTTGTGTTGGTCTGTCACTCACACAATAAATACAGATTCGCGTCATGTGTTTTTAACTTGTCAAAAAATGTTCATTACGACGTATATTCGATCATGCCACCTATACGTAACCTCTCCCAGACGTCTAATACTCCTCTCCATTTGTTCTTGACATGTTCATAGCGTTACACATTGTTTGTGGTTTTTGGGTCGAGAAAGTCAGGCTGTTGGCTCGTCTGGACAAACATAAACATTTCATCTAACACTGATGTGCATACATTTGATTATTTTTTGTTGACGACTTGGGCGAGAACATAGTTGTGGAATGTGAGCGTCTAGAAGAGTTGGGGAACTGATGAATTAGATGGTTCAGATGGCTCTGAGAACTATGTGACATCAGAGGTCATCAGTCCTCTAGACTTAGAACTACTAAAACCTAACTAACCTAAGGACAGCACACACATCCATGCCCGAGGCAGGATTCGAACCTGCGACCGTAGCGGTCTGGTTACTTCCTGGCATCAGGGGGTTACAATCTTGTCTTCACTAAGCATATATATCAACCACTCTGTCCCTATCACGCTACCTTCTAAATTGAGAATGTACAGAGTTTTATGATCTTCCCACCGTTTGCACAATAGCTCTGTTTACAGCAGCCTGTCTTAAATGGCTTTGTCCACTCACTTTCCGTAATCCGACTGTCTTTGCGACTGACTGCTACCTGGCCCAGGTAAAATGTTTTGCATGTTTGTTTGAAAACTGCCCCCCTTCTGCTTGACCCTAAGTGGAGGCAGGAGAGGGCATTAGCCAGAAGCACTCTACAGGTAAGATCCTCTGAGCGGTGCTTCCCAGAATCACTCACATGGCCATATCACTTCTATCAGCATTTATGACCCATAATTTAGCTCTCTCCCTGTTCTCCGTCGCCTTCACTATGGCCCCTCAGGTACAAGTTCTCTATAGCTTACACACGCAGTTGTAAGAACATTCTGCCCCACGTAAAAAAGTCGTAAACCACACATACCACAAGTAGCGCTGGGGAGCAACGAGATCGTGACTCCAAGTATGACTGTTAATCTGACTGACAATACTATAAAGTGAGAGTTTCACGTGCCATCTCTCAGTCTCTGCATTAACAGAAGTCAATAATTTGACGGGGTAAGGGCCTTCATATTGAGGTGCAAGTTTCTTCACCTTCCCTTTCTTAACCACAGGATTGTGTAGCAAAACTAGGTCTCCAGGTTTATACTGGGGCAACACAGCCCTTTTGTTACTATATTGATTCCGTTTCTGAGTGGGTTTAGAATTAGTCTGCCTTACCTGCTTCCAGATAGACTTGAGGCAGCATGCCAACCCTTTAACTTCAGTGAGGTCCATTTCAGGTGGAAGTTTATCAAGTTCATGTGGAGAGCTGATTAGTTGTCCATATAAAGCCTCGTGAGGCATATAATCAGCTGATTTATTATAGCACGCAAAAGCTATGTCGACAATATCCCTATCGCTATCGATGTGTGAATGGTCAGTATAGTACAATGGCATTCTAAGTATTTCTCAATGGACACGTCCAGGGTGACCTTTAGCTTTCAGATGAATGGGAGAGTTGTCTCCATTTTCTGATTCGCAGTAAGCCCTCCACCTATATGGACCTAGTGGACATGAAATTATTGCCCTGATCGATCAAAATAGACAATATCCCTATCGCTATCGATGTGTGAATGGTCAGTATAGTACAATGGCATTCTAAGTATTTCTCAATGGACACGTCCAGGGTGACCTTTAGCTTTCAGATGAATGGGAGAGTTGTCTCCATTTTCTGATTCGCAGTAAGCCCTCCACCTATATGGACCTAGTGGACATGAAATTATTGCCCTGATCGATCAAAATAGCGTCATGACTTACGAGTGCTAAAACTAAATGAATGACATACTCATATTCAGATGTTGCAGCGGTCACATCTGCAAGTGCTAATAGAATTACTTGCCTAGATAAGTGATCAATGATTAATAGTATATATTTATTGTTTTTTGTGCTCATCAGGAATGACCTGACAATATATAAGGCAACACTTTGAAATGGTCTGGTGACATCTGGTAGGATTTTGCGAAGCCATTTTGGTTCTTTGTGGGGATTACCTCTGGGGATGGGACAAACAGTTTTGTATGTTCTTTCAAACGTCAGCCTTTCAACCTTTCCATCGAAACCTTGGAGCTGCTCTGGCATTTGTGACTCTTTGTCCACAATTGGCATACCTGTTGCAGTTCTTTAGGAATTGCTACTCTGTTATCCAAGGGGTCCTTGAATTATATAATACCATCCTCTATAAAAACATGTGGAAGGCAGGTTTACTGATGACCTTCTACATCTATCTCCTTTGCTTCTTGAAATTCTTCAAGTAAAACATCATCGTCTAAGCCGCTCTGACTTCACAGTTAAACGCATCAGCAATTTAATACACTACCGGCCATTAAAATTACTACACCAAGAAGAAATGCAGATGATAAACGGGTATTCAGTGGACAAATATATTATACTAGAACTGACATGTGATTATATTCTCACGCAATTTGGGTGCATAGATGCTGAGAAATCAGCACCCAGAACAACCACCTCTTGCCGTAATAACGGCCTTGATACGCTTGGGCATTGAGTCAAACAGAGCTTGGATGGCGTGTACAGGTACAGCTACCCATACAGCTTCAACACGATACCACAGTTCATCAAGAGTAGTGACTGGCGTATTGTGACGAGCCAGTTGCTTGGCCACCATTCACCAGACGTTTTCAATTGGTGAGAGATCTGGAGAATGTGCTGGCCAGGGTAGCAGTCGAACATTTTCTGCATCCAATAAGGCCCGTACAGGACCTGCAAAATGCGGTCGTGCATTATCCTGCTGAAATGTAGGGTTTCGCTGGGATCGAATGAAGGGTAGAGCCACGGGTCGTAACACATCTGCAATGTAACGTCCATTGTTCAAGGTGCCATCAATGCGAACAAGAGGTGACCGAGACGTGTAACCAATGGCACCCCATACCATCACGCTGGGTGGGACGCCAGTATGGCGATAACGAATACACGCTTGCAATGAGATTTCACCGCGATGTCGCCAAACACGGATGCGATCATCATGATGCTGCAAACAGAACCTGGATTCATCGCAAAAAATGACGTTTTTCCATTTGTGCACCCAGGTTCGTCGTTGAGTACACCATCGCAGGCGCTCTTGTCTGTGATGCAGCGTCTAGGGTAACCGCAGCCATGGTCTCCGAGCTGCAAACGTCGTCGAACTGTTCGTGCAGATGATTGTTGTCTTGCAAACGTCCCCATCTGTTGACTCATGGATCGAAACGTGGCTGCACGATCCGTTGCAGCCATGCGGATAAGACGCGTGTCACCTCGACTACTAGTGGCGTTCCGTATTACCCCTCCTGAACCCACCGATTCCATATTCTGCTAACAGTCATTGGATCTCGACCAACGCGAGCAGCTTAGTTGTGATACAATGAACAGCAATCGCGATAGCCTACAATCCGACCTTTATCAAAGTCGGAAACGTGATGGTACGCATTTATCCTTCTTACACGAGGCATCACAACAACGTTTCACCAGGCAACAACGGTCAACTTTTGTTTGTGTATGAGAAATCGGTTGGAAGCTTTCCTCATGTCAGCACGTTGTAGGTGTCGCCACCGGCGCCAACCTTGTGTGAATGGTCTGAAAAGCTAATCATTTGCATATCACAGCATTGTCTTCCTGTCGGTTAAATTTCGCGTCTGTAGCACGTCATCCTCGTAGTGTAGTTATTTTAATGGCCAGCAGTGCATAAATGACGTTTTGTAGCACACTTTGCGATCTTATTCTGAAAATTTTAATGCTCAAGCAGTTAAATGACTACTGAGGCTCTTTAAACTGAGCAGCCACAAAAGAGAAGTATGACCAGTGACTTTCAGTTCATGACATCCAGTCTTACAAATTTACTGTCTCCGATGGACACACGTCCATATCATCCGCTCTCAAAACTCCGCCATCTCTCTCCCCACATCCACCACTGCTGGCGGCTCACCTCCAACTGCGCAACACGACGCGCTGTTAACTGCCAACTGCCCAATACTACAATAGCAAATTTCAACAACAGCACCCAGCCACAGACTGCACACAGCACAGCCAGTGATTTTCATACTGAGCGCTACGTGGCGGTGGCGTTACCGATATAAGAACCTAAACAGCCTACTTACATATTCTTGACCAAGGTCAGCACTGATATCACTGCTGGGTATATTAGTAAAGGTGAACTGATCAAAACATCTTTAACTGTTCTCACAGTTACCTCGTACTCTTACGTCCACTCAGATACTGCATCTTACTTCAGCAGCTTTGTTAATGATTTAGCCTTGATGGCATAATTTTTCACAAACCACTGGTAACGACTGATGAAGCCAAGAAAAGATTGTAATCCTTTAACGTTAGTGGACACAGGAAACTCTACAGTTTTGGTTAACTTTAGATCTTGCTTAGTCCCATCCGAAATGCTATGTCCCAGATACTGGACCTGTGGTTTAAGAACATTTCTTTCTCTAAATTTGAATGTGCACTCTGCGACCTTGATGACACATTCTCAATCTTTCCATTTGTTCTTCATTAGTTGTTGAGAATATTATGATTTGATCCAAACATGCAAGACACATAGTCCGTTTCAGTTTTCTCAATAAAAGGTCAGCGAATCTTTGGAAAGCAGCAGGCACTTTTCTTATACCAAAAGACATTGGCAAAATCTCATACAGCTCTTAGGGAGTCATAATTGCGGCTCCTAGTCGTTTTTGTGGCGCAGTCGGAATTTGATGGCAACCAGAATGCATATCTACGGCGATAAAATACCTGCAATTTCCTAATCTGTCCAGTGTGTCGTCTATATAGGGTAGAGAGTAAATATCAGATGTGGTTACCTTGTTTACTGCTCGCATATCAATCCATAGACGACAGACTTTTTCCCCATTAACTGATTTTTTGGGTTCCACGACAGTTGGCGATTATAAGGTCCTTGCAAAAGGTCGGTTTATGACTGCAGCCAGCTGTTGTTGTGTAGCATCTACAGTAAAAGATTTTAGATGGATGGGTACCAGTGTGTGCCGGCCGGGGTGGCTGAGCGGGTCTAGGCGCTATAGTCTGGAACCGCGCGACCGCTACGGTCGCAGGTTCGAATCCTGCCTCGGGCATGGATGTGTGTGATGTCCTTAGGTTAGTTAGGTTTAAGTAGTTCTAAGTTCTAGGTGAACCCGTGGTCTAGGGTAGCCGGCACGGTAGCTCAGCGTGTTCGGTCAGAGGGTTAGCAACTCTCTGTAATAAAAAAAACTTAGTTAATGGATCAAAAACGAACTGAAACGGGTGTCTTTCGACGTCCGCGCCAAGCAGATACAACGAACGAAAACGAACAAAATGAGATTAAAAAAAAAGAAGGGGTAGCGTCTTTGATTCATAATCAAAGCGTCTTCGGTCCCGGGTTCGATCCCCGCTACTGCCTAAATTTTGATAAAATAATCAGCATTGGCGGCCGAAGACTTCCGGCATAAGAAGTCAGCCTCATTCTGCCAACGACCTTGTCAAAGAGGTCGGAGGAGCGGATAGAGGTTCAGGGCACTCTCTTGTCCTAGGGGTGGGAAATTGCCTCTAAAGGCGGAAGAATCAGCAATGATCAACGACATGAGGATGCAGAAGGCAATGGAAACCACTGCATTAAAGACACGTAACGTGTATCCACAGGACATGTGGCCTGTATTTGAAGAAGTGTCATGATGATCTCTCCATTGGCAAAAGATTCCGGAATAGTCCCCCATTCGGATCTCCGGGAGGGGACTGCCAAGGGGGAGGTTACCATGAGAAAAAGATTGAATAATCAACGAAAGGATAACGTTCTACGAGTCGGGGCGTGGAATGTCAGAAGCTTGAACGTGGTAGGGAAACTAGAAAATCTGAAAACGGAAATGCAGAGGCTCAATCTAGATATAGTTGGGGTCAATGAAGTGAAGTGGAAGGAAGACAAGGATTTCTGGTCAGATGAGTATCGGGTAATATCAACAGCAGCAGAAAATGGTATAACAGGTGTAGGATTCGTCATGAATAGGAAGGTAGGGCAGAGGGTGTGTTACTGTGAACATTTCAGTCACCGGGTTGTTCTAATCAGAATCGACAGCAGACCAACACCGACAACGATAGTTCAGGTATACATGCCGACGTCGCAAGCTGAAGATGAACAGATAGAGAAGGTGTATGAGGATATTGAAAGGGTAATGCAGTATGTAAAGGGGGACGAAAATCTAATAGTCATGGGCGACTGGAATGCAGTTGTAGGGGAAGGAGTAGAAGAAAAGGTTACAGGAGAATAAAGGGCTTGGGACAAGGAATGAAAGAGGAGAAAGACTAATTGAGTTCTGTAACAAGTTTCAGCTAGTAATAGCGAATACCCTGTTCAAGAATCACAAGAGGAGGAAGTATACTTGGAAAAGGCCGGGAGATACGGGAAGATTTCAATTAGATTACATCATGGTCAGACAGAGATTCCGAAATCAGATACTGGATTGTAAGGCGTACCCAGGAGCAGATATAGACTCAGATCACAATATAGTAGTGATGAAGAGTAGGCTGAAGTTCAAGACATAAGCAGGAAGAATCAATACGCAAAGAAGTGGGATACGGAAGTACTAAGGAATGACGAGATACGTTTGAAGTTCTCTAACGCTATAGATGCAGCAATAAGGAATAGCGCAGTAGGCAGTACAGTTGAAGAGGAATGGACATCTCTAAAAAGGGCTATCACAGAAGTTGGGAAGGAAAACATTGGTACAAAGAAGGTAGCTGCGAAGATACCATGGGTAACAGAAGAAATACTTCAGCTGATTGATGAAAGGAGGAAGTACATACATGTTCCGGGAAAATCAGGAATACAGAAATACAAGTCCTGAGGAATGAAATAAATAGGAAGTGCAAGGAAGCTAAGACAAAATGGCTGCAGGAAAAATGTGAAGACATCGAAAAAGATATGCTTGTCGGAAGGACAGACTCAGCATACAGGAAAGTCAAAACAGCCTTTGGTGACATTGAAAGCAACGGTGGTAACATTAAGAGTGCAACGGGAATTCCACTGTTAAATGCAGAGGAGAGAGCAGATAGGTGGAAAGAATACACTGAAAGCCTCTATGAGGGTGAAGATTTGTCTGATGTGATAGAAGAAGAAACAGGAGTCGATTTAGAAGAGATAGGTGATCCAGTATTAGAATCGGAATTTAAAAGAGCTTTGGAGGACTTACGGTCAAATAAGGCAGAAGGGATAGATAACATTCCATCAGAATTTCTAAAATCATTGGGGGAAGTGGCAACAAAACGACTATTCACGTTGGTGTGTAGAATATATGAGTCTGGCGATATACTATCTGACTTTCGGAAAAGCATCATCCACACAATTCCGAAGACGGCAAGAGCTGACAAGTGCGAGAATTATCGCACGATCAGCTTAACAGCTCATGCATCGAAGCTGCTTACAAGAATAATATACAGAAGAAAGGAAAAGAAAATTGAGAATGCGCTAGGTGACGATCAGTTTGGCTTTAGGAAAAGTAAAGGGACGAGAGAGGCAATTCTGACGTTATGGCTAATAATGGAAGCAAGGCTAAAGAAAAATCAAGACACTTTCATAGGATTTGTCGACCTGGAAAAAGCGTTCGACAATATAAAATGGTGCAAGCTGATCGAGATTCTGAAAAAAGTAGGGGTAAGCTATAGGGAGAAAGGTGTAAGACAAGGCTGTAGCCTTTCGCCCCTACTCTTCAATCTGTACATCGAGGAAACAATGATGGAAATAAAAGAAAGGTTCAGGAGTGGAATTAAAATAGAAGGTGAAAGGATATCAATGATACGATTCGCTGATGACATTGCTATCCTGAGTGAAAGTGAAGAAGAATTAAATGATCTGCTGAACGGAATGAACAGTCTAATGAGTACACAGTATGGTTTGAGAGTAAATCGGAGAAAGACGAAGGTAATGAGAAGTAGTAGAAATGTGAACAGCGAGAAACTTAACATCAGGATTGTTGGTCACGAAGTCAGTGAAGTTAAGGAATTCTGCTACCTAGGCAGTAAAATAACCATTGACGGTCGGAGCAAGGAGGGCGTCAAAAGCAGACTCGCTATGGCAAAAAAGGCATTTCTGCCCAAGAGAAGTCTACTAATATCAAATACCGGCCTTCATTTGAGGAAGAAATTTCTGAGTATGTGCGTCTGGAGTACAGCATTGTATGGTAGTGAAACATGGACTGTGGGAAAACCGGAACAGAAGAGAATCGAAGCATTTGAGATGTGGTGTTATAGACGAATGTTGAAAATTAGGTGGATTGATAAGGTAAGGAATGAGGAGGTTCTACACAGAATCGGAGAGGAAAGGAATATGTGGAAAACACTGATAAGGAGAAGGGACAGGATGATAGGACATCTGCTAAGACATGAGGGAATGACTTCCACGGTACTAGAGGGAGCTGTAGAGGGCAAAAACTGTAGAGGAAGACAGAGATTGGAATACGTCAAGCAAATAATTGAGGACGTAGGTTGCAAGTGCTACTCTGAGATGAAGAGGTTAGCACAGGAAAGGAATTCGTGGCGGGACGCATCAAACCAGTCAGTAGACTGATGACCAAAAAAAGTTCTAGGGGACTGATAACCTCAGAAGTTAAGTCCCATAGTGCTCAGAGCCATTTGAACCATTTTTGATACCAGTGCCGTTTCACGGCAGTCGCGCTGTACAAGGTCAGTTGTCGGCCAGTACTGTCATTCCTTGAACCACGAAGCATGTCCTCTAATACTGGGTACAAACATTTCTGCTCTGATTGAGGAAAATGGACTGACTTTTGATACGATTGAGTTCTTAGTGAGGATGCAACTGCACGAAATTTTAATGCTAGCAGCCGCTTCTTTCTCTTATTCTTTTACTTATTTTCGTACTGAGAATCTTCCTCTACAACTTCCTGCCCACTAGCAAGCATTGTTCCTCGTGGAATCTCAATATCTCTTTTCCCAAAGTTATCAGTACACACTGTACCACAGAACTTCTTTCTCATTAACTCTGTCGTACTGATATTACATTTCACATGAATCTGCAGACTTTCAGGAACCAGAAAGTCTGATCTCAGCAGTGTACAGGTTTTGACATCTGTTCAGAGAGCTTTTCCTGCACTGCCAGTGATTGGAACAGGTTTGTCGCCGCGCGGGTTAGCCGCTCGGTCTGGGCGTCTTGTCACGGTCCCCCGTCGGAGGTTCGAGTCCTCCCTCGGGCATGCGTTTGTGTGTCGTCCTTAGCGTAAGTTAGATTAAGCAATGCGTAAGCTTAGGGACCGATAACCTCAGCAGTTTGGTCCCATAAGACCTTATCACAGCTTTCCAATTTCCAACAGTTGTGTCAGTTTTTAATGCCCATTTATATGGTTTTGTTGGAGCCTGAGGAAGAGGCCTCATTCCGCAAGATCCTCACGATTGAGGAGCATGTGTGCTACCGAAGTAGTGTGCTGCCTTACTGAACCGAACAACATACGTCCTATAACCTACCACCATCTGGTAACGATGGAGGAAACCCTTCCTTAGAATGACGTTAGAAGCCCTCCTGTGTCTCCTCACAACTTCCATGTCAGACACACACCTAACATAACCTATCTGCAAATTTACAAAAAATGTTACTGCAGGTGTTATAAGTTCTTTCCCTAATCCACTTATTTTACAATGAATCAGCTTCAGTTCACACTTTTCACTATGAGAAAGAAACAATACACTAATCGGAGTCTCTATATCTATAATACTTTGATAGTCCTTTGCCTTCTTGATTATACTAGCCATCTCATTTAAATTTCCGCATCTAACAGGATTAATTATTATTGTTGGGGTTGAGGGTAGGTAGCGAATCCTGCCCTCATTGTTGTGTCCCTGGCACTGACCTGAGTTCTGTCTGTATTTTGCAGAAGATTTCGCTGCCGATAATTCTGCTTCTCAAATGGTTCTGAGCACTATGGGATTTAACTTCTGAGGTCATGTCCCCTAGAACTTAGAACTACTTAAACCTAACTAACCTAAGGACATTACACACATCCATGCCCGAGGCAGGATTCGAACCTGCGACCGTAGCGTTCGCGCGGTTCCAGACTGTAGCGCCTAGAACCGCTCGGCCACCCCGGCCGGCTCTGCTTCTCGTTTTGTGCTTCGTCATTACTTATGTGTCCTACCGCATGGTATATGGTTCAACATTGAGTTCGACAGCGCTCAGCGATTTTGTTTGGCTTCTCACGGCATTTGCTATTTGTTTTAGTTACAAAGACTGAAACGTCCCCTTAGAAAAATTGTACAAGACTGTGCTTAAACTAACACACAATATTTTTAGCGCAACGCAATCTTACTTTCAAAAATCCCTACAAAAAATGGCCCTGATTAACATTAACCTATACCTTTCACAAATCACTTACCTCACAAAAATCTTCATTACTCAAGCTACTGCAATACAGCGAGCGCCACTACTGCCAGCTAAGTAAAAGATTCAAACTACAGAAGGCACTAACTACTGATAGGCATAGTTAGCAATTGAAAGATGTTAATAGAGAACAAACAATATATTTACCTTAACAGTCATAATATATATAGTAGTTCGTGACATCCAGTGTTACAAATTTCACAACTCCGCCATCTCTCTCCCCACATCCACCACTGCTGGCGGCTCACCTCCAACTGCGCAACGCTACGCGCTGTTCACATCCAGCTGCCGCTGCCCAACACTACAATGGCAGACAACAATGCAAACTAACCACAGACTGCACACAGCACAGCCAGTGATTTTCATACAGAGCGCTACGTGGCGTTACCAATAAGAAAACATAAACAGCCTACTTACAAGACGCGTGGTTTCTCCAAATTCGTTATGAAGTTGAAACGAATCGTCCTGCCTCTTTACGCAATATGGCTAAACTCACTGCCTCATGAAGTGACGTAGGTAATTCTACCTTAAGTTCACGACCTATCTGTGGGTTTATTATGCATGTGAACACATCAATAATTCTCGCTTCTTCTTTCTCAGTTAACACGTCATTACATGTGGCACTTCCTGCCAAGACGTAAGCATGACGTGATACAGCTCGCATCTTGTCCACAACGGCTTCAAGATCTTCCTTTGGCTTTGGTTGCAATGTGGACAAACGGTCTCTGTTGTAGCCGACTCCTTCTTTGCCCAAATAGCTCTCTAATAAACGTTTTCCCACGGCTCCAAATGTCTCTGCATCTCTTAACGCAAAGACAGAGTGTGTGCATTTCCTGACAATTTCAGTTTGTTACAAACAACTGAACTCATCTGATCACCAGCATATACAACCAAAGTGAGGAATAATCTGAAAAAAGAGGTGGAGGTTTCATTAGGTTTTTCTTGAAAAGACGGGATTAGGGCAACCACCTGCAGACTATCCATAAAGACTGCCCACTGCTCCAATCCCACCATGTTCCTGACCACTATATCTTCAATTATAATCAATAAAACGCACAACCAGTCGCTACTACTTTCTTTATCGGCCTTTCTAGAGTCCTATAACGCAGTGTTTCTGAGCGTGATTCCGCTTTCTAGTTCCTCTATTTATTATTTTTCTCTCTCAAGTCGTTCTTCTCACTCTACGATTTTAGCCATCGATCCACGTACTTGATCCTGTGACACCCCAGACTGATCTATTGTATCGTCCGCTATACTTAATAAATACCAGTTTGCGGGAAATGGTTTTCATAGCTGTTTTGTACGAAGCCAGAAGCTCCGAGGAGCAAGTAAATAACTCTTTAGAACAGTTCGTATTTGATTTGATGCTTCATCCTTGCTTCACTTTTAAATTTATTTTTGAAATGTAAATACATGGTAGTGGGAAACAGTCTGAAAATCTTATAAGGGTGTTGCATAGTAGGTTGAGCTAAAAATAACTATTCAGAAAAGAATTCGATACATTGAGTCGTTTCTGAACTAATTAGCTTTGAAGTCAGTTAAAGCAGGCCATAGAGTACGCAATTTCACGTGGCCCTCCATATAAAATTAGCGTCAATTGCTCTCATAACGTAGATAACAGGGCAAAAGATTCTCAGGCTTTGGCTCGGGTTCACTCCGTACTACCTTCGCATGTCCATCGTTGTACCGCTCTCTCATTGGGTTTTAGAAATCCAAACGGAAAACACCTTTGGCAGCACCGCCTCTGGCGGGCCGTTTGAATTTGAATGCCCGACGGTTTGACTGGCTAACTTCGATCTAAGTAACTCGGAAACTGAGCAATGTATCGATTTTTTTCTTAATAATTATCTCTCAATATAACCGATTCTAGGTTTCAGCAATTACTATAACCAATCGCCGTTTTTTCTTCAATTTTTATTTATTCATGACCGGTTTCGAATCGCCTGGCGATTCATAATCAGATGATACAATTCAGCTTGGGCAATGCGGGGGTTGTGTATCAGTGGCAAATACAGAGACGAAAAAGTGAGCACTGTATGTGTAAAAATATTACGATTGTAAGATTAATTTGATTGTATTACTCACAGTTTTTATTCTTGTGGCAGGCACTGCTCTGGAAAACATAATGTGTGCTTACCAGTATCGTTAAACATCAAGTGAAACAGGCACTTTCCTACCGATGGCGACTCCCACATACTTTACAGAATATAAACAAACCGAAGAGTGTGGCTGTTGTTGTCGCCAAAGAGTTTTGTGGAGGCAGAGATTTTCTTTGCTCGTTTTTCGTTTTGTGTGGCATTCGTAATAAAATATATATTTATTACATTACTTTCTTTATAAAAATTATTATTGTGTTTTTACATTGCAAAATATTCTTATGCTATTTACAAAATCTACAACAAAGTGTTTAGGACAATATTTCTGGTAGCGAAGTTATATTTTGCATGTTTCTCATTGCTCAGTAAACAGGATAGTATATATATGGGGAAGGAACGGGGGGGGGGGGGGTGGACTAACTTTCTAATCACCTAAGATGTTCCAGATACATCCAGTCAAGAGTAGTTCACGTCAGCCTACGTGATCAGCGCGTGCAATTAATGGCCACACCTCGTGATCAGACTAAGAGTTAAATTGCGTGACTCAGCCGGGTTACCTTTTTTCCATGAGGCCCATAGTTCCGTCTCATACATAACAAATGCCATCAAAGTTATCTTACAACCGTAATATTCTTTCCACAATCGTAATATTCTTGCCACAGATGCACGAATCCCAAAATACTCCAAACTATATTGTATCATCTGATGATGGTGAATCGCCAGGCGATTCGAAAACCGGTCATGAATAAATAAAAATTGAAGAAAAAACGGCGACTGGTTGCAGTAATTCCTGAAACCTTTAACAAGACAGTCGCAGTTTTCAAAATCCAGAATGCATAAAAGTTTTATAATCGATTCTGCAACACGCTCACAAACTTTTGGACTGTTTCTGTCTACTCTGCATGAGACATGTTTGAATGCCGAATAATTTGGCTAATTGTTGTCCTCGTTACGCTTCTTGACATTGGTAAAGTACAAAGGAATCTGAGCATTGTTGTACCATTTACCTATATGAGCGTGCAAAATTCGAACTAAATTTCGCGGACTCCATTTATAAATATTATATGAAATTCAACCGAATCGCCTTTATTAAGTTTTTAACCAACAAACTTACAGAGAGCATATAATTGGAGGACAACAGAGACATAAAACTGTACTTTTCTAAATACTGAACTTGTTCAAGAGAATAATTTGTAATGGTGTGCATCGAATGATGCTTCACTCTTCAAAGACAGCTGTAAATATTCGACACACTCCTGCGGCAATGGTAAAAAGTTCTGTAAATCCGTTTATCATTGTTGTAATAAAGTGAACATATTGTTCATTTGTTGTAGTTCCGATCAGCCATCTCTCTGAGCAATCAAAGAAACCACCGTTCTCACCGCAGGATTGTAATTTCTTCAGGTCGTACCGGTTGTTGAAGGAATTATCCTGGAATCTGACGCAAGTGATAAACAGAAATCATGGAAAAAGTAGGCACTCAAGATAGGACGGGGATGCGAACCCCGACCATTTCTGACCAACAATTATTTGCAAGTAAACTCTGTAACTCATAAACAAAACATCTATGGTAACAATAATTTGTGTGGTTCGGTACGACATACATCTCTGTGGCAAGGATAATCGGGAAACTTTAATAAATTAACCTTATGTTGTAATAAGTTAGGGAATATTACTGCCTGATAAATATTTCACTGTGTAGTACTTTTTTCAGTGGAATGAAACTGTTTGGACGACTTGAAAGATGTGATTCGTTAGTATTGTAAATAAAAATATCCTTCGTAAAGCAGGTACAAAATGACAGCGTTTAATCTTCGTTTCTGTTTGATAGAGAGGTCTGAGGCAGCGCCCGGCGGCACCACCACTTAAAGATAGCAAGGACTGGCCATATTCTCGACTGAGACCTTTTTGAACTCAAATAGCTTACCCTATCTCGATTGACCTACTTCTCTGAGAGATGCTCTTTCGTTATAGCGCCGGAATTCAGCTCGTATTTTTCCCTACCAGGGAGCCCTAGCGTGATAAAAGGATCTCGCATTCATAAAACAGATAGCATTTCATCTGGGGAGGCGAACAGAAAGAGGCTCGCAGCGGCTACGTGCGCTTCTGGCTCTAAAACTGAGAAGCATCGTCGCAGGGAGTAGCGTTCGTTTCCGATGCCTAGCATTTCTTTCCTAGAACTCTGAGTCTACCACTGGATGAAATAATATAATATCATAAAGATAGCCAAAGAATACCGACAGCTGTAGTAGCTAGAGATAAAGCATTTGTTGAAATTTTAAAAGCTGTATTACAAACTGTTGATTTACTTTGTGAGGAGTACTCAACACAAACTCTTTATGTTACAAACAGATGTCACACTTTCATTAAATAGATTAATTTGAAAATGGGAGATAAAATATGAGAGACGTTCTTTATAAATACTGAAAAAATCGATAGGCTTGCCAGTGAAGTTTTGTGTTGTAATACATTTAGGTCATCAAAGACTAAAGTACCAGGTGATCAAAAAGTCAGTATAAATTTGAGAACTTAATAAACCACGGAATAATGTAGATAGAGAGGTAAAAATTGACACACATGCTTGGAATGACATCGGGTTTTATTAGAACAAAAAAAAAACAAAGTTCACAAAATGTCCTACATATGGCGCTGAACAGCAAAACGTCAGTGACTGGGCATGACAATCGTGTATAACAGGAGCTGTAATAAGAGAGAGAATCAGATGCGCCAGCAGTCGCAGCATGTTGACGTCACCTGAATAGGCGCTTTTAGCGAAGCTGTATTA
Organism: Schistocerca cancellata; assembly: GCF_023864275.1. Classification (NCBI taxonomy): domain Eukaryota; kingdom Metazoa; phylum Arthropoda; class Insecta; order Orthoptera; family Acrididae; genus Schistocerca; species Schistocerca cancellata. Next base: position 855,649,728 of record NC_064626.1, read on the forward strand.
TCAGAATGGGGAATGTGCTAGTTTAGTGTTACAATCCTATCGCCATAGGAAGGGGATTCGAACGGGTAAAGGTCCGTTGACAAATGCAGCTGTGGCAAGAATGATTACGAAGTTTGAAGCCACGAGTTGTTTAGACGATAGACCCCGTAGTGACCGACCGAGCACAAGGCGTAATGCTGCTGAGACAGTTGAGGAAGAAATGGAGACTGTAGCAGGTTCGTCTATGCACGGGGAAGTCTGCGCTCGTGCAGTCGCACGTCGCACCGGCATTTCATACACTACTGTTTGGTTGGCACTGAGGCGTACCTTCCGATGCTATTCGTACAAAATCCATCGGCATCATGAACTGTTAGCTGGCGATTTAGAGAAATGGAGGGCATTTGCGGTGTGGGCGTTTCGAAAGATGGCGGAATATGACGATTGGTTGAGTAACGTGTTGTGGACCGACGAAGCTCATTTCACGCTCCGAGGGTCTGTCAACGCCCACAACTGCAGAATTTGGGCTACCGGAAATCCTAGAACTGTCGTGGAAACTCCATTGCATGACGAGAAAGTCATGGTATGGGTTGGATTTACCACATCTAACGTTATCGGGCCTTTATTCTTCGCGGAAACGCGTGATTCTGGTTTTGTAACTGCTACCGTGACGGGTGAGAGGTACGCTGATATGTTACAGAATCCCATCATCCCCAGCCTGGCTGATAAACACCTGCTGGAACGTACGATGTTTATGCAGGATGGCGCTCCACCCCATATTGCTAGATGCATGAAAGATCTCTTGCGCGCGTCGTTTGGTGATGATCGTGCACTCAGTCACCACTTTCGTCATGCTTGGCCTCTCAGGTCCCCAGACCTCAGTCCGCGCGATTGTTGGCTTTGGGGTTACCTGAAGTCGCAAGTGTATCGTGATGGACCGACATCCCTAGGGATGCTGAAAGACAACATCCGAAGCCAATGCCTCACCATAACACCGGACATGCTTTACAGTGCTGTTCACAACATTACTCCTCGACTACAGCTATTGTTTAGGAATGATGGTGGACATATTGAGCATTTCCTGTAAAGAACATCATCTTTGCTTTGTCTTACTTTGTTATGCTAATTATTGATATTCTGATCAGATGAAGCGCCATCTGTCGCACATTTTTTGAACTTTTGTATTTTTTTGGTTGTAATAAAACCCCATGTCATTCCAAGCATGTTTGTTAATTTGTACCTCTCTATCTACATTATTCCGTGATTTCTTCAGTTTTCAGATTTATACTGACTTTTTGATCACCTGGTACATACATCTACAAAGTTCTCAATTGATGCTAACTTCATTCAAATGAAATATTTTTCGTATCATTTTCTGTAAACTCTAGGACGTTTCAAAAAGTGTAATTCGATTTCAAAGAACTACATCTCATACATGAATGAGAACAAAAAATTAGGTTAAATTTTTACTTACGCTACAAGGTTTTTATTTAATGAAGAACCATTACATTCATCCATATCTGTATCTGCATGTATGCTTTGAAAGCCGCTTTATGGTGTGTGGCAGAGTGTACTTTGTGTCACTTCCCCTTTTTCCTGTTCCAGACACACATGGACTGTGAGAAGAACGATTGCTGGTAACCTTCCATGTGGGCTTTAATCTCTCCAATTTTGTGTTCATGTTCGATTCGCGAGATATACGTGCGGGGAAGCGACATGTTGGTTGATTCTCCTAGGAAAGTACGCTCTCACGACACGAACAGTACACCACACCATGGTGCAGAACGCTGTTCTTGTAGTGTCTGCCACTGGAGCTGACTGAGTATCTCAGAGACGCTTTCCTGCTTACTGAATAAACCTGTAAAGAAATGTGCTGCTCTTCTTAGGATCTCCTGTATTTATTCTATGGATTCTATCTGGTACGGCTCTGAGCACTATGGAAACTTAACATCTCAGGTCATCAGTCCCACAGAACTTAGAACTACTTAAACCTAACTAACCTAAGGGCATCACACACATCCATGCCCGAGGCAGGATTCGAACCTGCGACCGTAGCGGTCGCGCGGTTCCAGACTGAAGCGCCTAGAACCGCTCTGGCCACCAGCGACCGGCGACGAGCATTACTCAAGCATTACTCGAGCGAGTGTTTCGTAATCTACTTTGATGGACTACAGTTCGTGAAGATTTTCCCAGTGAACCTCAGTCTGGGATCCTTACTAACGTAGGATGTAAGCCAGAACAACCTCTTATTCGCTGTGACATAAAAGATTTTATATGGGATGGCTTCCATTAACTAATTCTGCAAAGCCTGGTATGAGAAAACTGCTCTTTTGGACCTTTTAGAAAAGCCTTTTGAGACAATTGATGAATTTCAATCGAAGCAAGAGGTCAAAATACCTAACTTTTGGTATATAGTTAAACTTAAAAGATGACGTTTTAGTAACTATAAATTAATTAAAACATCCATAAAACATATCAATAACTTTCACAATACTTTGCCCAGACGAAATCCAATTACAAGTCTGTAAGGCTCTGATCAAACGGAATCGGTTGATTTTTATGTTTACATTTATCTGGGGAATTGTGTTTATAATAATTTTAGCCCGTTCCACTCCTTCCAACCAGGCTCAGTTAGTATATCGCGAAACAATTTACATGCGACCGGAAACGGCAGTTTTTGAGGGTCCGCAGTATCACATGGATGCACTGAGCTATTTGTATTATTAGCTTTCAACACAATTTTGATTTCTACAACGTTTAATTTGAATCATTAGATACGTAATATTGAAGTGGGGCTTGTACGATTCCATGGAAATGACGTCATTTGCCTCTAGAGTAGCAGTAGCAATCGGAGCTCAAGAGGAGACTTTCTGGACAGCAGTACTTCTGTCTTGAGAGTCTTGTCGAACGTTTCAGCAGACAGATGTGCATGCGTTTCCAAGATGGTGTTCCATTCCCTAAGCCATTTACCGGATGGAGAGCTGACAATTACCGGCCGCTTACGCTGCTCAACAGCGATTTCAAGATATTCATGAGAATTCTGCCTGCCCGAATTCGGAGTGTCCTGGTCCAAGTTCTCTCTATCGAGCAAATGTGTTTTGGCTGTAACAGCAACATACAGACAGCGCTCAGTGATTACCGCGATGTCATCGCACTGCCAGAGGCATGTCGCGTGGAAACTTAGTATCAGTGGACTTTGACCAAACTTTTCATAGGGCACGCCACGATTATCTTGAGGAAGTGCTGCGACGGCTGGTCTCTCCCCTGTCAGTCATAAACGCCGTCATGCGCTACTGCGTGGCGCGACTTTACAGGTTACAAACAATGTACGTGTAGCAGGTGAGATCACTATCGTCCACTCTGTGAGGCAAGATTGCCCACTGTTAGTGGTTATGTTTGCTATTGCGATGGAACCTCTGTTACATGGACTTACAGTGAGAAACCATACCTTTGTCTAGAGAGCGTATGTGAATGATTTGGAGTTCTTATTGCATTCGGCAGCCGAAGTCCAAAGGTTACTTGACCGGATTGCCCATTACTGAGCTGTAGCTGGGTGCCACTTGAACTTGAAAAAGTCTGGAGCAATGGTCGTAGGCAGCGGCTTCCCAGAAAGGAGCTTGGCCCGTACCCACTCTGTTATACTATCAAATATTTGGGGGTTATCTTTACACGTGACAGTCGAAGGATAGCACACCTTACTAATACTCGTCTCCTGTATGGCTTATGTACATATGTCTGTAGCAGTTTTCTGCGATGTTAGAACGTGGTACAGCATGTGGCTTATGTCAGCATCTATCTGGCATCTATCTGGCATCTATCTGGCCACGGCCCTTCCGATGCCAAAAACGATAGCCTGAAGTTTACAAGCAGTCTTTGTTACTTTGCCAGTGCAGGAATGATCATCAAAGCGCGAAACGACGTGCTTAGTCTCCAGGCCGCAAAGGGCAGTCTCGGAATGACCAATGTGCGGTTTAGGGCAGCTGCCTTATGTGTCGTCACGATGATGATGTGTAACCACCGCCAGTACAGCTTCACAGAACTGTGACTGGAGAACTGGTCCTCACCGCTGACGAACCACCCATTGTAGTGCCACATACGTCGCCACCACTATCTAAACTAAAGGAGTTTTTTTGAGGAATTCAGTTATATCAACGCTGACCTGCCGAATGTGCAACTGCAGAGGGCACATGATGTTCACTGCCATATGATGCGAGGCCACCCTCTAAATCCGATTGAAAGCCATCAACCCTCGATTACTTGACCAATTGTCTGGCGTTCGACGGATGGCGCTTCTCTCGATTCCGACGCCAGAACGGCCTGGTTTTTGGTGGTCAACCACAAATACAAGTACATGAATCGCCAGAGACTCCATTCCATACGTATGGCTGATTCTCCGTTATGTCCCCAGTGACATCTACCTGATACAGATGAACACCGTCTGGAGTGTAGGAGCCCCATGCAGTTGCGGAGGGAGGTTGACGAGACTGATGTTGGCCCTCATTCAGCGAACGACCCCTACAACAGTGACTTCGACAGCCATTCTTATTCCAGATATGACGTTTTATCCACATACTCAGATAAATGCAGTGATGCGGATCAAGGACCTGATCATATTTTATCTTTACCATCATGATGACAAACACGTTCTCGATTTTTGGACGTTCCTATTGGAACGATTCACTCGTCTATGACGACACCCGCGCTACCACCATTGCTTTGCTAATTATCTGGGTAATGTCTTCTTCGACCCTCTCCACAGTTGGGGTGTGTCGGCTATGAGAAGTTAACCTTAGGTGTATGTTAATTTTACGCAATGGACCGGAACAAGTGACAGAATCATATGAACCCTTTCTTCGTGAAGACGTGCCCAGCCCAAATCATAGGTTAGAAGGATCCATGGACATGTTGATCGATGGTAGCAGTGGCGTCTAATGTTGTTTCTGCCAGAAGGGCGGCCTCTACGTTCTATTTAGGGGAACCTGCGGTAGAACGGGGTACCGGGGCAAAATGAAGATGTACGTATTTTCGTGTCAAGGAGGTGCTGCCAACGACCGGCCATGTAGAACTATTTCATACAGTTACTGCTCAACCTTGGCAGCCATGTTTGTTTGGGTTTCGTAAGCGTTGGATCGTGAAGCTTTCGTTGTGCTAGCTTTAGCTTCTGCCTTGTAACTTCTGGCGAATTGCAAGCAAGAAAAGGTATACCTATTTATTTACAATACAACTAATGTTAGTAGATGCTTAAAATATGTTTAATAATCTTTAGTTTCATGAGGTTAAATGTTTGTTTTCGTATCTTTGTTTAGTGGCCTTACCTCCATAACCTAAACCATGTACCTGGGGCAGATTGGGGAAGTACCCCATTCTGACCCGCAGCTTTTTAACAAAGAGACCGCTTTTATTAGGCTCCAAATCTATTTTTCTTTCGGTTTCAGATGGTTGGAGTATATAAGAGAAAAACAAATAGGCGGTCATGGCCTACTGAGGCCATAAACAACGCTGTGGAGGCAGTTAATTCTGGTCATTGTGGGTATTTGAAGGCTTCAAACCAATTTGACGTTCCCCAGACTACTCTGGAAAATGGCTCTGTTCACTATGGGACTTAACAGCTGTGGTCATTAGTCCCCTAGAACTTAGAACTACTTAAACCTAACTAACCTAAGGACATCACACACATCCATGCCCGAGGCAGGATTCGAACCTGCGACCGTAGCAGTCGCACGGTTCCGGACTGCGCGCCTAGAACCGCGAGACCACCGCGGCCGACGACTGCTCTGGAAAAATACGTTAAAAAAAGAAGGGAAAACCTTGAGTACAAAATTGACAAAATGGCTGGGAAGTTTCAATACGTATTTACAGATGAACAGGAACTTGAGCTCGTTAAGTACTTAAATAGTATGAAGGCTAGGTTATACGGCTTAACTATCAAAGACTTGCTTAACCCTGCTTATCAGTGGGCTGTAAGAAATGGTATTGTTCATAGATTTAAAAATGAAATTGCAGACGAAGGGGTGAAACTGTGACCTGCCTCATTTGTATGTCAGCAAACGGAGATTACGCGCCTCCAATGCTTATTTTTCCACGAAAGAAGAAGCAGAAAGAATTTGAGTTAGGACTACCACCAGGAGGTTAGGCTGAGGTCTACAGCACCGGATGGATGACCACTGAGTCATGTTTTGTATGGTTTCGAAAATTTGTGGAATTTTCTAAGGCATCAAAAGACTTCCCAGTTCTTCTTATATTAGATGGCCACTCCACACATACCAAGAACATTGACGTTATAGACTATGCGAGGGAGAGTGGCGTTTCGTTGCTATGTTTACCACCACATTGCTCTCACAGAATTCAGCCGCTTGATGTTTCTTTTATGAAGCCTTTAAGTCTACATAATAGTGATGAGCTTCGAAAACGGCTATGAAGCAACCCAGGGAAAATCGTACCTCTCTTTCAAATTCCAACTCTTTTTGGTTCAGCTTTCATCAAAAGTCCAACAATGAAAACCGCTATTAAAGGTTTCGAAGTTACTGGAATATGGCTCACGTACCCATCCATATTCAGCGACGCAGATTTCCTCCCGGCAACTGTCATAGGACTTGATAGGCCGTCAGATAAAGAGGTTATTATATTTGGAGTTGAACAATTGAAATTGCCTTCACCTAGCACACCAGCTAATAAAGACGACGCCAGTGATTTGGATTATCGTGCTGGCGAGGTTTCAGCGAATCGTAACAATGAACTGCCGCCTAAGGATGACATAGTTATTGAGGCTAATTGTTCTAGTCATGGGTGCTCTTGGTTGACACCTGACAACATGGCCTCGTCATTTCATATTTCACCTGAAATTCTGATGCCCTTGCCAAGCGGAAGAGGGGGAAGACCGTTGTTTTAACTGGTTCGCCGTACAAAAATAAGTTAAAAAGAGTTATAAGCCATTATTAAGGAAATAGAGCAAAAGAACTTTGCCAAAGAAGAAAGAGCAAAGAAAAAGCTATTTGCCAAAGAGAATAAAATTAAGAATTCAAAAAAGGAAAGAAAGGGCCTTAAGATTAATGGCGAAAAGAAGGAGAGAGCATCCAATACTAACGAAAGTTATTATGAGGAAAGCTCTGACCGTGAATATTTATATTGTGGTGAGTTTTATTCAGAATCAGTTGAAGGTTAGGTCGCTTGTTCCATGTGCAAAAAATGGGCACAAAATTCTTGTGCAGGAATTGAGCCGTGCGTGGCTCATGTTCCCGCCATCATGTATTTTACTCGCTGTTTTACCGTACTTCCACAACACTCCGTTAATTTATATTACTGGTGTCACTGAGTTTCTGCTTTGCCTGACTGTAAGCGGCTCTAGCAACCCGTATCAATATATCCCCTCGCATAGTATCTTTGCTCGACTGCTGTTACTTCCCGGTCGTTGTCTGTCTCAAGCAGTTCGAGTAGCGAGTTCGGGCTGCCAGGCAGTTGGAACGCGTCTGGAGCGCAGTCCGGACCTGCCAGTCGGGGAGTTGCAATGCGGCACTAGTGCAGTCAGGTTGGAGCAGTGAGGTCTGCGTCGACATGGCTTGCCCGATCATTGACGCCACACACCACTTAAACCGGGCCACGGTCTTGGTGGATCGTCGGCCGGTCGTCCTACCGGACGACGAATTTTGGCTCGCCGATCGTTCATGAGTCGGCTGTGTGTGTGTGTGTGTGTGAGTGTGTGTGCATCGACTCCCGATTTGTCTTCATGCGTGCTTAGTTACTGTTGGGTATTGTTAATGCCTTCGTGCAAGTGTTTGTCGGGTTGTGTGTGTAATTGGGGTTATTTCCACTGACGACTATTGTAGATGTTGTCGACATTCTGAGGGGAGTCGGTCGGTTGATGCGGACCAGTCGGCTGGGTCCACTGACGGCCCCTGCGCAGTGTCGGAGCCTTTGTGGAGCTGTCCTATCACTACGAGCTTCGTGGCTCACCGACCCAGGACGTCAAAGTTGAGCGGTGTCTTAAGTACCCAATCCACGTCCGTTCATGTTGTGTGGTTTGTTTCGCTGGTTCGCTGTTGGGGAGCTTTTCCTGTGAGCAACACCGATTGTTTGTAGTGGTGAAATCGAGCCACTGTGCGGTGGAATTAACTACAGTCCTGGAAATTGAAATAAGAACACCGTGAATTCATTGTCCCAGGAAGGGGAAACTTTATTGACACATTGCTGGGGTCAGATACATCACATGATCACACTGACAGAACCACAGGCACATAGACACAGGCAACAGAGCATGCACAATGTCGGCACTAGTACAGTGTATATCCACCTTTCGCAGCAATGCAGGCTGCTATTCTCCCATGGAGACGATCGTAGAGATGCTGGATGTAGTCCTGTGGAACGGCTTGCCATGCCATTTCCACCTGGCGCCTCAGTTGGACCAGCGTTCGTGCTGGACGTGCAGACCGCGTGAGACGACGCTTCATCCAGTCCCAAACATGCTCAATGGGGGACAGATCCGGAGATCTTGCTGGCCAGGGTAGTTGACTTACACCTTCTAGAGCACGTTGGGCGGCACGGGATACATGCGGACGTGCATTGTCCTGTTGGAACAGCAAGTTCCCTTGCCGGTCTAGGAATGGTAGAACGATGGGTTCGATGACGGTTTGGATGTACCGTGCACTATTCAGTGTCCCCTCGACGATCACCAGTGGTGTACGGCCAGTGTTGGAGATCGCTCCCCACACCATGATGCCGGGTGTTGGCCCTGTGTGCCTCGGTCGTATGCAGTCCTGATTGTGGCGCTCACCTGCACGGCGCCAAACACGCATACGACCATCATTGGCACCAAGGCAGAAGCGACTCTCATCACTGAAGACGACACGTCTCCATTCGTCCCTCGCTTCACGCCTGTCGCGACACCACTGGAGGCGGGCTGCACGATGTTGGGGCGTGAGCGGAAGACGGCCTAACGGTGGGCGGGACCGTAGCCCAGCTTCATGGAGACGGTTGCGAATGGTCCTCGCCGATACCCCAGGAGCAACAGTGTCCCTAATTTGCTGGGAAGTGGCGGTGCGGTCCCCTACGGCACTGCGTAGGATCCTACGGTCTTGGCGTGCATCCGTGCGTCACTGCGGTCCGGTCCCAGGTCGACGGGCACGTGCACCTTCCGCCGACCACTGGCGACAACATCGATGTACTGTGGAGACCTCACGCCCCACGTGTTGAGCAATTCGGCGGTACGTCCACCCGGCCTCCAGCATGCCCACTATACGCCCTCGCTCAAAGTCCGTCAACTGCACATACGGTTCACGTCCACGCTGTCGCGGCATGCTACCAGTGTTAAAGACTGCGATGGAGCTCCGTATGCCACGGCAAACTGGCTGACACTGACGGCGGCGGTGCACAAATGCTGCGCAGCTAGCGCCATTCGACGGCCAACACCGCGGTTCCTGGTGTGTCCGCTGTGCCGTGCGTGTGATCATTGCTTGTACAGCCCTCTCGCAGTGTCCGGAGCAAGTATGGTGGGTCTGAGACACCGGTGTCAATGTGTTCTTTTTTCCATTTCCAGGAGTGTATATTGGCTCACTGCAATTCAAGTACACCAGCGGAATTTTCTGCCTTGTGGCCGTTAGTGTTCCAGTTACCTGCCCTGGCTACTAACGTAATTTCAGACAGTATCCTTTGCTCACCTGTTGTCGCTGTCCAACACGGTGTGAAGTTTTGACGGCTTAATACATATTTCACTGTGAATAATCACGTCTGTAGCAGTTTGGTCTTTGAGTTTTCATGTACAGATTGGATAATAGCAAGTCGTTTGGTCGGTCGGTCTGTCACTGTCTCTTGGCTGGGCTACCGACGGATCAAGTGTAGTTGGGCACACCATCTGTCTCACCTAAGTGAACGTTATACTGTCGTTTTCGTTGGTGTGTGATGGTCTATTGGTAATCTATTATTGCCAATGCTTTAAAGGAAAAAATGTGTTTTACGTAAATAAAGGGCCTTCAACCCATATAAGTAAGTTTGAATTCTGGCAAGTGGGTATTTTACTGAAAGTTACTGTTCTTGTGCTTTCTTTTCATTCAGAGCGCTGTCAGCCACTTCAAACTTAAAGGTTTAAGGTATTTTGAATTTTTGGAAAATCAACTACGGCCTTCAGCCGATTAAAACCTTATTCTTAAGTTTAGTTATCGTCGTTGCGTTGTCTTTTCGTTTAGTGTGCTTTCGGCTACTTAAAACTTAAAGGTTTAAACTATTTTTGAATTTTTGGAAAAATCAACTGTGGGTCTTTAGCCGCTTAAAGCCTTATTCTTAAAATTTCCCCTTAAGCGAAAACATTGTGGCCTCCGGCCTTAAAAGATTCATCATCATCATCATCATCATCATCATCATTTAAGACTGATTATTCCTATCAGCGTTCAGTCTGGAGCATAGCCCCCTTATAAAATTCCTCCATGATCCCTTATACAGTGCTAACATTGGTGCCTCTTCTGATGTTAAGCCTATTACTTCACAATCATTCTTAACCGAATCCAGGTACCTTCTCCTTGGTCTACCCCGACTCCTCCTACCCTCTACTGCTGAACCCATGAGTCTCTTGGGTAACCTTGCTTCTCCCATGCGTGTAACATGACCCCACCATCTAAGCCTGTTCGCCCTGACTGCTACATTTATGGAGTTCATTCCCAGTTTTTCTTTGATTTCCTCATTGTGGACACCCTCCTGCCATTGGTCCCATCTACTAGTAACTGCAATCATCCTAGCTACTTTCATATCCGTAACGTCAACCTTGTTGATAAGGTAACCTGAATCCACCCAGCTTTCGCTTCCATGCAACGAATTTGGTCGAAATATTGAACGGTGCACAGATAACTTAGTCTTGGTACTGACTTCCTTCTTGCAGAAGAGAGTAGATCGTAGCGGAGCGCTCACTGCATTAGCTTTGCTACACCTCGTTTCCAGTTCTATCACTACGTTGCCATCCTGTGAGAATATGCATCCTAAGTACTTGAAACCGTCCACCTGTTCTAACTTTGTTCCTCCAATTTGGCACTCAATCCGTTTATATCTCTTTCCCACTGACATTACTTTCGTCTTGGAGATGCTAATCTTCATACCATGGTCCTTACATTTCTGATCTAGCTCTGAAATATTACTTTGCAAACTTTCAATCGAATCTACCATCACAACTAAGTCATCCGCATATGCAAGACTGCTTATTTTGTGTTCACATATCTTAATCTCACCCAGCCAGTCTATTGTTTTCAACATATGATCCATAAATAATATAAACAACAGTGGAGACAGGTTGCAGCCTTGTCTTACACCTGAAACTACTCTGAACCATGAACTCAATTTACCGTCAACTCTAACTGCTGCCTGACTATCCATGTAAAGACCTTTGATTGCTTGCAAAAGTTTGCCTCCTATTCCATAATCTTGTAGAACAGACAATAACTTCCTCCTAGGAACCCGGTCATATGCCTTTTCTAGATCTATAAAGCATAGATACAATTCCCTGTTCCACTCATAACACTTCTCCGTTATTTGCCGTAAGCTAAAGATCTGGTCCTGACAACCTCTAAGAGGCCTAAACCCACACTGATTTTCATCCAATTGGTCCTCAACTAATACTCGCACTTTCCTTTCAACAATACCTGAGAAGATTTTACCCACAACGCTGATTAAAGAGATACCTCTGTAGTTGTTACAATCTTTTCTGTTTCCATGTTTAAAGATTGGTGTGATTACTGCTTTCGTCCAGTCTGATGGAACCTGTCCCGACCCCCAGGCCATTTCAGTTATCCTGTGTAGCCATTTAAGACCTGACGTTCCACTGTATTTGATGAGTTCCGACTTAATTTCATCAACCCCAGCTGCTTTATTGCAGTGCAAACTATTGACCATTTTCTCCACTTCCTCAAATGTGATCCTATTTCCGTCATCATTCCTATCCCATTGTACCTCGAAATCTGAAACATTACTGATCGTATTTTCACCTACATTGAGCAACTCTTCAAAATATTCCCTCCATCATCCCAGGGAATCCACAGGATTCACCAGCAGTTTTCCTGGCCTGTCCAAAATACTTAAAAGATTATGGTAATATATTTTTTAAATTTTGAAATTTAATTGTGGCCTTCAGCCGTTGGTATTGCACCTTGTTTATGTTTGTTCTATCCACTTTGGCCTTGAGGCTTTCAGCCTAGCTGTGATATATACATATATAATTTAATTATTTTATTTGCAATTTCAACTGCGTGTCTTCAGTCACTTGAAATTATCTTGTTGATTTTTAAGATTTCTTGTTTCTAGGCCTTCAGCCGTGAAAGAATTGGATTTTGAAACTCGTAGTTGTAAATGTTCGGCTATATTCCGTTTTGGTTTAAATGTGTTATTAAATCACAATAAATTACAAGTTTGAAGTGAAACTGACCGCCACCTTATTTTGGCCCTTTTCACAGTCCTAATCACATATTCTGCCCTGCGGGTCTAGCGGGCGTTTCAGGAATAGATTAGCGAAGGTGATGAGTCTTTCCTCGTGTGTGAATTTTGTAAATAGCCTTAAGAAAATGATACAATACATGAAATTGTAGTTTGACGTTAACATTCACTTTAAACAAAATAAATACCGAGCAAGCCAATATTTTCTGCATTTCCGATAATTTTATACGTTTTTATAATCGCTTGTACTTACCACCCCAATCTACCCCGTGCACAGGGCAGAATGGGGCAAATGACATACCTTTCTGTTTTTGAGGGGAAAAATATAAAAATGTTGTTCTTCTATTTTATGCCAATGTCCTTGTATTTTTGTGATTAATACATCATAATGTGTTCATATAAAAATTGGTAACTCTTTTATTTAACACCTTTGTACTTTTAACCAATGTTTTCAACTTCGTACCCCGTTCTATCCCGGGTTCCCCTATAGTTTAATTTTTTTGTTAGTTGGTTACTTTCTTTCCTCTTAGAAGGGCAGTATTGTAAGAATAAATGCGTTTTGTTTAAACGACCCTCCTACTCCACAAAAAAGGTGGTTAAAACGACCACTCGAATTAAGCAGGAGTTCTGTGTTCACGTCCCGGTCCGGCACTAATTTTCAGTCTTCACCATCAAGTTATTCCGATGCCCATTTGCGGCTGGCGTCGGCCTTTCATTCGAAATCCTACTTATCTTATTGTCAGTAGCTTAATGCTCGTATTTGTACTGCACAATGTTCCGCACTACACGCACATTTTTTGACAATATTTTCCGTTCTGCAAAATCGATTTATGCCCACAGAGCGTTCGCTTTGTAGCTGAACCCACGCACTCTCTAGTTTTCCCTGCTACACAAAGCAACCACGATTTTTTATTGCAGTCCTATGTAGTCAGTGTCGATATTAGCGATACGATAAGAGGCTTACGGAGCCTGCTCTCACAATTAAATCCGACTGAAGAGTGTTGGATGCTGTGGGCAGTATGACTGCAGTGCTGATAATACGACTATAGGCCACTGCTTGGCTTCTAGGCAGTGTTCGCCCAGGTATCGTAGACGTTACAGCGGGTGATGCTGCAACCCTTTTCGCCATATGGGAGACAATTGTCCATTCTATACTTTAGGTGGGGGGAAGTATCACACATTCTAGGACGGAGACTGTCACCAACAACTCATGACTCGTATTTCACTGAGTCATGAAAACATACTCCTACTATATTTTACATGTCCTTAACAGAATCATTTTTCTTTGCGGCAATCGGACGTGCGTAAGGAATCTCTAGTAGAGATAATACGGTTCGTATGAAATCAGATTATGTTGCCTAAAACGAAAACTTCCGAACTCTTGTTTTACACTACTGACCATTAAAAATGCCACAACAAGAAGAAATGCAGATGATAAACGGGTATTCATTCGACAAATATATTATACTAGAACTGACATGTAATTACATTTTCACGCAGTTTGGGTGCATAGATCCTGAGAAATCAGTACCCAGAACAACCACATCTGGCCGTAATAACGGCCTTGATACGTCTGGGCATTCAGTCAAACAGAGCATGGATGGCGTGTACAGGTACAGCTGCCCATGCAGCTTCAAAACGATACCACAGTTCATCGAGTGTAGTGACTGGCGTATTGTGACGAGCCGGTTGCTCGGCCACCATTGACTAGACGTTTTCAAGTGGTGAGAGATCTGGAGAATGTGCTGGCCAGGGCAGCAGTCCAACATTTTATGTATCCAGAAAGGCTCGTACAGGACCTGCAACAAGTGGTCGTGCATTATCCTGCTGAAATGTAGGGTTTCGCAGGGATCGAATGAAGGCTAGAGCCACGGGTCGGAACTCATCTGAAATGTAACGTCCACTGTTCAAAGTGGCGTCAATGCGAACAAGAGGTGACCGAGACGTGTAACCAATGGCTCCCCATATCTTCACGCCGGGTGATACGCCAGTATGGCGATGACGAATACACGCTTTCAATGTGCGTTCACCGCGATGTCGCCAAACACGGATGCAACCATCACGATGCTGTAAACAGAACCTGGATTCATCCGAAAAAAAATTACGTTTTACCATTCGTGCACCCGGGTTCGTCGTTGAGTACACCATCGCAGGCGCTCCTGTCTGTGATGCAGCATCAAGGGTAACCGCAGCCATGGTCTCCGAGCTGATAGTCCATGCTGCTGCAAACTTAGTCGAATTGTTCGTGCAGATGGTTGTTGTCTTGCAAACGTCCACATCTGTTGACTCAGGGATCGAGACGTAGCTGCACGATCCGTTATAGCCGTACGGATAAGATGCCTGTCATTTCGACTGCTAGTGATACGAGGTCGTTAGGATGCAGCACGGCGTTCCGTATTAACCTCCTGAACCCACCGATTTCATATTCTGCTAACAGTCATTGGATCTCGACCAACGCGAGCAGCAGTGTCGCGATACGATAAACCGCAATCGCGACAGGCTAGAATCTGGCCTTTATCAAAGTCGGATACGTGATGGTACGCATTTCACCTCCTTATACGAGGCATGACAACAACGTTTCAGCAATCAACGTGGGTCAACTGCTGTTTGTGTATGAGAAATCGGTTGGAAACTTTCCTCATGTCAGCACGTTGTAGGGGTTGCCACCGGCGCCAACCCTGTGTGAATGCTCTGAAAAGCAAATCATTTGCATATCACAGCATCTTCTTTCCGTCGGTTAAATTTCGCGTCTGTAGCACGTTATCTTCGTGGTGTAGCAGTTTTAATGGCCAGTAGTGTGGCAATATATGCAAACTGTTTACATATGTTTTGGTGCGAATCGACTGCATTTGACCGTTCCATACGAAATTGAATAACGACTGCTCTCGCCTCGCACAAGGGCTCATGAATGCTAGCATTTGGGCTCTGCTGGACGAAGGAGAGTGGCAATGTCCTTCTTGCTGGAAAATGAGCGCACAGCTCCAAATGTCCCAGAGAAACAGCGATGGTATGGTGTACGATTGACTACGTCATAGCACTATTGACAGTAGTTTCCCTTACAATTAGTAGCACAACTGAGATCAAACCTTACCTTGCTGTTCTGTTCATGGAAGGCGATTTCCGATCAGCAAATTTTCAAATCCACAACTGTTGTGGATGTGCTTTCTTTGTAGTGATTAGCTGTTCCAAGGTTGCAGGTCCAAAACTTTTTGCTATATTGGATGTTTATAAATTAGTGATAAAAAGTAACCTTTATTTGTGAAAAAGGTAAATAGCTTACACAAATGTTTGGTACAGCAATGGATGCAGTATATCTTTAAGTTTTATTTACCAATGTCCAGTGTGGATACCTTTTGCAACACGACAAATGCCTCATCTGGTATCATTTTCCTGCCAGATTTTACGGAGCAAGACTTGATGTATGATGGCTGCCGTATCGCCCATTATCCGGTCAGACGCACTTTTAAATACGAGCGCCACAGCAACACGGGGGCGCTGCCACGAATGATTACGCCGCTATCAAAGAGATGAAAGCATCCTCTCTCCGGAGCTCCAACCGTGGGTATACTTCAGTTCGAACATACCATGCAGAGCTCCCGCTTTGTGTTTTTGCTATTTGGCATCTGAATAACATTAACAAACTTACATAGTGGCTAGTGCTCGATGTCTTCTGAACAGACATTGTATTGAAGAATGACAGGTTTATAAATCTTTTGAATCTGTATAAATTTTTACATTCGAAGCTACTGTTGGCAACTGACGCTGCCCCTCCAGCAACAAAGTAACGTATTATTTTTACTATTTGATATTAGATCCAGAATAAATTGATATCTGAATTCTCTGTTCGTGAACAGCGTCTATTCCTCGCTCCTGGCCGGCCGGAGTGGCCGAGCGGTTCTAGGCGCTACAGTCTGGAACCGCGCGACCGCTACGATCGCAGGTTCGAATCCTGCCTCGGGCGTGGATGTGCGTGATGCCCCTAGGTTAGTTAGGTTTACGTAGTTCTATGTTCTAGGGGACTGATGACCTCAGACGTTAAGTCCCATAGTGCTCAGAGCCATTTGAACCATTTGAACCTCGCTCCTGCATTCATTAAAGAGCCACACAGCGTGCAAAGGAAGAGTCATAACAGTGGCAACTGCTGGTGCTATCCGTTGTCGCAGCTCGTCGACGTTTCCTGGAACTGGAAGCGGAGGAACAAACACCCTGTCTTTAATGTAACCCCATACACAAAAGTCCATTGGGTTCAAACCAGGTGACATTGGAGGCCAGGATTCATCCATCACTTCCAATCCAAGTCGGCACATTTCTGCGGAGATAAGCGACAACTTCACGGTGATAATGTAGTGGCACGCCACATTGTTGGAAAATAAATTGTGTGTCCACATAAAATGGTTTAAATGGCTCTGAGCACTATGGACTTAACAGCTGATGTCATCAGTCCCCTAGACCTTAGAACTACTTAAACCTAACTAACCTAAGGACATCACACACAGTCATGCCCGAGGCAGGATTCGAACCTGAGACCGTAGCAGTCGCGCCGCGTGGGATTAGCCGAGCGGTCTGAGGCGCTGGAGTCATGGACTGTGCGGCTGGTCCCGGCGGAGGTTCGAGTCCTCCCTCGGGCATGGGTGTGTGTGTTTGTCCTTAGGATAATTTAGGTTAAGTAGTGTGTAAGCTTAGGAACTGATGACCTTAGCAGTTAAGTCCCATAAGATTTCACACACATTTGAACATTTGTAGCAGTCGCGCGGTTCCGGACTGAAGCGCCTAGAACCGATCGGCCACCGCTGCCGGCGTGTCCACATCTTGTTGTAATTGAGGCAACTGGTAATGATCGGGCATGTCCATGTACGATATGCCAGTAACACTTGACTTGATACAGAAGCACAAGAAACATTTACCATTGGCGAGTCCTGTACATATTCGACTATATGACGTGGTTTCTGCACACCCCATAGCTGAACACTTTATCGATTCGCTTTACCGCTGATGTGCAAGGTGGCTTCGCCACTGAACACAATTGTATTACGAAAATCATCTTCAGTCTACATTTTGTTAAACATTTTTACGCAGACCTCAGCTCATTTTTCTTTGTCACTTTCGCTTGAAGGCTGTAACAGTTCTAATTCGTAGGTTCGAATGACAGGCGTTTTCGTAATACCTTCCGAACTCAACTCTACTACTAGGCATATTCAATTGTAAGCTGGCCGTCTCGTTGACCTACCGGGACTACGGTAGTAAACTTGTTCATTTGCTGCGCCAGAGATTGCTGACTGACCATGAGCCGGCGTCCTAGGCGGCACAAAGGCAGTTTCGGTGAAACAGCTGTACTAATTAATAACAGCTTGTCTTTTGAGGTAGCGGGTTGCGATATTTAGTCCTGAATTATCTTCAAAGTGTAATAGCGGATTTGGATTCATGAAACTACACTCCTGGAAATTGAAATAAGAACACCGTGAATTCATTGTCCCAGGAAGGGGAAACTTTATTGACACATTCCTGGGGTCAGATACATCACATGATCACACTGACAGAACCACATGCACATAGACACAGGCAACAGAGCATGCACAATGTCGGCACTAGTACAGTGTATATCCACCTTTCGCAGCAATTCTGGCTGCTATTCTCCCATGGAGACGATCGTAGAGATGCTGGATGTAGTCCTGTGGAACGGCTTGCCATGCCATTTCCACTTGGCGCCTCAGTTGGACCAGCGTTCGTGCTGGACGTGCAGACCGCGTGAGACGACGCTTCATCCAGTCCCAAACATGCTCAATGGGGGACAGATCCGGAGATCTTGCTGGCCAGGGTAGTTGACTTACACCTTCTAGAGCACGTTGGGTGGCGCGGGGTACATGCGGACGTGCATTGTCCTGTTGGAACAGCAAGTTCCCTTGCCGGTCTAGGAATGGTAGAACGATGGGTTCGATGACGGTTTGGATGTACCGTGCACTATTCAGTGTCCCCTCGACGATCACCAGTGGTGTACGGCCAGTGTAGGAGATCGCTCCCCACACCATGATGCCGGGTGTTGGCCCTGTGTGCCTCGGTCGTATGCAGTCCTGATTGTGGCGCTCACCTGCACGGCGCCAAACACGCATACGACCATCATTGGCACCAAGGCAGAAGCGACTCTCATCGCTGAAGACGACACGTCTCCATTCGTCCCTCCATTCACGCCTGTCGCGACACCACTGGAGGCGGGATGCACGATGTTGGGGCGTGAGCGGAAGACGGCCTAACGGTGTGCGGGACCGTAGCCCAGCTTCATGGAGACGGTTGCGAATGGTCCTCGCCGATACCCCAGGAGCAACAGTGTCCCTAATTTGCTGGGAAGTGGCGGTGCGGTCCCGTACGGCACTGCGTAGGATCCTACGGTCTTGGCGTGCATCCGTGCGTCACTGCGGTCCGGTCCCAGGTCGACGGGCACGTGCACCTTCCGCCGACCACTGGCGACAACATCGATGTACTGTGGAGACCTCACGCCCCACGTGTTGAGCAATTCGGCGGTACGTCCACCCGGTCTCCCGCATGCCCACTATACGCCCTCGTTCAAAGTCCGTCAACTGCACATACGGTTCACGTCCACGCTGTCGCGGCATGCTACCAGTGTTAAAGACTGCGATGGAGCTCCGTATGCCACGGCAAACTGGCTGACACTGACGGCGGCGGTGCACAAATGCTGCGCAGCTAGCGCCATTCGACGGCCAACACCGCGGTTCCTGGTGTGTCCGCTGTGCCGTGCGTGTGATCATTGCTTGTACAGCCCTCTCGCAGTGTCCGGTGGGTCTGACACACCGGTGTCAATGTGTTCTTTTTTCCATTTCCAGGATTGTATAACAATCACGGTGTCGCTCTGCACCTGTACACGACTGCTTGATGACCGTTGAACAATTCATTTGCACGTGCCACATAGCGGAAACGTCGGGAACTAAGAGTGTTAGGCCCCAATAAAACTTGAAAACACATTTCAGTCAGTGATATATCAAACTTTTCTGTATGTAACTTACCGTTTTTCACAATTAAACGTTACTTTTGTATAACTAATTTACAAACACCCTGTATCTAAGTAGATTTGCAATTTATAAATAATAAACAAAAATTTTGCTTGATGTTCGTTTATTATCACGCAGCAGAAATAAAATTGCGCCACATCACAATGGTGTCGTCTTCAATGCTTCAGTATTGTCAAAAAGCTTGTTACCAGAATTGAATCATCTGAAACTGTTGGTCTCGCCACTCTGGTAGTACTGTCCAAAGTCAACGAAAACACTGCATGACTCTCCACAACGCACACCTTCTACTGAGGTAGCTTCTTTTGTTATTGTGGCTTGCGATGCCGTTATTATGACGCCAACAATGCTCTACGCCAGGATTACGACGTTTATTATGAAGAAAGTGATCATCTGCGTAATAATACTGTCTGAGCCAATAAAACCAAAGGCTAATTTTGAGTATGATTCAATGGATCAAAAATGCATTTCGAGGGCCCTCACCGAACGCTTGCAAATGATGTTTATAACACTGTGATTAAACTGCATTCACATGAGGATAAAAGGGTTGAAACCATACCAAAACGGAAATCACTACGAAAATGTCAAAATCAAAGTTGAACAGGAATATGTACATTAAGACAGCATTTTCACGGAAAAGCATCTCGTAAACTATTACTGCATATGTGAGTGTGTTATCGATAGCAACGATGCCACGGCCTAAGTGCGATTTAAGTTGGCACTACGACAGACACCGACGACAGCTCCCTCTAGCAGGCGCTGTTGAGGTCTACGAGCGCCGCTGAAGATTCTGCCATTTGATCAAGAGCAGACGGCCGGGACACTTCGCTTCAGCTTCGCATCTCAGGGCAAAGTCTTGTATTACTCTTGTTGCTAAAGTAAAGGTGATTTTAACTCACACTGCAGTACCGAGAGAGTTTTACCTTTTCCTGCTCCTACCCACGCGCCGCCTTCCAGGCGGGATACAAAAGTGAGAATCTTTCAAATGATTACTATCAGTTTAACCATCGGCTTCTGGATGAAACGTCCGTCTCTGCTGAGTGTCCAGGTAGATGGCTGTCATCTAGAGAATCCGGGTTAAATTTCCGGTACTGCCTCGCAGTTTTCCTTGGTGGGAGGACTGGTACGGGATGCACCAGGTTCGTGATGCCAATTGAGGAGTTGCTTGAGTGGGTAGTAGTGTAGTGGTTCCACGGTCCAGAATGTCGGCAAAAAGGCAGGAAGAGCGGGGTGCCGACAAGTTGACAACATGCTGCTCTATAAGACATACGCAAGACTCTACAAGGGAGAGAAGGGCACGGCGGCTGGTCGACATCCCTTGGACCTTGAACGAGGAGGTCTTGTTCTGGATGAAACAATTACTTCAGAACACGTTTCAAAGTAAGTATCGAGGAGTAGTAAGAGCAGTGCTCTTGTATCGGACTTTGCCGGATTAGTACGGGAGGACTACCCACAAAGTAACCTGTTACGTCACCGCGAGGAGGACAAGCTTCTGACTTCCAGTTTACACTGAAGAGCCAAAGAAACTAGTACACCTGCCTAATATTGTGGAGGGCCCCTGCGAGCATGCAGAAGTGCCGCAACACGACGTGGCATGGACTCGACTAATGTCTGAAGTAGTGCTGGAGGTAATTGACGCCATGAATCGTGCAGGGCTGTCCATAAATCCGTAAGAGTACGAGGTGGTGGAAATCTCTTCTGAACAGCATGTTGCAAGGCATTCCAGATATGCTCAATAATTTTCATTTCTTGGGAGTCTGGTGGCCAGCAGAAGTGTTTATACTGAGAGGAGTGTTCCTGCAGCAACTCTGTAGCACTTCTGGATGTGTGAGGTGTCGCAGTGTCCTGCTGGAATTTCTCAAGACCGTCGGTATGCACGCTGTACATGAATGGATGCAGGTAATATGGTAAGATGCGTACGTACGCGTCACCTGTCAGAGTCGTATCTAGACGTATCAGGGGTCCCATATCACTCCAACTTCACGCGTCCCACACCATTACAGAGCCTCCACAAGCTTGAACAGTCCCCTGCTGTCATGCAGGGTCCATGAATTCATTAGGTTGTCTCCATACCCTTACACGTCCATCCGCCCATCAGGCAACATGTTTCCAGTCATCAACAGTCCAATGTCGATGTTGAAGGCTGCAAGCGAAGCGTAAAGGCTTGTGTTGTTCAGTCATCAAGGGTACACGAGTGGGCCTTCGCCTCCGAAAGCCCATATCGATTAAGTTTAGTTGAATGGTTCGCACGCTGATATTTGTTGATGACCCAGCATTGAAATCTGCAGCAATATGCGGAGAGGTTGCACTTCTCCCACGGTGAACAATTCTCTTCAGTCATTGTTGGTCCCGTTCATCTACATCTACGTCTACATCCATACTCCGCAAGCCACCTGACGGTGTGTGGCGGAGGGTATCTTGAGTACCTCTATCGGTTCTCCCTTCTATTCCAGTCTCGTATTGTTCGTGGAAAGAAGGATTGTCGGTATGCCTCTGTGTGGGCTCTAATCTCTCTGATTTTATCATCATGGTCTCTTCGGGAGATATACGTAGGAGGGAGCAATATACTGCTTGACTCGTCGGTGAAGGTATGTTCTCGAAACTTTAACAAAAGCCCGTACCGAGCTAGAGAGAGTCTCTCCTGCAGAGTCTTCCACTGGAGTTTATCTATCATCTCCGTAACACTTTCGCGATTACTAAATGATCCTGTAATAAAGCGCGCTGCTCTCCGTTGGATCTTCTCTATATCTTCAATCAACCCTATCTGGTACGGATCCCACACTGCTGACGAGGGAACCTCCCCATCGCACCCCCCTCAGATTTAGTTATAAGTTGGCACAGTGGATAGG
Source organism: Schistocerca cancellata (assembly GCF_023864275.1). NCBI lineage: Eukaryota > Metazoa > Arthropoda > Insecta > Orthoptera > Acrididae > Schistocerca > Schistocerca cancellata. The sequence goes on from NC_064626.1 coordinate 855,671,974, forward strand.
CCTTGAAAAACTGAACACAGATAAATCGAGAAAACAGGAAGAAGTTGTGTGGAACTATGAAAAAATAAGCAAAATATACAAACTGAGTAGTCCATGGGCAACATAGGCCACATCAAGGATAATGTGAGCTCAGGAGCGCCGTGGTCCCGTGGTTAGCGTGAGCAGCTGCGGAACGAGAGGTCCTTGGTTCAAGTCTTCCCTCCAGTGAAATTTTTATATTTTTATTTTCAGACAATTATCAGAGTTCAGGCACTCACACATAATCAGCTTCGCTCTCCAAAATTCCAGGACATGTTCAGATTTGCTTGGACATATGCAGGATTTGACGGTCTACACACGGAAAAATTGAAAACGTTAAAAACATATGTTTTGACAGAGCAAAGAGATAACTGTGCGACTGTGAAACTGTTGCATGTGACAATCTCTCATGTTTTCATCACTTTTTTGGGAGTGATTATCACATCCACAAGAAAACCTAAATCGGGCAAGGTAGAAGAATCTTTTTACCCATTCGGCAAGTGTGCAAGTTAGGTGGGTCGACAACATATTCCTGTCATGTGACGCACATGCCGTCACCAGTGTCGTATAGAATATATCAGACGTATTTTCGTGGATCAAATGTTTCCGTTTCCCATTGGAGAGGCGCGTCCTTGCGTCTACTAATCGCATAGTTTTGCGGTGCGGTCGCAAAACACAGACACTAAACTTATTACAGTGAACAGAGACGTCAACGAACGAACGGACAGATCATAACTTTGCAAAAATAAAATAAGTAAAGTTTTCGCTCGAGGGAAGACTCGAACCAAGGCCCTCGCGCTCCGCAGCTGCTCACGCTAACCACCGGACCACGGCGCTGCTGTGCTCCCACCATCATTTATGTGGCCTATGTCACCCATGGACTACTCTGTTTGTATATTTTGTTTATTTTTTCATAGTTCCACACAACTTCTTCCTGTTTTCTCGATTGATCTGTGTTCAGTTTTTCAAGGCCTATCCACTGTGCCAACTTATAACTAAATCTGAGGGGGGTGCGATGGGGAGGTTCCCTTGTGAGCAGTATTCAAGCAGTGGGCGAACAAGCGTACTGTAACCTACTTCCTTTGTTTTCGGATTGCATTTCCTTAGGATTCTTCCAATGAATCTCAGTGTGGCATCTGCTTTACCGACGATCAACATTATATGCTTATTCCATTTTAAATCACTCCTAATGCGTACTCCCAGATAATTTATGGTATTAACTGCTTCCAGTTGCTGACCTGCTATTTTGTAGCTAAATGATAAAGGATCTATCTTTCTGTGTATTCGCAGCACGTTACACTTGTCTACATTGAGATTCAATTGCCATTCCCTGCACCATGCGTCAATTCGCTGCAGATCCTCCTGCATTTCAGTACAATTTTCCATTGTTACAACCTCTCGATACACCACAGCATCATCTGCAAAAAGCCTCAGTGAACTTCTGATGTCATCCACCAGGTCATTTATGTATATTGTGAATAGCAACGGTCCTATGACACTCCCCTGCGGCACACCTGAAATCACTCTTACTTCGGAAGACTTCTCTCCATTGAGAATGACATGCTGCGTCCTGTTATCTAGGAACTCCTCAATCCAATCACACAATTGGTCTGATAGTCCATATGCTCTTACTTTGTTCATTAAACGACTGTGGGGAACTGTATCAAACGCCTTGCGGAAGTCAAGAAACACGGCATCTACCTGTGAACCCGTGTCTATAGTCCTCTGAGTCTCGTGGACGAATAGCGCGAGCTGAGTTTCACATGACCGTCTTTTTCAAAACCCATGCTGATTCCTACAGAGTAGATTTCTAGTCTCCAGAAAAGTCATTATACTCGAACACAATACGAGTTCCAAAATTCTACAACTGATCGACGTTAGAGATATAGGTCTATAGTTCTGCACATCTGTTCGACGTCCCTTCTTGAAAACGGGGATGACCTGTGCCCTTTTCCAATCATTTGGAACGCTACGCTCTTCTAGAGACTTACGGTACACCGCTGCAAGAAGGGGGGCAAGTTCCTTAGCGTACTCTGTGTAAAATCGAACTGGTATCCCATCAGGTCCAGAGGCCTTTCCTCTTTTGAGCGATTTTAATTGTTTCTCTATCCCTCTGTCGTCTATTTCTATATCTACCATTTTGTCATGATCTTTTCCTGATCGCAGAGATGTCGGACATTTGATGTTCTACCGGATTCCTGATATTCATGGTAGGCTCATGAAATGATCGTACTGGAAAACCCCACTTCATCGCTACCTCGAAGATGCTGTGTTCCATTGCTCGTGCGCCGACTTTAATACCACGTTCAAACTCACTTATATCTTGATAACCTGCCATTGTAGCAGCAGTAAGCGATCTAACAATTGCGCCAGACACTTGTTGCCTATAGGTGTTGCTGACCGCAGCGCCGTATTCTGCCTGTTTACAAATCTCTGTATTTGAATACGCATGCCTATAGGAGTTTCTTTGGTGCTTCAGTGTATGTTAGTAATGCTGGGAATCAGTTCTTAAAGAGAAACCAAGTATGAGAAAACCTGATAAAGCGAATACAACTAAAATGATAAATGTAGGAAAGAAACACATAATTTCAAAGAATTTCAGGCAGTAGCCAAATGTGTCTGTCATGATACCAGACCTGTGTGCCATGACGGCAATGACGTACCTGCGACGAAGCTGTCAACACTCTCTGCGGACCTCAAATTCTCGACCACTGCCTGACAACCCAGGCTCTTGGCATCACTGGGCTCAGTCAATAGCGCGTGCCTACTCGCCAGCATCCAGCCGCTTCCCCCTGCTCCAGGGCTTGAACTAAGCCCCCCCCCACCCCCCACCAAATCTTGCGTTGCTGGGGCCTGAAACAGCCAGTACCAGCCCTCCATCCTCCGGTGTGGAGTTCGGGGCACTGTGCCGCCCTAATACAACAATTGGCTGCCTTCACTGGAGCACAGCGGACGCCACGGTAGCCTCGCTTGCACGAGATACACGTGGCCTCACACGGCTTCAGCAGGCGCTCGGTGCGAGACGATGCGGTGGCATATTTGCCACCCTGGCCGAGGTCCTAGATATCAACACCCGCCGCGAAAAAGATTTAATTATTGTCAATAATAGACATTTGTATCCTCGGGGTGCCTTCTTCTGCTGCACCCGCATTCACGTCCTGGTAGAGAATCTCTCCGCACTCCAAGCCATCCCGACACCCCTTCACGACTGTGAGGAGTGATTTGCGCCAGATAACGGCAATGTTCCTCCTATAGCTCAAGTCATTCGGCTACGGCACCTTCATGCAGCTGGTTATCTATTCACAGATCTACCCCGTGTGCTCATTCAGCACGTACAGCGGTTTCAGCCGAATTTTGCCCATTGCACACGCACTAGTCTACTCGTCATGGCAGCCGTGTGTTAACTGTTCCTCATGTCTTCCGGTGTGTTTAGCGGCCGCGTTTGTGTATCAAAATGTATGGGATTCAATTGCTACGAGCTCTTCTTGATAGTGATAAACAACAAGAGAAAGACTTTATAAAGCTTCATGTGTTTTTCGCTGTTCCTCGAGAAAATATTAATATCCTGCTGTTTTTGGCGGAAAAGACGGTCACAGGAAGAGCACACCGGGATGTGTTGATGATCTGACGTTTTGCACAATTGCCTAAATTCTACATTTTCAACGGGGAAGAGCACCACCGTACTGAAATATGCATGCAAGAAAATTTATTAGCATGGAACTACCTCGACGATAGATCTTCCGTAAGGAGCGTACGGATCTTGCACTGCACCATTTACGGCCAAGATTGCTTGACCTGTTTATGATATGTGAGTTTTTTTATTTTAGTGATGGTTTACGAAAGAGCCGGCTGGTGTGGCCGAGCGGTTCTAGGCGCTACAGTCTGGAACCGCGCGACCGCTACGGTCGCAGGTTCGAATCCTGCCTCGGGCATGGATGTGTGTGATGTCCTTAGGTTAGTTAGGTTTAAGTAGTTCTAAGGTCTAGGGGACTGATGACCTCAGATTTTAAGTCCCATAGTTCTCAGAGCCATTTTGTTTACGAAAGGCGCCGCCTACGGACCCTCCACTAACATCGGCTGAAATACGCATCGGTTAGTAACAGCACTGAGAGAAGTAATTCTAGACATGGTTCCAAATGTAAGAGAGGAGTTTGACTGTCGTCTGGGTGTTTGTCGTTCTTCCGGTGGAGCGCTTGCTGAACATTTCTGAAAGGTAAATAAGAACTTTAGTTCTAAACTTATATATAAAAGGCATCCTAACGTATATACTTGCACGTAGCATACATATCCGTGTGAAATCAGATCGTTCTTATGTTTTTGTGGAAGTGTTGGGGAGAGGGGGGAGGGGGGGAGGGGTCAGGGAGGAAGAGAAATCGTTGTTTTACGTGTAAGTTAGAATTCATCGCAGCTTCTATCTTCATTCGCATATGAGGCGTATTTAAATGAAAAGTTACGAAACAATGAGGAGGGTATAATTGAAATATTTTTTTCAAAAGTAACCACCAGAGGCCTGAGCATAACTATCCCACAGTTTCATGAGCCGAAGGAGTCCCTGTTCCCAGAATTTCTGTGGCTGTGACAGGAGCCAATCCTCCATTGTTTCCTTCAGTTCGTCACTTCCCTCTGAAATGTTTTTAACGGATCAAACTGAAGGCGAACGCTCAAGCTGCTTTCCATTGAACTTAGCCGTTACACATTTCCTGGCTTTGGAGACGTGTGGACAGGCGTTATTGCGGAGCAGAAACACTCCCTCGGTGACCAGCTCAGACAGTTTTCTCTTCATGGGCTTGTGCAGGCTACGGAGTACCTCACAGTACAGATGACTGTTAGTGGTTTTTCCGTGCTCGAGAAATTCGATGAGTATCGAACTCCGGACGTCAGAAATGACGGTGAGCATCACCTTGCCTGCTAAGGGCATAGCTTCGAATTGTTTGGTGGAAGGTGTCGACGCTATATTCGCGTCTCTAGATGCCTCAGTGCGTTATTGCAAAGGGGCCGGTGAAAATTACAACTGGTTCGGTTGTTACGACGTTTCGTATCTTTTCATCTGAAAGTTCCTTTTACAAGGAGAAATAAAGGAAAATGAAAAGTGCTACTGATGTGTGACTTTCACAGAATCGATTGGCGGTCAGTGGGTCTTGTTGTTAGCCAATAAACAGATAGTAATAGCACTTAGAAAGCGTATTTTTGTGTAAACACACAATTGCTTAAATGGAACAATGCCTTTTCACTATAACAAACTGAAAATAGAGTAAATTAGAATTTCAAGGGTGTTTGTTGCAGGATTCTAGTGCGAGCTGTTTACGGGATATCGTATTTTGGGAAGTTTCCACGCCGACGCTTGTTTTGTGCCATTCAACACGGGTAGTTGCTAACTACGATACTGTTACGTTTGCTTATAGTGTGCTTGAGTGTTCCTTCAGTGTACTGCGACATGCTAGTCAGTCAGTACGTAACAGTCCAAGCAGTAGGCCGTGAGTTGACGATTGGATTTAGCAATGCAGAAAAAGCCGACATGCTCATGGTGTATGGAGAACGTAGGAAGAATGCACTTCGTTCTTGTACAGTGTATGCGGCAAGATATGCCAGTAGACGTCAATCATGCCGGCAATTCCTTATCAGCCTCTTCGTCCAGTTACGTGAATGTAGTGTAACACCCAGACGAGGGGGAAATTAGTGCTCCTGCTGCTGTTGCAGTTGATCCGCACGTTAGCTCCCACGCAATCGAACTAAGAAGTGGCATGAGTCAGACACGTATCGTACGCGTTCTCCATCGACATATATTCCATCTCTACTACATCTCTGTCCATCGAGAGCTGCATGGAAACGATTATGAGAATCGTGTTAACTTCTGTACATGGGTATTAAGACAGGATAATCCAGATGTCATGTATCTTCTTCAGTGATGAAAGCACATTTACCAATCACGGCCAGGTAAACCGCCTGAACATGCGCTACTGGTCTGTTGACAACCCCCGCTAGCTTCGTCAGGTGGAACGTCAGCGTCCATGGAGTGTAAACGTGTTGTGTGGGATAGCGAACACTGAACGCACACAAGTATCGCAGCCTCCTAACATAACATCTTCCACGGATGCTAGAAGACATTACTATGCAGACTAGGAGGAAAGTGTGGTACCAGTGTGATGGTTGTCCAGCCCGTAGTGCACAAAGTACTACAGCATGTCTTCACGAATTGTTTCAAAATCGTTGGATTGGTCGCAGAAGACCCGTACCTTGGACGGACCTTTCACAGAATTTGACACATGTAGACTGTTTTCTGTGGGGAAAGCTGAAAGACGCTGTCTAGAAGGAGGTACCAACTATACGCGATGATATGCAACGACGTATTACTGCAGCCTTCTCGGACGCCTCCGCTGAAATGCTAGCACGTGTGCAGCAGTCATTCCATACCAAATTGGAAGCAAGTATCGCCACTGCCGATGGTCATTTTGAACTGAACCTGTGATGGTCAGTTGTCTCGTTATTGGTCAGAATCCACGTAACTAGCGTATGACTTGTGTTGAAAAGTGTGTGGTACCACAGGTATTGTACAAGGTCGCTGTGAGAACTTTTCAAAATACGATATCTCATAAACGATTCGCACTTGATTCCCGCAACAAAAACTACCATTCTGATTTACCCTACTTTTATTTCGTTAATGTCAATAGGCATTGTTCCGTTTTAAAAAATACCTGTTTGCACAAAAATACACTTTCTAAGTACCATTACAGTATGTTTATTGGCTAACAATACGAGCCGCTGACTACCAATCCACTCTGTGAAAATCACACATCAACAGCACATTCGTGTAAAATATCTGTAAACTTCAGAAATTGAAGATGATACTTTTAGAAAAGTCCTGTACATCTGAGTGTGCATAATGATGTTTTTAGTAACTACGTTCACAAGGTCACTGTGTTCTGTGTTACCATAATGAGAAGTTTTCAGTCACTGAGAGATCCGCGGAAACTAAATGTATATTTCGAAATGTGCCACTGGCCAATAATAATGTGAGTTCAGAATATAGCTGTTGAGATTCCTGTTTGCTTAGCAGCTCATATAAGAACGGCTACGTTGTGAAATGTACTAGATTAATTTTTTTGTCTTTTTCCTGCCATGTATCAAATACTGACACTAGAATAATGTATATAGAATGGCCTTTCGCTTTGGCTTCCTGCCAAAACTGGGTGCCAGCAACGTTAAAAGTGGCTTAGTGAGTGCTGAAATGAGACTCTACCACTGCTCTGCTGAGGCAAATTGAGCAAGCCGGTATTAAAAGGAATTTGCGCGGGATTAAGCTGCAGTGTCACTGAATTTCCACAAAATGTCACAAATTCACGAGGTTGTCAGCATGGGGCTTTAACTCTTAAAAAAAGGGATCCAGTGCAGCACTTCGTTAGATCGTTGTTAGAGCTCCCCAAAACGAATATATCTCGCCACTGTCAAGTAGGTAAGAAATGGAGCAGCACCATAGGGGTCCAGGATAAAAGGTCAATGGTGATACAAGTTAGCAACAGTGTCTGAATTCAATCGGGAGGAAGGATTATGCGAGGATATAAACTCTAGTGTTTCGTGGAATTTCAATACAATGTCATCTGGTAATTCGTCAGCCAGCAAATACATCTGCATTTGCAAATTTGAGTACTTTACGTAAGATGAATAGCCTCAGAGGCCGAAACTCTTGATCTTCAAGGGCTTTAATGTTCCTCCACTCCATAGTATTTAAACTGGATGAGAGCCTGCGCTCCTAAAGCTTCTTCGAGATTCTGGGTTCTTTGGTTTCTCTCCAGTTGTTCTGGTGCCATATCTGTAATTATATCATGGTTAGAAACTAATTAAACCCAAAGTGCTTATCGTCCTTCACATGTGCTTGAGCAGTGACGAACCGTTAATTCTGCGTACAGGTTCCATCGTCGCGTATCCTTGACAAAATGTGCCTCCACTAATTCGCCTTTTTTTAAGGGTAAAAGCACTGTATTTAGTGAAAACTTTATCGATTCGACATTTTACTTAAGTGAAATTAATTTACTACAAAAGTTAAATAAAAATATAATTAGTTTACCATTGGACACTGAGAGACTTAAGTCAACACCATGTCCCTGGAATGGACGACATTTCCTCAGCACTATTGAAATCCTTGCGAGATCCAACAACGACAAAGCATTATCTCCTAATGTGCACGATATTGATACAGGCGAAATACCCCCACACTTCAAGGGAATGTAATAATACCAAAAGAGACAGATGCTGACAGATATGAATATTATCAGTTTACTATATCATGGTTGGAAAATTCTCACACAAATTATTTACAGTGGAATGAAAAAACTGGAATAGACTAACCTCGGTGAGGATCGGATGGGTTCCGCGAACATACAGGAATACATGACGTAATATTGATCCTACACCTTATTTTCAAGAAAAGTCTGAAGAAAGAAAAACTACGATTATGGCATTTGTAGTTTTTGAGAAAGCTTCTGACAACGTTGACTTGAACACACTCTTGAATTTCTGAAGATAGCATATTCATACGCATTCGTGACCTGTGTAAGCGCATAATTAATGACGCTTATATATTTCACTGAAAACTGATAAAATTATTACGTGCAAACTTGCGTCTTTTTCCCACTTAAAGTGTTGATGTAATGTACTGAATTTTAGGTATTTAACAGACTATTAACCGTTCTTTCACTTCTTATTTGTTAGAAAGTCATCAGTTACGTTGAAAGTGTACAGTTATGTTTTGAACCAACTACATCACGTAAAAACGTATCCTGTACCGTGTTATTGTCGAAGAGATGAGAAACTATAGGCACATAAGGGTTAATGAGATCTGAAAAAAGAATACTTCTAAGTACATAATTTAGAACTATCATATTTCCGTCAGGCACTAAAGGATGCCATGAAAGGGGAAGCATTGACTCCTAATCATGGTAGGAACCACATTCTGACCATGAAAAAGCGGAGAGTAAAGCAAATGTATTTGAAATTACTCATAAAATAACGTCTTATTTTGAGAATCATGCTGGTGTAGTGAACAATGTAGGTATATCATGAAGGCGCTGGTAATCGCAGTAACCGAATTTCAGCGATGCGATTTGCCATTGCTGTTGTACGACGGACTACATCGTCCAACCGAATAACTGGCCAGCATACTGAACATATCGGGCTACGTATCAGTGTTAGAGCCAATGGTCAAAGAGAAGCGAACATGTTCATCGCCTTGTCAGGAGCAAACAGATTTACGCCTGGCTTTCTGCGTTAGAAAACAGGCAGACTAGATCTTATGGAACCGTCAACACACATTAAGTCTGTGGTTTTACCGTAAATGTCATCAGAACCACCAGAAACAGTATGCCGCAGACTGCACTAGCAGTAGGCCACCTGCCCTACACACTACCCACCACCAGAGTGCAGAGAAAGGCACAATGTGGTGGTGGCATTTTATGTCGCAACCTTGTCAATAGTCATAATGTCGTAATTCTGGCAGTCACGGATTTTTGAGTATGTGTCATTGGCACGGAGAGCGGAAACTGGGCACAAACATGGAGGAGAACTTATCAGTTCCTTCCTAATATGAAAAAAAGAACAAGAATGACATATTTCCTTCTGACCAAGTGAGCTACACACTACCTGTCGGCACACGCTCTTTATCCCAGCTACTTACTAAAAATAGGACAGCACACCACAGGCACTTGTGAATGTGGAGCAATCAGTACTCCGGATCACATTGTCTGAGAATGTGCCGTTAGAGAAGATGCTACAGAGTGAGACAGGAAAGCACTTGGAAAAGCAACCATCTATAATATAGCAAGGAATGAAGAACTGTGGCGTAAGCTGAACTCTCTTACAGCTAAGATATCAGCTTATGAATTGTAGAGCTACATGACCGAGAGGCAACCAAGTAGAGGCCCTACATTCTGAGAAAGAGACACACCACGGCAGAACACGCACCTCCAACAATCTTCTGGAAGCAGTGAGTAGACGATCCTCAGGGAGGACCAGGAAGGATTTCCTGAGACCGTGGCAACCGTCTGGGCAATGGCCCTGCTGCCGTGGATACACCAAATCCCATCAGATCACTGAAGTTAAGCGCTGTTGGCTGGCACTTGGATGGGTGACCATCTGGGCCGCCATGGGCTGTTGCCGGTTTTCGGGGTGCACTCAGCCTTGTGAAGCCAATTAAGGAGCTACTCGACCGAATAGTAGCGGCCCTGGTCACGGAGAACCATTATAATGACCGAGAGAGCGGTATGCTGACCACACGCTGAGGATGACATGGCGGTCGGATGTTCCCCATGGGGCACTTGTGGCCTGACGACGGAGTGCTTTTTTCGCAACCATCGCCCAGTCTCTACACACTCTGGGTGGCACAACAGCACAGCTCCTGTGAATCCTCAGTTGCACCTCAGTGCGCTGGGGGCTAACCATCGAGACAAATGAGGTATCAAGCTTGGTTCTATAGTATTGTAGTGTCGTGTTGTGTAGTGATATAGAGTATAACGTTGCAGTAGTAACTAACTAAACCAAAACTCCTCCCAAACAGGCCATGACGGCCTAATGGTAACGACCTGCTGCCGTGTCATCCTCAGCCCACAGGCCACACTGGATGCGAATATGGAGGGGTCAGAACGCCGCTCTCCTTGCCGTATGTTAGTTTCTGATACTGGAGCCGCATCTTCTCAGTCAAGTAGCTCCTCAGTTTGCCTCACATGGGCTGAGTGCATCCCGCTTGCCAACAGTGGTTGGCAGACCGGATGGTCACCCATCCAAATGCTAGCCCAGCCCGACAGCGCCTTACTTCGGTGCTCTGACGGGAATCGGTGTTACCATTGCGGCAATGCCGTTGGCGCGCTGTAGTAGTGTAGCCCAAAACTAAAAATTACAGAATTTGTCACCTACCAATGCCGCATAGCGTAATAGGCCATTAGTGTGTGCCTTAAGGATTCCGAACGAACAGATATCCGTGCTCCAGTGGCCAAATTGTAGTATTCAGACTTTGTTTAGTTATTATTATTATTATTATTATTATTATTATTATGTAGTTATTCTACGTAGAATTTGCCCCCTTAAATAGTATGGTGCTCAGTTACTAACACATTTCAAATTATTTTAAAATATTATGTGTTTTATTCATGCCAATTCATGTGCAACACTCGGTCTGTTCTGTTATATAGACAAAAGACTAAAGTAAACAAAGAGAGCGGAAAATTAACTGGTGTTCAAAACTTAAGGACAGAAGTAACTTCCACGTAATGTGTCACTGACAAGTAACACATCTCGATGAAACTTGCACCATATAGACAAAGAACTACTACAGTACAGTACAATATAATTCAGTGCAGTACGGAAAGTAAGTGAAAGCAATACGGAGTGAGACGAACTGAACTGACTTTTATTCAAAGACAGTGTTTATGGTGAAGTCACTGAGATTCTTTATGATTGCCTGGACACTGCCAACAGCCGTATATGGTTCTTAATTTGCGTGTGATCACCACGGAAGGCAGTGCAGGCTCTGCAACGTGCTGCTATGCTGGCCACAGGGTTGGTAAGGAGTTCTTGTGGTAGGGTGGCGCTGGTCGTTTCTGCATGTGGACATGATGCAGTACGTCTGCCCAACGCATCCCACACGTGCTCGACGGGGTTTGAGTCGGGGGAACGGGGGGCCAGTCCATTCGCCCAACATCCTCTAGTTCCAAGAACTCCTCCAGTTGCGCTGTTTGATACGGTCGCGCATTGTCATCCATGAAGGTCATGTCTGGGACGATTGCACTCCTGAAAAGGCGCAAATGGGGAAGGAGTACGGTGTCACAATAACTGTGCATGCAGCTACGGCCATCCAACCGTTGTCAACTACGCTGGTGGAGAAATTGAACGGCGTATCGCAATAACTCTTTACTTACAAAAAAAAAAAAAAAAAAAATGTTCGAATGTGTCTGAAATCTTATGGGACTTAACTGCTAAGATCTTCAGTCCCTAAGCTTACACACTACTTAACCTAAATTGTCCTAAGAACAAACACACACACCCATGCCCAAGGGAGGACTCGAACCTCCGCTGGGACCAGCCGCACAGTCCACGACTGCAGCGCACTAGACCGCTCGGCTAATCCCGTGCGGCTTTGCTTATCTTGTGACCAGCTTGCATTGCCATCCGTGGTGGTTGTACACCCTATGAAGAACAGTGTCTGACCGTTTGCATTGTTTAGTGAATCATAATGAATCGCAGACACTTCAGTGTAAGTACTGTAAAAGTGTCATTTCTCTTCGTCTCATTAGGTATTGCTTTCACTTACCTATTGTACTGTAACAGTTCTTTTTATGTATGGTAGAAGTTTCATCGTGCATTGTTACTTGGCAGTGACACATTACGTGGAAGTTACTTTCGTCAATACGTTTTGCGCACTATTATGCTATACTGCTAAACGCAACGAAGTACAAGACGTCTTTAGGTTTCATGGTGACAGGAACAATAATGTGTAATGGCCTTAAACCTCTATGATTTGTGGATGGAACCCCGTACAGAGGACCAATAATCCAAGGCACAACCTGGATCATTTATTTGCCATTCCTGCAACGTTATGGAGATGTTTATTTCACAGCAGACTCAAATTCGAACATACGTTTCAAGCGTTACCTAAAACGTTCTCGAAGAGATTTGTCAACTTCTACAGGCAGGACGATTATCGAACCTCACGTCATCAATTTGGATAACATGAGAGATGATGCTAGGTGGTTTGGCCCGTTTAGTACTGCAGATAATATCGTGACACCGATATCGACGACAGCTGAAACTACGTTGGAACAGTGTCTCCAAAATAACAGCTGAGACTTTTATGATATCCTTTGTAGATGTTTACAGGACTGGTTTTAGCTAGAGGAGGCCGTCTTGGACCACAAAACGAGTTACATGTACAGTCTATTCACAGCTATGATAATATAGCCCGTATATTATATGAGTAAAACTTCTTTTATATGTGTGGGTTTTCAAAAAATAAAAAATGATAAATGTGATGGTGTGGCCCTCAACTACATACCCTCTGACTCAGAATTGAAATGTTAAAAGTTATGGCTCGTTTCGTTGTCTAGAAGCATGGATACATAGTTGCCGCATTACAGACCAAATACTGCTGAGTCTGCAACATAAATATGCACATGAATCGAATGGTCCTATCACTCGGCAACTGCGAATTTTCAACGTGACATACACATTTATAAATGAAAGACTGCAATTAAATAAAATCTGCAGGTACTATTTTAATGATTTTAAATGATGAGTACGATAGTAGAAGTATATTTCTGCAAAACACTTATTGATGTCGGTGGTCCAGCAGTTAAATAAAATATAAGTTGAATAACAGGGAAACAATAGATTCCTAATGCATGTAATTAGTTACGAACAACAACATAGCTCGAGAGATATTCACTTCTTAACTCACACTACGTCTTCACTGTATAAGGGATGGAAACCTCACAAGTGCACAAGTCGGCACTCCGAAGTATTTCTATCTGCCACAACCACGTGAAAACTGCTCCAAGTCTCTGCTTCCCAAGTTTCTGTCGCGACTGTGCGTCCATCGTGCTGTCACATCTAGCACTACCCCGTGTCCCGTGTGACTGTCCCTCATGCCGCTCTGCTCAGCCTCTTCTCTCCTCTGTCGAAACGATGCTCTTCCGACACTTCCATCCAGTCTCTCCACTTCAAGCTAACGCACATTTACAATCATAATGAAACACTTTCGAAATACTCGATTTACATTTAAATAATTTTAAATTAATTAAATATTCCTGTGGCTGGACCATAAACTCGCTCTAACAGCCATTATTAAATACATAAATAAATTAAATAAACATATACACTACTGGCCATTAAAATTGCTACACCACGAAGATGACATGCTACAGACGCGATTTTTAACCGACAGGAAGAAGATGCCGTGATATGCAAATTAGCTTTTCAGAGTATTCACACAAGGTTGGCGCTGGTGGCAACACCTACAAGGTGCTGACATGAGGTAGGTTTCCAACCGATTTCTCATACACAAACAGTAGTTAACCTGCGTTGCCTGGTGAAACGTGGTTGTGATGCCTCGTGTAAGGAGGAGAAATGCGTACCATCACGTTTCCGACTTTGATAAAGGTCGGATTGTAACCTATCGCGATTGCGTTTTATCGTATCGCGACACTGCTGCTCGCGTTGGTCGAGATCCAATGACTGTTAGCAGAATATGGAATCGGTGGGTTCAGGAGGGTAATACGAAACGTCGTGCTGCATCCCAACGGCCTCGTATCACTAGCAGTCGACATGACAGGCATCTTATCCGCATGACTGTAACGGATCGTGCAGCCACGTATCGATTCCTGAGTCAACAGATGGGGACGTTTGCAAGACAACAACCATCTGCACGAACAGTTCGACGACGTTTGCAGTAACATGGACTATCAGCTCAGAGACCATGGCTGTGGTTACCCTTGACGCTGCATCACTGACAGGAGCGCCTGCGATGGTGTACTCAGCGACGAACTTGGGTGCACGAATGGCAAAGGCTCATTTTTTCGGATGAATCCAGGTTCTGTTTACAGCATCATGATGGTCGCATCCGTGTTTGGCGACATCGCGATGAACGCACAGTGGAAGCGTGTATTCGTCATCGCCATACGGCGTATCACCCGGTGTGATGGTATGGTGTGCCATTGGTTACACGTCTCGGTCACCTCTTGTTCGCATTGACGCCACTTTGAACAGTGGATGTTACATTTCAGATGTGTTATGACCCATGGCTCCACTCTTCATTCGATCCCTGCGAAACCCTACATTTCAGCAGGATAATGCACGACCCCATGTTGCAGGTCCTGTATGGGCCTTTCTGGATACAGAAAATGTTCGACTGCTACGCTGTCCAGCACATTCTCCAGATCTCTCACCAACTGGAAACGTCTAGTCAATGGTGGCCGTGCAACTGGCTCATCACAATACGCCAGTCACTACTCTTGGTGAACTGTGGTATCGTGTTGAAGCTGAAAGCTGTACTTGTACACGCCATCCAAGCTCTGTTTGACTCAATGCCCAGGAGTATCAAGGCCGTTATTACGGCCAGAGGTGGTTGTTCTGGGTACTGATTTATCAGGATCACTGCACCCAAATTGCGTGAAAATGTAATCACATGTCAGTTCTAGTATAATATATTTGTTCAATGAATACTCGTTTATCATCTAAATTTCTTCTTCGTTTAACCATTTTAATGGCGAGTAGTGTATCAGAGGAATAGCAACAAAAGGAAGGCCAGTAGAATAACGCCTCTGTGCTTTGTAACACGCAGTAAATATTTAACCAACTTCTTCATGAATAGTACGTATTGGAAATAAACAAAGACATAGACGAATAAATATATTTATAAGCATGCTGCTACCGTTTTTTCGTGTAACTGTGGAGTAGTTATGGCCTGTCGCGGTCGATAGAAATAGGCCACTTTGACCTCCAATAACTCATGTACTATTCAAGTTACATGTCTGTAATTTATACCAATTTAGGTTTACACTAATAGATTTCCAAAGACATGTCGAGCGACAAAATCGGATGCACCGTTTAGATTTTGGACATTCGTTGCTGGGTGTTGCTTGTACAGTCAGATACTAAACTCTAAACTAGTAAAGATACTGAAAATCTGATTACATCATCAGAATCGTCGTGCAAATAATGGTAATGTACATGTTTCTTTTTGAGGTACCATGGTTCATCAACTACTATTAATTTCTATACCAACTGTAAAATGTCGGCCATTAAGGTTTCACAAAGTTCGCCATCTTTGTCACTCCCGGCGTGTCTCCTTCATCTACACAGCATCACCGTGGAATTCCCAGCCACGTGGCTGATGGGCTCTGGCTGATGTTCGGCACCACGTGGCCACCCACGAGCCGAGACCGGCCCGCTGAGAGGCCCCAGCGTGGCCACGTGGTGCCGAACTTGGAATACTTTCAGGGCGCGACAGTTCGCCCATTACCTCACATGTGTGACCACTTTTCCAGAGTAATAATTTTTATTTTTAGCTTCACCAATTTCGGATTGCGGGTCCGCCTTGATGCAAAACACTTTTGGTAATAGTTTATTTACTCCCAGACTAGTTTCAGCGACAATTATCGCCATCGTCAATGTGTTCTTTGATTCAAAAACATGCAGAAATAGCATACTTATAAAACATTGTAAAACATTATTAGATGTGTACTGTTTGGTTACAAATATAGTTTCCTGTGAATAATTCAATAGAAAATTATTATAATACTTCACAGGACGTTTTTACCATTGTTGCCGCTGTTTCAGGCATATTTTGGACGTTTTCTTGTTGTCTTTTCTCGGCATACATAATGTCATCTGCAACTGTATGAGTGGCTGTTAATAAACAAATCCGAGCGGTTCTAGGCGCTACAGTCTGGAACCGCGCGACCGCTACGGTCGCAGGTTCGAATCCTGCCTCGGGCATGGATGTGTGCGATGTCCTTAAGTTGGTTAGGTTTAAGTAGTTCTAAGTTCTAGGGGACTGATGACCTCAGAAGTTAAGGCCCATAGTGCTCAGAGCCATTTGAACCAACAGATAAACAAATACAAAACATGATCTTATGTGTCAGCGCTATACGATTGGGATTGCTGTAGTGTTGTGGATACAGTTTTCGTGTGTACTAGGTTGTTATGCAGTTTGTCATTTACTCTCGTTCGTTGGATGGCTTGCACCTACTTTCATGCTGGAAATGCCAGAAACAATCTGTGACGTATAGTAAATATGGTATTATGAAATTATTCCCCTGAAAACAATATTTGGAACCAATCATTACACATGTATTAATAACGTTTTACAGTATGTTATAATGCTATTTCTGCATGTTTTAGAATCGAATAACCCACTGATGATGGCGATATTTGTCGCTGAATCTATTTGGAGCATAAATAAATAATAATAAACGTTTTTTTGCATCAAGGCAGACCCACAACCCCATATTGTTTTGTTATGTAAACTCGGACCAGTGGAAGAATTTAAAGATAAAATTATCATTTTCACTTTGTTTGGACAGAGATCTGTAGTGGGACATAAATAAATCTTGAGGTAGTCCGTATACGAGATTCGTCTCTTTCTAATTAGACTTGTTAAGGCGCTACAACGATGTCGAACAGTAATAAGCGATTCATGAATTGTATAGCAGAAAGCATCGTAGCTACTCTTGTGCTCTAACAACACCCTCTACGTTGAGCCTTTGTTAATTTGTGCAAATAAAGCATAGAAACGCTGAGTGTAATCTGCACTATGTATTATATGCAAGTCATACGGTTACCGACACAACACCAGCGGCCAGCGGATACTCGAGTTCCGGTACTGCAGGCGTCGGTCGCCGAGCTATTTAAACCCTGACGCACGTGTACCATATGGTGTCAATATCACAGCCCTCCAATACATCCTCTGGCACAGTGGTCCCCAACCTTTTTAGACTATTACCCATGAATGCAATGAGTATTATCTAGTACCCCCAACCCGCCGCTGCCAGCTTACGCTGCCCCTCCCACCCCCACATGCTGTTGGCTGCCCCCACCCCAACTTCACCAGATTACAGTCTAACTAATGATGAAAGATGAATGATATTTAGTGTTTGTAGATGTTTCATTAAGCCAGGAAGTAATCAGGCAATTGCTACAGTCTATGTCTGACAACCTTTTTTTTATATTGGAGTTTTTATCAGTCAGTGCATATCATAAACCTGCTCCAAACCATTCAGTTCCTCTTTGTTTTCATTGCAATCATTAATCAAAAATCTATTTTCGCATCTACATATCTTAAATGCTCCATTTCTTTTCCATGTGTTGTGTTTGGATAGCGTATACAGCATGGCCAGAAACAGTCTGAGAATGCAGGGTAGGTTGTGATGAGAAATAACTGTTAAGGAAAAAAAATTGATACGTTGTGACGTTTCAGAGTTAATTAGCATTGACGTTAGCCAGTCAGGACATTGCGCGCGTAAATTCAAGCTGCCCATCAGATACAATTAGTATCAGATGTTCTTATAGCGTACATGGTTGAGTACTAGACTGCTCAGCCAGTGACACGGGTTCGATCCTTACTACTGACTATATCTACATCGCTCATGTTCGGTTTTAGGAAACGAAATGGACATGTTTGGCGATACCGTGCGTGGCAAGCTGCTATAATTTAGACGCTCAGCCGCTTGACTAGCTAACTTCAATGCTAATTGCCCCTCTATACAGGGTGGTCCATTGATCGTGACCGCGCCAAATATCTCACGAAATAAGCGTCAAACGAAAAAACTACAAAGAACGAAACTTGTCTAGCCTGAAGGGGGAAACCAGATGGCGCTATGGTTGGCCCTCTACATGGCGCTGCCATAGGTCAAATGGATATCAACTGCGTTTTTTAAAATAGGAACCCCCATTTTTATTACATATTCGTGTAGTACGCAAAGAAATACGAATGTTTTAGTTCTACCACTTTTTTCACTTTGCTCAAAAAATGGTTCAAATGACTCTGAGCACTATGGGACTTAATTCCTAAGGTCACCAGTCCCTTAGAACTACTTAAACCTTACTAACCTAAGGACATCACACATCCATGCCCGAGGCAGGATTCGAACCTGCGACCGTAGCGGTCGCGTGGTTCCCGACTGTAGCGCCTAGCTGTAGCGTTTCCAGTTAGGTGTGCTTGGCTTGGCTGGCTCTGAGCACCATGGGACTTAACATCTATGGTCATCAGTCCCCTAGAACTTAGAACTACTTAAACCTAACTAACTTAAGGATAGCACACAACACCCAGTCATCACGAGGCAGAGAAAATCCCTGATCCCGCCGGGAATCGAACCCGGGAACCCGGGCACGGGAAGCGAGAACGCTATCGCACGACCACGAGCTGCGGACCCAGTTAGGTGTTATGAAATACTGGCCCGTCATACCCTCGAAGCATGTAGATTGGGTCTCGCGTGACACCGGATATTCAAGGGCCATTGAGTAGCATGTCATAAATTACGATTGTGTTTCTATTTCCTCCGTTTACAGCGCCTTCTTAGGCGAAACGAAAAAAATGCGTCGGACGTGACGTGTGTAGATTTTGCCGTAGAATCATAATATGGAATAAAAACGGGAGTTCCTATTGAGGATCTCAAATTTGCCTCTGACACCCACTCACGGGGTGGGTTATGGGGTCGAGTGTGGTATCATTGGATCATTGGATGTCCCCATCCGAGACAAACGGTTTGGAATCATAACTTTTTTGATGTGATGTGTAGTTTTCGAGATATTTCAATGCCTCCAGTTACACTGAGTACCCTATATGAAGCAATTTCTGGTCTAGATGCAGGAACTAACAGCAACTTGAAGAAGAGGTTTCCATCAGGTATTTAGTGTTCGTTACGTATATGTCTCAACTTTTACCATCAGCGATGTATGGTACAAAGCAGGAAGTATGTGTATAGTGGATGGACTACGATTTAAGCTCCACTGTATAATGCCACAAGTTTCTTTCTTTTTTTCTTTTCTGTTTGAGTCTTCAGTCTTTTTATTGGTTTGATGTGGCCCGCCATGAGTTTCTCTCTTGTGCCAACCTTTTCATCTCTGAATATCACTTACGTACCTACGTACTCAATTATTTGCTGGATGTGTTGCAATCTGTTTTCCTCTACAGATTTTGCCCTCTACAGCTCCCTCTAGTACCATGGGAAGTTATTCCGTGATATCTTAACAGATGTTCTGTCATATTGTCCCTTCTTCTTGTCAGTGTTTTCCATGCAGTCCTTTCCTCAACGATTCTGCGGAGATTAGATATTAGATTAGATTAGTACCTTGTTCCATATGTCATGAATACGACACTTCGTAATGATATGGAACGTGTCAGGTTAATAAAAGGATTCTATACAAGCTATTACATTACACAAAATATTACATGACACTTAATTCTTTTTTTTTTTTTTGGTGGTGTTGGGGAAATTACCCACTTACTATATCCAAAAATTCATCTAATGAGTTGAAGGAGTTGCCATTAATAAATTCTTTTAATTTCCTTTTAAATGCTATATAGCTATCTGTCAGACTTTTGATGCTATTAGGTAAGTGACCAAAGACTTTTGTGGCAGCATTATTTACCCCCTTCTGAGCAAAATTTAACATTGAGTAGTGAAGATCATCCTTTCTCCTAGTGTTGAAGCCATGTACACTGCTATTACTTTTGAATTTGTTCGGATTGTTAATGACAAATTTCATAAGTGAATATATATATTGTGAGGCTACAGTGAAGATCTCTAGCTCATTAAATATGTGTCTGCAGGATGATCTTGGATGAGCTCCAGCAATTATTCGGATTACACGCTTTTGTGCAATGAACACTCTTTTACTCAATGATGAGTTACCCCAGAATATGATGCCATACGAAAGCGGAGAATGAAAATAGGTGAGGTAAGGTAATTTACTGAGATGTATATCGCCAAAATTTACAATGACCCTAATAGCATAAGTAGCTGAACTCAAACGTTTCAGCAGATCCTCAGTGTGTTTTTTCCAGTTCAACTCCTCATCAATGCATACACCTATAAATTTTGAATATTCTACCTCAGCTACCGATTTCTGATCGAAGTCTATATTTGTTAATGGTGTCATTCCATTTACTGTGTGGAAGTATATATACTGTGTTTTGTCAAAGTTTAATGAGAGCCCATATGCAGAGAACCACTTAAAGATTTTCTGAAAAACATCGTTTACAATTTCACCAGTTAATTCTTGTCTGTTGGGTGTGCTAGCTATACTTGTATCATCGGCAAAAAGTACCAGCTTTGCATCTTCGTGAATATAGAATGGCAGGTCATTAATATATATTAAGAACAGCAGAGGACCTAAGACCGAACCTTGCGGCACCCCTTTCTTGATTGTTCTCCAGTTTGAGAAATCACCAGTTTTTTTTGCGTATTATGTGAACTGCTTATTTTAACTTTCTGTACTCTTCCAGTTAGGTATGATTTAAACCATTTGAGCACTGTTCCATTCATACCACAGTACTTGAGCTTATGTAGAAGTATTCCATGATTTACACAATCAAAAGCCTTTGATAGATCACAAAAAATCCCAATGGGTAACTTCCGGTTACTCAGAGCATTTAATATTTCATTATTGAAAGTATATATAGCATTTTCCGTTGAGAAACCCTTCTGGAAACCAAACTGACATTTTTTTAAAACTTTATTTTTTACAGAGGTGTGAAGCTACTCTATAATACATTAGTTTTTCAAGAATTTTGGATAAGGCAGTCAGAAGAGAGATTGGGCGGTAGTTGTTGACATCAGATGTATCCCCCTTTTTTATGCAGTGGTTTTAACAATGCCATATTTCAGTGTATCTCGGAAAATACCCTGCTTCAGAGAGCTATTACATATGTGGCTAAGAATCCCACTTATTTCTTGAGAACAAGTTTTTATTATGCTAGTGGAAATGCCATCATTTCCATGTGAGCGTTTATTCTTGAGAGAGTTTATTATCTTCCTAATTTCAGAAGGAGAGGTGGGTGGAATTTCATTTGTATCAAATGGTGTGGGTAAGGCGTCTTCCATTAACTGCCTTGCTTCTTCTAATGAACATTTAGATCCTATTTTCTCTACAACATTTAAAAAATGATTATTCAGAACCTCTTCATTCCTTACTCTATCAGTCCATCTAATTTTCTATATTCTTCTGTATCACCACATCCCAAATCCTTCGATCCTCTTCTGTTCCGGTTTTCCCCACAGTCCACGTTCCACTATCATACAAATATGTTTTCCAAACGCACATTCTCAGAAATTTCTTCCTCAAATTAAGGCCTATGTTTGATTCTAGTAGACTTCTCTTGGACACAAATGTCCTTTTTGTCAGTACTACTCTGATTTTTATGCCATCCTCGCTCCATGCATCAAGGGTTATTTTGCTGCCTATGTAGCAGAATTCCTTAATTTCGTCTACAGCATTAATGCTAGTGATTGAGAAAAAAATAATCATTGACAACTGCTCTAACAATTATTAAAGTCTTACAAAATTGTGATAATACTAACGATAATTTAAAAATAATTACTGTCATGACATACACAATCAAAACCTTGCGGCTTTTACCGCTCAGGAAACTTAATTTTATCCCTCAGGGTGTAACTACCCCCAGGTTTGGAACCACCGCAGTTTAGCAGGTGCAACCAGAGGCGCTGTCATAGCCGCCAGCAGCGCGCGCACATCTACGACAGCGGCGCTGCAACCGCGGGGACTACCTGGCACCCGCGCCTCACTTGCTCGCCTATCTCCGAGCGGACATCCTTCCAGCAGTGTATATTTAAACGTGGATACAAACGTGACTGCATCCTTGACACATATACGTGCGCGAGCGTGCTTGAGCAAGCATGCACAAATTCCTCACATCTCCACACAGCTCAAGTATGCTTGTATAAGCGTCAGTTTGTTTACCCGAATATGTGGAGTTCAGACGACGATGCGCTGACTTTGGTATTGTTTTTTGTTCGTGTTACGAAAAAAAAGAAGGAGAATCACGATATGTGGAGTAAAGAGCGGTTAAAGAAACGAAAATATTGTTCCAACATTAAGTACTCCTAGTACACACGCTACGGAAACACTCACGGTAGTGGCGTTTTTCTTCCTTGTTTCTCCATGTGATATTCTGTTCCTTGACTTGTCCTACATTACAATACAACCTTCGTACAGAGTGTAATTTAGCAGCAGCAAATAACAGATTAAAGAAAATCACTGACGAATCCTTCCACAAGTCTCCCTATTCCTGCTATTCACACTCAAGCATGTGCACACTTGAACGCTTGCACAAACATGTATAATCGAAATTCGATCAAGCATCAAGCTGCTTGTGCAGTCCTGATGCTAGGGATAATTTATTCTACAAAGGCTAGCGCTTGCCTACTTGACAAGCATGCGGTTATGTGTATAGCCCTCATTAAGCATATGAAAAATAGATGATTTTCCCGATTTTTTCAAATAAAATAAAAATCTGATGATATATATTTTTTTCTTACACTTTTGTTTTTAAGAAATTATTGTTGTGTCCGCATCGAATGCTCCCTGTAAACATTGCACTAGACAGAAAGACACCTTGCAGACATAACGTTTATCATCGCCGGGAATTGCTGAAGCCCTCCTGTTGGACTTGTAACAAAATACTTCTGTTTAATTCATTTTTAGCATATTTTCTGTCGACATACATAGGATTCGATTAAAAATAAGTCTGCATCCCAATGATATTTATTTATCATGACCGGTTTCGACTTTAAATTAAATCTTTACATGTGGGGCCTCTGCAGCTGGTAGTGGCGGGTCCTCGGCCATTCTCATGGTAGTCAGACCAGCCAAAGGGGCTTCAAATCTGGAGATGAACTTAAAGTGGAACTGGTCATAATAAATAAATATCATTGCGATCTAGGTTGTTATTTATGACCAGATTATAGCTTCTGATCGCTGTTCTCCTATGGACAAAAAAATGGTTCAAATGGCTCTGAGCACTATGGGACTTAACTTCTGAGGTCATCAGTCCCCTAGAACTTAGAACTACTTAAACGTAACCAACCTAAGGACATCACACACATCCATGCCCGAGGCAGAATTCGAACCTGCGACCACAGCGGTCGCGCGGTTCCAGACTGAAGGCCGGCTCTCCTATGGACAATGTTGTCTAAATTTACGTACATAGGATAATTGAAAAATAATAAGTTCTAACAAAATAGTAACGTCTTGAAACAAATGTCTTTTTTTTTCGTCCAAAACATTGACACACAAGAGTGTACCGAAATAGACATTTGAAGATACTGCTAAACGGTTTCATATGCTGATAGAGAGTTCAGTTTAGAGTTCGGATACAAATTCCGATAAAAATCGTATGTACCATTCTTAAGATACATTTTCCACCAATTTGAAAACTATAGTTTCGAGAGAAATGTCTTAAAATTTCGGTTTACATTTTTGAGAGTTAAGTTAGACATATCTCCATTCATCTCCCCGTGAACCATATAGCAATCCTTGCAGATCCGAAAGGAAGTGCTCGTCCATCATCTTCGTGGTCACGGTGGTCCTACGGGCCTGTTTGGCAGTTGCTGTCATCCGCCGCTCTGCTCGCTCGATACACTTTTTGTCCGCTTTTGTGCGTAAGTTGTAACAGGCTGGTCCGATCTCAAGTTCAAGCACGAACTTTCATAATGCCTGTTAGGCCACGCTGAAACTACATGGCGACTATTTCTCGCTGCTGTGAATGGTTAGCAGAGACAATTTTTCGTGAATTGCTCTATACTGTATCTCGAAAAAGGAGTTCCTAGGGAACTTGTGACGAACACAGCAGTAAGGTAGAATTCCCATGGCACATTTGTTCGTATGCCGAAAAAATCGATTTTTTGTAATGTGCAAAGTGGGTTGCCCCCTTAAGACTGCTAGCAGACGGCTCGCCGGATCCATCCAACCAAGCCCAGTCTCTGGATGTACAACGTGCCGCGACACCACTCCAGAAGCCACCATGGAGGATATTCAACATCAGCCACACCGAGCCGCCAGCCATCGCTGCCGTTGGTCGATCCCCGCCTCACATCGGCCGCTGGTGCCTCCTCAGATGCTGGCCTTCTCAAGACTTGATACCCCAGAACTGGCATCGTGAAACTCTGACTGTGAACCTGTGACTAATAGTACAAGTCACGACTTACTTCACAATGTACTTCGACTTCATCGTTTGTTTATTAGATTAGGAGGATCTCATTATTTGTGTCTATCAGAATCTGCATCGTTTCGAAACTTGTTCTTTATGTTTTGTGCAAAGAAAGTTATATACGCACTACCTGGAAATCATTAATCATCGCGTCTGTGCTTCACCACGGGAGAACACATAACAGTGAAGTACTGCCAACATTTTGTGTAGCAATCAAAAGTGGACTGTGTCTAGGTAAGGGTAGCTATGTACTCAGAGTAGTCAGTTCTGTGTGGAAAGTAGGTGGGCGGTAGATAAGAGTAGTTACCAAATAAGTGAGCAAAACTAGGTAGGCGATAAGTAAGGGCAGATGCAATGTCACATGTAATCGCATGGTTAGGGAACAATAGAGCGGGAGCTCGAGTGTGTTTCACTTGAGTGAGGCTGGCGTCCCAGATCGACCGTCGTGGAACTTGGTACACCATTCCACAACTGTGGTTTTCGACAGACATGCTGCACTATACACACTTTTCATTCTCCGATTAGTGTCTGCCGGGATTTGTCCTTCAGCAACCGAGAAAAGAATAACAGCACACTGGTTTCGTTTGGACGCATTTTGTAATAACGTCGACAATGTTAAAGTTCCCGCATTTATCGCACGCACGTCGTAAAAGACACGAATGGCACACTAATCTTTTGTCTATATGTCGGTGTTTACATACCCGCATCGGATAAGAGCTACTTGATGGTCAGGTCCTGCAGAAAGTGTCACCACTTCTGTCTCTAAGCTGGTCTAGGTTGTGTTCCAAAAATGAACAGCATAGAGACAGAAGTGGTGACACTTTCTGCAGAACCTGACCATCATTTTGCAGGACAATGCTCAAGCACGTACAGTGCAAGCTGTTATTGATTTGTTTGACTGATGGGGCTGCTAAGTGATATACCACCTACTGCACTCCCCTGACTTAAGACCTCGTGAGTTCAAGTCGATTTTTAAACTGAAGGAAACACTTCACGGCATTCGCTTCAGAACTGCTACAAAATCGTCGGGCAATAGACCGCGCCGCTCGAACTGTCAACACAACTGGCATTGCTAAGAGTATCCTACGACTACCACATCGCTGTCAACGAGTTATACACAATGCTGGTGACTACTTTGAAGGTCAGTAAAACATTGAAACACGTGTCTATTTTGCACGAGCTGTAAATAAATACACTCCTGGAAATGGAAAAAAGAACACATTGACACCTGTGTTCAGACCCACCATACTTGCTCCGGACACTGCGAGAGGGCTGTACAAGCAATGATCACACGCACGGCACAGTGGACACACCAGGAACCGCGGTGTTGGCCGTCGAATGGCGCTAGCTGCGCAGCATTTGTGCACCGCCGCCGTCAGTGTCAGCCAGTTTGCCGTGGCATACGGAGCTCCATCGCAGTCTTTAACACTGGTAGCATGCCGCGACAGCGTGGACGTGAACCGTATGTGCTCTTGACGGACTTTGAGCGAGGGCGTATAGTGGGCATGCGGGAGGCCGGGTGGACGTACCGCCGAATTGCTCAACACGTGGGGCGTGAGGTCTCCACAGTACATCGATGTTGTCGCCAGTGGTCGGCGGAAGGTGCACGTGCCCGTCAACCTGGGACCGGACCGCAGCGACGCACGGATGAACGCCAAGACCGTAGGATCCTACGCAGTGCCGTAGGGGACCGCACCGCCACTTCCCAGCAAATTAGGGACACTGTTGCTCCTGGGGTATCGGCGAGGACCATTCGCAACCGTCTCCATGAAGCTGGGCTACGGTCCCGCACACCGTTAGGACGTCTTCCGCTCACGCCCCAACATCGTGCAGCCCGCCTCCAGTGGTGTCGCGACAGGCGTGAATGGAGGGACGAATGGAGACGTGTCGTCTTCAGCGATGAGAGTCGCTTCTGCCTTGGTGCCAATGATGGTCGTATGCGTGTTTGGCGCCGTGCAGGTGAGCGCCACAATCAGGACTGCATACTACCGAGGCACACAGGGCCAACACCCGGCATCATGGTGTGGGGAGCGATCTCCTACACTGGCCGTACACCACTGGTGATCGTCGAGGGGACACTGAATAGTGCACGGTACATCCAAACCGTCATCGAACCCATCGTTCTACCATTCCTAGACCGGCAAGGGAACTTGCTGTTCCAACAGGACAATGCACGTCCGCATGTATCCCGTGCCACCCAACGTGCTCTAGAAGGTGTAAGTCAACTACCCTGGCCAGCAAGATCTCCGGATCTGTCCCCCATTGAGCATGTTTGGGACTGGATGAAGCATCGTCTCACGCGGTCTGCACGTTCAGCACGAACGCTGGTCCAACTGAGGCGCCAGGTGGAAATGGCATGGCAAGCCGTTCCACAGGACTACATCCAGCATCTCTACGATCGTCTCCATGGGAGAATAGCAGCCTGCATTGCTCCGAAAGGTGGATATACACTGTACTAGTGCCGACATTGTGCATGCTCTGTTGCCTGTGTCTATGTGCCTGTGGTTCTGTCAGTGTGATCATGTGATGTATCTGACCCCAGGAATGTGTCAATAAAGTTTCCCCTTCCTGGGACAATGAATTCACGGTGTTCTTATTTCAATTTCCAGGAATGTAGTTGCCACTATTAAAGTATCAACCCTCGTACATAAGGGTAGCCGTGTGGTAAAGTACTGATCAAGTGCAAACATGTGGCAGGTACAGTTTGCCGTATCATCATATCGACCAGCAAAAGTAGAGGCGGTAGTTAAGAATAGTTGTGCTGCGAAAGCAATGAGTAAAATTAGGTAGGTGAGAAGTAAAGGTAATCGTTTTCAAAGTTTACAAAGATTGTAGGCAAGCGTAGCTGTGGCATCGAAGTAGTGTGATAACGTACGAAGTTGGTTCAATAAGCAATGGATGACATATTTTTCTGAAGGTAAGTTGGTTTTGTTCGGGATTTCAGTACACCATAATTTTTCCCACTCTTTTCGCTACAAAATACTATATCTCAACAATGCGACGGCCTAGTGCCAACTCACTGTGAGAACCGGTATGCCCGCATGATAAGCCTGCTTCTTTCTGCTTCAGTAACCCCTCCATCTTCCACGTAATGCTTCCTGCGGAGAGAATCCATCGTTGGGCAAAGCAGATGGAAGTCAGAGGGCGCGAAATCCCGACTGTCGTGTGGAAGAGGAAGAACAGTCCAATGGAGTTTCGTGAGCTCTTTCCGGGTGCGCAGACTTGTGTGAGGCCTTGCAATGTCATGAAGAATGAGAAGTTCCTTTGCATTTTTATGGCGACGAAGTCGTTGAAGCCGTTTCTTGAATTTCCTGAGGGCCATCCGGCGCACGGGAGATCGGAATGACTTATGCAGCCTTGTTGCGACGATGAGAGACGCTTCGCTCAATGACTCACCACGCTTTTGTTCGCCGCCAGATCTCCGTAGAGATTCTGAAAGAGCCTACGAATATCTGCGACGTCCTAGTTCACAGCTCTCTGCTTGGCACGCATCTCCGATATAGACACTATTTTGAAGGCTCCGCTTTGCTCCACCACTTACCGGAACTTCATGAAAATCTAGCTGCCGAAGGGGGACTATTGCAATATGTCACAAAACAAACGTCGCGTCTTTTCAACGGCAACTGACATAGCAAAAAAAGTGTTTCATTACTTATTAAATGTCCTTCCTAGTTATCGCTTGTCAGCTATCCCCCTTGGTGTTTAACAGGTTCAGAATAGACCAGAAGCTTAGCACACACTGTAAACGACATCTGCTGGGTATGGGAGCTACCTTACAGAACTGACAATGTATGTTTTTCTCATAATTACAGATTTTTGGTATTCAAATTCACTGACAGGGTGCACAGTGCCAGCAGGAGAGACACAGTGCAGGTTAAATTAGTGAGGAGCTGTGGTACTGTCTACTCGAATCTGCCGCAGCCTTTCTCCCTTGCATAAAACATGGGCAGTGGGGTCGCGCGGCGAGTCACATTAAAAATGTGGCCACCTGACGGAAATAATGCAGGCCGCCTCGCAGTCACGGCCGCAGCCACGCCACGCCATATTAACCTGACCCCCTCGTTCACGCCTGCTGCCAACGGGAACACGCCGAGTTCTCCAGAAATAGCCGGTGGTCATCAGGTTTCTTTCTCCTTTGTCAGAATTAGCAGTTGATTGGTAAAGTTTGAGCCGGGAGATCGTGAGTGCTCGAGATCGAATCCCACTCAGACACCGAATTTTTCGGTCTGACTTAAAGCTAGCCTTCACCTCTCAACAGTGCGTAGATATACCAGGAACGAGACGTGGTACGGATTTCACGTTGAACAGCTTGTCTTCTTTCCCCGATAGGATTACTGGCAGAGCCGGTTTAAGTCTCAAGCGACACAAGTCTCTGCTTGGGGCGCCAACCTCGGAAGGGCATCAGATGCGCCAGAATATCAAGCTTTCTGCACGGGACGTATCACAATTAGAAGCGGTCGCTTGGGGACACAAGTGCAAGACTGCTTTACAGTATTTATCACAATTAGCAGCGACAACAGACACAGCTAAAATTGTGCGAGGAAAACGAGCGGACTGAGATGCTGGGGCCGGGGGGAGAGGGGTGCAAAGAATGCCCGAGTCGACGAAGTTGCGTCCAATTCAGAGAGGCTGCAAACAGGCGGCTGAACATCGCTTTTGAAAAACTCCCAGTCATTCACGCTATATGAATTTACTTTAAAAGTGTTTTAGCATTTTTCACTTACTCAAGGCGTTATGTATCCAAAATTTACAAAATTTATAATCGGCGTCGTCGTCGGCTGATACTCGTATCCGAGTTTTCGTTTCTCTCCTGAGATTTCCTTTGTCACGGCTCATGCGTGCAAATGTCCTTGACGGCTTAGCAGTCCGATCCTAGCAAGCAACATGCGACCACAAAAATTACAAATGATGAGAGGTGGGGGACGTGGCTGGGCCTGCAGGATTTTACGTCTCTGGTGTTCGTAACTCTCCAGTCCTCGACGTTTCCGCTCAAAGTTCTGAACAGCATTTGAGGTAGCTGAGCGCCAGCGACTGGTCTTCTGCTGTGGTGGACCAGTTACTCGGGTCGTTGTTCAAGGTCTTTAGATTTTTTTTGTACTGATTCTTGTAGCGTTTAAGAGGGGCACCTCGCGGCCTTTTACCTGTGCTCGCTTCACTGTACACCATTTGACGTGGAAGTCTGTAATCTCTCATCCGCTGGACATGCCCAACCCATGTTAGTTAGTGCCCAATAATGAGAGCTTCTATACTATTCATTTTCGCTTTCTCAAGAAAAGTGGTTATTGATATAAAGTCGTTCCATTTCATGTTTATGATGTATCTTAGCTTCTGTTGGTTGAAGAGTTCTAGATTCTTCAGAAAACAGCGGTATAATGTCCAGGTTTCGCAACCATAGAGCAGCGTTGAGATGACAACAGTTTTATACATCATCAGTTTGGTGTATAGTTAAGGTCTTTATTCAGGAAGACACGTTTTCTGAGACGACCAAATGCTACATGGGCAGCACGTATTCTGTTCCCCATGTCTTTCTCCGATGAGCAATTAGATGACAGTATGCTTCCTAGATAAAAGAAATGGTCCTCTTGTTCCATGAGTGTATCAGAAATGGATATACTGAAATCGGGAAGGGAAGAGCCAGAAGCTGGCTGTGTGAGCAACTTTGTCTTTTGAATATTGATGGGAAGACCAAATCGTTTGTATGCCTTGCTAAAACAATTAACAGACTGCTGCATCTCTGCAGGTGAATGAGCTGGAGTGGCATTGTCATCAGCACACTACAGCTCTTGTAACACGCCCGGGAGTACGAATGAGTGGGGTACTTTAAACTGACTTCTCGTTTCGTGATCGTGCGCACTGTCCACACCACGTACCTGATAATCCCGCGGCGGTCGTACTGTTCTGCTCCACACTGCAGCTGGCTTGGCTGAAATTGTCTATCGACATACGCAAGCGAGTCAGGGGAGCCACTCATCGCCAGAACACAACACTGCTCTACGTCTGGTATCAACAAGTATATTCTGAGACGATTAAAGGAAATCGCAGGTTGCACTGTTTACATTCTAATTCACTAATGTTTATCCCAATTAACAATCTTGATGATTATCTGTCCACAAAAATCACTAGGACGAGCGTACGCGTAACCGAACACGGCGCGGATGATAGTTGATGATGCGAAAGCCTAATGATCGCACGCAAGTTCTTACGCTCGTCACGCATACACAGATTTCTTTGGCACCAGTCCTCCTTGACACTAGTAATGATATAACACTGATTACAGAGTTAATTATTCAGTTCTCAGTTCTCGCTTGTACGAGCGTGCGCGTAACCGTCGCGGCGCGGCTGATTGTTGATAATGCGCAACGCGATGTCCGAAAGCACGTTCTCACGCTCGCTACAAGACACTGGCACTTAAATTTTTGCTGATTCACATTAGTTCATCCTTGGAGACCGAACACGGCGCGGATGATTGATACAGTACAGGACGACACCCAATGAGAGGATACACAAATACGTTATCAGCAGCACTGCTCATTTTTAAATTACTTCTTGACGCACTTTCCTCTGAATCATTTACTTATTTTATCACTTTACTGTAATAGCACTTGTAACAACACTTCAACTTTCATAGTAACAATGCCTCTCATATGCAGAGCTACACACTACACAACATAACAGTTCCGTGTCCCGCGCTCGACTCATTACAGACGCGACTGCCCGCAAAGATACTCCACAATTAAGCTAGCGATATGACAATACGCTTACATTCCCGCACGAAAAAGGTTTAGAATTGTCGAAGAGAATATCGAAAATCTAGATAATTCCCTACTGCAGGGCGTTAAAGAGATGGCGTAAGGGGAGGGGAGTATACTGCCCCATCCCACGAAAATGGACCCATTGCCACATTGTGGACCTGACATTAGTTACTCTCAATCATGGAAACATAAAGAGCAGTTGTCAAATACGCAAAATTTTACATAATGAAAGAACCCTGCCTACAGTGCAACCTATATAGCAAAACACAGTTATAATATAGTGCATAAACGAAGAGTTCATACAATAAGACACACGGATGTTAAGTCCCTGATAAAGAAAGTTTATAATTACAAATACTATAGTTTAGATATGATAGGCCGGTGCCTGAAAGAAAGAGATAAAAAAAATAGTAGAAACACATACGCGTTCACTGCTACTCCAAGTAGACAATATCACTGGTGAAACTAATAGGCAAAAACTAAAGAACCTCCATCAGCACTAGGCCGTCAAAACCCAGAAAAAAATTATTTGACTACTCACAAGACTGCATCACAAGGGAGCGTTCTTTTCATTGAAAGGGGTGGGGAGTGACTATAGTGTCGATGATGAGCCGAAAAGCAGATGTGAAGTATAGCCATCAGCTCGCCACTCTCGCCTCGCGGTAATATGTCCATTGGCGTACATGAAATACACTCCTGGAAATGGAAAAAAGAACACATTGACACCGGTGTGTCAGACCCACCATACTTGCTCCGGACACTGCGAGAGGGCTGTACAAGCAATGATCACACGCACGGCACAGCGGACACACCAGGAACCGCGGTGTTGGCCGTCGAATGGCGCTAGCTGCGCAGCATTTGTGCACCGCCGCCGTCAGTGTCAGCCAGTTTGCCGTGGCATACGGAGCTCCATCGCAGTCTTTAACACTGGTAGCATGCCGCGACAGCGTGGACGTGAACCGTATGTGCTCTTGACGGACTTTGAGCGAGGGCGTATAGTGGGCATGCGGGAGGCCGGATGGACGTACCGCCGAATTGCTCAACACGTGGGGCGTGAGGTCTCCACAGTACATCGATGTTGTCGCCAGTGGTCGGCGGAAGGTGCACGTGCCCGTCGACCTGGGACCGGACCGCAGCGACGCACGGATGCACGCCAAGACCGTAGGATCCTACGCAGTGCCGTAGGGGACCGCACCGCCACTTCCGGCAAATTAGGGACACTGTTGCTGCTGGGGTATCGGCGAGGACCATTCGCAAGCGTCTCCATGAAGCTGGGCTACGGTCCCGCACACCGTTAGGCCGTCTTCCGCTCACGCCCCAACATCGAGCAGCCCGCCTCCACTGGTGTCGCGACAGGCGTGAATGGAGGGACGAATGGAGACGTGTCGTCTTCAGCGATGAGAGTCGCTTCTGCCTTGGTGCCAATGATGGTCGTATGCGTGTTTGGCGCCGTGCAGGTGAGCGCCACAATCAGGACTGCATACGACCGAGGCACACAGGGCCAACACCCGGCATCATGGTGTGGGGAGCGATCTCCTACACTGGCCGTACACCACTGGTGATCGTCGAGGGGACACTGAATAGTGCACGGTACATCCAAACCGTCATCGAACCCATCGTTCTACCATTCCTAGACCGGCAAGGGAACTTGCTGTTCCAACAGGACAATGCACGTCCGCATGTATCCCGTGCCACCCAACGTGCTCTAGAAGGTGTAAGTCAACTACCCTGGCCAGCAAGATCTCCGGATCTGTCCCCCATTGAGCATGTTTGGGACTGGATGAAGCGTCGTCTCACGCGGTCTGCACGTCCAGCACGAACGCTGGTCCAACTGAGGCGCCAGGTGGAAATGGCATGGCTAGCCGTTCCACAGGACTACATCCAACATCTCTACGATCGTCTCCATGGGAGAATAGCAGCCTGCATTGTTGCGAAAGGTGGATATACACTGTACTAGTGTCGACATTGTGCATGCTCTGTTGCCTGTGTCTATGTGCCTGTGGTTCTGTCAATGTGATCATGTGATGTATCTGACCCCAGGAATGTGTCAATAAAGTTTCCCCTTCCTGGGACAATGAATTCACGGTGTTCTTATTTCAATTTCCAGGAGTGTAGAATAATGATCATCTTAGTGTTGCCCTAGCAATGTCTATTTAACTTAGCCTTAGTCTGTTACTACTACAGTAGACATTACGATGCTCTACATGACATAATAAACAGACGCGCTATTAAGAAGAAAAATATATGGATGTCCAGTAAGTTAAATTTAGATACTAAGTGAATGGTATAAAAATGATAGCAATCATTAAGCACGAGTAGTAAGAAATGTTCAAATAAAAATCCTTTGGATAGCACAACCTATAAACACTAGACGCTAGGAATCATCAAACCATAGCACTGTGTGGGCAAGAAGAAATGTAATACATATAATCTAGATTCAACACATAGGAAATGAAGAGGAAAAAAAAAAGGATATTGCATGTGGTATGGCAGTAATACACCCTAGTTAAATCTCACTCGATTAGAGTGTCCCCATGAAATCTCATAATAATCAGAAATTAATGTCTGTACTTAAGGACAATAGCAGCTGACATGTGTACAGTTCCCACATGTCACATAGAACAAACAGTCATTAATATTGCTCACTATGGTATGGTTTAATATTTTCCAGATGATGTTTTCCCTGGTGCCTACCTGACTTCACACGAACCAGTTCAACAGTATTAGGACATTTGATATCAACAATACGACATGGCATTGGTATTCATGATGGAACTTCTTAATTTCTTCGTTCGGTTTGCTAGAGCGTGTGTGGGTTTTGATTAACACAAGGTCATCGATTTCATACTTAATCGGTCGCACGATCTTATCATGTCTTTCTTTCCGCCGTTGAGCCTCATCACGTAAATGTTCCATCGCCAACTCAATTTTTCTGTCCCACAATTGATCCACACAGGAGAATCATTCAAGATATTGGAGAATGTACTGTCAGGAGGTTGGTTCAGCATGATTTCACATGGTGGCATGATGTAGGCTATTGATTACACCCTCAAAATCTGTTATAAACTCATTCCGTTTGATATGTTTCCGACCACAATATGTCCTACACATGCGTTTCACCTCTTTCATGACTATCTCAGCTGGATTTGAGGCCGGTCTATACTTGGCTATCAAAACTTGTTCCACACCATTCCTCCGCAACATTTCCTTCCACTCCTTCGATACAAATTGTGGACCATTATCTGATAGCACTTGCCTTGTTTTGCACACCCGCGTAAAATAGTCATTTTCCATTCCCGCTGATATTGCCTTACCAGTTGCTTTCCTTAGAGGGTAGAACTTTACATATTTCGAACACACTTCTAACACCACCATGAGCTGCGTGAAATAGCCACAGGACTTAGGCAGTGGACCAAGCAAATCAATGACCACTTTGTCTTCGATTCCATCAGGAATTAAGGGGTGCATAGGTTCCTGATGACTAGCAGCACTTGTCTTAGTCTTCTGGCACACATCACAGGTCCGTAATATCTTCCTAATCTTTTTTTCTCATGCCAAAGAAAATACATTCCTTCCTTAGTTTTTCCAGACTTTTGTGGTGCCAAAGTGTGCATTACTGAAATGTGTGTACCACACCAGATTCTCGATAGCATGTTCCGGAATGCACAATTTCCAGTACTGCGACGATTCATCCACACGACGGTATACACTCCTGGAAATTGAAATAAGAACACCGTGAATTCATTGTCCGAGGAAGGGGAAACTTTATTGACACATTCCTGGGGTCAGATACATCACATGATCACACTGACAGAACCACAGGCACATAGACACAGGCAACAGAGCATGCACAATGTCGGAACTAGTACACTGTATATCCACCTTTCGCAGCAATGCAGGCTGCTATTCTCCCATGGAGACGATCGTAGAGATGCTGGATGTAGTCCTGTGGAACGGCTTGGCATGCCATTTCCACCTGGCGCCTCAGTTGGACCAGCGTTCGTGCTGGACGTGCAGACCGCGTGAGACGACGCTTCATCCAGTCCCAAACATGCTCAATGGGGGACAGATCCGGAGATCTTGCTGGCCAGGGTAGTTGACTTACACCTTCTAGAGCACGTTGGGTGGCACGGGATACATGCGGACGTGCATTGTCCCGTTGGAACAGCAAGTTCCCTTGCCGGTCTAGGAATGGTAGAACGATGGGTTCGATGACGGTTTGGATGTACCGTGCACTATTCAGTGTCCCCTCGACGATCACCAGTGGTGTACGGCCAGTATAGGAGATCGCTCCCCACACCATGATGCCGGGTGTTGGCCCTGTGTGCCTCGGTCGTATGCAGTCCTGATTGTGGCGCTCACCTGCACGGCGCCAAACACGCATACGACCATCATTGGCACCAAGGCAGAAGCGACTCTTATCGCTGAAGACGACACGTCTCCATTCGTCCCTCCATTCACGCCTGTCGCGACACCACTGGAGGCGGGCTGCTCGATGTTGGGGCGTGAGCGGAAGACGGCCTAACGGTGTGCGGGACCGTAGCCCAGCTTCATGGAGACGCTTGCGAATGGTCCTCGCCGATACCCCAGCAGCAACAGTGTCCCTAATTTGCCGGAAGTGGCGGTGCGGTCCCCTACGGCACTGCGTAGGATCCTACGGTCTTGGCGTGCATCCGTGCGTCGCTGCGGTCCGGTCCCAGGTCGACGGGCACGTGCACCTTCCGCCGACCACTGGTGACAACATCGATGTACTGTGGAGACCTCACGCCCCACGTGTTGAGCAATTCGGCGGTACGTCCATCCGGCCTCCCGCACGCCCACTATACGCCCTCGCTCAAAGTCCGTCAACTGCACATACGGTTCACGTCCACGCTGTCGCGGCATGCTACCAGTGTTAAAGACTGCGATGGAGCTCCGTATGCCCGCATCTCGTGGTCGTGCGGTAGCGTTCTCGCTTTTCACGCCCTGGTTCCCGGGTTCGATTCCCGGCGGGGTCAGGGATTTTCTCTGCCTCGTGATGGCTGGGTGTTGTGTGCTGTCCTTAGGTTAGTTAGGTTTAAGTAGTTCAAAGTTCTAGGGGACTGATGACCGTAGATGTTAAATCCCATAGTGCTCAGAGCCATTTGAGCTCGTATGCCACGGCAAACTGTCTGACACTGACGGCGGCGGTGCACAAATGCTGCGCAGCTAGCGCCATTCGACGGCCAACACCGCGGTTCCTGGTGTGTCCGCTGTGCCGTGCGTGTGATCATTGCTTGTACAGCCCTCTCGCAGTGTCCGGAGCAGGTATGGTGGGTCTGACACACCGGTGTCAATGTGTTCTTTTTTCCATTTCCAGGAGTGTAGAATGTTGTGATGAATTAAATAATACTTCCTCAATTTATCTTCTCCAGCACACCCGTATCTCACCTTCACATTCTTCAATGCAGGATCTTCATTTTGCTCACGTCGGATATTCTTAAGTAATTTGGTAACAAATGACTCGTATTGAACGCCCTTGATCAAATTAGTGCTTAATTCCTGTCTTTGTGGCCCACTAACATTTATATCATCCTTGCCAGGTGGCATCCTCGAAAGAGCATCAGGTATGATGTTTTGGTTCCCAGGTCGGTATACAACACTAAATTGACATTCTTGTAAGACAAGCGCCCATCTTGTGAGACGTCTATGGTATAATTTGCCATCAAGTGGGGAAGTCAATGCCTTATGGTCTGTGACTACCTTGGTGGTTCTACCGGCCAGATAATATCTGAGCTTGTGAAACCCCACAGAACAGAAAGTGCCTCTCTCTCAGTGACTGTATATTGCCGTTCCCATTTAGTCAGAGCCCTGCTTGAAAATGCGATTGTTTTAACATTATCAGAGTCCATATCATCCAACTGGTATAAGTGCACTCCTAATCCATAGTCTGAGCTGTCACAAGCCAAGTAAAATTCCTTGCTTAAGTCTGGGTGCGAAAGCAGCTTAGGATCGCACAACTGTTGCTTTATTCCTCGAAAGCACCTTGGTATTCATCATACCAGTCCCATAACACCTTGTTCTTCAGCAGATTCAACAAGTGAGCCTTATTAAGTGACTGACCACTTATAAACTTCCTATACCATCCAAATAAACCAAGGATACCTCTTAATTGCTTCTTACAGCGTGGTGCAGGAAAATCCTTGACCGCTTGTAGTTTGTCCTCATATGGTCTGACCCCTTGGGCATTAACGATGTGGCCAAGAAACTTAACCTCACTCCTTCCAAAATCTGATTTCTCCAAATTCGCTGTCACTCCTGCTTCCTCAAAGGCCATGAGTACTTCTTCTAGTGTTTTAACATGCTCTTCCCAATTTGCAGTTGCTATCAAGATGTCATCAACGTACACAGTGACCTTCTTACTCAGCTGCTCGCCCAGTACCTTATCCAATGCTCTAACAAAGGCAGATGTGGAAATATTAAGGGCAAATGGTAGTACACGATACTGGTAGCTTCTTACTCCATACAGGAATGTAGTGAAGGGTCTTGAATCCGTATGTAGAGGGACCTGCCAGTACCCTGATTGGAGATCAGTATTACTGAATACTCCTGCCCCATGAAACGTTTGAAGTAATTCTTCCAAATTCTCAAGTCTGTCTCTTTCTGGAATAATAATTTTATTCACTGGAAGTGCATCCAATACGACTCTGACATCGCCATTCTTCTTTTCCACAACGAACAGTGGGTTGTTATATTGGCTAGTTGACCTTTCTATTATTCCCATTCGCAACATTCTCTGGAGCTCTTCTTCCACTGCTTCACGTTTCGATTGAGGTATCGCATAAGGCCAAACAAAAAATGGTTCATGCTCCTTGACTTGTAATTTGCACTTAGCTGTCTTGATTATACCTGGGTCACTTGAAAAAACCTGCCTGTACCTTCGCAGGACCCTCATCAATTCTTCTTTGGTCTTACGGTCTTGATGCTCTAATAACTGGAGTTTACGTTTGACAATAGGTTCAATGTCTTCCGTGCTGATCTTGCCTTCCCATCTCCACTGCTTCTTGTTCAGAGCTCCCAAATCTCCTTTCACAGCGCCTTGTGGTGCTAGTTGCAGATCGATATCATAGCATATCCTATTCGTTCCAACTACTTTTTTGACATTGATTCTCTCTTTAAAGGCAATGAAAACTTCCGTTCCTCCTTTCTGCACTTCCACACATCCTTTTCCAAAGTTTAATTGAGCCCTTTGTTCACTTAGCCAATCGATCCTTAAGATTACGGGCAATGCCAACCCGGGTACGACTAGCGCCGACACATCATAACCTTCATCACCAAACTTTATTGTGACTAAGATCTGTTCCTTAATAACCTTGCTCTTTGCACCAATGCCACCTGTGATACATATTCCATGTACAGGAAAATTGGATATTCTCCTTCCTTGTTCCAGCATCTTCGCATAGAGCTTTTGACATACTGCATTAACCTGGCTACCAGAATCCACTAAAACATCGATACGAGTACCAAAGATTTCTGCTTCAATGATAGGCTGTATAGCTTCCTCACGGCCTTCACCAACTTCTTGCAAATAGGTCTTTCTCAATCTCCGTCACATTATCCAGCTTGCGAATAGACATAATAATGGGCCCTACATCCTCCATTCCTGATGGGCCGCACCAGGAAGCTCCTTTAGTTTTCCAGTGATCCTTCCCTATGCTGCCTGTCTGGGCTAAGATTTGAGCTTTGCACCTGGTCATGTGATACATCGTGCCCCGGGTTCCGATATCCATAGCCACCACGGTGTCGTCTGTGACCACCATGGCCACGGTAACTACTGCCATGTCTCCTATCATTATTATTCCAATATCGTCCATCGTGTATATTGTTATGGTTTAAATGGGTATCTGTATTGGATTCGTTGTTCCCTGATACTCTACTATCATCTTCTCCTCCTCCTGTTCCTCGTGAATCGTACAATGTGTCTAATTGTCCTAAGGCTGACTTCATTGCCTCTATGTCATCTTTAGGGATTGCTAACAACTTATCGTGAACTCCTGTCGGTAGTTATGATCACGGACACTAGTGCTTCTGTCGTCATCGGTTCATCTAAATACAAGTTTCTCTCATTATAATCTTGGAAAAACTTCTTTAAGTTCTGGTCATGCCCTCTCTCAAATCTTCTACCCTGGTATAGACTGTTACATACTTCATTTTGCTTCCGTCGTGACCAATATTGTTCCAAAAATTCCTTTTCAAATTCCGCAAAGGTTGTACACTTAAATCCTATTCTCATACTCCAGGTATGAACTTCACCTTCCAATCTTGCTGCAATGAAGCGTACCTTTCTTTGCTCATCTCATAATTCAGGTAACTCGGCCTTAAATTGATCTAAGAAATCTTTACGTGCCACCTCCCATTTGGTTCGAAGTTCTTAAAATTCCCTATGCCAAGGAAGACCTCATCATTTTGTATACCAATTAAGCTACCTCCTGCAATGCTTCCATCACGTAACAGTGATTTCACTTCACTCTGCACCTGTTGACCGACCTGTTCCTTAGTCTTGCCTACCTCACTGTACACCTCTTCTACATAAGCATCCTGGTTTAGAGCAACAGGTGATAGCCTGTGTTTACAGTGTTTCACTTCCTCATCCAGTTGTTCAAAATGCTCATCGTAAGCCTCAACCTTCTTAGTAATTTCTTCCTTCACTTCTTTGACATCTGGTTATACCTTTTCAAAACGTTTTGTATTGCCTGCAACATTTTCCTCAAACCGAACGGTAAGTTCATCTATCCTCTGGTGACTTGACTCAGCCCGTTTCCCTAGAGCCTCACTAGTCTCGTCGATCGTTTTACTGAGTCGTTCGCCGTGCGGGATTAGCTGAGAGGTCTGAGGCGCTGCAGTCATGGACTGTGCGGCTGGTCCTGGCGGCGGTTCGAGTCCTCTCTTGGGCATGGGTGTGTGTGTTTGTCCTTAGGATAATTTAGGTTAAGTAGTGTGTAAGCTTAGGGACTGATGACCTTAGCAGTTGAGTCCCATAATATTTAACACACATTTGAACACTTAGTCGTTCGTTTACCGATCGCTTAATATCTTCCCTTAATTGATTGTTTTCTTCCTTTAATTGTTTATTATTTTGCTCTAACGTTCGTTTAATATCTTCCTTCTGGCGCTTAATGTCTTCCTCTATTTGTTTGTTACTATTCAATAATGTTTTGAGCATGTCAACGATAGACAGGTCAGGCCTAAGTATACAATCATCTCGTTTGGGCGTCTCCATGATTGGTGACGACACTGCATTAGGACTTCCCATCTCTGTTAATAAACTACTGTCACCTATACCGGAATCCTTCGACATTTCACTACTACTTGCTTCTGTTTTCGTCTCCACCTGATTACTTTCACCTAAAGAGACTGCTTTCACATCCCTGTCTACTGCAGTTGCACCAAGCTCATTACTTGCCATAATGAACCACTGTAAAGTCACCCAAGCAAATAAATAAATAAATAAATCACAGTAACACTCGTAGCATAGTATGGATGGCAATAACCACAACCAAACTACAACGCCGTACGCATTCAACGCTGTAACTCGTGCTCAGAAGCACACATAACATACAGGATCACATAAAAGAAAAAAAAAAAGAAAAGGAAAAAAGTAAGTATAAGCTAACGTATATATCTGCAATTGTATTAACTGTTGTTAAAAAATTAGACTACTAAGTAGGCAGGAGCTGACAGTGACATTTACTTTACTGTACGATTGGTAAGGTAAATAATGTCTCGTGACATTAATTTAATGATACAAAAGAATTTCGACTGTCACTGTTTGTAATCATGTAATTACAGAATGCAATCTGCAATCTGCACTGCCAGTAATTACTCTCGTCGCTTCAGTTGCGTGAGGTAACGTTGTGGTGCGCGACCTACTTTGCGTTGTCTTCTGGCTCCGTAGTCGCGGCTGTTGCGTAGCGCCGACTCAGTTGACGCCGTCCGGCTGTCAGCACTGCACCCTCTCTGCAAGGCGTGATAATATTTACCGCGTCGCTCCTAGTCGCCGCTCACGTCGTATACGGTGATGGCTTCCAAAAGGTTTTCACTTTTGCCCATAGGCGCCACTAGCGTCGTCTTCCGTAATGACTGCCAAATAACTGTTCCCTTTCGCACATAGGTGCTGCTTGCGTCGTCAAAGCGCACCAAAGTGGAGTATGTTTACTTCGTAGCACTAGCTCTTTGCACTGTCACTGATTGGACGAGTATATACACTGTGTCACAAGTTCTGTGACGTATACATCACATAGCTAGTGTGACGTCACTCAATAATATAAACTAACAATCAGTGTTTGTACACAAATGGTTCACTCTCCTAATAAATTATACGCCACTTCTTATCCGAAAATTGCAAGTCCTGAATACACGTCGCCATGTAACACGCCCGGGAGTACGAATGGGTGGGGTACTTTAAACTGACTTCTCGTTTCGTGATCGTGCGCCCTGTCCACACCACGTACCTGATAATCCCGCGGCGGTCGTACTGTTCTGCTCCACACTGCTGAAGGCTTGCCGGAAATTATCTGTCGAAATACGCAAGCGAGTCAGGGGAGCCACTCATCGCCAGAACACAACACTGCTCTACGTCTGGTATCAACAAGTATATTCTGAGACGATTAAAGGAAATCGCAGGTTGCACTGTTTACATTCTAATTCACTACTGTTTATCCCAATTAACAATCTTGATGATTATCTGTCCACAAAAATCACTAGGACGAGCGTACGCGTAACCGAACACGGCGCGGATGATTGTTGATGATGCGAAAGCCTAATGATCGCACGCAAGTTCTTACGCTCGGCACGCATACACGGATTTCTTTGGCATCAGTCCTCCTTGATACTAGTAATGATATAACACTGATTACAGAGTTAATTATTCAGTTCTCAGTTCTCGCTTGTACGAGCGTGCGCGTAACTGTCGCGGCGCGGCTGATTGTTGATAATGCGCAACGCGATGTCCGACAGCACGTTCTCACGCTCGCTACAAGACACTGGCACTTAAATGCTTTCTTTTGTGGTAAATATTATTACTGATTCACATTAGTTTTTTTTTAGCGCTATGGGACTTAACATCTGTGGTCATCAGTCCCCTAGAACTTAGAACTACTTAAACCTAACTAACCTAACGACATCACACACATCCATGCCCGAGGCAGGATTCGAACCTGCGACCGTAGCAGTCGCGCGGTTCCGGACTGAGCGCCTGAACCGCTAGACCACCGCGGCCGGCTCACATTAGTTCATCCTTGGAGACCGAACACGGCGAGGATGATTGATACAGTGCGGTACGACACGCAATGAGAGGATACACAAATACGTTATCAGCAGCAATTTTCATATTTAAATTACTTCTTGACGCACTTTCCTCCGAATCATTTACTTATTTTATCACTTTACTGTAATAGCACTTGTAACAACACTTCAACTTTCATAGTAACAATGCCTCACATATGCAGAGCTACACACTACACAACATAACAGTTCCGGGTCCCGCGCTCGACTCACTACAGACGCGGCTGCCCGCAAAGATACTCCACAACTAAGCTAGCGATATGACAATACGCTTACACTCTGTTACACGAGTTGTACTTGCGAACTTTCTTGAGTTGAGTCTGGATTGGTTAAATAATCCTCCATCGAACCGGTACTTTAGTTCTACCCCAGCGTTGTTGAAAGATATCTCATCAAGCCATGTACATGGCAAGATATCTCATAAAGCCATGTACAAGGCAAGACCGCACCCTTGTTTGAGTCCACGCGTTATTGGGAATTCATTAGATGTTTCATTCTGACAGATGACCTGTCCTGTCATGTTATCATGGACAGCTTTAATCAGGTCAACAAAATGTTCCGGATAGCTGAAACAGTTTAAGACCATCCACATAGCTTCTCTGGAAACTGTATCAAAGGTCTTTTCTAGGCCGTAAAAAACTAATAGTAAAGGCTTTTGTTGTTCTCTGCTCTTCATCAGCAGTTATCGTGCACAGGAAATCATATAAATCGTCCCTCTTGATGGGCGAAACCCGCATTGAGACTCAGGAAGCACAGTCTCTGAAAGGGCCTTGAGGCGATTTAAAAGGAATGAGGCAAATTTTTACCAGCGACAGAGAGCAAGGATATTCCACGGTAGTTGCCACAGATACTTATATCGCCTTTGTTGAAGATGGTGACAGTTGTGGAGTTATTCATGTCATCTGGTACCTTGCGGGTTTCCCACATTAATACACTCCTGTAAATTGAAATAAGAACACCGTGAATTCATTGTCCCAGGAAGGGGAAACTTTATTGACACATTCCTGGGGTCAGATACATCACATGATCACACTGACAGAACCACAGACACATAGACACAGGCAACAGAGCATGCACAATGTCGGCACTAGTACAGTGTATATCCACCTTTCGCAGCAATGCAGGCTGCTATTCTCCCATGGAGACGATCGTAGAGATGCTGGATGTAGTCCTGTGGAACGGCTTGCCATGCCATTTCCACCTGGCGCCTCAGTTGGACCAGCGTTCGTGCTGGACGTGCAGACCGCGTGAGACGACGCTTCATCCAGTCCCAAACATGCTCAATGGGGGACAGATCCGGAGATCTTGCTGGCCAGGGTAGTTGACATGCGGACGTGCATTGTCCTGTTGGAACAGCAAGTTCCCTTGCCGGTCTAGGAATGGTAGAACGATGGGTTCGATGACGGTTTGGATGTACCGTGCACTATTCAGTGTCCCCTCGACGATCACCAGTGGTGTACGGCCAGTGTAGGAGATCGCTCCCCACACCTTGATACCGGGTGTCGGCCCTGTGTGCCTCGGTCGTTTGCAGTCCTGATTGTGGCGCTCACCTGCACGGCGCCAAACACGCATACGACCATCATTGGCACCAAGGCAGAAGCGACTCTCATCGCTGAAGACGACACGTCTCCATTCGTCCCTCCATTCACGCCTGTCGCGACACCACTGGAGGCGGGCTGCACGATGTTGGGGCGTGAGCGGAAGACGGCCTAACGGTGTGTGGGACCGTAGCCCAACCTCATGGAGACTGTTGCGAATGGTCCTCGCCGATACCCCAGGAGCAACAGTGTCCCTAATTTGCTGGGAAGTGGCGGTGCGGTCCCCTACGGCACTGCGTAGGATCCTATGGTATTGGCGTGCATCCGTGCGTCGCTGCGGTCAGGTCCCAGGTCGACGGGCACGTGCACCTTCCGCCGACCACTGGCGACAACATCGATGTACTGTGGAGACCTCACGCCCCACGTGTTGAGCAATTCGGCGGTACGTCCACCCGGCCTCCCGCATGCCCACTATACGCCCTCGCTCAAAGTCCGTCAACTGCACATACGGTTCACGTCCACGCTGTCGCGGCATGCTACCAGTGTTAAAGACTGCGATGGAGCTCCGTATGCCACGGCAAACTGGCTGACACTGACGGCGGCGGTGCACAAATGCTGCGCAGCTAGCGCCATTCGACGGCCAACACCGCGGTTCCTGGTGTGTCCGCTGTGCCG
Organism: Schistocerca cancellata; assembly: GCF_023864275.1. Taxonomy (NCBI): domain Eukaryota; kingdom Metazoa; phylum Arthropoda; class Insecta; order Orthoptera; family Acrididae; genus Schistocerca; species Schistocerca cancellata. Next base: position 855,716,967 of record NC_064626.1, read on the forward strand.
TGCGTGTGATCATTGCTTGTACAGCCCTCTCGCAGTGTCCGGAGCAAGTATGGTAGGGTTGACACACCGGTGTCAATGTGTTCTTTTTTCCATTTCCAGGAGTGTAGTATGAATGAGAAGAGCCTAGTTTTTAGAGGCAATCCGCCACCCAGAATTAATTCCAACGGGATGTTGTCAGGTCCAGGAGTCTTTCCTGGTTTCAAACTATCGAGTGCCTTGCTGACTTCTTGGAAACTTGGAGGATCAACCATCCAGGGTTGTGGAGGATGCTGTGGGACATGTTTGAGAAAATCTCCAGTGGCATTAGAAGTGCTGTTCGACAGTGAGCTGAAGTGCTCTTTCCAACGATTTGTGATGTCCTGACATTCAGTAAGGATGGTGGTGCTGTCAGCAGCTTTCAGTGTTCCTGATGAGGAGCGGATGGGTCCACGAAGCTCTTTAATTCCAGCAAAGAAGCCACGCAGGTTCCTGGTATCGGAAAGGTTTTAGAGTTCCGAGACTTTTTGTTGCCACCATTTGTTCTTGATTGCTCGTATTTCACTCTGACATTTCTGCTTGAGCTCTTGAAAGTGTGTTTTCTTTTCTGCGCAGGACGGATCTTGAGCAAGAACTAGGTAAGCATCCCGACTTGCACTGATGATGGCTTGGATTTCTTCATTGCTGGTATCAAACCAGTCACTTCTCTTCCGCGCACCAAAACCAGTTACATTCTCTGCAGTCTATTTGATGATGTTCTTTAATGCGCCCCATTCCTGTTCGACATCATCTGTGATTGCTGGAGATTTGTGGAGTTGTTCTGACATCTCGTCTTGGAAGTGTGAGCGAACGTCTTTGTTCTGCAGGTTGTTGATGTTGAATTCTCTGCGCGGTGGTTTTGAGAAGTATTTTGAGAACTATTTTAGTTTTTACAACAAATCCTACACAATGGATGCGTGGCTCTCCTACATTATTTCCTTTCCAGAAGATGGTGTATGCTCAACTTGCCTTCACCTGAGAGTCTAGTCTCACTCAAGGCAGCTATATCTACATCTAGTCTAACAACTTCTTAGCTGATAATAGCGGTTCTTCTCTCTGGCCTGCCACTGTTCACGTCCAGGAGTGTCCTGGCATTTCGTGTTCCTATGGTCATTATCATTTTATTCTTCTTTGGTTTTCGTCCGCAGTATACTGAGTGACCGTCTGGTTGCGGATTCACAGCCCGGTTCATGTATAACTTCTGATACTTAGCCCACATTTTCTAGGGCTTTCACCATTCAGGGTGGGCAGCGGTCATCCCTAAATAGGCCTGGCCAGTCGCAGATGCAGGATTCCCGAGTAGTCCCACGGGCTCTCAAGGAGGCGACCATCACACACCTGCCGCTAATGTGAAGGTCCAAATTAGTAGTTTCCAGCCTCACTCAAAGCCTGCTACCATCGTCCTATTCCCACCGCCATTGGGTTTTTACAAAAATGACAGGAGAAATTGACATTTGCGTGATTTTGTTTAAGGTGGGTTGCAGCTTGCGAGGAAGTAACCCACACACTATGATTCTGGAACAGTTCATCACGGCACCTATCTGTGGGACATGTGACTTCAGTTACCAGAACTGCAACGGACTGCCATAAGCTCAATGACGGCTGAGGGGTGATTTTATAGCCAGTCCATCTGGTATGGCGTCTTCCTCCTCCACAATCATTGAGAATCTGGGAGATAAAAGATTCTTCTTCCACTCGCTTCTCCGTTGGATCGAGGATAGGATAGTACAGAGGAAAGTGAAAGATACCCTTGGGCATCGAAACCTAATACCGTTGGTGTTGAAAAAAACAGGTGTTGGCCAAGGGAGGCCGATAGGAAAAAAAAGAAGCATGACACAAGAAAGTGGAAGTAATGCCAAACTGAGCTAAGGGCCCATGTGGTTGCCACACATACTCCCAAGACGGGTGGACCCTGGCGGGGGGGGAGGGGGACACTACACTTCGTCTGGAATCTCACCAACTGTCCTGTCTGGCATGGGTGACCTTACCAGGAGCATAGCTCCCGCCAGCTTAGCTCAGTGAATCACTGAGACACGCAAACCTCCCCACCAACGTTAAGGTAGTATTCCATGGAGACGCTAAATTTTTATATTATACCAAATTTATTGACACTATTGTTTGCAGTATCTTTAGTAGTCAATTTCGATTTACAAAAGTATTATGTTAGGAGAAACGAAAGACGCGTAACAAACACAAGTGGTAGAGAAATAATTGTGATCCAAGGTCATGCGACGTGGGCTTTTGTGACGAAAACCATTCAAATAGTGTTTCAAATTGAGCAATGGAGAGTAAGGGGCAATGAAATGAAAACCTACCACTCACCACAACGGGACCACGGAACAATTCTATTCAAAAGTAATCAACACATGCACAAAGACATTTATTCCACTAGGAGATGGGACGATGCATTATGCATTCCTCTTTCGTAGAACGCGATCAGCCGCTGACGGATCCACAAGCACTTCCTCGGCTGACTAAAAACGACGTCCATGTATGTCTTTCTTCAGGTCGCCAAAGATGAGAAAGTCATACAGGGAAATATCCAGGCTGTACGGAGAATGTTGCAGTGTTTCCCAACCAAATCGCTGAAGCGTGGCCTACGTCCAATTGGCAGTGTGGGGGCGTGAAACAGAATGATTCTGTTCCTGGAAGTTTTGACTTTATTGCGCAGTCACAGTTTCTGCAAAGTGTCTTCATAACGCTGAATACTGATCATGGTTCCACGCTCGAGCTGAACGAGCAGAGGGCCCTTGCTAGCGAAGAGGAAGGTCATCATGAACTTACCGGAGCTTACGTGAATAGCTGTTGATTTCTTTGTCTGTGGAGTTGTGGGATGTTTTCACTATCGTCTTTGCCATCTGTTCAAAATGGTCCAAATGGCTCTGAGCACCATGGGACTTAACTGCTGAGGTCATCAGTCCCCTAGAACTTAGAACTACTTAAACGTAAGTAACCTAAGGACATCACATACATCCATGCCCGAGGCAGGATTCGAACCTGCGACCGTAGTGGTCCAGACTGTAGCGCCTAGAACCGCTCGGCCACTCCGGCCGGCTTGCCATCTGTTCTCGGGCTGTCAGAATGCTGTATGAAGGAATCACCCTGTTGCACGGTAACACCCGGCACCTCACTAGCAATAGGACATAGACCACGCTCCAGTGATTTGGTTGGGAAACACTGCAACGTCCTCCATACAGCCTGGATGTTTCCCCTTAATACACTCCTGGAAATGGAAAAAAGAACTCATTGACACCGGTGTGTCAGACCCACCATACTTGCGCCGGACACTGCGAGAGGGCTGTACAAGCAATGATCACACGCACGGCACAGCGGACACACCAGGAACCGCGGTGTTGGCCGTCGAATGGCGCTAGCTGCGCAGCTTTTGTGCACCGCCGCCGTCAGTGTCAGCCAGTTTGCCGTGGCATACGGAGCTCCATCGCAGTCTTTAACACTGGTAGCATGCCGCGACAGCGTGGACGTGAACCGTATGTGTAGTTGACGGACTTTGAGCGAGGGCGTATAGTGGGCATGCGGGAGGCCGGGTGGACGTACCGCCGAATTGCTCAACACGTGGGGCGTGAGGTCTCCACAGTACATCGATGTTGTCGCCAGTGGTCGGCGGAAGGTGCACGTGCCCATCGACCTGGGACCGGACCGCAGCGACGCACGGATGCACGCCAAGACCGTAGGATCCTACGCAGTGCCGTAGGGGACCGCACCGCCACTTCCCAGCAAATTAGGGACACTGTTGCTCCTGGGGTATCGGCGAGGACCATTCGCAACCGTCTCCATGAAGCTGGGCTACGGTCCCGCACACCGTTAGGCCGTCTTCCGCTCACGGCCCAACATCGTGCAGCCCGCCTCCAGTGGTGTCGCGACAGGCGTGAATGGAGGGACGAATGGAGACGTGTCGTCTTCGGCGATGAGAGTCGCTTCTGCCTTGGTGCCAATGATGATCGTATGCGTGTTTGGCGCCTTGCAGGTGAGCGCCACAATCAGGACTGCATACGACCGAGGCACACAGGGCCAACACCCGGCATCATGGTGTGGGGAGCGATCTCCTACACTGGCCGTACACCACTGGTGATCGTCGAGGGGACACTGAATAGTGCACGGTACATCCAAACCGTCATCGAACCCATCGTTCTACCATTCCTAGACCGGCAAGGGAACTTGCTGTTCCAACAGGACAATGCACGTCCGCATGTATCCCGTGCCACCCAACGTGCTCTAGAAGGTGTAAGTCAACTACCCTGGCCAGCGAGATCTCCGGATCTGTCCCCCATTGAGCATGTTTGGGACTGGATGAAGCGTCGTCTCACGTGGTCTGCACGTCCAGCACGAACGCTGGTCCAACTGAGGCGCCAGGTGGAAATGGCATGGCAAGCCGTTCCACAGGACTACATCCAGCATCTCTACGATCGTCTCCATGGGAGAATAGCAGCCTGCATTGCTGCGAAAGGTGGATATACAGTGTACTAGTGCCGACATTGTGCATTCTCTGTTGCCTGTGTCTATGTGCCTGTGGTTCTGTCAGTGTGATCATGTGATGTATCTGACCCCAGGAATGTGTCAATAAAGTTTCCCCTTCCTGGGACAATGAATTCACGGTGTTCTTATTTCAATTTCCAGGAGTGTATTTTCACATCTTCGGCAATATGAAGAGAGATATACGAGGACGTCGTTTTCAGTCGGACGAGGAAGTGCAAGAGTAGATGCGCCTTGTGCAGTCAGCGGCGGACCGCATTCTACGAAGGAATGCATCGTTTCGTCTCCCAGTGGGATAAATGTCTTAATGCGTTTGCTGATTACTTTTGAATGGAACCGGTCAATGTTCCCGTTGTAGCATGCTTTGTCACAGAACATGGGAGTCAGAGGCTGCGTAATGCAGGATTGAAGGCGATATGTGACAGATCTGATGACAGAGTATAATACTGGTGAAGCCACACGTGTTTCGCAGCACTTGATCGGAAACTGTGCCCCGCAACATACGACCCTTGGTTTTCCTATGGTGGCCCTACAGCATCGTCAGTTAGGTTTACAGTGGGCACGGAATTAGGGACTGGACAGTGGATGAATGAAATGTGTCATTTGGTCGGATGAACCACGTTCCATCTTACTCGACGTCCATGATCGTGACCGGCTACGACGTCATCCAAGCGAACGGCTGCTCGCAACATGCTCCACACAAAACCAAAGGCCGGTGGCAGCAGTATTATGCTGTGGGCGACATTCAGTTGAGATTGTGTGCACTCTGTGCTAATAATGGAGAGCACCATCAGAACTGTGGACTAGGTGAACATTATTGCAGACCACCTGCTCGCCCTTGCTGTATGAAGTCTTCCTCGGAGAAGACCGCATCTTCCAGCAGGTTAACTGTTCGTTGCACAAGGCCACAGTCGTGCCATAATGGTTTGAGAAGCATGATAACTCGCGTTGATGTCTTAGTTACCAAAGTCACCTGTTCTGACCCCTACGAAACAAATATCAGACGCTATCGAATGCCAACCACTGGTCCGTAATTTACGTGGAGCGGCCTATGCTTAGATATCTAGTATCACGTCCCTCTGGAAACCAGTCAGGGAGTTATCGAAGTGATTCAACGCAGAATTTCAGTTGCATTGCGTTCAAGAGGTAAGCAAACATTTTGTTGAACATGTGGTTATATTTGTTTGGCTCATCAGTGTATATTCACAAAATCTTTCGAGCAGTTCAGATTCAACACACTAGTGCACAGAACGGATGATAGTTTACAAGGAATTAATTTGCTTGGAACCTATCAGAAAAGAATGAATTTTACTGCTTTCTCAGTGGTATGTCCCGTTCATTTGTCCTTAACACCCAGTCATACATGATCACAAATGTTCCCTTTTCGATTAATTACGAGAGGAGGACCAAACTAATCTCAATTTGACTATCGCTTTGGGAGTAAGGAATCAACAGTGTACTGCAACTAGACACAAGGTATGATATCAAATCCATAGCTCTTCTTAATCGAATATGGCTCCAGATGCTCTTTGAGATTTTGAAAATGCAGGAATATAGGACTCATTAGGCTGAGGTCGAAAGGTTTTTGAATATATAACTTCAAGTCGAAAGTAGAAAAACGCATATACTCCTCAGAATTTCAATCCAGAATATTATTTTTAGTAATTCCAAAAGCTCCTTTTCAAATGCACCCGCAGCGTGCATTAGCTCAGTGAATGGCATATTAAATATTTTCCCGTTTTCTGCTAAACAATGATTTTAGCTGGTTATTTACATACGATGAGTCTTGGGCGGTCTGCCATTTTCGGGTAATCCTGCAATATACATTATACAGTTTTTTTTGTAGAAAATTATAAAATAACAATTGCATGGCTGACGTATTTTTTTGTATATGTTTACTTTTTTATGTGATACAACACAGTGTCTCTGATTATCTGTTTTCCAGTTTCCGTGCTGTTGAGGCTTGGCAGAACATTGTATTATTTGAACCTTTTTATTTGAATTGCTGCTCGTTTAACAGCCAATCCATTCATCTCTGTAAACAAACATCTGTCAACAGTGTGGACTGTGCAGTGGAACGACCATAAGTACAAATAAAAAGGCGCGGACAATACATAGTGTTCTGACAAGCCCAAACAGATCGGTGACTGAGAGACTCTAAGACGGCTGTTGGTATTTTATTATTGGAACTCTAAGACAGTGTATTGTAGCAAATCATTTGGACCAGAGGACCCAGTCCATTCTATGCAAACAGAGCCACTACCAGCTTGCACAGAGCCTGTTGGCAACTTGCATCCATGGCTTTGTGCGGTCTGCTCCACACTCGAAACCTACTGTCAGCTCTTAACAACTGAAATCGGGGCTTATGTGAACAGGCCACAGTTTTCCAGTCTTCTAAGGTCCTGCTGGTATGGTCACCAGTCCAGGAGAGGCGCTAAAGGCGATGTGCTGTTCGAAAAACCATTCGCGTGATCGTCTGCAGCCAAAACTCATTAACGTCAAATTTCGCCGCATTGTCCTAACGAAAATGTTCGTCGTACGTCCCAAACTGATTTCTGTGGTTATTTCATTCAGTGTTGTTCGTGTGTTAGCACACACAACTCTACTCAAAGTCGGTGATTTCGATCGTTAATTAGAGGCCCTTGGCCACTGCATTGTCCGTGGTAAGAGGTTATGCCTGAAATTTGGTATTCTCGACACACTCTCGACTCTATAGATGTCCGAATATTGAACTCGCTAATGATTTCCGGAATGGAATGTCCCAAGTGTGTATCTATAAGTACCATTCCGCTTTCAAAGTATGTTGATTCCCGCCGTGCGGTCATAATCACGTCAGAAACCATTTCACATGAATCCCTTCAGCGTAAATTGATGCTCCGCTAGCCCACTGCCCTTTTGTATATTGTGTACGCGATAATTTCACCATCTGTATACGTTCATATCGCTATCCCATGACTTATATTTATTTTCTGAATCATTTCAACTAGACAAAAATGAAAGTCTCTGAAAGTATTTTAAGCATGCTGCTTGTCAAGATGAGCATTACCAAAGGAAATTACAGAATTATGTACAGAATGTCTATGGAGTAAGACGACCCCAAACCTGCAAAAATGATATAATGTTCTTCTATATAGGTAAGAAGGTATACGAGAGGTAAGAAGTATAGATGTAATAGCCTCGACCCGTAATGTAGAAGACATTCCCTAAAAATTATCATCAACTGCTTAGAAAAATATTAGATTTTAATTATGCAAAGAAACAAACTTTTTCTGATAGTAAATTTATCACAACGGATCATTTGCAAGTTGTGAAAGACAAATTAGAAACGAGCAAAGAGTATAAAATCTACCTTGCTAGTGACTCACAGATTCTGAAAGCTATTGAGAAACAAGGCACTGATTTAATCTGTGTTAGTATTTGAAGACTATAAAAATGCCAAATATTCCATGAGAAATCTTTCTGTCAAAATATCCAAATATTTTTCATGTTTTAAATCGTTCTAAGTTACATCTTTCGAATTTACAGTGGCTCCACTTTCTTTGGTTATCGTATTCAGCTTAACAATTGTTTCACAAGTGTTTCCTGTATCAAAAGGAACTGTATGTTTTTCAGATACCCAGTGAGAGATATCTCCTTACTAGTGTTAAGGGAAGGTTCATGGGATTTTACGTGCAAAAATTCTGAAACATTTAAGGGGCAGGTGATGTGCTTCGAACCTCGTTAAAAGGAAGGTGAAGTTCTTCAGGAACTTGAGGAAAAACGTCTTCTCATTCCATACTTCCTATTTCTAGTCTCTGAGTTCTTCAACGTATTTAATATTTTATCTTGCGAGTTACTTTATTCGTGATGTGTCCGTTTTGGACGACAGTAATTGTGAATATATTGGGGTAACTCATGTAATATCGAGTCCTTCGCCGGACGCCAAAATTGTAGCACCCATGTAATTTATTGTCCCTTATGGACTCTAAAAAGATGTCACTAGGAATTTTTTGTGCGGTTCAGGTAAAAAATGATTGATTTCTCGTTTTCTGAACGACATGCTTCAACGTAATCAATCAAACCAAAACTTGCCTCTTCACTCGATATGTGCAAAACGTCGAAATAATTAAGAGGTAAACAGAGATAGTAATGAATCTTCAGGTTTTCGCGGCGCAAAGACTGCTCCATTAAGTTTCGGGAATGCAGCCGCATGAATTCTGCTTCTTCTTCTAATATTTCGGCTGTATACCTTTCAGCCATCTTCAGAGAGAGCCGTACGACTGACGCTCCAGCGCTCGCTCCATCCTTTTAAATTCGCGGACCGCGCCACTGCGCATGCGGCCACAGATAAACAAGGCGCCAGTGATGTTGATCGGCGGCAAAGACGTCCAATATGCATGAGTTACGTCTGTGGCTGCGCAATCGATCCATGCTGGGAGGTCGATGTATTACTGGGAGCTGAACTGTAGCGACGTCTTTGTAAGTTCAATATTGAAAGTGCCGGATTCCATGATTTATCTAATGTGAAACCGCTGTCTCTATTAATTAAATTCTTCGTTAAGCGGATTTCAATGGCCTCTTTTACTACGGAGTCCCAGAAAGATGAAACAGAAGTCAGAATTTCGACATTTTCATATACCATAGAGTGACCATAATCAATACAATGCTCTGCCACAGCTGATTTACTGGGTTGTAAGAGCCGAGTGTACCTGCGATGTTCCGTACACCTCTCTTGGACTGTACGATTCGTTTGTCCGATATATGAAAGGCCACATTCACATGGTATCTTATAAACTCCAGGCTTGCGGAGTAGTAAGTCATCTTTAACGGAACCCAGGAGAGCAGCCGTCTTCGCCGGTGGACGAAAAATCACTTTTACTTTATGTTTAGTGAGGATCCGTCCTATTTTGGATGAAAGGCTTCCCACGTACGGCAGGAAAGCCATGGATTTAAATGTTTTCTCGTCATCTTCTGCATTCCTTACGGACACCTTAGGTTTTATTTGTAGTGCCTTACGTATCTGTTGTGGAGAATACCCGTTGTCCTCAAAAACTCTCTTCAGATGTAAAAGTTCGTCTTTTAAACTACTTTCATCAGATGTGACGTGTGCTCGGTGTACCAAAGTTCTTAGAACACTACTCGTCTGCGAAGGATGATGACAACTATTTCCATGTAAATATAAGTCCGTATGGGTCGGTTTCCGATATACTGCATGACCCAAAGTGCCATCTTCTTTGCGCCGGACCAAGACATCCAAAAATGGAAGACATCCCTCCTTTTCCACTTCCATTGTAAACTGAATTTGTCCATGGATGGAATTCAGATGGTTTAAGAAGTCCTGCAATTTGTCCTCGCCATGGGGCCACACTACGAAGGTGTCATCAACGTACCTCCAAAAAACTGTAGGCTTCAAACTAGCAGACTCCAGGGCCTTCTCCTCGAAGTCCTCCATAAATAAATTGGCCACCAAGGGTGACAAAGGACTACCCATGGCAACACCGTCAGTCTGTTCAAAAAAGTCGTTATTAAATAAAAAGTATGTGGAGGCCATCACATGGTGAAACAAAGCTAAAATCTCCTTATCAAAACTTTTTCCAATAAGATCTAAAGATTCAGAGAGAGGTACCTTAGTAAATAGCGACACTACATCAAAGCTGACTAATAGATCAGAGGTGTTCAGTTTCAAAGATTTTAATTTGCCAATGAAATCTGCAGAGTTCCTTATATGATGATCACATTTTCCCACAAGCGGCCTCAATAGTGACGCCAGGTGCTTGGCACAATCATAGTTGGGAGAACCAATATTGCTCACGATAGGACGTAGAGGAACGTCTTTCTTATGGATCTTTGGGAGTCCATAAAGCCTTGGAGGCACTGCACCACTTGGTTTCAGTCTTCGTATGACTTCCGGTGGAAATGGGGAGGCATTCAAAAGCGACGCCGTCTTCCTTACCACCTTGTTGGTGGGGTCCTTACTGATCTTCCGGTACATACTATCATTCAGTAAGCTGTATATCTTATCATGATAGTCGTCACGTGACATTAAAACAGTGGCATTACCTTTATCGGCAGGGAGAACCACCGTTTCGGTATCTTGGCGGAGCATACGTAGTGCAGTCCTCTCTGCCACAGAAGCCTTTCATCCAAAATAGGACGGATCCTCACTAAACATAAAGTAAAAGTGATTTTTCGTCCACCGGCGAAGACGGCTGCTCTCCTGGGTTCCGTTAAAGATGACTTACTACTCCGCAAGCCTGGAGTTTATAAGATACCATGTGAATGTGGCCTTTCATATATCGGACAAACGAATCGTACAGTCCAAGAGAGGTGTACGGAACATCGCAGGTACACTCGGCTCTTACAACCCAGTAAATCAGCTGTGGCAGAGCATTGTATTGATTATGGTCACTCTATGGTATATGAAAATGTCGAAATTCTGACTTCTGTGTCATCTTTCTGGGACTCCGTAGTAAAAGAGGCCATTGAAATCCGCTTAACGAAGAATTTAATTAATAGAGACAGCGGTTTCACATTAGATAAATCATGGAATCCGGCACTTTCAATATTGAACTTACAAAGACGTGCCTACAGTTCAGCTCCCAGTAATACATCGACCTCCCAGCATGGATCGATTGCGCAGCCACAGACGTAACTCATGCATATTGGACGTCTTTGCCGCCGATCAACATCACTGGCGCCTTGTTTATCTGTGGCCGCATGCGCAGTGGCGCGGTCCGCGAGTTTAAAAGGATGGAGCGAGCGCTGGAGCGTCAGTCGTACGGCTCTCTCTGAAGATGGCTGAAAGGTATACAGCCGAAATATTAGAAGAAGAAGCAGAATTCATGCGGCTGCATTCCCGAAACTTAATGGAGCAGAGATAGTAATGTCAAAACTATTTATTAAAACCACAATAAAGAGCAAGAAACATCATTAAAATATGGGGTCTCAGGGTACTTGAACTGGATAGACACGGCACGGATGAGTTCTCTTCGGGGATCGGCTCAGCTTGAGCTCACGAAAGTCCTGAATTGGTAGTCGGCAGGGCACATTTAACTGTCGGCGGACGTCGTACTACGACCTGTGTCATGGGCTGTTGCCATGTCGTTCATCTCTGCGAGCGTGAAGTGCGTGGTAGATGATTGAAAGCTGTTGACGGTTGAACGGCGTGTTTCCTTTGTGCAAGCCGAGATGATTAGCGTCTCGGTCAGCTGGGGAAGGCTACACTGCTGGGTGTTCGCCATGAGAGTAGTTGTGACACTGGTGCTCTATGGCAACGGACTCAGAATTCAGATCAGCATTGCAATCAGACTGCAAAAGTATCATGGGATGAGTGACGGAAGACTGGGTTCAGAAAAGAAAACAAAATCAAGATGCTCGTGAGAATAAGCCCCGGTCTGGAATGAAATCCAGCAAAGACTGGAAACGGAGTGACAACAACATAAGCTATGTTGAAATCATCCCAGGAGTGGATCCGCAACAAGGGTAAGTGCACATCAAGACCTGACTACTATTCGTGAGATGAAATGCTAGCACGAAGTGTATCAAAAGAATCCTCACGAAGTCTCACTCATTATCCCAACGAAAGAGGATTCCTCCATTCATGTGCTCGATGATTTAGATCCAGGTCTGCACTCTCTTGCACTTCCAGAGTGCTGACATTTTTGTGGTCACATCTTACCACTGACTGACGATTTATCACTGCCAGCCAATGGACGATTCCTCCTGAGGAGTTCTCCTGAGGCTTCCTCGTCCCAGAGAGAAAAATTTCCACTGTTTTGGACTGATATCTCGTGCACGCGATCAGCAAGAGATTTCACGATTTTTTCCCGGAGGACGACGGCTCGCAGGAGTCTTCAGATGATTCCACGTGGTCACATACCTGCAGGCAGGTTAGCTCCCGCGGTATGTTTCCTACTAAGGGACCGGTTGAGCGAAAGAATTTGATTTCCTAGCGCAGAGAGGCAGCTCGCGATTAGTTCCCATTGTCAATCATAAGCCTTTCACAGCATCGTATTTCCAGTGGGAAACAGTGCTCTTCTCGGCATATCCGCATTCTTCATTGCTCGCTTTTCGAGGATGGGTTTCCACAGACCACCAACAACTACTCAAACGATCTCTTTGTTGTGTAAACACGCTGCCTGTTCTACCTTGCCATCCACTGAAACCTCGTTAAAAGGAAGGTGAAGTTCTTCGGGAACTTGAGGAAAAACTGTCTCAGAACGTCTTCTCATTCCACACTTCCTATTTCTTGTCTCTGAGTTCTTCAAGGTATTTAGTATTTTATCTTGCGAGTTACTTTATTCGTAACTGATGTGTCCATTTTAACTGGAGGAGAACGCTAATGCCTACAACAAAGCAAAAAGAAATACGTCACACATGAAATTTTTATGTTTCGTGAGTGGTATGATAGGATGAAAAGTAAAGATATAAGGAAATGACAGCCTGCAGAGGAAATGACACACGAGCTCCAAACGTAAAAAACTAGACGGAACCGTCACGTCTTAGACACCCAGACAAACGACTAAAACATTAACTTCTCCGATATGGATGGAGTATTTGAGGAAGAGCGAATCTGTCATGAATTAGACAGTCAACGAGTCGCAGAATGGAAACTTGCCCAATACTCATAAAGAAGTATGATGATGACGATGACCATCATGACTACAACATACCGACGAAGCACTGTGAGAAAAAATGAATTTGAAATACGGGAGAAACAATCCTTACATGCTTCGTTGCGATTACGAACAATAGAGTTTTGTCTTTTCTGTTTCTGCGATTACTGCTGTGGATGGTACGCGATATTTCCATCGAACACCTGAAAGCGAGTGAGGTCACCATTTGACACACAAACCATTTATACAACTGCATTTTCAGTAATTGGAAAGTAAAGCAATTTCAGCATTATTTAATGGAAATCTATTTATAGAAATAAAAATTGGTATTGAAACGAAGCTTTTATACCGTGCGGTTACAAAAGAAAGCGAAATTTTTTCGTTTATCGTGACTGTCCACTGGAGACTAGCCGTCGTAATAATCCCCCCCCCTCCCCATATGTGAGGTGCACGAAAGCTGCAGAGTGGATATTATCTTTTCGTTTCATGCACATGCTCTACAAGGTGCCGTATGGTGCGTGGTGGGGAGTACATTGTACCACTATCAGTCATTTTCCTTTCCTTTTCTACTCGAAAATGGATCGAGGGAAAAATGACTATCTATATGCCTCCTTACGAACCCTGATTTCTGTTATATTGTCTTTGTGGCTCTTATGCGAAATAAACGTTGGTGGCATTAAAAACGTTCTGCAATGAGCTACAAACGCCGGCTCCGTAAATTTTCTCAGAAGTGTTAAAAAAAAAAAAAGTCGACTTCTCCTCAGGGAAACATCTCCATAACACTCGCGTGTTGCTTGAACCTACCAGAAACAAATCTGCCAGGGCGCTTCTGAATTGCTCCCATGGCTTCCTTTAATCCGACCTGGTGGGGATCCCAAATACCTGCTACGTGCTCGTTGCATATCATATTTGCATTGTAACGTTCCGCCTAAACAGTTAATAGACGTGACTGTGTCAAGTAGCATACAACAAACACTATATTTGAATATCACAGTATTGTTTCTCGTGCTCAGATGCATTAACTTACATATTTGCATTGTAACGTTCCGCCTAAACATTTAACATACGTGACTATGTCCAGTAGCATACAACAAATACTATATTTGAATAACACAGTATTGTTTCCCGTGTTCAGATGCATTAACTTACATTATTTTTTTACATTTAGAGCAAGCTGATATGTATCATACGAAACAGAAATTATCCTGTATCCTCCTTACAGTCACTCAACAACGACACTTTCCCGCAAGGGGGTGTTGTATCTTGGAATTCTTTTCTGACTTTCACCTCTAGCCATGCCCGTAATATAAATTTTACATATTTTGATTCCATTTTTAAATGATAGTATTAAAGTAGCCTTTGCTGCAGTCTTTTTCTGAAATTAAAAAATTGCACCGCAAAGAAACGTTTTCTAAATGTGATACAATGTTCAAGGTACAACAGGGCACTGTATCTAGGAACAAATGTTCTATTGAAAATTAAAAGCGGCGTAATCAAAATCTTATCAATGTTGTATGTAATAATATATCTTTTACATTATTATTCTACTATATGCGAATGATCGGCAAGTGAAATGAAATTAAATAGAACTGTTATCTAAAACAAGTTTTGAAATAGGAGGTATTGGAAACCATAATTTTCCGTTTCCAAGACAGGCAAAATAGTAAAGATATTAAGGAAACTCGGTTTATTGGCAAAAATCACTTGTTCGAGGGTAGAATATCTTTTCCCGTTTCAAGACACGAGATGATGCAAGACTGACGAAGTGTAGCTTAAACGTCGACACTTTATATGTCGAGTCTTAAAAATGTATATAGAATTTTATTTGCCACAAAATTCTGTAACAATATCTTCCAAATAGCTTTAAAAACATACAAAATTTAAATGTATGCAAGTCAACATATATACTGCACAAACGAAACCTCATGCCTCACACCAACAAAACAGTAGAAAATGCTGGGACCTGCTCATGGCGATCTCTAGTGCACAGTCCTAGAAGTGGTTTTAGAAGAGGTAATTGTACTGAAGCACCGGTGAGGAAGCATCGTCCGTTCGTAGACACAGTATCCTCAACATACAACACTCTCCCCAGCAGTACAGCGACATCAGCAGTCACATATTACTGCTCACCCAACAAAGTAGGATTATGACATTAGAGTTATTTCATTTGTTACTGTTTTTTGTGGTCGTGCAGCTCTCCACGCTAGACTATAGTGTGTACAATTACTGCAAGTTACATCCATTTGAACCGACTTACTGTACTGGAGTCTCATTCTCCCTCTATAGTTTTTACCCACAATTTTCGCATCATTACTAAACAGACATTTTTCTATTTCTTGACGTATTCTCTCGGTCAGGTTTCGAAATAATTTCTTTCTTCCCATTTTGGTTCAGTTTGTCCTCATCAATTGCTCTTTACAGTCATATAATCTTCACCATACTGCTTCAGCGCAACATTTCAAAAGCTTCTGTACACTTCGACTCTGAACTGTTTATCGTTCACGGTCCTCCTCCTTAAAGGATTACACTCCGCACAAAAACGTTCAGAAAGGACTTCCTAACATTTAAATTATGTTCGACGTTAACACATTCGTCATTTTCAAAAATAATTTCCATGCTGTTGCCAGTCTGCATTTAATATTCACATTACGTCGACCATCAATAGTTATTTTTCTAACAAAAGTCATCCTTATAAAGGTGTTATTTGGAATTTACTGCAGTGTGCAAGAGGAAAAGTATATGAATACAGTATGTTGTAAATATGTCTGAGTAAGTGAGATTTGTTAAGGTTTGATGGAATCCTAGAATGTTTCCATGACGAATTGCAATAGCCAGTCCTTTGCGATTTCTTTCCATATGAGATATAATTCCAATTTCAGTAACTCCTGTTTCAAGGTGAAACACAACACCAATGTCTTTGGCATATAAAGTTTATTGAAAGACCAACTAGTGGCATGCTTCAAGTGACAGTATCACTCACTATTCTCCTTCTAATGAATATTGTGGAGCATCAAAAGAATCACACAATCCATTTATATTTTCAGGCTCTCCATGCACAAAAATTGTTAATATCACATATTTCATTTATAGGTATAGTACATAAGTGTGAACGAGCGGATACCCGTACGAAAAACCGAGGCGGTGCAATGCTCAGACATTGGAATCGTATCCGGGACGGCGGATCAAAAGCTGTCTGGCGATCATGATTCAGGTGTTCCGCGATTTCACTAAATCGATTAAGGTAAATGGGATGGCTCCTTTGTAACAGCTCGGCTCTTTTACCTTCCCACCCTCCCCGAAACTGAACCTGTATTCTGTCTCTAATGACCTCGTCGTCGACAAGACGATAGGATTTTTCCTTTCCTAGGGATGGTCACACTTTTTGCCTACAGACCATCTATTCTTGCAGCGTAAATATTCTAATTTTTGTGCTGGAAATACGGCGCGTATTAGCTTCTACAGAGTGTTTAGTTAGTAGTACTTCTTTCCATATTACTGTCGCTTTATTATCAGTGAAACGAATATGTTGAGTCTTAGACCTAGAAGGCTTATGTGAAATGTCTCTTCTTTACTGTAGGTGAACCCACAAATATCATAGTGCTCTTTTGGGCCCGTGATGTGACCTTTTTATTCTTTGAATGACGATATTGATATCGCCTTGTTATTTCTGAAACACTTCAATAGTTTTTTCGTTGTTGTTATGAGTACTAGCTCAGCTAGAAGTCAACATATGTAGTGAAGTTCATGAGTGTATAGAGATAACTGGGTTCTTTGTTGTTTCTTATGTTTCTTGTGCTGAACTATCAGCTGAGAATGTATACGAACGGCGCAAAACGATTGAATAGTAATGTGAATCACACATGAACTGTCTTCTCCAAACATTTCCATTAATAATATTTGTTCACAAGCATGAGTCAACAGTGCCTGACTGACTGCAAATACTGACATAGAGAAAGTAAAATTAATGAAAATACCGTAATACCTTGAAGCAAATAAATAGGCGAGGACAACAGAAAGAGACGCATAAAGTAATAGTACGCACCTTCGTTGAGTATCACAGAGGGTGATAATGGACTCTAGCTCTGCTTCATACGCCGGGTGCAACGAGGAAGCGATTCTGTTTCTATGGACAGTTTCAGCTAAGTTCAGGAAGAATTATAGATCGAAGAATTTTCAGCTCATAAACTGTGAAACCTCATGTTACAGCTGTGTACTTTGCTGAAACTTGGTGAATCGTGTGAACTCATTGAATTTAGTGAATATTATGAATGAATTTGTTTCTGATGTCTTTGTCTTTAACAACGTACAGACCTTATTTTTAATTTGACTTTTTTATCATTATGAGAGAGGCGTTCCAATTAAACAGTTACAAGACGTGGGGATATATCCAAGCTTTAGTTTAGTATTCAGGAGAAGTCCGGCTCTAAAACAACAAAATAATACAGCGACTGCAGTTGTATTTTGTTCCAGTTGCACACAGGTCTATAACAGTCAGGAGGAAATTCATTTTATGAGGGACGGAGTATTGCCACAGCTGTGGAGAGTTTGCGGGGGTCTTCTTAATTAAAAACTGAATCCCTAGGCCGAAAATGCGGAAGCTAAAATCCGCTACCTTGAGGAGATTGCTTTCTTTTGTTACGATTTCCTTTGCCGACTGCACCCTTCGTTCACGAAAGAGAGTAAGCAAAGTACATTAAATTGTGTGGTAGGCGAATACTGCAGCTTATGGCATTGCAGACTGATGGAAAGCGTCACACAGTAAAAGAATTAAAACGATGAATGTATATTTGGCAAGCAGCTGTTGTTTTGCTATCAGCGATTGCCGATGCCATGTAAGGATTCGCTGCTGCATATACACTATGTGATCAAAATTATCGGGACACTTCCAAAAAAATACGTTTTTCATATTAGGTGCACAGCGCTGCCACCCACTGCCAGGTACTCCGCATCAGCGACTTCTGTAGTCATTAGACATCGTGATAAAGCAGAATGGGGCGCTCCGCGGAACTCACGGACTTCGAAAGTGGTCACATGATTGGGTGGCACTTGTGACATAGTCTGTACGCAAGATTTTCACTTTCCTAAACATCCCTATGTCCACTGTTTCCGATGTAATAGTGAAGTGGAAACATGAAGGGACAAGTACAGCACAAAAGCGTACAGGCCGACCTCGTGTATTGACCGACAGAGGCCGCCGAAGTTGAAGAGGTTCTTTATGTGTAATAGGCAGACATCTATCCAGGCCATCAGACAGGAATTCCAAACTGCATCGGTATCCACTGCAAGTACTACGTCAGTTAGGTTGGAGGTGAGAAAACTTGGATTTCATGGTCGAGCGGCTGCTCATAAGCCACACATCATGCCAGTATATCCCAAAAGACGCCCCGCTTGGTGTAAGGAGCGTAAACATTGGACGGTTGAACAGTGGAAAAACATTGTATGGAGTGACAAATCTCGGTACACAATGTGGCGATCCGATGGCGGGGTGTGGGTGTGGCGAATGCCAGGTGAACGTCATCTGCAGGCGTGTGTAGTACCAACAGTGAAATTCGGAGGCAGTGGTGTTATGGTGTGGTCGTTGTTTTTGATGGAGGGGACTTGCTCCCCTTCTTGTTTTGCGTGGAACTATCAAACACAGGCCTAAACTGATGTCTTGAGCACCTTCTTGTTTCTCACTGTTGAAGAGCAATTCAGGGACGGCGATTGCGTCTTTCAACACGATCGAGCACCTGTTCATAATGCACGGCCTGTGGGGGAGTGGTTACACGACAATAACATCCGTGTAATGGACTGGCCTCCACAGAGTCCTGACCTGAATCCTATAGAACACCTTTGGGATGTTTTGGAACGCCGACATCATGCCAGGCCTCACCGACCGACATCGATACATTTCCTCAGTGCAGCAGTCCGTGAAGAATGGGCTGCAATTCTCCAATAAACCTTCCAGCACCTGAATGAAAGTATGTCTTCGAGAGTGGAAGCTGTCATGAAGGTTAAGTGTGGGCCAACATCCATACTGAATTCCAGCATTACCGATGGAGAGTGCCACGAACTTGTAAGTCATTTTCAGCCAGGTGTCCAGATACTTCTGATCACATAGTGTATTTTATGCAAGAGTTCACTTTATATGAAAAACTGAATCACTGTCCAAATCCCCGAAAAACGAAGATAATGAAGAAAAGTATGACAAACATCGCCATTTTAGTTGAAAGTACCATTTTTTAATGAAGGTTGTTGTTAGCAAACAATCAATACCTGAAAACAGCAGTAAGTATCCACCTCTCAGTGTAACACAGAGTGAATCGCAGTATTTAGTTACACAACTCTTGGCCACATACCCTGTTTTGTAAAGCCCCTAATAGTCGCAACAAATATCTCCATGTGGAAACTAAAATAATATCTGCTTGACAGTTCTTTCTACCTCTTTGAATAATTCCAGAGTAATTGCTTCTGCATTGCCCGCGCGCGAGCGTGCGTATGTCTGCGTGTTCTTTTGTGTGTGTGTGTGTGTGTGTGTGTGTGTGTGTGTGTGTGTGCGTGTGTCAGCGCTTGTTAAAAAAATTACAAAAATTAAGGTTAAAAGCTAGTTCTGTAAAATAATTACGTAGTGGCAATAGTTTTCACTGAGAAATTGTTTTATGTATGTACATCAGTTGACGTGTTCTGCACGATACCCATGAGAGCAAGAGAGAGTAATTATGGTTCAGGGACATGCAATCTGCTTGCTAACTTACGAGCTGTAACAAGTGAAAACTACGAAACGGCGTTTACTCTGAGCTTTGTAGCAACAGAGACCGTTAAATTACATTCGCTTGTAGTTCTAAGTTATTTTAAGGAGCAACGCGAGAGAACTTCCTTTTGATTCTGAGCGCCTTTATTCGTGTGTTCCATGTTTGACCTCTGTTACTTGTAATGGTTTTCTCAAGTTTTACACTGCTGTATTTACTAATTCGATTCGTGCTGTTAATGAAATATAACCGCAGTCACACATGACGTTGGAAAAAAGAAGTGCTAATGACATGAATAGGACCACAAACTTAGGCATTATATCTATCTCAGTTAGACGATTTTTCGTTACTTGAATGAATTTATTCCAATAGACGAATGTGTTTGGGCAGATGACGGCAACTGAGTGAATGCAATCTTTTCAAATTTCGTGGATTTGTCTTCAGGAGTACATTAAATACGAAAATTAAAAAACTGCACTATTTTTATTTATTTAAGCTATAGATCTGAGCTTTCTACCTCCTTAGCAAAATGGTCGGCGTGTGAGAATGCCGTGTGATAGCACGGGAGTGGATTACCTGCCCTGACAAACAAATTTCTGGTAGAAGGACCTACACTCTGCTTCGTGTGAACAACTGGGAATCGGATCAACCTTCTCAGTCAGCTGAGACAAGACGGCTATGATTACCCGAAAGATTTCGCTAGGAAAATTCGGTGACAAAGTTGCATCCTCAACTGGAACAGGTGGAACAGCGGACGTTAACAGTCGAGAGAGTGGAGTCTCAAAAAACATGGCTCTCCGTCCTGACGACCAAATGACCATATGGAAAGGTTAGACGTTGGAGAGTGGTGGAGTGTTATCCAAGGGTCAGAAACGAGGATGCGTTTAGCTGCACATGCAGCTAGGCTGTCGAAAATCCGCCGGCCAGTGTGGCCGTTCGGTTCTAGGCGCTTGAGTCTGGAACCGCGTGACCGCTACGGTCGCAGGTTCGAATCCTGCCTCGGGCGTGGATGTGTGTGATGTCCTTAGGTTAGTTAGGTTTAAGTAGTTCTAAGTTATAGGGGACTGATGACCTCAGATGGTAAGTCCCATAGTGCTCAGAGCCATTTGAACTATTTGTCGAAAAACCACATACCTCCCACATCGTTTCCGAGTAAACATGACAGGGCGAGACGAATGGGAACAGCCAATGCCGTTTGGAAGGAAGACGCACTGAACGGTTTAACGAAGCTACGTTCGACAAGTGAACTGAAGGATGATGTGCACATCTGTAACTTATACGCATAAACCGTAACGGAAGATATTTGGGAACGACTTTAAAACGGTATATTAACGAGAAACTAGTTTTAAAAAACTACGGAAAATGGAATCCTTTAAAAATTCAACGAAGTTAAAGTTAGAATAAGGACTAAATTCTTCTTCCTTTCAACAAGCTGCAAGACGACATGACGAAGGTCACATCGGAACGCTGCGGCCTCAGAGTTCGAGCAGTTGTACGTGGCGCTGACTCCGTTAGTCCGTTTCTACGAAACGTACTATACAGCCAATAATGAGGATAGCAAAACATTTATAGTCTAATAATTGTATGCTGTTATCATAATAATAACAAAAAATTCTTAGTTTTTTATTTTTAGTGTTCTGACAGTTTTTCTTACCCTGTCTACGCCTTCGTTTCATTGTTACGAACATGGCACTGAAACGTAGTCGTTTGCTGCGGAAAGATTTGTAAGGGGGATCAAAAAGCTTCATATCCAACTGCTTGAACTCTCAGAGCCCGTAGCGTCCGCGCTGTTTGACTTTGAGGGCACTTTCATTTTGAGGGCATCGCTGCTGCGTATATGCAATGTAGCACGACTTCAATACAAGTATAAAAGCATCGACATGTAGGCAAGGGATTAAGGTGGAATTCGTTTCTGTCGGACTTGCTTCGCCATCCGCCGCGCTGACCTCGCAGCTACCGAGACAGACATACTAAATGTGTTCAGACAGGACCAACGCGCTGTTATTTTTTACTTAGTTGGCGAAGGACAAACATCGGAAGATACCCATCGGGGAATAGAGTACGTACGTGGGGCAGAATGTCTGTCGAAATCCGACGTTGTAGAATGGTGCTCCAAGGGGTGCTGTTGTTTCATGATAACGTTTGTCCTAATATCGCAAATGTCGTAACGCATAACTTGAGCCAACTCAAATGGGAGACACTCGAGCACCGGCCCTCTAAACATGATCTCAGCCATGCAGTTATCACGCCTCCGGTTCCTGAAAGAAGGTCTTGAACTCTGACGATTCCTGTCGGACGGGGATGAGTAGCAAGCAGTTACGGACTTCTTCACTTAACAGGACACAGTGTTTTACCAAACGGGTGTCTTCAACCTGGTTCGTCGGTGGGATGACTGCCTCAATGCTCACGGTGATTTTGCCTGTTTGGCATACCGACTCTGGGCTGTACGGCCTTCGGACGAAAACTTTTTGATCGGTGTTTATGAGTGTTGCAGTGGGGGTCCAAGACGGGACCCGATGCGGAAATCTGAACGCTTGACGACACTCACAAGATCAGCATTCAAACCATGCCAGCATCTGCACAATCACGGCCCAGGTGCTGAGATAATAACCGGCGTTTAGGGACAATTAGACTGCCCTTGGCACGCCGTATATGTGAGTTCAACTATAACAAGACCTGCATTGTGTTTAATAGAAGGTGATCATTCGGCCATGTTTAGCATGTCGACAATTTATTTGTACGTCCATTTAACGAAATTTATTTTAAATAAATAAGTAACTGCTAAAATATATTAACCACGTTCGAGTCGAACTAGCGCACTGAGGATTCCGTAAAAACTTAATTATCTGTATAGATAGTTTATACCTTCCGGGGATGGAGAATATCGACGATTTTCTCCTTTTATCGACATTGATGCTGGCAAGATATCGATACTTGGGATTCAAAGACCGAAATATTTTTTTTGTGTTCTGTAATTACAAATTAAAGATTTCGGATTTTTCCCTTTACCTATACTGTGAAACTTTGCTTCTTCCAAAATTTCACGAATATAGATCAATGGGAAGTGACCCATAGTTTTGATGAGTGAGTTTTCGACTATCAGAATGTGTTACACAAATGAACGTATCTTCTGAATGAATTTGCTTGCATTGCTGAAGGACCGTCATCCTTAATGTGTCACATGAATTTGAACTTGATACACCAACCTGTTCCAGAGTAAAAGCATTATAACAGACGGACAGACAAACAGACAGATGGATAAAAATGACAAAAATTTTTTTCGTGTTATGTGATTACAAATGAACAATTTTCGAATTTTTTCCTATACTTGAACTGTGAAACGCTGCTTCTTCCCAACTTACATGATTCTGCATCAACGGGAGCACCGTACAGGTTTTGATGACTAAGCTTCCGAATGTCAGAATATGTGACATAAAATATCCGTATATTTTTGTTGCACTGACTTTTCTTTTTACATCGCCAAGTGATCATAGACCTTAATATGTGACATAAATTTGAACTTGATACGTCTACTCGTTCCTGAGAAAAAGCGTTCTGAACTGTTGGACAGACAGGCAGGCAGACGAACAACAAAGCGATTCTATTTCTATAAACTGAGGCACGAATCCCCCCCCCCCCCAATCCGTCGATAAACTGTGTGCATCTGAGACACAAACCTGAATGAATAAGAATTAAATTCCTGTTGCTAGTGATTTTACCAAAAATTTGCAAATTTGTGGCAAGTTGTATGGGACCAAGCTGCTGAGGTCATCGGTCCATAGGCTAACACACAGCTTAAACTAACTTACGCTAAGGACAACACACACACCCATGCCGGAGGGAGGACTCGAACCTCAGACGGGGGGAGCCGCGCGAGCCGTGGCAAGGCGCCTGAGACCGCATGGCTACCCCGCGCGGCGGTGATTTTAACAACAAAATGTTGGAATTACATGAGCATCAGGCTCTCTTTACAGCAATTAAAGCATTAGCGACAGTGTTAAGTAGCACGCGAATGATTAAAAAATGTTACTTTAAAAATTATAAATGGTGCGCTGAATTAAAATATTAGTACAGTGACTCGGTTATTAGTGCGTGTAATATTTTGCAATTCGTTTTTCAGTGCCTCATAAGTGACCGTTTGGTGTGTGTCAGAGGATGCCTCGAGTACCACTATGATTTAAGCTAGCGCCTTTCCTGTAACATTTTATGCAGGAAGAACGATTTTCCGTGGGACTTCCTGTGGTGTGTGGTCGTTTGCTCTAATTTTCCCGTCTTGGTAATTTTTGAGATGTACGTGAGGGAAGTCACATGTTTTACGATTGTTGTTGGAAGACACACGCTCAGAATGTGGCAGTCAACATTTCTCTGACTGCATCTGCCACTTCAGCTTGAGATACAACTCCATATCGCTTTCACACCTACTAAATAAGTCAGTAGTTTTCTCTATTTCATCTATTAATCCTTTTTGGTGAATTTTCCAGACTGGTGAAGGAGCGTAGAAATGGACAGAACGACTATTTCGTAAGGTACTTCCTTCATTAGGGAATTATATTCTCTTACCACTCTACCAATAAATCACAGTCTAACATCAGCGTTTCCCACAACTAGCTTTAAGTCGTTCCAAATAAACGTAAGGAAACAATTTTTGGATCAAGACGTGTCCTTAGCATCCTTTACAACGTTGCTTGGCACGTTAGGAGGATTTTGTAATATCGCGTGTTGTATGAATCTGATTTGCGTTACCTTTTCGTTGTTGCGTTGATAAACATGTCTTAAAAGTGTTTGTACAGTGCTAGTCATATCGCATACTTAATCTGTTATCAGAAAGGTTACCTGTGCTTTGGTAGCACCGGCCATTATGTCGCCGGTCTTGAGAAGCGGCGCAAGGCTAAAAAAGTCTGGGGCAAGCCTGGCCGGCTCACGTAAAAATTGGTAACTGCGAGCGGCGCGAGCCGGCCAGAGTGGCCGAGCGGTTCTAGGCGCTACAGTCTGGAACCACGCGACCGCTACGGTCGCAGGTTCGAATCCTGCCTCGGGCATGGATGTGTGTGCTGTCCTTAGTTTAGTTAGGTTTAAGTGAGAGGCTCCCACATGCCTTGCTCATACTGTGGCATCAAGCAGTCAGGCCTGCAAGATGAGTGGTCTGCCAGGCGAGTGGATTCATTCTTATTTATCGAGTAACATGAACTCTCGTACTCACAATTAAGTTATAAATTATCCTCCTGTATGAATAATACGCAACGGAAACGCACATCTGACTATCAGTGATTTACAGAACTCAGACTGTTCACTACGCACTGGCAGTACCACATTTTCTTTGTCTTTTATTTAACGGCTTTTATCAACACGTGGCCACCGCACTGAATATGAATGGCGCACACATTATAAATTCGGGACATCATGACAACATACAATTCGAAGGAAAAGTCCACCAATCTTTTTCTTTTCACTATCTTATTTATTCCGATAAATTCTCTAACCTAAACACACAAATTCTATAACCTACAACAATAACAAATGAGAAATTCCGCCCAGTGGGCATGACTTTACATTGGTGAATCTCTATATTATGGTCTCGTACTTATTTAACGCTACAGTGCACTTTCTGGATAGGATGGTGGATCCTTTATTATACCTCACACTTCGACTCACACAATTATCATCACGAAACTTTCCTCCAGACCGAGCGGTACAGATGAACAAGCATAACACACTAATCTCTTGAAACTACCCTCCTACTCTCCCATGCAAACCACACATACCCAAATTACATGACATACATCACACTGTAATAAGAAATATAAAACACTAAATAGTCACAACACTATCACTTTCAGCTTTCCCACTTCAATTAATATTTATCCCAGTTTCACATGACACTGCCCCACTTCATAATTCTACTTTCTTACTATGAACTCTGGAGATATATGCACGTCTTCCTGTGCAATGCAAGCCAAGTGCCGTTGCTGGATAGACGGCCGACTCACCTTGCTTCTCTCTCAGAGTTTGAATCTAGCGTCACACGGAATCATATCACGCAAAGTAATATTAAGAACGTATTCATCACACACGCGAGTCCTCAGCTGATACCATGGACGAGTACTTCTCTTTATCTTTTGTCTCATACACAGTTTGAGACTCACACAGTACTCACCACGTGGAAGTACTCGTCTCTAATTTCAAGTCCTGCACACGCCATTTCTTAAATATTTCAACTTATGGTACAAACGCTATTTCTTAAATATTTCAACTTATTGTACACACGCTAGTAATTCAGCTTAACTTAAGCACACGGAAGTATTTCAACATATTGCTACACGTGGTTTCATTGTGACCGTTGGTCACTTCCGAAGATTACTACAGTCCCATTAATATTACCTGCCTGACATTTAATTCTCCCCACAAAAGTTCCTGAAATAGAGAAATTATTATTTCAGACTACTCTTAAATATTCCACATGCATACCATGTCTCCACTCTTTCCTCATTACGGAGCACAACTAAAACAGGTCATCACAGCACAAGATCCAGCGGCAGAGTGCTGAAGCATGGCCGTTCTCGAGGTCCTCTCGCACCTCTGCTAAAGTGGGGGAGCACCTTGCTACCGTATTGGTCAGCCACATTTCAGGCGCTCAAAGCTCAGGTAAATTTCATCTCTTTGGTCCCATCAAAGGTGGCCAAAGGATCGACTCAAAGATGATCATATATTCACATTCACTATCTGCGGTTAGCAGACGACCATACATTCATTCATTTCAAAAGATCTCACCAAACTGGACGTAGGGATTTATTTTGTGGGAGTGCACATGTGATCAATTAAATAAATAAATTGTCATTCTTTCCCACACTGGTATCCGGCTTCGCTGTATTAATTGAAATTGAGTTATTTTCAAAAAAAAAAGTGTTGTTCTGACAAAATTAATGAAGTATGTTGTACCTTTTTTCAATGTCGGGCGGTACTGTACCCTTTCATAAGTAGTTCTAAGTTCTAGGGGACTTATGATCTCCATAGTGCTCAGAGCCTTTTGAACTTTTTTTTTTTTTTGAGCGGCGCGAACGCAAGACGGGCGTCGCGTGTAGTAACCTGGTCAGCAAGCTCCAGGCCTACTCTGCAAACTTAAGGTTTGCGGCACCTCGATGATCGCATATGTGGGTCGGAGGAAATAACGGCCTGGATGGAATCCTTCAAATAGCGGCTCCTTAGCACCTGAGTGGAGTTAATTGTTGTTTTCTTATTTTGAGTACTTGATATGGTAAGGTCATGCCAGTGTTGTATAGAATTGGACCTGTTATATTAACGTGCCAACCAATATTTGACCGTAAGGCCATCGGTCAGCGTTACTAGTTGCAATTTGTGGTTCAAATGGCTCTGAGCACTATGGGACTTAACATCGGTGGTCATCAGTCCCCTAGAACTTAGAACTACTTAAACCTAACTAACCTAATGACATCACACACATCCATGCCCGAAGCAGGATTCGAACCTGCGACCGTAGCAGTAATTTGTGTTCTAGGTCTATGTCGTGCAAGTGTAGGAGTTCAAATGGTTCAAATGGCTCTGAGCACTATGGGACTCAACTGCTGTGGTCATAAGTCCCCTAGAACTCAGAACTACTTAAACCTAACTAACCTAAGGACAGCACACAACACCCAGCCATCACGAGGCAGAGAAAATCCCTGACCCCGCCGGGAATCGAACCCGGGAACCCGGGCGTGGGAAGCGAGAACGCTACCGCAAGACCACGAGA
Source organism: Schistocerca cancellata (assembly GCF_023864275.1). Taxonomy (NCBI): domain Eukaryota; kingdom Metazoa; phylum Arthropoda; class Insecta; order Orthoptera; family Acrididae; genus Schistocerca; species Schistocerca cancellata. Next base: position 855,744,542 of record NC_064626.1, read on the forward strand.
TGCGGGCAAGTGTAGGAGTATTCTCTGTGATAGGTTTCGTGAAGGGAATAAATTGTGGTTGGATCTGTGTGGAGGCGAAGTGGTACATGTGTATGTTTGTGTTATTGTACCAGCAGGCGCTGATATGACCACTCGTGAATACTTGTAATTTTTAGGGAGTGTTAAGTCTGACCGTATTGGGACCCCCTTTGCCATTAATACGCTCTGACCATTCTTGTGTCAAGCTTTATTTGCGCAGATTACTGTTCCGTTTTCATGTGTCTTGGCAGGGCAGCTTTGCCAGCAAATGACGCTTTCCTGTTCCCTGGGCCCGGAGCAGAAGCGTGTGTGTTTGTTGGCGCGGGTGCACTCCCGCGATCGCACGGTGTACGGTTTGACCGGCAGTTTGCCGCCGCTACCAGTCTCGTCATGATGGCTCAAGTAAGGTAAAGTTGATCGTTTCGTTATACCCCTGTAACTATTCTTTTAAAGCTGGCACTCTTATTAATACTTATCAGCGCGTTATCACCATAAACTGCCAAACCTTACCTTGATCTACAGTCATCAGCTACCATGCTTGCTATGAAATTTGGTTGCTCGTTCCTCCTTGGCTGTGACAGCCGTCTGGTCCAGCACTGTTCACTTTGAGTTTTGGGCAATTGTATAGCTATTAAAGGTTAAGTCAAAGTTTTTGCTAGTATTTACCAATGGAAGTACATTTCAATTGCATGTACTTAAACTTAACTTGAATTTTGGGAAGTTGCGTACTTATTAAAGGTTGTGTCAAAGTTTTTCCTGGTGTGTACCTCTTGAAGTACATTTCAATTTACCTAGCGAGGTGCCCCAGTGGTTAACATACTGGACTCGCATTCGATAGGATGTCTGTTCAATCGCGCGTCCAGCCAGCCTGATTTAGGTTTTGCTTCAGGCAAATGCTGGGATGGTTCCTTTGACAGGCCACGGCCGACTTCCTTCCCTAATCCGATGAGACCGATGAGGCCGATGACCGATAACGACGTTTCAGTAGCATGTACTTCAACTTATCGTGAAATTCTGGCAATTTTTTATTTAGTAAGGGTTGTTGTTAATGTTTGGTTGCAATATACAGGTGGACATACATGTTTAAATTATATACCTTCTGTGTTATACCTGAACAACTAGTTCCCAATATCACACCTTTTATTTTTTCTCGTTGTTAATTTCTGTGTATGTTTTCTTTTCATCATTAGTAATAACAAATTTGTACATTGCCGCAGATGAAGGCAAAGATAGGATTTTAAAAGTATCTTTGAAACAGAAGAGCAATATCCGGAGAATATTCAATTTTTTAACAACTTTTGTTTCAATCTCGCTTGAGAGTACTTATGTTTAAGATCTCACGCAAAAAGGACGTGTAATTTTTACTCGTTTGTCAACAACGTCTATAGTAAATGCAGTGTGGGTATAAAAATGCAAGAAAATATATATATTAAGAGTTATCATAGCCACAATAATATTTTTATTTATTAAGGCAATATTCGTTCACAAGCATGGATCTTGCCTGCAATCATAAGAACAGGTAGTAATTTCTTCCATCCTGCAAGACATCTTAAAAATATATATGTGCTAATCATCAAGATTTAGTGGATGGACTGTATAATCGGCAACCACAGAATATTATACGTAAATTAATGATATCAGGGCAACCTAATAGTGGAGTAAATATCATGCCGATTCATACTCTTTGTGTTAGCTGTTCGGCTGCCTCCCAGCACGATTATTCCAAAACCGACCAACAGACTAACACAATTGGCGACCTATTTTCCAGGACGAAGTCCTAGCTAAACATTAACAGACTTTTTCTAGTTGATGTTAAATGAACATACGTAAAAATTTTGTCATAATTGTGTAAACTAAAAACTAATTTTGTCTATTTTCTTATTGCATGAGTACGAGTGCAACAAAAGCCATATTATATGAAGACCAGGGGCAGATAATTAAAACCAAAAATTATCGACCAACGGGAGACGTAAGTGAGCTACTTTACTGCACAGAGAAGATAGCAAATTTGCGCGATAGCTTCTATGATTTTACTTAGTAGAACTTTTCTTGTCGTGGTTAGCTTTTTTCCTTTTTCCTCTCCGTTTCCATAGCAGACATTTTATTAATCGAAAGGACTCAAAAATCATACCAAACTTTGACTCAACAGTATATTGTAAATTATTACGAAAATTTGTCATTTATATCGTGATACACTTTGAGAAATTGACAGGAATTTATCGAAACGCGATTTCATTGAAAATTGCAGGTTTCAAATACAAGATATATTTACATAAAAAATTTTCTGCTGATTTTTATTAATTTTTTGTAATTTATAGGATGATCAAAATGGTTGACCAAAAATTACCCATTATTGATCGTAATACAGAAGGTGCAGTCGGTCAAGATGGCTGTGATTTGCACGAACAGATAAATGAAAACGAAGCGCTAAAAGTGCAGCTAGCAGGAAGCCGAAATAAATCAGAGATAGGTATCACAGATGTAACAAATGACAGCACAGATACACAGACAGTATGACGATTCCATGATGACTATCGATGAGACTGTATCACGCATCTCCCGAAGCGATGTATCGCTGCTTAACGAAACAGAGGGACGTGTAACAGCAATGTAGTTTGACAACATAGATCGGACACTGATTATCTGTTATCCGAATATTAACATGCAAAGAACAGCCGATAGCGACGATAATAGTACCACCAACGCGCTGTTACAGCAATTACTGACAACTGTGAACACTAATTTCCATGATCTGAACACGAAATTCAGTACAGTTACACAACAGCTTAGTAAAATGAACACAACATGTAACGATTTTTCACAAGGTTTTTCAGATTTCAAAACAGAACAATATCAGGTGTTGTAAGATTTCCAAAATATTGTCACACAAAAATTCGATGATCTGACAGAAAATCTTCCACATAGATATCTGAAAATTTAAAATAAACGAAAAAAACAATAGTTCAAATGCCTCTGAGCACTATAGGACTTAACATCTGAGGTCATCAGTCCCCTAGAACTTAGAACTACTTAAACCTAACTAACCTAAGGACATCACACACATCCATGCCCGAGGCAGGATTCGAACTTGCGTCTGTAGCGGTCGCGCGGTTCCAGACAAGCGCCTAGAACCGCTCAGCCACCCCGGCTGGCAACAACTAAAAGACGAGGTTATTTCTGATGTTAGGGAAAGTATTGATGTTTTGAGCGAAAAGGTACGTACAATTCGTGACAATCAAGAAAAGGTAGAAAGTGAAATAAATAAAATCACGGACGCGAATAATAGTATAAGAGCCAATCAAAACCAAATGTGCAATACTATTAAAAAATGACCACTACTGTCAACAAGTTACCCAAGGACTATGAAGGTTTACCATTGGAAGTAGATGAGCTGACATTTAGAGTAGAAACTGAATGTGCCAAAGAGAAAGAACTCAGATAGGAAAAAATTTAGACGATATAACCAAAAGAGCAGAAGCAGGTACCTTAGATCAAAGTAGTATATTGCGCAAAAGGTAGTATCTGAAGGGAAAGTACTTGTAGAGGTGGTAGAAGAGGCCATGAAGAAAAGGGAAACCGAATCATGAAACGAAGCAGTCAGGCTGCTAATGTTCAACTGCCTGTGCCCAAGACGGATGTGTGTAATAGTTATACACATCTTGTCACAAGCCCGATAGGAGCGCAAGTGAAGAATGTAAAATTCGTACCTTCCCCGTAGCAGTACCTACTGAAACGTCCCCTTAGAACAATTATACACGACTGTGCTTAAACTGACACACAATATTTTTTAGCGCAACGCAATCTGACTTTCAGAAATCCCTACAAAGGAATGGCCCTGACTAACATTAACCTGTACCTTCCACAAATCACTTACCTCACCAAAAATCTTCGTTACTCGAACTACTGCAATACAGCGAGCGCCACTACTGCCAGCTAAATAAAAGATTCAAACTACGGAAGTCACTAACTACTGATAGGGATAGTTAGCAAATGAAGGATTTTAATAGAGAACAAACAATGTATTTACCTTAATAGTCATAATATATATAGCAGTTCATGACATCAATTTTTACAAATTTCAAACTCCGCCATCTCTCTCCTCACATCCACCACTGCTGGCGGCTCACCTCCAACTGCGCAACGATACGCACTGTTCACATCCAGCTGCCGCTGCCCAACACTACAATGGCAGAAAACAATGCAAACTAGCCACAGACTGCACACAGCACAGCCAGTGATTTTCATACAGAGCGCTACGTAACGTTGCCAATAAGAAAACATAAACAGCCTACTTACACTACAACTCATGCGCAATTGCCACACAATGCTCAGCAACAACGCACCGATGTCAGATACCGCCGCATGTTTAACATCCATCTTGGCTGATGAAGGGTTGCTAGACTAGGCAGTTTTCCGCGTATTCGACGGATGGAAAGTGGATGAAACCGGTAGTTTTTATCTGTTAGTTCCGCAACGCATTTCCGCGTAACTGGACAGAGGCTCAAAAGATAAGATTTGTTGTTGGCTACCCCCGAGGTGACGTTCTTTTGTGGGCCACTGAAAAGGCAGAACGTTGTCACAGTTACAAGTAATATGAACGTGCTTTCTTAGAAAAGTGCTGGTTGGAAGCTGTTCAAGAGACGCTCTATTTTATAGCAAGTATGGAAGCTTGTGGGATTATTACGAAAAATATGTAAATTAGACTAGATACTGGACCAATCCCATATCACAGGTGGATGTACTGAAGACATTAAAGAGCCGAATTCCGCCACACATAAGGAAAAAAATTAGTAACCACACCAGAACACGACACTGAGTACTTTTTGTGAGTTTTGGATTCCATTGACCTGATTTATGAAGAGGCACAATGGCAAAATAAAGCGGTAGATGAACGAACACTCAAGCCCGTCTTTGGAAACCAACCTGTAAATAATAATGTTACTACACAACACGCATGGCAACCGTATCCGACACAGTACATACAAAAAGGGAATGGATATGGTAATGGAAAAAAGGAAAACAAAAGATTTAAGCGAGGTTATCACAATAACAGGAACAATTACAACGGACAAGCGGACTACGGTCCGCCAGTACAAGGCTATCCGTTGCCCGTAAGTAGCAACGGCCAGCCGATGCAATGGGCAACAGTCAAATGCCGCATGCTGAGGCGCAGCCAACTTTTGGACAACATAATAGTGCTAGCTATAATTTCGTTGCTACCAACACGAATTCACGCGAAGATGGGTCACGCGCAGCCCATGACACGAATTGGCGTAACACAGCATACACTGTACAGCTATCTGAAATTACTCCGGCACCGAGGTCAATGCTCCTGCACTGGCGGAAAACTCCAACCGGTCGCAGTGAGGCTACACACTGCTGACTAGGTAGGGAGTGGGGAAAATACACTTATAAACTCATGATTTGTGAGATATGACGAACAAGGTGACATGAAAGGTGATTTATACCAACATGAGGAGGAAGTTCAAGAAAACTTGTAGGAAGAGCAGGTACAGGCAGTTATAAGGGCAGCGATATCGGACATGGAAGTATACTTAGTTCTAGACAGAGGTGCTATGACTAACTTAATGTCAACTGGATTTTTCCAACAGTTAAACAAAAGAGGTAAAATTCCCACGTTCCCAGTGCGGAATTATAGAATACAATGGCCATCGGAAACAAATCAAAAGTAGTGAAGTTACAAGCACTTATTCCATTTAAAATAGGACACTTTACTGTCAAATGTAATTTGCTCATCATTGACAAATTAGTAGTAAACTGTTTGATTGGGATGGACTCGTTTAGAACTTGTAAAACGCAAATTGACATAGGAAGTGGTAAATGCTACTTCAGTGTAAACGAATAAGTATTTTCTGTCGATTTAGTAAAAACGTCAGACAAGAAGTTCAAGCAGAAGGAGGAGTCTGATGTGACAGTTCAATTTGTATTTCCTACTGTATTATTTCTAAACACTCACTATAATGACAAGTGCCAAGAGTATTTCAATAATATTAAAGAGGCATTAGTGAGTGCAAATAGACTTAGTCACCCCAATATGGAGGAAGACTTCTGTCCGTGCACAGTCGCCTCCTCGCAGGGTCTGGGGGCATGTCTGTTTCAGACGAGAGAGGAAGACGGGAGGGTATTGCCAAAGGTAATTCGTTTTGCTAGCCGTACGTTAGCTGAAGCAGAAAGATCATACTCTGTATCAGAAATAGAAAGTTTGGCAGTAGTCTGAGCATTCAAAAAATTTGAGTACCTTTTGTGGGGTAAGAGTACAAAAGTATATTGAGATCACCAATCCCTTTCATTTTTGTTGACATGCAAATTACTGAATAGGAGATTGGGAAGGTGGTGTTTATATCTGCAAGAATTTAAGTTCGAAATTATTTATATCAAGGGCAATCAGAACGTCACTGCCAATACTCTATCAAGGTTACCTGAAGGTCTTGATGAATTTAGTGAATTTTTGGAACAGGTTACTGACATAAGAACTTTGCTTATGCAAAGTAAAATACCGCAATTTGAGTACAGTAAGTTCTGTAAACCAATGAAAATCATGCAACAACAGGATCTAAGGTGGAGCAAGATCAAACAAAAACTAACACAGTAAGGCAACGAACAGGTAAAAATGTGGTACAGGGAATATAAAGGTGTTTTATTCCCTCGCATACATCCTGCCTCTGAACAATGGTGCGTTTGTCTTCCTGAGAAGTACCTTGAGGAATTCATAGTGTACACCCATGAAGTTTGGGGACACTATGGGGTAAGTAAACATACCGAGAAGATAGGTAAACACTGCTACTTTCCAAATTTGGGACGACGAGTACTTCAGGTACTACGAAAATGTGTAGTGTGTCAGAAGGCAAAACATTCTAACTCTTCCAAACATATCGAGCTTCACCAGATTTTAACTAAGAAACCTCTAGATTTAGTGCCTCTGGATGTGGTTGGCCCCTATCCAAGAGGCAAGGGTAGGGCAAGATACCTGCTAGCACTATATGATGCATATTAAGATGTACGCTGTACGTAGTGCAACAGCGATCTCCATTAGGAAGAGGATCGAAGAAAATTACTTGAGGAGGATAGGAAATCCACGAGCGATACTTACTGACAATGCCTAATATTTTATAGGACAGAAATGGAAGCAATTTATGACATCACAGGGTATAAAACACATCTTAGCATCAAGATTCCACCCCAAAGCATCCCCTGTGGAAAGAGTATTCAAGGAATTTAACCGGTTCATATGAACATACACAACGAACACAAACACAAAATGGGTACAATACGTCACACCTTCCATGCAGGTCATTAACAATCTTACAAATTCTTCCACTAGTTTCACACTGAATGAATTAATGTTTTACACCAGACAAAAGGACGAATGAAAGTTACCGCTACCAAAAAAAAAAAAAAAAACAAAAAAACCAGAGGTGGAAATGGCATTGGATGAGAAAATTAAAAAAGGGATAATTACACTGGAAAACAGGGCTGAATGTAGGAAGAAAATTTATGATCGGAAACTGAAGCGTTTTACACAGTTTAATGAAGGCCAACGAGTTCTGCTACGAACCCATCCTAAGTCAACAAAAATAGGAAAGTTAAACAAGAAGTGGCAATTATTTCATACAGGACCGTACATAATTTCCAAAATCCCATATCCTATATATTTACGAGATGAGGCAAAGGTCTCTATCCCCACAAGGACTTAAAGGCATTTATAGAATAAACATTTTAACACAAGTTTTTTTACTGAAAATTACTGTACATAGTGTACATAATAGTAATTTGATTCTGTTTTCTTTTGAATATTAGTCTTAAGGAAACACGTGTACATATAAGAGATTTGACTCGTACTTTGATATATAAAGTTGCAGGTAAGTGAAATTCAGAGATATTGAACAGTACAGCGCTTCGCTTGACGTGAAGAGCGTTGAAACAGAGAACAACTTGCGACACACACGGTGATATAATCGCAACGGTGAGCTACGTCAGGAGACGAGGTGAAAGTAACAACTCGCACACATGCGCATGTAAACACCGCCGCAGGAGGTTTAATTATTAGACAGCTGACATGATAAACAACCGCCAGCTAACACAATTAAACGCAACTCGCCCACACATATATTTATAAGTATAAGGATGAAAGAAGGAATAACTATATTATAACTGTAAAATTAAGTTGGAGTACATCTAATATATATGTGCAATATTGAACTAAGGAAATGTACAAGAGACTACGCGTAATATCCAGATAAAATAATAATGTTAGCCTCCTATGTACAGATATGTACAGGCGTTTACAGAAAGTGAACTACAGGACGTGTAAGATACATTTAAGGATACGAACGATTACAGCTAAGATGAAAACTGGATACAGTGATTAGGAGCGTAAGTATCTTACGCTTTATAGAACTTTGAAGATACTTTTCTTTACGGGGTAAAGGTAAGTGAAGCTGGTGATGTACTGGGCAGAACAGGCGAATAAAACGGCTGCACACTGACGTAAAAGAATGACTGAATCAATGACCACTGAGCTACTACACATTTAGTTTTAAGTTTTTTCTTTTCAGCGACCAGTGAATCGACACGGCGTGAAGCAAGAGATGATAAACTTAGAGAGTGGCATGGTACCATACAAGTTTAATAGGCTACACCTCAAGTGAATAAAATTTAGTTGTAAGAAATATATATATATATATATATATATAAGTGAAATGAATAAATGGTTCAAAGTATACGCAGTAGCAGTCCGTAAGTGACGTCTTAATGATATAGGTTTAATGCTACCGAACAAGCAAGGGGCCGACCTACACTCAGGGTACGGTCAGTGTTTCAGAAACTCCCAACACCTATTTTTCTCTTTCTGCTCGCCGAATGACAACAACATTTATGGAAATTAAACACATGTCATGAGTATTTAAGTTACACGTCGTCTGAAGTAAACAATGTCTATTACATGTAGTAGGAACATAACAAGAATCTACCATAAACAAAGCTGATTGACAGTCTTCTTGTAACACGAGAAATGAGTTATACGTCTCTTTCTTAGTAATCCTATGGGCCTGTAGTCAAATAGATTCCTTCCTTTGTCCCTAGGGGTGATGCTGAGCGTAGTTAGACAAGCAGCTCATAGTGTATTTGAAGTAGATGCCGATACTTTCGCACCTGCTCCATAAATAAGTAACAATCTCCCACGAATAATCTGAAAGAAATTATCTATAATGTTTCTTTCGTAAGGATTTGTGATATCTAAACATACGGATGTACATATGTATGTAATGATGAATGATGTGACTGAGGTTATGCATGTTTATTCTATAATAGGAACGTAAATGAATCTATTATTTACAAACTTAACTCATATGACTGTTTATGAAAATAATCAAAGCTAATGTAGCGTATTAAATATTCCTAAAATGAAACTCAATATGAAGTAAGTGTGAGTGGAATGTCAGCAATAATATGTAATATACGAATGTACCAAAATTGCAAATGTGTAAATAACTAGGCCTATTTGTTTAAAGAGTAACAGCATGCGAAAGCAGACACTTCATGCAAACGAAGTGATTAACAGAGTTAGGCGGCAATTAGGCAAGGAACCTGTGTAAAAGTGATTTTTTTTCAGAAATGAAGTGTGTTGACGCTTAGTACGCGTGCGCAAAACCTACAAAAATTTTTCGTAAACTACTCTCAAACCTGAATGAATGGAGAAGTATTTCATAAGGAACTTACTGTATCGGCGCGTGCTGATCGACGGATTTCCTCTCCGCTGAGTAAGCGCGTTACGACAAGTAAACAATGGGTACCCGGGCCATAAAATTGGAGGTCTTCTGTCACAGCATGGAAATTATCACAATCACGCACAACATTTCCAAGAAATAAACAAGTGCTTGTGGAGGAATCCACGGTGCGACACACGACGACTTCGCTGTTTCACTCCGTGTGAGATGCACACGCACGAGTTAAAAGTATTCGACGAGGATGCAACCATTTAAGTCCCAGTGCCAGGCCGCCAACTACTTGCTATGCGCATTTGTGCAATAATGAAAGAGACTTGTCTAAACCAGCCGCTGTTGAATACGCTCAGTATTTGATACTCATACCCCTTTTTTACCTTGTTTTCCTTTTAATTATTTGTATTAGTGTGTGTAGATATAATAAGGTAAAGCTGACATCTTCACTGAACATGACATAAGTCTATCTAAATGACCGAGATAGAAACAAATTAATCATATGATACTGCCTAGCACTGTACACGTCCATGCAACGTCAATGTACAGTGAGGGGCATTTGTGTAATACCTTCCCAATATCATACCTTTTATTTTTTCTCGTTATTAGTTTCTATGAATGTTTTCTTTTCCTCATTAGTAATAAGAAATTTGTACAATTCCGTTGAAGACGGCAAATATAGGCTTTTAAAATTATCTTTGAAACAGAAGCGCAATGTCCGGAGAATATTCAATTTTTTAACAACTTTTGTTTCATTCTCGCTTGAGAGTACTTATGTTTCAGATCTCACACAAAAAGGACGTACAATTTCTACTCGTGCGTCAAGAATCTGTGTTTGAAATGCTTATGTGTATAAAAATGCAAGAAAAATATATATTAAGAGTTATCATAACCGCAATAATATTTTTAATTACTAAGCCAATATTCGTTCACAAGCATGACTTTTGCCTGCAATCATAAGAACAGGCAGTAATTTCTTCCATCCTGCAAGACATCTTAAAAATATGAAGGGCTTATTTCAATAGTGGTACAAGTCCATTACCTCCACTTTTCTGTCTATAATGCTTCTGAAATTAATGACACAAACAAACAGAAAGGTAGGTTCACCTATAGGAAGAAGCTATATGCTTAAATATTTCTGATATCTCAACTGCAGATTTTTCAGCGCTCATTTAACTTTAAGATTCTGTATCTCAATATGAACAAAAATGGGCTTGTACCGCTATTGAAATAAGCCCTTCATATATACGTGTTAATCATCAAGATTTAGTGGATGGACTGTATGATCGGAAGCCACAGAAGATTAGAGGTTAATTAATGGCTTCTATTATATATATATATATATATATATATATATATATATATATATATATATATATATATGTGTGTGTGTGTGTGTGTGTGTGTAATAACTGAACAATTGATTTTTTGTTAAGCACCAAGTTTGCTGCAAAATCAGGGTTTCTAAAAATCTACCTCAACAGAATAAGAGATATTCAATTTTGCGCTTTCAATATTTGTATGTTGCATTGTATTTTCCTTACGCTGCGAGGAAGGTTGTTCATGGCACCAATTTACTTTCAACAAGAATTCATGGTTTAATTCCAGTTCTGCAAGTAGTAATTATCTCTCATTACGAAAATTTCGTGCCGATTCAAACTCTTTGTGTTAGCTATTGGGCTGCTTCAAGCACGGTTATTCCAAAATCGACTGACAGACTAACACACTTCCCGTTTGCTCTGTTGCTTAAGGGATTTTTTTTATTAAGGGTTATGTTTTGCTAAGCGGCCTTTCAACAGCTACAATCAGTGGCGCGTCTTATGACCCTTCCGGTATTTCGATGAATGTTGTCCAATTGTGTATCGGTTCCCTAAGCTTGCAGTTTGTTAGTACATTTAACAGCTGTTATTGTAGTTCATTTGGTTGATAAAATTATTTGTAGAACCTGCTTGCAACCAAGCCCAGTTAATGTGACTTTTATTGCTTTGAGAACTCCGTACTTTCGATTTTCATGTCCTGCTATTAATGGTGGAATTGTTAAGGTCTTTTTTGTCTTTTTTTTTAAAGAAATATTTGTGCCTGTTCAAGATTTGGTGGCAGTTCTGATTCTTTTAGTAACTTTTCAATTGTAATGTTAATGTTGTTGTACGGTAATGACAAATATGTGGCTTCACCTTCCTTTAAGGCTATCCAAAACCAACTCGTGAGATATCAGGAATAAAGTACGGCAAAATTTTGTAAATGTTAAATATTGCTTTTGGTGAGCCTGCTATGAGTGAAACAAAATTTTACGTGTGGTGTAAGAGTTTAAAGGAAGGTCGTGGAGACGATGACGTTTCTGCGTGCCTTGAACGCACCAGAACATCATCAACCGATAACATAGTGGGAAAGAGGAAGGGAATGAGTATAAACATTAGCCGAATCACAATCAGAGAAGTTATTGACGAACTGGCATTTCAGCTGACTCATGCCAAAAATTCGTTCCAAAATTGTTGAATTGATAATAATAACGCCGAGGAGTGGAAGTAGCTCAATAGTCACTAGATGAAATCAACAATGATGCACTACTACTGAATCGCCTCGTGAGAGGTGCATAAACATGGGTTTACGGATGTGACTCAAAACTTATTTTGGATCGACCGTATCGAAAACGGTCGACAAGTGTGGCAAAGTGAAGCTTATGCTCATAGTGTTCTTTTATTTTAACTGCGTGGCGCGCTTTGAGTTTTTTTTACAAGGTCGAACAATCAATAAGGCGTACTAGAAACAAGTTCAACTTCATTTAGACGAAGCAATTTCGAAAAAAAGGACCCGAATATAGGGAAAAACAATTCATTGCTTGTTCCCGACGATAATGCGAAAATATAAGTATAACCTTAAGTCTCCTGATATTTATTTTCATAATTGTTGTCATATCCGTGTAATGAATGATTACCCCCACTACGGATTAAAATGATTGTCTGTTAGTGACCATAAAATCCATGAGGTTGTCCTCACGAGTCAAATCCCTGTCTAGCTGTTCAATGTAAATTGCAGAAGAAAACGTTCAGAGCAATCTCACATGAATTGTTGCCCTTCACTCTTCTTATTTTAATCTAGCTTAGGTCTGTATTTGTGTTAAGTTTGGATATTTCGTGTATACTTGTTCTCGTGTTGACTCACTATGGCATGACCAAGTACAGAAATTGTGGAATTAATATCATCATATTGGATGATTTCCTTTTTACTATCTTTCTTATCGAGTTCACCACTAACGACGTTGTAAGGGAAATTGTATCTCTGATCACACAACACATGCAACAAACTCACAAGAGGAAAGGTATCAAGCAGTCGAGCAGTGAAGCAGAATTAGTCTACTAGCTGACATATTTCTGTTTGAGATCTTCCCCTTTGGTCGTAATTGTCGACGGGGTCGACACCAGCTTCACTTTCAGACTATGATAGCACACACTATAAGCAACTTCACTGTAACACGTACAAACTCCAATTATCTCTCTGTCGTCTCCCGATGAAAATCCAAGCAAGTGCCTAGTCCACAGCACTGTCAGCACAATGTTCACGTTATCGATAACAGCAGACTTCAACTAAAAAGAGTGCTTATTCTCCGTGAAGCGGAGGCCATGTTCAGCTGTCTCGGTCGTCGTCTACTCCGACGGAGTATGTGACTGAAAAGGTAACCCCACAAACCGATTTACAACAGCGCACAGCAATGATGGCGGCTGGGGGCAAATTTGCTGAACTGACGGCTGCTATGGTACAGTTTCTGTGTTCACCTTCGATACAGTGAGGGTGGCGTATTTCCAGGCAGATGGAACTCCATCCATCTTCATTAGTGTGCATGTTGGGCTCCATGGTTCCATATGCTCCAGCAGTAGGGTGATGCTGTGGTGTGAGTACAGGTAAAGACAACGCTTGTCTGTAGTGATGTCTTGTGCCCGCTGTTCCGGGCTCTTTGGGGCAACACTGTTGGTGCAATGTTTTCCTATGGTTGAGGTGACTAGAGCTACATTTGGTGGGGTGACACACACAGCTCCTCACCTACAATGGTGAACAATTGCCATCCTTTTGGCTATCGGCGCCACCCTGCATCCTGCCCAGGATGCGAGTTAAATGTGAGTTTCATTGAAGAAATACAGAGCTTCTGTGTAGCTAGGGCAATGTAGATAGCGAGTCTCCTATATCTGCACCTATGAAGCATCTCCGAAGAGCTTTCTGCTGTGGACGGGATTAGACGAGCATGCTGAGAGGCACCTTCCTCGAAAGGTGCCATTGTTATGGCTGTCCACAATTAAGAGCTGAACGGCTTTACCAGTCACCGTAAGGTTTGAGGGGATTTAGGTTGCAGAAGTTAAGTAGAGCAGAAGAGGCTCACAAAGGATGGAGTCTCCGTTATGAAGGCAACAACGACAACAACAACGTGCTCTAATATTGTCTTTATAAGGACCGAGAAAATTTTGCATCATAGTAATTTACTTTTTCTAGAAAGTATTGCAGCTCTTGGCCATTTGTTCGAGCCAGAATTTACTGAGTGGCTTCTGCATATGCTTTAGTTGACTGTAATTCCTCTGTGTTACAATTTTACTCAACTACAGCTTCACTTATTTGGAAATAATGACTTTTTGTCGATGGAATATGTAACTGAACAAATTGTTCACACTTCGTTTGATACATTCACGAAACGATTCAAAACGTGTGGCAAAATGTTAAGTTTGGTTGTGATCACCACTTGCTGCATTCATGCTACAGTTCTGAAGTGGCCAGTACCGTCCAATAACAAGAAACCAGAAAGAAACGGAATCGTTTTGCGATTGTCTAAAACGATCAGCAAGTGCCTATTCTATTTCTTTAATATGAAAATTGGTCCTCATCGCTAGATGAAGTGTATTTAACAGCATCTTTAAGTTGTTTAAATTCTTCTCTCTTGGGCCTGCTGCAACTATTATTATAGTCTAAATAGATCGCACATTATCGTATACTGAGCCAGCCTTCAAGTTGCCTCGTGCAGTGCGTGTTACAGATTCTAAAATATTAGCTGAACTTCTTCATGAGTTGCTCTACTTTCCTGAAGTCTTTTACTAATGTCTGCAGAGAAAGATCGGAAGGAATTGATAAAATCAAGGTACCTTTCAGTGTATTGCCGCACCACTGTTCTGGAAGTTTGGTGACTTTCTCCGTAAATGAAAACAGTATTCACTTTTTCTACTGTCGTGTAGAAAGTAAAAGTCTCCATAGCTACACGGGCAAGTTGTATAAAAATTACATGTGTATAACATAATGTTAATCGAGTTGCACCGTTGCCAGCCGAGAGGTTACCGTTCTTTCGTTTTTCTTTTTTAAGGCAAATTAATTCTCGGCCCACAGCCAATCAAATGTGAGCGATAAGTGAGACCTCTCAAAGTGTTGAACATACACGGAGAACTGAACTGAGGCGGAAGTGAGGCCCATTGTGAACGCAGGAATCATTTCAAATACTCTGCAGTAGTACATGAACGGCTACCTCTCGATATCACTATCAAAGAATTTCACAAATAGGTTTAGCAAATGGATCTGACATCAACAGTCGTGAACTTTTACGCCTAACACTAATCAGTCAGATTATTAACAAAGTTATAAAATTAACTGTCAGCACTACGAGATATTATAGCAAAAGACCATCTGAGACTGGGGAACTGAAATTACAATAGATCATCCTTGATGCAACTAAATTAAGTTAGATGCTCAGTCAGAGGAATTAATAGCTAAAACAGTTAGTAGCTGTCTACAGCCAGCAGTACAGAGACCGAGTACACCAGCTTAACTAACCGGCCGGTGTGGCCGAGCGGTTCTAGGCGCTTCAGTCTGGAACCACGCGACCACTACGGTCGCAGGTTCGCATCCTGCCTTGGGCATGGCTGTGTGTGATGTCCTTAGGTTAGTTAGGCTTAAGTACTTCAAAGTTCTACGGGACTGATTACCTCAGATGTGAAGCCCCATAGTGCTCAGAACCATTTGAACTAACTTAACTCCTATGGTGCAGCAGGGAAAGACAAATAAACAAGCAACGTGATAATAGCACAATACACGACCTCACACAAATGCAGTAGAACAATAAACAACATAAAACTTAAGGAAAGGTACATACATGAAATTAACTGGACAGATCTTTTACGAAGACATCAGATGCCTCTGTCCAGTGGATTAAACTGAACCGTGAAGTTCCTCTCGCTGCTATGGTACAGTTTTGCACCACCGCGGTTCCCTGAACTACTGAAGACAGTCGTTTATTGTGGATATTGTATCACAGGCACAGTACCTTTGACTTCTCATAGTTGCCACTAAAACCGCCCAAAGATGTAAACAACCATGCATGAGCAACGCCTATTAGACGAAAGTCCGACAGCCGATCAGTTCCAGTCATTCCACCAGGAAGGAGGTACACGGCTCCTGTGGTCTGTAGTTGAGCCAAGTCTAGACGGTCAATACCGCGGTTCGATGGCGTGCGCATAGTTTCTTTGTGCCAGGAAGGGCTCTCAACAAGGGAAGTGTCCAGGCGTCTCGGAGTGAACCAAAGCGATGTTGTCCGGACATGGGGGAGATACAGAGCGACAGGAACTGTAGATGACATGCCTCGCTCAGGCCGCCCAAGGGCTACTACTGCAGTGGATGACCGCTACCTATGGATTATGGCTCGGAGGAACCTTAACAGCTACGCCACCATGATGAATAATGGTTTTTGTACAGCCACAGGACGTCGTCTTACGACTTAAACTGTGCGCAATAGGCTGCATGATGCGCAACTTCATTCCCTACGTCCATGGCGACGTCCATCTTTGCAATCACGATACCATGCATCGCTGTACAGATGGGCCCAACAACATGCCGAATGGACCGCTCAGGATAGGCATCACCTTCTCTTCACCGATGAGTGTCGAATATGCCTTCAACCAGACAATCGTCGGAGACACGTTTGGAGGCAACCCGGTCAGGCTGAACGCCTTAGACACACTGTCCAGGGAGTGCAGCAAGATGTTTGGGGGTGGCATTATGTAGGGCCGACTTACGCCAATGGCGGTCATGGAAAGCGCCGTAATGGCTGTACGATACGTGAATGCCATCCTCCGACCGATAGTGAAACCATATTGGCAGCATATTGGCGAAGCATTCGTCTTTATGCACGACAATGCGCGCCCCTGTCGTGCACATCTTGTGAATGACTTTGTTCAGGATAACGACATCGCTCGACTAGAGTGTCGAGCATGTTCTCCAGACATGAACCCTATCGAACATGCCTGGGATAGAATGAAAAGGGCTGTTTATGGACGACGTGACCCACCAACCACTCTGAGAGATCGACGCCGAATCGCCGTTGAGGAGTGGGACAATCTGGACTAACAGTGAGTTGATGAACTTGTGGGTAGTATGCCACGACGAATAGAGGCATGCGTCAATGCAAGAGCACTTGCTACTGGGTATCAGAGGTATCGGTGTGTACAGCAATCTGGACCACCACCTCTGAAGGTGTCGCTGTATGGCGATACAACTTTCAATGAGTGGTTTTCATGAGCAATAAAAAGGACGGAAATGATGTTTATGTAGATCTCTATTCCAATTTTCTGTACAGGTTCTGGAACTCTAGGAACCGAGGTGATGCAAAACTATTTTTGATGTATATATTCTGGATGAAAAAAAGTAATAATTCCAATTCATTTGTCTCGGAGGGGGACGTCCAACTATTCCACTCTCGCCACGCCAACCCACCCTGGCGTAGGTGGTGGAGAACAACTTTGTAATCTTCAATGGGAACGCCACGTTTTTTATTGCTAATTTCGATTCTACGGCTAAATCTACTTACGTGTTGTCTGAAGTATTTTCTTCGTTTCGCCACAGATGCTGCTGTAATCGGAGGAATAGAAATGGGTACACATACTTCTTAATCACCCGTGAATATCCAGTGGCTTGTAGGACCTCCATGCTGCGAGGGTAGGCCAGGCCAGTATTTAAACACTTTCAATTGGAAACCCCATTCCTAACGTTGTATTCCTCCGACATATCAAACAGGGGACTATTCTACGCGCCAGCGTGACCATGTAGTTAATTATCAGGTAACATCACAGGCAGTACACTGCAACCGGAGCTCACGCATCCTAGAGACGTAGAACAGATAGCAGCTCTAAACATTACAATACTTGCGCAGTGTTTATTGCCTGCACATCAACCTATCACTTGGAGAGCAGACGTGCAAGTGG
Organism: Schistocerca cancellata; assembly: GCF_023864275.1. NCBI lineage: Eukaryota > Metazoa > Arthropoda > Insecta > Orthoptera > Acrididae > Schistocerca > Schistocerca cancellata. Next base: position 855,762,522 of record NC_064626.1, read on the forward strand.
GCGATGAATGTTGCAACTACAGAAGAAAAAATTTAAATGACCCTGAGTAACGAAGAATGTAGGAGAAACCTTGAGGTTGCTGTTGCCTTGTATGCCAAGCGTTTTCCAGAGAAAGGTAGTCCTCGTTCGTTCTTTTACAAGATTTTGAACGGCTTTATATGTGATGGCAGCGTACAGACCGGCAAAACGAAGCGAAGCAAACGTGTTACAGGAGATGCTAATGAAACAGCTGTACTAGCGTCAGTGCACCACAAGCCACGAATAAGCGCCCTGCAATCACACAGGGATTCCAGAATGTCCATAGCTAGTATTGTCACAATACTTCATCCATACCACGTTTCACTGTATAAAGAACTTCATGGCGCCGAATTCCATACGCGGGTAGTGTTTTGTGAACGGGCAGGTCAACAAATTCAACAGTCCCCCATGTTCTTTGCCGAAGTTCTATTTTCCGAGGAACCTACATTCACAAACTGCGGTGGCGTTAACCGGCATTCACGGCAGTTTCTAACTGAAATCTTCCCGTATCACCCGACATTTTCCAGGTCTATCTCCTCTTTTGATTCTTGAACGGAGTATTCGCTATTACTGGCTGAAATTTATCAAAGAACTCAATTAGTCTTTCTAACCTTGTGCCAAGCCCATATTCTACTGTGACCTTTTCTTCTGCTTCTTCCCCTACAATTGCTTTTCAGCCGCCCATTACTGTTAGATTTCATGTCCCTCTACGTACTGTATTACTCTTTCAATATCCACATATACTTTCTCGATCTCTTCAGCTGCCACTTGTGACTTCGGCATGTATACCTGGACTCTCGTTGTCGGTGTTGGTCTGCTGTCGATTCGGGATAAGAACAACCACATCACTGAACTGCACATAGTTACATACTCTCTACCCTATCCTCCTATTCATAATGAATCCTACTCCCGTTATACTATTATTTGTTGCTTTTGATATTACCTTATACTCATCTGTCCAGAAATTCTTGCCTTCTTTTCATTTCAGTTCACTGACCCCTACTATATCTAGAATGGGATTTTCCATTTCCCTCTTCAGATTTTCTAGCTTCCCTACCACGTTCAGACTTGTGATATGCCACGCTACGACTCGTAGAACGTTATCATTTCGTTCGTTATTCAATCTTTTTCTCATGTTTACCTGATCTTTGGCAGGTGGCTTCCGTTGATCCGAATGGGGACTATTCCGCAATATTTTGCCAATGGAGAGATCATCATGACACTTTTTCAGTTAAATGTTCCATGTCTTGTGGATATATCTTATGTGTCTTTAATGCAGTGATTTCCATTGTCTTCTGCACCCTCCATTCATCATCGCTGATTCTTCCGCCAATGCTTCTTATTAATCAAAATTGAAGGTTTGGTGGATTTCTAACTGGGGGCCGATGAAGATCTGTTTACCAATCAAAAACGTTACCCCTAGACTACGGGTGCAGCAATGTTATGGGCATGCTAGGGTTAAAATCCACGAGAAAACCAGGACGTATACACCTCTCGCGATATTGATGGGCACAACGTTTCCCTGAGTGTGTCGTCACAAGTTCACCTGGCGAGACAGCCCCACCATTTCGCGGCTTTGGCACAAACGTTTTGTCAAAGTCACGACAACATTTTGGCGGGGTGCACCTCCGTTATGCACGACGTGAACTGCGACAGGGCAAAAAGGAAAGCAGTTCGTCAGCAATTCCGGCGGAATTCCAGCGGCAGAGCCCCCGCGGCCGGTGCGTGCACGTCTGGAATTTTGCCACGGTAATGGCGGGCCGCGGAAATCCGCTGCCAAGAATTCAAATCGGCAGCCGGAACACGTGCGGCCCTGTTTCCACAGCCGGCCTGCCGCTGGTGGGCGGCGCCGCCCCGATCATTAGTCCGGCATTCACGCCTCGTAGCCAGCAGCCAGAGTCGGAACGCACCGAGCGACCCGTATATGAACTGTAATGTGGGTGACTGCAGGCCGCCAGCAGAGCGTGTATTGTCGCGCCACGTCAGAATGCCGGTTGTCAAATTGGACGTGTACAAGCGGTCACAAGAGCTGTTGTCTGTAAATGATTCCGCAACTGCTGGGGATTTACAGGTGGCGATGCCACGCACACAAAAGAGGTATGTATTTATGTGGCCGATGCTCGTAACAGTTTTATCCAGTGAAAAATTGAAGTAATTGTAGCTTTTTAAAATGAAACTGTGCATATTAACAGCATTAAAAGGATCTTAGAAGGAGAAGCATTGCGACTGAGACACATGTTGGTATGCAGCAAAACTGATATCAAAATGAAGGGATGAAGTTTTCCAAGATAGCAGACACGGAGAAAACTCCGTTCCAGTACCTGTGCATGGAAGAACAGCTGAAACTCGCTGTTTCTGGGCTTTTATATTTAGCTTATCCGCCTTCCCTTTTTATGAAAATGTAATAAACGTTATATCGTTAATTCTAGATTTAAAACCGTAGTTTCAAAAGTTATCTAATCCCTTTGAAATAGTACGTAGCCTCATTTAATCCACAGTGGTGCACTATACAGGGTGAAAAGTATTTAAACTGGTAAACTCTGGAAGTTTGAAGGGGACATCAAAACAAATATTTTTCCCTAATGTCATTTTTTCCTATGAGGAATATTTAAACCGGTAGAGGAATATTTCTCTGGTTGCAAATTAATTAAACCAACAAACACTTTTCCATATTTTATGACCAAGAGACAACAGATTAACACAACCCAATTTCAGTTACAGTAGATTTTCAAAAATGCCTCGCCGGCCGCGGTGGTCTAGCCGTTCTAGGCGCTCAGTCCGGAACCGCGCGACTGCTACGCTCGCAGGTTCGAATCCTGCCTCGGGCAAGGATGTGTGTGATGTCCTTAGGTTAGTTAGGTTTAAGTAGTTCTAAGTCGTAGGGGACTGATGACCACAGATGTTAAGTTCCATAGTGCTCAGAGCCATTTGAGCCATTCAAAAATGCCTCCATTGACACGTAAACAAAGGTTACACCGTCGGATCATGTTCTGCCTGACACGGGAAAAAACCCCAGGATATCCTGAATTGTTCCTGCTGCTGCTATTATCCGGGCAACCAGATCCTCTTCTGGTGCAACAAGAGTTGCGTGAACAGGATTGTGCATCTAGCCCCACACAAAAACGTCCAGAGGGGACATATCTGGGAATCGAGCAGGCCATGGTACAGGACCACCTCTGCCAATCCACGTTTCTGGGAACCGTCGGTCCGGGAATCGACGCACGCAATTACCGAAATGTGCTGGCTCCCCGTCATGTTGGAACCACATGCGTTATCTTGTAGGGAGCGGGACGTTTTCCAGCAATTCTGGCAAAGCTCTGGCGTGAAAATTGTAATAGTGCCCGCCATTTAATGGCCTAGGTAGCAGATACGGCCCAATTAAACAGTCTCCAACAACACCGACCCACACATGAACGAAGAACCGCACCGATTGAAGGCTCCTGCTCCACATGCTGCAAGACAGCTTCATCAAATTGCAGCATTCTTACCGTACGACGGCGTCCCTGTCCAGGTAATCTGCTAAATGACCTCGTCTCACGCAGACGTTGGTACACAGCAGCAAAGTCGTATGATGCGGGATACAGCGATTAGGATATTGTTGTTGAAAAACCCGCTCTGCAGCTCGGCCGTTGTGGTGCGCTACGTAGTACGCACCAACCATATCAGTGTACTCACTCCAGGTGTATCGCTCGATTAGTAAACAGAGACAATGCACTACTAAGCTGGTGGACAGCAGTTGCCTACAAATGAAGAGCGTAATACGCCCTCTAACAACTGAAGATTGTAATACGGCTTCTAACAACTGACGAACGCAGTACGGCATCCACCGGTTTAAATAATTCTCATATGAAAAAGTGACATTAGGGAAAAACATTTGTTTTGGTGTCCCATACAACCTCCCAGAGTTTGTAGGTTTAAATACTTTTCACCTGTATACATAATTCTCTCCGCCTACAACCACTGACATTTTCAACCACATTTCTGTTCAGTTTTAGGGTAAGTAAAATGTTATGCTGTTTTCACTTATCACTGTACCTTTCGTTTGCCCATTCATCCCGTACTTTTGGTAGTACGAAAGGAAACATATACGATGGCTATACTTAAAGTAAGGAACGATCGGTTGCGAAATGGAAACAACAGTGAAAATCAGACGAAGATTTGCTCAGATGTTTAGGGCACTGTCTCTAGTATGCACGCAAATAGCGCCACGTCACTCGTCTCCGTTACGAGCGCACTGTGAATGCGTAAATATGTGTAGAAAATAGTGTCTCCTACCATGTATGGGTGACTGCCAAGAGATTCCACTTATTTCATGCAAACTTATGGTTCAAGTGGATCTAAGCACTATGGAACTTAACAGCTGAGATCGTCAGTTCCCTAAACTTAGAACTGCTTGAACCTAACGACATCACACACATCCATGCCCGAGGCAGGATCCGAACATGCGACCGTAGAAGCAGCGCGGTTCCGGTTCAAATGGTTCAAATGGCTCTGAGCACTATGGGACTCAACATCTTAGGTCATAATTCCCCTAGAACTTAGAACTACTTAAACCTAACTAACCTACGGACATCACACACACCCATGCCCGAGGCAGGATTCGAACCTGCGACTGTAACAGTCCCGCGGTTCCGGACTGCAGCGCCAGAACCGCTCGGTCACCGCGGCTGGCCATGCAAACATACATGACGTAAATGTCATGCATTTCCTTCGTCATGACAGTTCTCGGGCTCACTGCACGGCAACGCTCCAGCAGCGTTTTCCTTGGGAAGTGTTTGATCACACACCATACAGCCTAGACTTGGCTACCTCTGATCTCCATCGCTGTTCCAATGAACCTCTGACTATGAAGACATTTTGGCACAGACAACGAGCCATTTTCCAGTGTAGAAAATTGTCGGAAAGCAGAGGACGTTGCCTTCTATGAGACCGTAATGGGTAGTTGGTACAACGCTACGACAGATGTCTAAGACGGAGTGGCGACTATGTGCAGAGGTAGCCGAAAGGTGTAGCTAACTGTTGCAAATAAAACAGTTTTGATTTTCGCCGGGGTTTCCATTTCGCAACCGATCGTTACTTTCTTTCCGAATAGGTCTCGTAAATCAGTTGAAAACATATAAGCACCTCAAGAGATATCAAGTGACTTCAAACGGTACAGCGTGCATAGAAAATAAATTTTTTTCTGACTGGAAACGCTATTTATCTGAGTATTTAGGTCAATTTCTAGAGATACGCTAGATTTTGAAAATATGATGCATAAAGATTTTATTAATTTATTTTATGTATTTATTTGTTTGTTTATTTATTTATTTTGAAAACAGAACGATGTGGCGCTATCGGACAAAATGCTTAATTACTTTGTTTTCAACTGTGGTTCGCCGAAACTTTTCTCTCTATATTACTTACCGACTTTCTTGATCTCAATTTTTGAAGAGGGAAATATGAATTTCTATTCCGAAAACGCAATGCCATCTATTTCAGTTTTTTAAATCTTACTCCTCTTTGATAATTTCTTCTCTCATACAAGCGCTTGCAGCAGCGTATTTTTTTTGCCTGACTCGGCAGCAACTTTTCAGGCACGGCCTTCTCGTAACTGTCAAACTACGTGCCTACCAGATATATCACGTGCCCTCATTGTTGTATTATATTACGAGGCTTCTGCATACAAATCTTCATTTCTTCTCGTATTTATTTTTGCTGTTCGGTGTCTCCATACATGGAAAACATTCTTATTATTTTCAGTGTTTTATGTTTTCCCTTTGTTGCTCATACTCATGTTTCTCTGCGTATATTACTAATCTGTTTCCTTACAGCAAATTTACCATGGACCAAATCAACAATATGTAATCTACTTTCCGTGAGACTGTTGTCGAACGCAACTATTCCTCTTGTAACGTGAATAAGTTGTGGACGATGATGTCTCCAGCTTACCTGCATAACTAGTTAACAGACCATTTTGATCCATCGTTACGTAGTCTGTCCGGCATGTACACTTGACAAAACAAAACCGTTCGCACGAAAATGGCTAAGTCCCACAGCGAGCATTCTCGGCGTGCGTTATAGTTCGACCCATGAACGATGGCGATTGGCGCATATCGGGGATTGCATTGCTGACGATTGAAACGACAGTTGCGGTAAGCACGTGCGCCTGCTTTCCGCTCGGAGAAAGCGTATATTCTGGAAATTATGTCTCTCACTTGCTTATGCAGAAGCTATCACTAACGACCACCATCAGCGATGAAAATTCACAAAAAATGGAATAGAAATTTATAAGCAACTCGCTTCACTCAAGGTTAATGCTCGCATTAGCTATGTCATACGGAGCACAGCGCTCGGAACTCTACTGAACGCTCATTCGCTGTCAGATAATGAGTGACGTAGCTAAACTCGACCGCCATCGTTCGTGACTCCAACTATGGTCGACTACAGTATTATTACATCAGGGAATGACAGCGCTTCTGTCGGCTTATCGTCAGTCATTGATAATCGAGGTTGATAGTATATGCACAACTGCCCTGAAAGTATTACAGAGCTATGCGTTTTCCTAGTCGATACTGTACTTGGTTATTGTAATGTCGCACCGTGTTTCCTACAACAGCCAAGTTCAGTAATATCGTTGGTGAATAGTACAGCCATGTCACAAATTGTAGCAATACTTTCGTCGTGTTAATGCCGTTGGGTTACAGCGGTAACATATTGGGTTTCCAGCAATACATATTAAACGTAACAATGAAACATTTTAAAAGGAGGTATAGGACGTCGACAGCGATCGCGGAATATGTAGTAATTTGTCCTGCAGCTCTGGCTGTGGTCCGAAGGAAATATTAGCGTAGCTATGAAAGTAGCTCAGGGTCAAAGGGTCTCGTCGTCACACATTGAACCAGAGTTCGGTACCGTCATCTCGCTAAATGTTCACGTACCCGTCGTGGTGGGTGCCAACGGCTTCTCTGTGGTAGCTTCACTTGTACTGCTGGGTATAACACCGGTACATATAACTTATAGCCTTTAAGAGAACTATTGTAGTACGAGCTAACAAAAACTGCATCATAAAGCTAATGAAATTAAAAAAAATACATCCAAATTTCTTTATGGGTATCCATTTTACAGGGATGAGAGAATGCAGTTATCCTGAAGAGGGAGTGATTTTACAACAATCAGATGTCTAGCAAATTTTATTTTTTACGAAGCTCGTATTAAAAATATAGGACTGAGTAACTAATCGAACAACTGTTCAATCCTGTGGAACGAATGAAAATGGTAATGATATACTTTTTTTGCAAATGACGCACTCAAATGTAAACGCCAAGCTCAATAGCAATCCCTTTGCCTTTTTTTCCTAGAACACTAAAATTCACTATCACTCTCAATTTCGAACACAGTTATGTCCATTTTAAGTTGCTGAGAAGAAAGCTTCGTCTGTGTGCATAAAAGTAGTCACAGAATCAGCAAAGAGAAAGGCTGATCATTAATATCAAATTAAGTTGGTTGGTTGGTTTAAGGATTAAAGGGACCAAACTGCAGAGGTCATCAGTCCCTATCAAATTAAGTAAGAGAGAAAAAATGTTTAAGGATGTGCTCATGAAGTTTGGTCTCGAAGTAAAATTACGAATATTCTAAAACAAAGTTGAATTATTCAGCGTAATATGTCTCCATAAAACTTCTAAATTCTGTTAGACTTCAGCTATTAACATCCAGTTATATGAGTATAATGGTCCGAAAGAGATAAACAGGTACGAAATTGCACGACCTTCGAATTGACAAGGCAAGCATAAAATATCGTTGTCCAACAGGAACTCTCATTCGTTTCTCCAAAATTTTCATGAAAAATAGAACACGGTAATTTTGGTTGTCTGCGCATATGAAACTATAGACGAGATTCACTGTGCTTATTTGAGAAAGTGACTATTTATGTTCTGATTTGACTTAGTTACTACTTCAACCAAATGATACTGTCTTTACTGAAAATGGTTTAGAATACCAAGGAAAGGTACTCATTATGGGGGGTGCCAGCTAATTCGAGACAGCTAGATGCTGTGCTCAGCTCCTGTGGAAGTACCAGAACTTGGTTCTCACGTGCGTGGAGCAGAGGCAATAAGTCTATTACGAACCTGGACCTTATTGAGAGTCCTTGATTATAAAACCGTTGAATATCAAATTTTTTGAGTGTATGTGCTTGTAAGGCATAGTCTGAAGCTGTAGAGATGTTACAACAATATTAATATGATTACATTTTTCACAAAGTACTTTCTCATTCGCTATAACGAAATGCCCTTCCTGCTCAGTAGCGTAACTATGAGGTTAGGTTTCTAGCATTAGATGGCTACATGATCAATTTTTTCACGAAGTACTTTTTCATTCCCTATAACGAGCTGTCATTCAAGTCGAGTAGCGTAACTACGAGACTAGGCTTGTTCCTAAAGTATGATGCCTTGGATATAGTAATAAACGACAGTATAGTATGATACCATGGATATAGCAATACACGACAGAATCGCGTATTAGGCACACTGTCTCATACTAGCATAATTTCAGCTTGCAGTCTAGTAGTTGCATTCAAGGTCATGTTTTTACTAAGCGATTTGACAGCTTTGTAAACTTTGTGAGGCCATCAGATGATGATCTTGTTCTGATAATTCTTTTCGGGAAACATACCATACTTGTGTGATGGACAACACAAGAATAAACCATGTCGACATCGCCTGTTTATCACACTATTTCAGGCATAAAATGCAGCCTCTTGCATGGAGTTCATGGGGCCGCTTAAAACTCATTATGCATGATATATTGAAACATGATAGGCAAATAACCAAAGTCGAGTGGTAACTTCATTTTGATTAGGAGAGTATTTGGAGTGGCCTACTTACGCACAATGACAATGGAAAAAGCTGCGAACAACATCTGGAAAACGGTAACAGGCATATACTTAGAGACAATGACTTTGCAATACTCCAGGAATTTCACATAAAAGATGCAAGCAACAGAGGAAGAATGAGATCAATGGTATCCGACCAGCTCCCAGAATCGGAAAGCCACATCAGAATCCGCCAGTATGTTCTGAATTTGTTAAGTAGCTAACATCGTCTAAATGTAGGAAATGTTTGAAACAGCTGAAACTGTAGAAAGCTGCAGCGGAATAAAATGAGACAGAAGTGAAAGAAATGTTCTTGAAAAGCGGAAAAGAGAAAATAAAAGGAAAAAAAATCATACACTCATTTGGAGTCTGACAGAAATTTAACTTGGAACAATTCTTCAGATGTGCAATCTAAAGAAGCAGACAATAAATGAATATTCTACAATGATTGTTCCTGTGAAGACTAACAGATAGAAATTGGTTCCCTGCCAAGTTCTCCATGCCTGCTAATTTTAGATTCTCGCTGGAGGTCGAAAGTAAATGTGTGTCAACACAGAAGGTTGGAGATTCAATGCCCATCCAGGAGAACCAATTATATGAATGTGTGGAGTCTGCTCTTCCTGACAAATTCAAAACATGTAACTTCTATTCCAATTCAGATTTACTTGTTTTGGCTTTTTTCAAATTTATATTTATTAACTGTTGAGTTGCACAAATTCATTAAATAAAATTTGAAGTACAATCATTGTTGCTAGATTTCCAATTAAGAAACCTACAGTTACATCAAATGTTGTAATGTAAAGTCGGAGATGAGGCGAATATGAGCTCCACTCACGATTAGCATTGATCATCTGCCTTATCTGAGGGGACTAGGACGCTGTCAGCCTCTGGAACTATGTCACATTATCTGCAAACTGTCCCATGTCAAGTCCAAGATGGCCACCGAGTAAGTGACGCCAGAAACCATTTCCAGAAAGTTAAGTGATTTAGACAGGAATATAATTTAGTTTAACGCCGACAACAAATTAAATACGTGCATTAGTGTATCGTTTAGTCTTGCCGTTAAAGGTTTGACTTTTCTTTACGTATTTTTTCAGAAAACACGAAAAGATCGTAACTTCGCTAAGTCGCGCTTAGGCTTAAATTTTGTAAACGTGTTTGTTTCTTGTTTCACGGTAATTTAACTAGTTTCTCGGTAACAAATAAGTAAACTACCGTAAATAGCGTATAACTTCATTGTTTTAATACAGATTTCAGAAAAACAGCGTAATTTTATATCAGAAACTTGCCTATATACATTTGTTTATAGGCCTAATTCTCGTAACGTTTTTCGAGAATCAAAGTTAAAATATCTCGTTTAATTGTCCTTTTTTTCATTCCATCGAGTGAAATATATAATAAATAGCGTATACCTTCGTTGTTTTAATATAGATCTCAGAAAAACAGCGGAATTTTAAATCAGAAACTTGCTTATATACATTTGTGAATAGGCTTAATTCTTGTAACGTCTTTTTTGATTTTCGGTAATTTAATTGATTTATTCTCGCTAAAGTATTATTTTTGCCATGAGTGAGAAGTGCCTGACTTGCCGTAGAATTGTTAGTTCCGGGGTTTGGTGTGATGGATGCAGTAGTTTTTTTCACTGGGGGGACTGCAGTGGCGTGGGTGTTGGGAAAGTGGATCAGGCTCATCAGTGGTTATGTAGGATTTGCAGCAGAGATAGGAAGATAGTGGAACAGGAGGGGAAAATTGCTGCCCTTCAGGCTGAGCTACATCAGGCTAGGGAAGATCTGGACAGGTTAAGGAGGGAGAAGGGCAAAGAGAGGTGGGAAGTGGCAACAGGTAGCAGAAGGAACAGGCCTAGAACTAAGTCTGACAGTTTTGTGGTGAATGTCAAAAATAAGTTTGACCTGTTGCTTCAGTTAGAAACTGATGAGCCTCAAGCAGAGGTAGGTGTAGACAGGACACAACAAACTTTCAATAGGAAATTGAAAAAGAATGTAGGAAAGTCATCGAAAAGGAAGAAAGTTTTGTTGTTAGGCAGTTATCATGCCAGAGGTGTAGGCCAACTTCTGCAGGAGGAATTAGGACCAGAATACCAGGTCAAAAATTTTTTCAAACCAAGTGCTAGTCTGGATCAGGTGACAGAGGATTTAGGTTCACTCTGTAAAGGATTTACCAGGGAAGACACCGTGGTTATTGTGGGAGGGCCAGGGAACAGCATCGACAGAGATCCTGGGTACAGTATAGAGTGTGACCTGGTAAAGATTGCGTCGGCATCGAGACACATCAATGTTGAATTTGTATCTGTCCTGAGACGCCATGACCGGCCTCATTTGGACTCTTCTGTTGGGAGAGTTAATTTGGAGTTGGAACGGCTGCTTGGGTCAGGTGCGGGGGCTCATATTGGTGTGGTTCCTGTTGATTATCTCAGTAGGTGGGACTATACCAGGCACGGCCTACATCTCAACAGGAAAGGGAAGGGGAAACTGGCTGGGGTAATAGCAGGAAATTTAAGGGGGGGAGGCACTGCCATGAATGGTAAAATACCAGTGGTTACAGGTGTTGGAGCAGCACCTTTTTTAGGATAGGTAAGACAGAAAGATGTCAAGTTCTACGAGAGGTCAGGATTGAAACAAATCTTCAGTTTAGGAAAGAAATTAAACAGCACAATTCTAGCACATTAGATCACCAATCACAGCTACCAATTATAAATTTTCACCAATCAGCAGAAATTTTATCTCCACCAAGTTGTATCTCAGTCCTAGGTAATTGCATTGATGTATTAAAGTCACCCAACCCAGTTGACATAATCTGCCTCTCTGAACACCATGTGACCACTGGTATAGGAACTAGGCCTAAGCACAATGAGAAACTCAGACAGGAGAGTACTGCAAATGTTAGAATAAGGAAAGGTTCTCATAAAAGTATAATTAAAAATAATGTAAGTATATTTCATCAAAATATTGGGAGTTTAAAGAATAAAGTAGGTGAGCTTCTGGTTTGTTTAGAAGATTTAGAAGCTGAGAATGAAATAGATATACTATACCTGTCTGAGCATCACATTGTTACTGATATGGCTAAGGTAAATGTAAGTGGTTATAAGCTCTCTGCACATGTAATGAGAGAAAATATGGAGAAAGGAGGAGTTGCCATATATGTCAAAAGTTATCATTGTGCAAAAAGTATAGAAACAAAAAAGTTTTGTGTAGAGAAACATATAGAAGCATGTGCCTGTGAGCTTAAATTAAATAAAGGCACATTTATAATTGTAACTGTATATAGGTCCCCATCAGGAAATTTTCATCTATTTCTGAAAAATTTGGACTCCTTGTTGTGCTATCTGTCAGACAGGGGGAAGCAAATTATTATTTGTGGGGACTTCGATGTAGATTCTCTGAAAGAGGGTAATAGGAAAAATGACCTTGAAGTATTACTCAGTTCTTTCAATTTGACGCCCGTTATTGATTTTCCTACTCGGGTGGTAAAGGATAGCAGCTCACTGATAGATAACTTCTTTGTAGACCAAGATAAGTTTAACCAGATAAATGCTCAGCCTGTTGAGAATGGTCTTTCTGATCATGGTGCACAGCTAGTTACAATATATGACATAGCTCCATTCAGCAATACTAAACAGTCCTCCAAAATAGTACGTTCAGTCAACGATTTAACAATTGCAAATTTCAGGGAAAGCCTACAGCAGTTAGACTGGGATGAGGTGTACCGTGAACCTGATGCCAATTTAAAATATAATTTATTTCATGACATTTTTGTAAATGCATTTGAAAACTGCTTCCCCAAGAAAATAGTTAAATATACTCGTAAGAAACCTTGTAACAAACCATGGCTTACTAAGGGTATAAAAATATCTTGTAACCGGAAAAGGGAAATGTATCTGACAGCAAGAAAGAGTAGTGACCCAGAAACTATTAAAAATTATCAAAACTACTGTGTTATATTAAGAAAAGTTATTAAAAAATCCAGGAGTATGTGTATCATGTCTGAAATCAGCAACTCTGATAATAAAATTAAAACAATTTGGAATATTATTAAAAGAGAAACAGGTCAACCAAGAGCAGAGGAAGACAGTATTACCATCAAATTGAATGAAAGCTTTACGAACAGAAAGTCAGAAGTTGAAAATATTTTTAATAATCATTTTCTAAATGTTGTGGATATAGTAGGATCCAGGTGTTCATTAGAAGATGCTAGGCTGTTAATGGAAGAGGCCATACCTATGCAATTTGATACAATTGAAATCTCACCCACTTCTCCCTCTGAAATTAAGAAAATAATAAACTTGCTTAAAAGCAAGAACTCACATGGAATTGATGGCATTTCCAGCAAAATACTAAAAGCTTGTTCTCAACAGATAAGTAAGATTCTCAGCCACCTGTGTAATAGCTCTCTGGAACAGGGCATTTTCCCTGATAGACTGAAATATGCTATTGTTATACCTTTGCATAAAAAGGGGGATAGATCCGATGTCAACAATTACCGTCCAATCTCCCTTCTAACAGCTTTATCCAAAATTTTTGAGAAAGTAATGTATTCAAGAGTAGCTTCACATATCTGTAAAAATGAAGTACTAACAAAATGTCAGTTTGGTTTCCAGAAAGGTTTTTCAACAGAAAATGCCATATATGCTTTCACCAGTCAAATTTTGAATGATCTGAATAACCGAAAACCACCCATTGGGATTTTTTGTGATCTCTCAAAGGCTTTTGATTGTGTAAATCATGAAATTCTGCTAGACAAGCTCAAGTATTGTGGCATGAGTGGGACAGTGCACAAATGGTTTAATTCGTACCTAACTGGAAGAGTGCAGAAAGTTGAAATAAGTAGTTCTCGTAACATGCAAAGATCAGCACATTCCTCAAACTGGGGAACTATCAAGAATGGGGTTCCACAAGGATCAGTCTTGGGTCCTTTGTTGTCCTTATTATATATTAATGACTTGCCATTCTATATTCATGAAGAGGCAAAGTTAGTTCTCTTTGCTGATGATACAAGTATAGTAATCACACCTGAGAAACAAGAATTATCTGATGAAATTGTCAATACTATCTTTCAGAAAATTACTAAGTGGTTCCTTGTAAACGGACTCTCACTGAATTTTGATAAGACACAGTACATACAGTTCCGTACAGTGGATGGTATGACGCCATTAATAAATATAGACCTTAATCAGAAGCATATAGCTAAGGTAGAATATTCCAAATTTTTAGGTATGTCCATTGATGAGAGATTAAATTGGAAGAAACACATTGATGATCTGCTGAAACGTTTGAGTTCAGCTACTTATGCAATAAGGGTCATTGCAAATTTTGGTGATAAACATCTTAGTAAATTAGCTTACTACGCCTATTTTCACTCATTGCTTTCATATGGAATCATATTTTGGGGTAATTCATCACTGAGGAATAAAGTATTTATTGCACAAAAGCGTGTAATCAGAATAATAGCTGGAGTCCACCCAAGATCATCCTGCAGACATTTATTTAAGGATCTAGGGATATTCACAGTAGCTTCTCAGTATATATACTCTCTTATGAAATTTGTTATTAACAACCAAACCCAATTCAAAAGTAATAACAGTGTGCATAACTACAATACTAGGAGAAAGGACGATCTTCACTATTCAAGATTAAAACTAACTTTGGCACAGAAAGGGGTGAATTATACTGGCACTAAAGTCTTTGGTCACTTACCAAATGGTATCAAAAGTCTGACAGATAACCAACAAGTATTTAAGAAGAAATTAAAAGAATTTCTGAATGACAACTCCTTCTACTCCATAGAGGAATTTTTAGATATAAATTAAGAAAAAAAATATTAAAAAATAAAAAAATAAAAATAAAAATAAAAAATAAAGAAAAATAAAAAAATAAAAAAAACACACACAAAAAAATAAAGTTGTTATATTAACTTAAGTATGTTGTTAAATTAACCTAATTATGTCATGTATTGGAAAATTCGACTCGTTCCACATCATTACGAAATATCGTATTCATGATCCATGGAACTAGTATTAATCTAATCTAATCTAATCTAATCAATACTTGATCCCACATTTGGTCAGCTGTGCACAGGGCCAGTATCAGCCAATGTAAACTCGAATGTTGTGATGTGACTATCATGTAAATACACAGATCTGTTGTAATTTGTTTATTCAGGACAGAAACATCTCAGCATATCAAACAGATAAAAGGAAGTGTAACAATATATACACGGTGAAAATTATTGAAACAACAAATCTGGAAGGTCGTGTGGGATACCAAAACAAATATTTTTAATGGATAGTTTCTGTATGTTCAGGCTCAAGAGAGAAAAATTCAAGTAATTTCTGAACAAATTTAGATGTTTTTCCTTTTCCTCTAAAAATTTAGCCTGAATGTACAGAATTTATTCAAATAAATTCTGATGGAATTTATATGATTTATTTCT
Source organism: Schistocerca cancellata (assembly GCF_023864275.1). Lineage (NCBI taxonomy): Eukaryota > Metazoa > Arthropoda > Insecta > Orthoptera > Acrididae > Schistocerca > Schistocerca cancellata. The sequence goes on from NC_064626.1 coordinate 855,777,838, forward strand.
CTTATATATTTAACCTGAACATACAGAATCTACCTACTGCTCCAAAATTTATTATGGATTACTTATTTTCTTACAAAAAATTATAGATTTAATTGTTTAAAAACGAAGTTGAAACTGGGTAGCTGAAAGTGTAATGAAGTGTTTTTGTACCTATGTTAACATAAAATATATAATTCTCTCAAATATTTTATTTAACATTTGCCTAAAACTTCCCTAATTTTTATGGATATAAGAATTTTACAAAGTAATGAATTTTAAAATTATTATAAAACATAGGAAATTAGATAAAACTACTAAACTTTAATTATTTGTAAAAAGTCAGTGAAACTGAGTAGCTGAAAGTATAGGGAAGTGCTACAACATTTTTATTTCTATACATTGACTACACAATTTGCTGTTATGATAAACATTAACAAGGAAAATAAAGAAGCAAACAAGAAATTCTTGTTCACAAAATTCATTATTACTATTTTTAAGTTACTTCTTTTCTTTGTATCTCAACTTAATATTTCTATCTTCAAAAAATTGAAAATCAAATTCTGTAAATAATCTGTGTAGCAAAATAATTTTAAACTCAGCATTAAACTCCAAACAAATTTTCGACCCATGACATCTACACATATATTCACAGCCAATAAATTATACAAAACATTTATTTGTAGGTCGCTTATTTTTTTTAACAAATTAGGGTTTCTGACTTCGTTGAGCTCTTTGAGTAGAGCATCCACTTATATAGAAGAAGATTATACAGATATTTAACTTTTGTAAAGAAGGTGAAGGCTATACCACTGATGATAACAATGAATAATATCCATATAGTAATGTAAGTATTTTATTTTGCAAACCATGTCACCTATCATCATGTGGAGTGCTTTTTCATTACATTATTAGCTAAAATTTCATTTGCTTAAATATGTATAGTAGGCTTTTTGAATGAAAAAATTTTCCAAGCTTTTTTGAACTGTATTGACCAACAGGAGTTTCTATTGTTTCTCCATCACAGTGAAGTTTATGATTTTTTGATGTGATCTTAGGAATTACAGATATTGTACAAAATTCAACTAGTGCAATGTTGCTACAATTTTCGGTTACGCACAGTCAATTTTTTTGGGAACAGATGACTTACCACTCAAGTGAAATATGTGATTCATTTAATACCAATGAACATTATTTAATTAAATTAGAACTGGTTGGGGACGAAAAATAAGAATGCCAGAGAAGGATACGAAAAATAGTCATATTAAGTTATCATCAAATTCTATTCGATGTGCAATAACAGGAGCAAGTGGATATGTAACACTGACATTACAAGTGGATATGTAATACCGACATTAATGACTAATAATTATATTCTAGAACCAGAATAGTTGAAGTGGAATAAAATTAATCACTTGTGTGTTTTCTCTAAAGGTTAGATCAATCGAAATGTCAAGCATTTATGAAATGTTTAAAAAGTAGAGGACAAAAATAATCAGAAGATTACTACTACTATTAATGATGACATTATGCCATTAGATAAATGTCAAGATGAACCACTTGCAGTAACCAATGATTTCATTCCTGAAAAAAAAGGATGTAGTAATAGAATATTTTATTAGACATAGACATGAGGGAATGGACTGTTTTTATTTAGCTCAGACTTATTCGAAAATATCCAAACAATTTGAGAGAGAGATTTTAATTTTTTTTAAAATGTTTTTAGACATGCTGACACAAATTTACATAATTTTTGGCATGAGTTTGTTGGTATGATTTAAGATTTGATAATTTTTGCAATATTGTAGATTGTGGAATAACAATCACTTTCACTTTTTTATGACAGTCAAGGAAACCTACTGATTGGACGTAAAGAGAAAAAAATCATTTTTAAAAGCATATTAAAGCAGTTAAACAAGATTGTAATACATTAAAAATATTATAGTAACGCTTTTCATCTTTAGTAAATGTTCACAAAATATGACCCAGAATTTGTTAAAAGAGCTAAAAGAAACAGAAAAATGTTCAAGAACTAAAAGCAAGATTCAAGCTATGGAAAAAACAATCAAGAATAATATATATGACAGTAGTATCTGTTCCCAAAAGAACAGTTACCGTTGATGACCATGCTGCTTTGCTAGAAATGAAATAATAATTAAATGGACACCCTAGCTGCAAACAGGCGTTGATGTACTTCATTGGGGACATGTTGAAAATGTGTGCCCTGACCGGGACTCGAACCCGTAATCTCCTGCTTACATGGCAGATGCTCTATTCATTTGAGCCACTGCGGGCACAGAGGATAGTGCGTCTGCAGGGACTTATCCCTTGCACGCTCCCCATGAAATCCACATTCCCAACATGTCCACACCACTACATGGGGACATGTTGAAAATGTGTTCCCTGACCGGGTCTCGAACCCGGGATCTCCTGCTTGCATGGCAGACGCTCTAGCCATCTGAACCACCGCAGGCACAGAGGATAGTGCGTCTGCAGGGACTTATCCCTTGCACACTCCCCATGAAATTCACATTCCCAACATGTCCACACCACTACATGGGGACATGTTGAAAATGTGTTCCCTGACCGGGTCTCGAACCCGGGATCTCCTGCTTACATGGCAGACGCTCTAGCCATCTGAACCACTACAGGCAAAGAGGATAGTGCGTCTGCAGGGACTTATCCCTTGCATGCTCCCCGTGAGATCCACATTCCCAAAATGTCCATACCATGGCCGGGAAGCCATATTTTAACTATATATGACGGGAGCATCTGTTCCCGAAAGAACAGTTACCGTGGATGACCATGCAGCTTTGCTGGAAATGAAATGATAATTAAATGGACACCCTAGCTGCAAACAGGCGTTGATGTACTTCATTGGAGACATGTTAAAAATGTGTGCCCCGACCAGGACTCGAACCCGGGATCTCCTGCTTACATGGCAGATGCTCTATCCATCTCAGCCACCGCGGGCACAGAGGATAGTGCGTCTGCAGGGACTTACCCCTTGCACGCTTCCCGTGAGATACACATTCCCGACATGTCCACACCACTACATTCATAGTGCGCCTAATAGTGTCCTGGTCAGGGCACACATTTTAAACATGTCCCCAATGAAGTACATCAACGCCTGTTTGCAGCTAGGGTGTCCATTTAATTATCATTTCATTTCTAGCAAAACTGCATGGTCATCCACGGTAACTGTTCTTTCAGGAACAGATACTACCGTCACATATAGTTAAAATATGGCTTCCTGGTCATTGACCTTCTTGTGCGAACGCACACGCTATGCCCGAACTCGTACAGGAGTTGGTAGATTAATCTGCCACGAGTAATGAGTATGATGGGCAAACATCTATTAGGGGCACTACGAATGTAGTGGTGTGGACACGTTGGGAATGTGGATTTCATGGGGAGCATGCAAGTGATAAGTCCCTGCAGACGCACTATCCTGTGTGCCTGCGGTGGCTCAGATGGCTAGAGCGTCTGCCATGTAAGCAGGAGATCATGGGTTCAAGTCCTAGTCGGGGCACACATTTTCAACATGTCCCCAATGAAGTACATCAACGCCTGTTTGCAGCTAGGGTGTCCATTTAATTATCATTTCAATCAAGAATAAGATATGAAAAATAAAATAGAAGTTCATCAAGCTGTCATTGAGGCAACAGAGGAGGTAAAATAGGGAACTGAAGGATTAGGTACAAATGTTCTGAAAGCCATTGGAGAAAATAGAGAGGTCGAAAATAGATAGTTCCATATAATGAAAAATTATCAGGATACCAAAGTCCACATTAATAATGGTCTGATTGTAAACATGTTATGTATGATTATACATTACGTCAGTCAGAAATAGAAGAAGAGACTAAAAGTAAAAACAAATTAAAAGATAAGGCACAGAGTGACGTGAAAACGTAAATGTAAGTGGAAGAATGTTCAAATAAGTTACCTAAAGTGGAAAAACAGTTTTCAGAAAATTTAAATTTGATGGTCCTTTGCCAGTTGTATTGGAGGTAATTTAACTATTGGAGGTAATTTAACTATTGGTAAAGACGAATATGGTGGTGCAGATAACTAGAAAATATACTTCTATGGATGATATGAATGGAAAAAAATTGCTGCTGTAGATGTATGAAACTATGTGGATATATTGTACCATTCAGGAGCTTTATATTCTGATAATAATCCAACTAAAATAAAAGCAAGTAGCGGTTAAAATATAAATGTTTGATAAAAGAAACTGTTAATGTCCATTTCCCACAATTTAAAAAGATTTTGAATCGTGTTTGATGAGAAGAAGGCGAAGGCTTAAGTAAGAAATATGAAGAAAAACCTGTTGTGTTTGAATGAATGATGTACATGAATTTGTTGGTGAGCAGTAATTCACAGAAAAGAGATAGCTGGAAATAAGAATTATTGTAATGGAAACATTGGTATGACACAGATGTTAATGAATAAATGTAGTGCCTTCATCATCAACAATCCAAAAGGAATCCTGTATTTGATTAGATTTCGCAATAATTTTCCTCACACATTTTGGAAGAGTGAAAAATAAGAAAAAGGATTAGTTCATACTTCACATAAGAAATTAGCTTTTGAAGTGCATCTACCAGGTTATGAATTTTGTGGTCTGGTAACCAAACTAGACGAAAGATTTGCTAGACGAGATCGAGGAATAAATCCATTGTAAGAAGCATGCAAACAACATGACACTGCATACAGAGAAAATAAAGATTTTGAAAAAAGACATGAGGCACGTAAACAACTCAATTAGCAGTAATAGAGAGAATGTATGTTTATGATGCTTCCCTTGGAGAAAAATTAGCTGCAACTGCAATCAGAGGAATAATAGATGGAAATAAAATTAGCTATGGGCATTGACGTTAGTGACAATCGATGGGGGCTATAAAAATATACATTGTGCAAATTTTTTCCGATATAAATAGATAATTTCACTACTGACTACAAGCTACTACATAGAGAACTTCACTACTGACTACAAGCTGCTACCTAATGGCAAGACTAAAGCTAAGAGATTTAAAATTAAACTAAATAATGACCAATTAAATAGTAGTATTAATTTATTTTTGATACTCAAAAGAGAAAGAGATATAAGAAAGTAGATGGAAAAATACTTATAACAGGATCCAGTCCTGTTCTGTTAAAATTATTGAATAAGTAACAAAATGATAAAATTTTCTGGGCTCATAAAATAATAAAGGGGAAATTCTTCCTTTATTAGTGGCTGCATGGCTATTTTTGGCCAGCCGGAGTAGCCGTGTGTTTCTAGGCGCTTCAGTCTGGAACCAAGCGACCGCTACAGTCGCAGGTTCGAATCCTGCCTCAGGCATCGATGTGTGTGATGTCCTTAGGTTAGCTAAGTTTAATTAGTTCTAAGATCTAGGCGACTGATGACGTACAAAGTTAAGTTGCATAGTGCTCAGAGCCATTTGAACCATTTGAACCATGGCTATTTTTATCCACTGCTGGCATTTTAGCTGATGGAGCAGGTACTGTTGCAAACACACTTAATATAAAAAGAAGATGATACAAAGAAAGAATAGTTCAGCAAAGGAGAAAAAGGAATTGGAGTAAAAATTTCGAGAAAGTAATAGATAATTCCCTAATGCATTACGTAATTTTGATACAGAAAAGCTTTCTAAACAAATGAAAATCAAACATTCTTGTGGATTTTTGTGATTGGTGAATTCCCTAATAAACCAAGAAAAAAATCTGAATTTGGAATAGTTAATTTAGAAATATTTGGTCATGTTGGCACCCATTTGATATGCTATTATAAGAATAATGATAAAAAGTTGTGTTTGATTCATTTGAAGGAAATATTCCCAAAGAATTGGTTATATACCTTAGTTCAAGTAAGTTGTTCTGTAATGTACAGTGGATAAAAAATCTGAATGAAGTAATATGAGGTCATTTGTGTGTATCTGTTTTATGAACATAGACAAATAATTATAAGTAAAATAATATTTGGAGTTTTATAAATGAAAAGAACTGGAAATATAGAAAACATCAAAAACTAAATTAATAAAAGTTTAATTAAACAAATCCATAGAGAAGTATGTAATATCTTTAAAAAACCTTGTAACCTCCCCACAAAAAAAATAAAAAGAAAATATTTAAATGTGAATACTCATCGTGCTAAGTGTAACCTCCCCGCAAAAATGTAAGAATGTAATTATATCTAAATGGAACCAAGTGTAACCTCCCCACAAAATTGTAAGAATTTAATTACATATAAATGGAACCAAGTGTAACCTCCCCACAAAATTTTGAAAGGGCAATAATTAAATGTTAATGGGAATCGTGTTAAACGTAACCTCCCAGCAAATTCTTACAAGACAATAGAAATGTTAATGTGAATAGAGCCAAGTGTAATGTCGCAGCAAAAAATAAAAAGAAAAGTCTATGATAAAGAAAACGTGCCAAAAGTTAGTTCCCCATAAGATTACTGAATAATATTGACCCAAATGTTGTTGAGCTCCCACAAAACATCGTTAAATTGAAATAAAAGCGACTGTACCTTCGCTACAAAAATATTGAAAAATAATGGCCCAATGTAAACTCGACACAAAAATTGAGAAATGAACATTCAATTGTAATGATTTTTTTCTTTTTAATAACGATTGCTTTGAAAACAGAATTATTATTGGGGCATTTCTTGAACAAATTAATTACAATTACAATACATTATTAGCTGAGTGCAATGCTGCTTCATTACCTTATTTAACAATATACCTCGTCCTGAATCGTGACCAGAGACCCATGTCGACGCCCGCCGACTCCGACCGAGTACATCTCGCAACTGCAAACTCGCAACTGAACTACATCCTCTCGTGACTCGCTACGTACCACAACTGCTACTGCCGGCTCGCTACACGCAACTGAACTACATGCTCTCGCGACTTGCTACGTACCACTACTGCGTCCAACTCGGAAATGCACACTCGCGCGGTTAAGTGCAGACTAGCAACGATAAATAACTCTCTGGTCAGAGATTCTGTCATGCCTCGCCATCGCTGTCAATGAACACTGAATACATACGCGTTTCAACCTAAACGATATATTGGTTTTAAAGTTAGAAGATCAGTAGATTTAAAAGATGCTGCAAATGATTATTATGTAGTTACCAAACAATATTTAGAAAATGAATTAGCATCATTAAAACCAGATTATAGTCTGTGACTAAATGTTGTTACTCGAGTATTCTAATACAATTCATTAATTATGCTACCATAACACATGTCAATAAGATTCATACAGATTACTTTATGAAAAAGAAAGTTGAAAAAGCTTTTCCAGATTACTTGTCACAGGTATATTTAACACCATACATAAATCACTTATGTGATCTTCAAAAAAGAATATGGTAAATATAATCTGAAATTTAATTTACTTACTGATTATGACATATTGAAATACACATTTGAGTAGGAAGTAAAAATCAAGAGAATTATTTTATTTCATATAAAATGTAAATGTTGGCCTGTTACTCATTGATTTTAAAATACAGATAAAAAGACGTAATGTCGATGAGATCCAAATTTTATATCCCACTCAACTAAACACTCTATAATAGAATGGAAATGAAAGAGAGAATGTTTATACCTTTAAATCAAGCTGTCAAACTACGTGTTTCTGGTAAAGTACTCATGTTTGGCGATCTGAATTTGGAATCAAATGATGATGATTGAATAGAACATCAATAAAAAAATTTTAAACTATAAAAATAGAGTCTTATCTGATGCTTTAAGTGTAGAAAACTTACTCAACCATATATAATCATCACAGAATAACAAATTAAAATTAAACAGAGAACTGAAGGTCCTTCTGTGATTTGTAAATCTGAAAAGAGTGAATGTCTTAACGACATCGTAGGTGATGAGGTGAACAGATTGTTCACACGTTCAAATATATATAGAGAAATTATTATTGACAAATAAGAAAAAATGTGAGGCTGAAAGTGCAGGAGATCAGGTCCATATGTAGGAGGATAAGAGTGGAGAAACTTCAGAATAAGGAAATCAGGCACAAGTACATAAAAGCGATCTCAGAAAGGTACCAGTTAGTTGAATATAGTCAATTACAGTCATTGGAAAATGAATGGACAAGGTACAGGGACACAGTACTAGAAGTGGCTAAAGAATGTCTTGGAACAGTAGTGTGTAAAAGGAGGATGAAGCAAACCGCTTGGTGGAAAGACACAGTCAAGGCAGCCTGCAAAAGGAAGAAGAAGGCTACATACTAGAACTCAGGTAGACAGAGAAAGTTATGTTGAAGAAAGAAACAAAGCCAACCTGAAAACAGGTTGGAGACTATGGGTCAAGCTGCTGGAAAACCATTCTGGAGTGTAATTAGCAGCCTTCGAAAGGGAGGTAAGAAGGAAATGACAAGTATTTTGGACAGGTCAGGAAAACTGCTGGTTAATCCTGTGTATGCCTTGGGCAGATGGAGGGAATATTTTGAAGAGTTGCTCAATGTAGGTGAAAATACGATCAATAATGTTTCAGATTTCGATGTAGAATGGGAAAGGAATGATGATAGAAATGGCATCACATTTGAGGAAGTGGAGAAAATGGTTAATAGATTGCAGTGCAAAAAAGCAGCTAGGGTGAAAGAAATTAAGTCGGAACTCATCAAATGCAGTGGAATGTCAGGTCTCAAATGGCTACACAGGATAATTGAAATGGGCTGGGAGTCGGGACAGGTTCCATCAGACAGGACAAAAGCAGTAATTACACCAATCTTTAAACATCGAAACAGAAAAGATTGTAACAACTACAGATATATCTCTGTAATCAGCATTGTGGGTAAAATCTTCTCAGGTATTGTTGAAAGGAAAGTGCGAGCATAAGGTGAGGACCAATTGGATGAAAATCAGTGTGGGTTTAGGCCTCTTAAAGGTTGTCAGGACCAGATCTTTAGCTTACGGCAAATAATGGAGAAGTGTTATGAGTGGAACAGGGAATTGTATCTATGGTTTATAGATCTAGAAAAGGCATATGACCGGGTTCCTAGGAGGAAGTTATTGTCTGTTCTACGAGATTATGGAACAGGAGGCAAACTTTTGCAAGCAATTAAATGGCTTTACATGGATAGTCAGGCAGCAGTTAGAGTTGACGGTAAATTGGGTTAATGGTTCGGAGCAGTTTCAGGGGTAAGACAAGGCTGCAACCTGTCTCCACTGTTGTTCATATTATTTATGGATCGTATGTTGAAATCAATAGACTGACTGGGTGAGATTAAGATATGCGAACACAAAATAAGCAGTCTTGCATATGCGGATGACTTAGTTGTGATCGCAGATTCGATTGAAAGTTTGCAAAGTAATATTTCAGAGCTAGATCAGAAATGTAAGGACTATGGTACGAAGATTAGCATCTCCAAAACGAAAGCAATGTCAGTGGGAAAGAAATATAAACGGATTGAGTGCCAAATAGGAGGAACAAAGTTAGAACAGGTGGACAGTTTCAAGTACTTAGGATGCATATTCTCACAGGATGGCAACATAGTGAAAGAACTGGAAGCGAGGTGTAGCAAAGCTAATGCAGTTAGCGCTCAGCTACGATCTACTCTCTTCTGCAAGAAGGAAGTCAGTACCAAGACTAAGTTATCTGTGCACCGTTCAATCTCTTGACCAACTTTGTTGTATGGGAGCAAAAGCTTGGTGGATTCACGTTACCTTATTAACAAAGTTGAGGTTACGAATATGAAAGTAGCTAGGATGATTGCAGGTACTAGTAGATGGGACCAATGGCAGGAGGGTGTCCACAATGAGGAAATCAAAGAAAAACTGGGAATGAACTCTATAGATGTAGCAGTCAGGGCGAACAGGCTTAGATGGTGGGGTCATATTACACACATGGGAGAAGCAAGGTTACCCAAGAGACTCATGGGTTCAGCAGTAGAGTGTAGGAGGAGTCGGGGCAGACCAAGGAGAAGGTACCTCGACTTAGTTAAGAATGATTTTGAAGTAATAGGTTTAACATCAGAAGAGGCACCAATGTTAGCACTGAATAGGGGATCATGGAGGAATTTAATAAGAGGGCTGTGCTCCAGACTGAACGCTGAAAGGCATTATCAGTCTTAAATGATGATGATGATGATGATGATGAATGAGAAAAATTTTTAAAAGACATGACGTTTTCATTTCGGAGAAAATGTTTATGGCAATCTGCTCTAGTAGAAACGAATTTTGGAAAATTAAAAGCAATTTCAAAAATAAATGACTGATGTAAATATTTGCTACTGTAACTGTTGTTTTTCCTAAATTTGCTTGGGATATACCAGTTAAGGACTAACTGGGTAAAAATGTAGCTGACAGTCATGAAAAAAATATTGAGAGAGAGAACTCCAAAAAATCTACAGACAGATAATGGTAAAGAAATGTAAAGTGTGAAAAAATGTACTATTGATCATTATTCAACTTTTACAGAATTAAAAACATATTTTGTTGAACAGTGAAGGAAAGAGGGTGGAAGAGATTTGCTCTTCAAGGACAGTATAAGTGGACTGAACTAGTTGCACTACTGGTTCATTAATACAATAAAACAAAATATTCAACAATAAAAATGAGGCCAACCAAATTTGTTGATAAAAATTATAAGCCAAGTACAATTACATTCGATAATAAACCAGAATTAAAATAGAAGAATCGTCAGAATTAGGAAACTTAATGTAATTTTTGAGAAAGGATACACAACTAATAGGTTTATTCAAATATTCGAAACTGAAAATATTATTCACTCTAATCCAATCACACATAAGCATTGGATGATGTATTTGTTACATTGTTGGGATTGGATGAATCACATAATAAGATGGAGATAATAAAGAGAATGTTATTCTATAACAAGATGAAATTTTTTTATAAAAATTTTATTTACAAATTGAATTCATTAATCCTAAGGGCCTGGGTTCGATTCCCGGCTGGGTCGGAGATTTTTCTCCACTCAGGGACTGGGTGTTGTGTTGTCCTAATCATCATCATTTCATCCTCATCGACGCACAAGTCGCCGAAGTGGCGTCAAATCGAAAGACTTGCACCAGGCGAGCGGTGTACCCGACAAAGAGGCCCTGATCCCACGCCATTATTATTATTATTATTATTATTATTACTGAAAATTTTAATTTTTTCGAATTGATTATTATAGTACTTCTGCTGATTGTATTACTGAATAGAAAGTAATTGGGTTTTTAATTTTAATAAGAAATAATCTAATTTCCAGTCTGATGAAGATTTATTATAGTTTTAATCAATTGCTGTTGAGTGTAGCCTTCCAAATTATTGAACTAATTACAATAACAGACAATCCTGAAATTTTCTCTTATGATCTGTTGTTTGTTTGAATTGGGATCATAATTATTTCTTAACATTTCTTCACAATACGAATGTTTGTCTTGAGTGATAAGCAACTGTCTTTGCAAATCTATTCTTTGTATTATAATGATACAATAAACATATTCACAGTCATCATCAAATATATATGAAAGAATAAACATATGTCTGAATTTAACATTTTCAGTTGGTATAACCACATGTAGTCGCATTTCATTGATAAATAGTGTGCTTTTTTCACTGTGAGTTAGGGGAGTCTGACACTCCCCCTGCTATTTTTTAACATATTGGTATCACATGCATCTATATTTTTACTAAGTGCCTTTTTAGTATCTTCATAGTTTAACATTCCTGCAACACCTTTACCTTTCAAATAAGGATTATTCTCATTAACAACTATCAGAACTGGTTCGTTATTATTATAAACAATCTTGTTGTTATTCTGAGATATGCACATTAAAGGGGCTTCTGATGTAATAAATGTGCTTGGGATTGCTGCGTTAAAATAGAAACATTTTAATTAAGAAAAATATTGTTGTAAATAATTTTTGGGTATATAAATGTGTTCAATGAATGAGAATAATAATACTTGCATAGTCTGTATTGGTATGTTATCCTGAAAATGAAGATGGCTTTATATCTTCAACTATAGGTCAACTAACTTATGATGGAGCAAATTATTTATAAGATGAAAATGGAGAAGAAACATGAGTTGTTTATGAATACTTTGAAATCAGTCTACTGGTACTTAAAATTTATTTGTGAGTTAATTGCTCTTAAAATAATCTTTGCCTCATTCTATATCATTTCTGCAGTCTAACGCGCTGCAGTCATGGACTGTGCGGCTGGTCCCAGCGGAGGTTCGAGTCCTCCCTCAGGCATGGGTGTGTGTGTTTGTCCTTAGGATAATTTAGGTTAAGTAGTGTGTAAACTTAGGGACTGATGACCTCAGCAGTTAAGTTCCATAAAATTTCACACACATTTGGACATTCTATACCATTTCTCTGTATTAATTTTGTGTCCGGTAGACACAAGAATATCTTCTAGTGCTTTTCTAACCACATTAAGCTTATCTGGATATTCTTTGTAGATTTCAAAACAATTAGAACTAGTTCTTCTCTACACAAATTATCTAACACAATAGATTTTGAGTTTATTCTTCAATTAAAATTTGATCTATTTCTATACTAGGTTCTGCCAAAGCTTCTACATAAATATTTTTTCTCTTCTCATTTTTTTCTTCAGTGGTGATGGGATTGGGTTGTTTGGAGAAGAGACCAAATAGTGAGGTCATCAGTCTCATCATATTATGGAAGGAAGTCAGCTGTGCCCTTTCAAAGGAACCATCCTGGCATTTTTTTGGGGCGATTTAGGGAAATCACAGAAAACCTAAATCAGGATGGCCAGACATGGAATTGAACTGTCCTCCTCCCAAATGTGACTCCAGTGTGCTAACCACTGCGCGACCACGCTTAGTATCAGTGGTGAAACCCGAAAGTGTCCAACAAAGCTGGACAGACTACTGAAATGAGTATTGTACACTTCCCTAGTTTTATCTGCACTGGATATGCCAAAATAATTATTAAACTGTTCTGCTAATTTATAATCTTTTCAATCATAATTCTGACATAAAATATTTTATCTGCTTTAGGTCTCCCATTGTTATAAGTAGACAGTCCTGCTGAAAGATAATTTTTAAGCAGTACAATGCCAACTTTGTAGTAATTTTTGTTAGCATAAAGTTTATATCTGGTAATGTAAATAGTCTGTTTTTTCTTCATCTCTATAATGCCAGTTCTAGGCATTCTTTATCTTTAGTTTTTCATTGTTGCTGTAGTTGTTGTTTGTTTTTGTTTTTTCTTCTTCTATTTTCAGTTTGGTCTCAATTTCTATAGCTTGTTGTTCAATAATTTTTTGAGACTGAATGACTTTATATTCTGCTGTGTACTTTATATTGTCTACCTATATCGACTCAAGGGTCATATAATATTTTCTAACTACTATTTTGATTATTCACCATCATTATAAATTATTTAAGATTATAAATAGATAACATAAGCCAAGTTATTTGTAGAAAAACACTTTTAATGCCAGATGATAACTCATCTTAATAAATGGAAAGTCATTCAGTGTAGTGGTATAATATTTTACTACTCCAAAATTAATAATTTTTATAGGAAAGTCCAATAATGTCTTTTTTATGACTATGACAATGTATATTGTTGTAAGAGGAAAACATTTGCATAACAGAAATCTTCATCAATAAAGCATAAGATATCATTCATATTCAATACATACTTTTCTTCAGCTAAAGGAAACCAAATAACCTTAAACCAAGTACCTAAATTTAGTTGGTAGCTGTACTTCCGAATAAATTCAAATTCATTAATCACAGTTGCTACAGCTTTGGATGTACTTGACATTGGCTCCATTTACAAGTAAATAAAATTTAACAAACAAAATATTCTAAATAAATTCGTATTCTAGAGCAAGAGGATCATTATATCTAATTTCAGTATAATCAGTGTCATAATTATTTAAAGACTGGACTAAATTTCTTCCCAGTTTTTGAACAATTTTCAGTTGATATGCTCATTCTGCCTGAATACCATAACGAATTCCTCTTCTTTTGTTTAACATTTTCAGGGATCAAATTACTGACCTGTGAAGTATCATATAAATAATATTAATAGAATAATTATATTTTGCTGTTCAAACAAGAGAAACTAAATTTAAGTATAATCAAGATTATAATTATTTTTTAATAATTTTGAAATCTTCAGAAGATATGCTCAGGTACTCTACAAAACTGTTCTGAATAATATATAAAGTATCATTTCTAACCAATACCTTTTTTCTGAACCATTTACTTAAATTTAGTTGATATTTGTTCTTCATAATTACCAACTGGAATTAGATAGTTTTTTATTTTCGTAATAAAAAAATAAAACGTATGCATGGTGAACTTACAGTGCCTAAAAATAGCGAATTCAAAGATAGAGCAAAAGAAATAGCATGGAGTGAATATTCTGAAATGACGAGAAAACAACTCATTTATCTCATCAACAACAACATCAGCAGCTAGATCAATAAACAGCAGAATTGTTCTGGAAAATACCTAAAAGCTGTAGCAAAAGATATGGGGACTACAGGATATTCTAGATTTAAAAAGACGAGTTATTTTATGAAATGAATATGATATTGCGAATAAGTGTTTCAAAGAGTTATGTAAATCACTTTCAACAACTGAATTGTATAAAACTGGATCTATTTAGTAAAAGTGCTGAAAGTCTATACAGATGTTATAAATTGTCTGAAGGGGATCCGATGACAAATTAAATAGAAGTAGAATATCATACCGAAATGTAGCTAAAAATTTCAAGATAGATTGAATATTTTATCAACTAAAAATTATCTGTTGATTTTGTAAGATTATTTCAAGGCAAATTAAACTGGGATATGTCATATCAAAAATTATTTGAAAATTTCACAACAGAATTCCAAGATAAAACTTATTAGGAAATGCTATCTCAATGATGTTCATTAAAAAATTCGTTAGAGAATTACAAAATATATTGGATTGGGGTATTGTATCAAAGAAGCGAAAATTGTATTTAAATTTTATTAGAGATTTTCAGATAAAGTAGACCATAGAAATATGTTATTTAATCTACAATTATTTGAAGAATTAGTTAGAGAATGTCACAACAAAGTAGAATTGGATGAAGTTTCAAGTAAACAAGTATTATTAGAAAATTTTATGAGAGAATTTTCAGATAGAATAAATTGGAGAACAATAGCAGTAACACAAGAATTATCTGAAGCTTTCAAGAGAGATTTTTAGAAATTGGGTTGATATGTCAAATGATCAAAAGATATAATAGTTTTCTATTAGAAATATTGTTGTGCATTTGAAGAAAGTCTCTCCAAGATACTTCCTTGATTTAAGCAATTGTCTTTGTCAACTATTTTAACCACATCTTATAAAATTTTAAGAATGTATAAAAGAAGGTACCTATGCTATTGTTATTTGTGAAAATAGTAGTTGCTGGTGGCAGCAGTAAATTAATAACTATATCAATGGTTTTGATTATTTGAATATTCAATCAAAAGCTGAAACATTGGCAACTGAAGCAGCCTTAGGGGTGCATCCAACTTAGGAGAATGGGGATGTATTCAGAAAAAATTAATGTTATTTCAATTAACACATAATCGTGAAATAAATGGTTAGTTAAGTGAAGTGACTATGAATTTCATGAATAGGTCTAGAAGTGATGTAACAGATGCATTTGGTAGCTATGAAACCAGCATGTACAAATGGTATAAGACAAATATAACATGTAATTATAAAGAAGTAAATGGTAGAAAAATTAGAAATAACAGAGATATCATTTCATTTACATAACAATACTCAGTGCCCTGTGATATAAGTAATACAAAACAATAGGTCAAAGGTGATTACATGAGTATGAGATATTTGGTCACTGATGTTCAAAGGATCTAGACAGAAAAGGTAATGTCTCAGGTCATCCTTTTCTTGCAAATATAAAAAAATGATCCAATAGAAAGACATACAGAGAAAGATGAGACATGGTACTTAAAGATAGATGAGAATACACTAAAACATCAAACAAATCGGTTCGAAGTTTTAGTTCACGAAATTGGTCATATATTAGGTTTGCTACATTCAGATAATGATGGAGCAGTAATGTATTCATACCAGAATGGTTCAAATTTAGAATTACCTCAAGATTATATTGATGCTATTGAAAGCTCATATGGAAAAATATCGATACCAATAGCATAGCCATCTATACTACCAAAAAGTGGTGAATATCATAATCTATACCTTAAACCTGATGTTTTGTTATTGGATGATACGTTTTGAACTTTTGTAGAAACATTTAAAAAAGTGTACAAACTGGATACAACTTGAATTTTACTGCATCTTGTATATCTTGGGATGCAATGCTAAAAATGACTGCATAACCACTAGAGTTTTTACATGATTATGGTATGATTCTTATGGTTGAGAAAGGAATAAGAGGAGATATGACTCAATGTTGTAAAAGACATGTGAATGAAAACAATCGCTATGTGAAAGCATATGATGTAAGAAAGGTATCAAATTGTTTAGCATATTTAGATGCAAACAATCTGTGTAGTTGTGGCTGTGAGTCAATATTTGCCATATAATGGATTTGAATGTAATGATCCTGATTCATTCAGTTCTACAAAAGTAAGTGAGGTATCAGACACTTCTCAAGTAGGATACATACTTGTAGTACATCTGTAATGTCCTAGAGAACTGCTTGATGTACACAGATACATCATTAGCTTCCAAAAATAAAATTGTGCCAGGAACTTAAAAAAGTTGTAGGCTAGTTTGGATTCCAAGTATAACTGTGTAGTTCACTACAGAAATTGTAAATGGTATCTGTTTCTAGGGGTGAGGGAAACAAAAATATAGAGTCTTAAAATTTAAATGATCTGATGATCTTAAAGGTGTAAATAGACCTGAAGACAGAAATGAAAGTGAAGAAAGATTTTTTGAAAGATTTATGTTAGTTAATAAAAAGTTCTTTGTTTGTGAAGGCAATGGAGAACATAACAAATAGAGTAAATATATACGGTTAATATCAGATGGCGACAAGTGAGATAAACATGTGAGAAAGCCAAGATTTAAAGGAAGAACAATATTTAGTGGAAATCTTGTTACCACACCCATGAATAAAACCAAACCCATACTTAAAAAAACCAATCTATGAATATACCTGGTATATCTAAAGAACTGATGTACGATTTTCATTGTAGAATTAGGAAACCAAAACATGTTGAAAAGATTGAGCTCCATTATCAAGACACAGTCAGCTGTTTATGTAACATACATACTAAATATTTTTATGAAGACAGGAAATCAGTGATTGTCGAATTTGATACTAGTGAATATCCAGCAGATAATACATACAGTATTCCACAGGTAAACAAGAAAGGTTTACGAAAAATGAAAGATAAGTGTAGTGCAAAAATAGTGTAAGGAAAAAAGATCAACAATACAGAACAATATAGAACTATGAACTTGATATTAAGAATTCATCATGAAATTTACTCAGTTGAGGTAAATACAAAAGCACAGGGCACACATGACTATAAGAGATATGTTTTGGACAATAAAACATATAATTTACCATATGGACATCATTCATTATTATCATAAGCAGTATGGTCTTCATCGTGTTTAAGAAATGAAATAGTAATAAAAAATTCTCCCTTATAAATGGAGGCTTTTCTCAAGAATCTCAATAAAGCTAGTAATTTCAGTTTGTTCAGAAAGTTATTGAGCTACATGTCAATTCTTTGTGTAACGTTATTGGCTGTGAAAACATGAGTAGTAGACATGGGGAGAAAATCTGTATGGACTTCAATAACGAGTTTAAGAGTGTTTTACCAAATAGTTAATTGAAATTAATAATTGAGTGGGATTTTTAATGTTTTGAAGATGGAAATGTTAAGCAGAGGTAAGATGGAATAAAGATACTTATAATAACAATGAATTTTCTGTTGTAGAGTTCGTAGTTTAACTTTTTATTTTTTTGTTGATATTTATAACAACAGCAGACAGTGTAGTCAGTGTATGTAAATAAAAAAAGTTGAAGCACTTCAATATACTTTTAGCTACTCAGTTCCAGCTTTTTTTAAACAATTAAAATTTTAAGAATAGAAAGCTTTATAACAAAATGAGTAAACCACAAATAAACACAGGGACAGTAGATATATTCTATAGGTTGAAGCTAAATTTTTAAGAGAAAAATTATTCATATAATTCCAAAGTAATACTGTGAAGACAAAAAGTAACACAAACAAACTTTATCTCTTTATCACCAAGAGACAACATTAACACTACACAATTACTTCATTTACAGTAGATGTTCAAATATGCTACGATTAGTTTACAAACAGAGGTTACACCAATGGGTCATGTTCTGGCAAACAAGGTCAAAGGCTGAAGTACTATTCTTAATTTGTATTGCTGCTGGTAGTTTGTGGGCAACCAGAGTCTCATTTGATTCAACAACGGTTTTGTAAATTAGACTGCACACTCTTGTCACACAAAGAAGCACATAAGGGTCATATCAGGAAATCGATAAGCCATGGTACAGGACCATCACTGCCAATCCAGTTTTCTGGAAACAGTTGGCTTAAGAATCAGCACACAGGACAAGTGAAATGTATCGACATCCCGTCATGCTGGAACCAAATCCATTGTCTTGTAGTGAGTGGCACGTCATCCAGCAACTCTGAAAATGCTGTGGCGAGGAAATTTTAGTAATTCCTGTCATTTAATGACCTAAGTAGGAGATGTGGCCCAGTTAAACGATCGTCAAGAACATCTGCTCATACTTTCACATAGAACCGCAGTTGATGAGCGCGAGGAAACAATGCATGTGGATTAACCGAACTCGAAAAATGCGAATTGTGGATATTGAAGACACTGTTCCAGGTGCCACACTGGACAGTATGGTCTGAGTAGATAATCATCTGGTTCTAGGTTGTGCATGCACGGTAAGTGAAATGGATTAAAAAATGCTCATGGATTACGCCCTTTACTGGATTAAAAAATTGTCACAGATAAGTATAAAATTAGAAAAAAATGTTAGGTTTGGTGCCCTGTGCCACCTCTCAGAGTTTGTTGGTTGAAATTATTTTCTCCATGTATACAAACAAATATGGTAATTATATGCAATGAGTGAAAATATAAAAATAAAATAATAAGGAGGGAGGAAATACACTACTAAAAATTTGTTATATGTGGTGCTGCCACCATTGCCAGTGCATATCAAGTTACCACTGGTATGAACTGTATGCAAACAAAGGTACCCATGCTTACCAAGATATGCGAAAAGTTTTGTTTGGCGACTGTACATTCTGCAGTATTACTTTACCAAGCTATATAAATTAGCTAATTATATTAATACTTTAAGACAACTGTTGGTCATTTTGTTACATGTCATATATTTTCTCTTTAGTCTAACAGTATGAATACCTGTATTTATTTTCAACAATTAAAAGTGTAACTGATGAAGAGAAAACTTTGAGTATCACTGTTAACCTCGAAGTTGTGGGCATGGATGCTAACGAGCATTCCAGTGCAATGTCATTTACATACTCAAAAACAATCTACAGAAAATTTATTTATGACTTTCTCTTTAGACTACTACATATACTCGTATATTTCGCTGACTGCGGTGTATTGGAACCTCAAGAACAATAAATTAACATAAAAAACGAATAATGAGAATAATACGAAGAAATTCAATAAGTAACGCAACACATTTTTTTCTTCTCGGACAGTTACGGTTGAAAAATGTAAATTTTTTGTGCAACATCGTGGAATACTCCGGGTTAAGCCACTGTAGTATGATAAAGTTCCGTTAGGTGGCGGTGGGCTACGTAGCCTTCTGAATGGCGTCTGTAACGGAAGTGCGTTGCAGGCAGAGCTGTCATTGAGTTTATTGTGGCGGTAAACCAGAGCGTCGCAGATATTTATAGGCGCTTGCAGAACGTATACAGAAACCTAGCAGTGAACGCAAGTAAGGTGAGTCGCTGGGTGAAGCGACCTTGTTGATAGCAAGAAGATGGCGCAAATCTGTCCGATCTCCCGTGAGTGTGGCGGCAGCCGCCGAGCCGAGAGGAAGCGCAACAGAGCAGCACCACCACTTGTGTGATAAACTGTAAATAAATTTAGTCTTTGTTTTTCGTTCTCGTGCTTCTGCTAAGGAGTGAATTGTACGTGTGTATTTTACTGTGTAGACTAGTGGTCAGCAAAGTAATCGTAGTTTTTGTTTTTTGCGTAAGTCTTGAGAATGTCCTTGTGTAGTCCGGATTCCTAATGTAAATTTTCCGTGTAGAGAAATTTATTTCTGTTTAATAGCTTGCGGTCGCAGAATTCAGTGAGAAATCTGCACACCAACTTTCAGTCTTACTTTCTTCTCCTTTGATATATTTTCAAACTCTGTAGCGCCATTTGGGACCATATATCTATTTTATACACAGTACGATATGGCTTGTGGTGAACGGACAAGGAGAGTTGGCTGCTGTCCGTAAATAGCTGGAACCTGCGTTGGCTACCGTCCGCAAGCTTCTAGCTAATGCTCGAAGTTGCGGTGACGTCGGGGCGACTTCTGGTGTCACTGGAATCCCTTGGTGGCACGGACGTCACTGCAACTTCCGATGCGCAACATCTGACCGGTCCATCCTCACTCCAGAGTGGGTGGCAGACAGTGGTGGGTTCGCGTGTGACTGGGAGGAAGGCGAAAGAGGGAGCAGGCCGTGCGGCTGGCTCCCTACGTCTTAGAAACAGATACGAGGTACTTCCCAGTGTTGATCATAACTCTCAGCCAGCACGGGATGCTTCTTCTGTTGGGCCAGCGGTCGATTTTCCTGCCCAGTCCGGACAAGTACAGAGGGTGGGTATGCAGGTCATTGGGAGCTCCAATGTTAGGCGGTTGATGGAGCCCCTCAGGGAGATAGCAGGCAAGGCGAGAAAGAATTCCAGTGTGCATTCGGTGTGTTTGCCGGAAGGTCTCACTCGTGACATGGTCCTGCTGGCGGCTATTGAGAGCACTGAGTGCAACCGGCTGTATGTAGTGGCACATGTCGGCACAAATGATGCCTCCCGCTCGGGTTCTGAGACCATCCTCTGCTCCTTTCGGCGGCTGGCTGATTTGGTGAAGGATACTAGTAACGCATGCGTGGTGCAGGCTAAGCTGTCTGTTTGTAGCATCGTACCCAGGGTTGATCGCGGTCCTCTGGTTTGGAGCAGAGTGGAACGTCTAAACCAGAGGCTCAGACGGCTCTGCGACGGTATCGGATGCGAATTTATCGACCTCTGCTATCGGGTGCAGAACTGTCGGGTTCCCCTTAATAGGCCAGGCGTGCACTACACGCAGGAAGTGGCTACTAGGTTAGTGGAGTACGTGTGGCGTGCACATGGGGCCTTTTTAGGTTAGAGGATCCCTACCTTGGGAGTAAATACGATTTTCCTGTTAAATCAGCCACAGCGACCTCAGAGAATCTTGGTCCTCACAGATCAGAGATAGAAAAGTTTAATATGATTTTAGTAAACTACAGGAGCACCCAAGGGAAGGTCCCAGAATTAGTAACACCTATTGAAGGTTATAATGCATAGATGGTATTGGGAACAGAAAGCGGGTTGAAGCCAGACGTCAATGAAAACGAAATCCTAAGTTGATGGAGCCCCTCAGGGAGATAGCAGGCAAGGCGAGAAAGAATTCCAGTGTGCATTCGGTGTGTTTGTCGGAAGGTCTCATTCATGACATGGTCCTGCTGGCGGCTATTGAGAGCACTGAGTGCAACCGGCTGCATGTAGTGGCACATGTCGGCACAAATGATGCCTCCCGCTCGGGTTGATCGTAAGGATAGGTCAGTCGCCAATGGTGACGGCGTGTTAATTGCAGTAAAAAATTCGATAAAATCTAGCGAGGTTATCATGGATTCCGAGTGTGAATTAATCTGGATGAAATTGAGTATCAAAGAACGGCCAAAATGGTGATCGGATGATTTTATAGACCACCTGGGTCAGAATCTGTAGTTGTAAATAGCTTCAGACAGAACTTTCAGAATTTCATTAGTAATTCTCCTGATCATGCCGTTGTAACAGGCGGTGACTTCAACTTGCCAGGTATAGATTGGAAGTGTTATGCCATCAAAACTGGTGCTAGAGACAGGGAATCGTGTAGCATTGTTCTGGATGTCCTGTCCGAAAATTACCTTGAGCAGATAGTTTGAGAACCAACTCGTAAGGGTAACGTCTTAGACCTGAACGTAAATAAATGTAACATATTGCGCATACATAGGAAAAGAAATCCACTACTGAACAGCTACACTATTGATGACAAACAGCTTGAGACAGAGTCTGCCGTCTATCCAGAGCGACCTTAAGTGGAATGACCATATAAAACAGATAGTGGGAAAAGCAGACACAAGACTCAGGTTCATCGGAAGAATCTTAAGATGTAACTCATCTACGTAAGAAGTGGCTTATAAGGCGCTTGTTCGCCCGATTCATGAGTATTGTTCATCTATCTAGGATCCCTATCGGATAGGACTGATACAGGAGATAGAGAAGATCCAACAAAGAGTGGAGCGTTTCGTCAAGGGATCGTTAAGGTGGCGAGAGAGCGTTACGGAGAAGCTAAACAAACTCCACTGGCAAAAGTTACAAGAGAGACGTGGTGCATCACGGAGAGATTTACTACTGAAATTTCGGGACAGCACTTTTCAGGAGGAGTCAGATAACATATTACTCCCCCGTCCCCCCTTTCGTCACATACATCTCGCGTATTGACCATGAGGAGAAAATTAGAGAAATTAGAGGCAATACAGAGGCTTACCGACAGTCACACGTTCCCACGCACTATTCGCGAGTGGAACATGGTTGGAGGGATCAGTTAGTGGTACCGGAAGTACCCTCCGCCACACACAATTCGGTGGCTTACGGAGTATGATGTAGATGTAGATGCCGAATGCCGTACAAAGGTGTGACTCATGGAACGTGTGGATATTCTCATTTGAGATGACCGACAGTTAACAGTCAACCAACACGCTGCATTACTGGACGTCTCCGTTGGCGGTGCTGATTCACTCGTCCACTAGTTGGGGCACTCAAAGGTGTGAGCCCACTGAGTTCCACGCACCAAACAAAAGACCTTAACGACCAATGAAGGACCATCTGTGCGGAACTGTTTGCGTGTGACAATTTTTGGTTTGTCATCGACACAGGTGATTGAGATCCTTGGGCTAGCAGGACAGAGCGGATGAGATTATATATGTGGAAAGGGGCCAAAATAAGTTACTGTCGGTTGCACTCAACATATAAACTTTATTTGTTTAAACACACAATCACACAAGCAAGAATCAAAAACTCTCAAGGTTTTAACGAAAGACCGCCATTGATTGAATTTAGATCGGCTGATGGCCACATAGAAAATCCAAGGCAAAAGGTCTAATCACGGAATTGAGGTACAGGAGTTCTTCAGGAGGTTTTACTTCTTTAGAAAGAAATTCTTTTATCTTCAATATAAATAGGCTGAAAGCCTTAGCTTAAAATTTTCCCATAGAACTCGGCTGAAGGCCACACCTTAATCAAAGCTTAAGGGCAAGACAAAGATTTTCAATGTTTAGTCTAAATAGTCTGAAACTCGGCTGAAGGCCGCATATCAACAAAATAATTTAAAAGCGTAAGGCCTAGGAAGAACAGCTTTGAATCTGAAAAGGCTGAAGGCCTTATCTTAAAATATTTCGTGTAAAACTCAGTTGAAGGCCTCATACTAAAGAATAACAATCTTATGACTTAAGGGCAAGACAAGTATTTTGAATTTTTAATGTAAGAGAAGTAAAACTCTGCTGAAGGCCACACATCATGCAGAAAATAATTTTGCATCTACAGGCCTACAGGGAAGAGCTTCTAAATTTCAACTAAAATAGGCTAAAGGCCTGATCCTAAAATGCTTCACATAAAAGTCGGATGAAGGCCACATACGAAACCCAAACAATCTCACGGCTTAAAGCCCAGACAAAGAATTTTCCAATTTTTAATTTATGCTAGCTTAAGGCCACACAGAAACTAGGAAATATTTCCTACGGCTTAAGGCTTAGACAAAATTTTTCAACTTTTGATTTGAAAAAGCTGAAAACTCGGCTGAATGCCACATACCAGCCTGAAACAAATTTACAGCTTAAGGCCTAGACGCAAGAAATTTTAAATTTTAAATTTGAAAGACTGAAACTCGGCTGAAGGCACCATACCAAACAAGAAACCTTTTTTTTTACCGCTCATGGCCTAAAAAGAGCCTTGCATTTTTAATGAGCTAAAACTCGGCTGAAGGCCACGCAGAGTACTTAAGACTGAAATGGAAATCAGTATGTAGCCCGCAGCTCGTTGTCGTGCGGTAGCGTTCTCGCTTCCGGCGCCCGGGTTCCCGGGTTCGATTCCCGGCGGGGTCAGGGATTTTCTCTGCCTCTTGATGACTGGGTGTTGTGTGATGTCCTTAGGTTAGTTAGGTTTAAGTAGTTCTAAGTTCTAGGGGACTTATGACCTAAGATGTTGAGTCCCATAGTGCTCAGAGCCATTTGAACCATTTGAAGGTAACACTAACGCATGTCTAGGTGAGACAGGCAGCCAGACCGACAGCTTCTTAATCGGAAGGCAACCCAACCGAAAGACGGCCGACAAACCAACAAACAAGATCAGTTTTGCTCCGCCCGACCAGCAAAACGACAACAAGATGTCAATATCACCTCAGAAGTTAAGTCCCATAGTGCTCGGAGCCATTTTTTTGTCGATATCATCACCTTCTGGATACTGGTACCAAATCCAGCCAAATCAGAATAAACGCCCAAAACTACCAACAACACCTCAGCTGTCGAACTACACGCCATGCTGGACAGCACCAACACGACGAGGAAAATACATTGGCGAAAACTACGTCAACGACCAGGGCAACTAACCGGAACGTCAAGGGTCTCAAAGCAGAAGATACAGCTGGTAAGCTTCATTAATGAAGGAATGAATTAAATTAAATTAAAAGCCACACAGGAAGGTGGCTGCAATTCCAGCCGACTTCAATGCACACACGTTGTTGCTCGCGGGAAACTCCCAGAAAGCGACAACCAGGATCAAACGAAGAGATGTGATAGCAGTTGAGGCTTGATAGTAGGCTAAATGAGCATTCAACTTTAGTGTCCAGGACCGGTGGGCGACGAACTTCGTAACTCTCGCAAGTAGCGCCTCACAACTCCAACAGCGCGTGCGCGCCGCCAGCGGTTCTGGCGTGACTATGCGCCACGGAGACTTCCTCGCTGCTCTGCCTCAACCAACCGACTGCCACACACAGTACACTCGGAAAATATATCCGCCACACCAAAGATAGTACAGCAGTACTGTTATCGATACACGCTGCTGCTGCCACTCACAGAGAGAAGACAGCAACGTTATGGCGGTAACCAAAGGAGAAATAAGACTGTAACCAATGATAAAAAAACGTGAGCCAGCCACGGCTCAGTGATGAAATATGAGTTGGTTACTTCGAACTGGAAACAAAACTGCAGCCTGTACACTGACACCACACCACCTCCCTTGTGAAGAACAAGTTCAAAGCCACACACTCAGTCGGTAAAGTCATGTTGACCATCATCTGGGATCCTGAAGCGGTTATTCTGTTTGAAGTCCTGCCACATAGCGCAACCATCAACTGTGAAGTGTATTGTGCTACCTTCAGGAAACTGAAGAAACGACTTCAGCGTTCTAGTCGCCACAAAAGTGCAAAAGAACTTCACCTTCTCCATGACAACGCAAGATCTCACACAAATCTGCGCGCCCCAAGAGGAGCTCACAGAACTTCGTTGTACTGTTCTTCCTTATCCTTCGGTGTCTTAATTTAATAAAATTAATATTCATTACGTTTGATAGTGATATAATTATAATTTTGATCATTTCAGGGGGTACACACAAGATCTTGCATTTTCAGACTTCCACCTGGTGGCCCAATGAAGGATGCTCTCCATGGGATAGGAATGGGGAGGTAACTGATGCAGCAAGAAGTTGGTTTCGACGTCGACCAGTAGATTCATGCCTTGTAGGAATACAGTGTCTCCCAGTAACGTGGCGTAAGATTGTGTTGAAAAGTAGGGTTTTGTAAAGAAAAGAGCTGGGAATATAAGATGTACTGAAATCCTGAACAAAACCTACCTGTTTTCAGAAAGTAAATGTGTCACCTTACTTTCTGAGCTCTCCTCATAGTTGGTGTTTGTCCACAGGTATTCTAAAGCCCATCCGCAACAGTTAGACATTTTCATTAGATCTTGGAAAATGTAGTGGAGGTATCTGAACAGTTTTAATTTTTTGAAAGATGGCCGGCCGGAGTGGCCGAGTGGTTCTAGGCGCTACAGCCTGGAACCATTCGACCACTACGGTCTCAGGTTCGAATCCTGCCTCGGGCATGGATGTGTATGATGTCCTTAGGGTAGTTAGGTTTAAGTAGTTCTAAGTTCTAGGGGACTGATGATCTCAAAAGTTAAGTCCCGTAGTGCTCAGAGCCATTTGAACCATTTTTGAAAGATGATATGAAATTAAAGCGGTGGAAATGCTGCTAATAACTGTTGTTTAGTCGTCTACCTACATCAGAGTGATGTGAGCAGACGCCGGTTAATAAATGGACGTGTTACTTGAGCGCCAAATTCCGTAGCAGCCAAAAAGAAAGACGACGCGCCAAACTACTTTGTACGGGCCTGCGGAGGAGGCAGGCGCGCCGGGCGAAGTAATGAAAACAGGCGTGGCCGGTCATTACGGGCGCTGGGCGGAGGCCGGCGGCGGCAGGCCGCGTGGTGGGCGTGGCCGCTAATCTCTGACAGGGGCGCCGCCGCTGCAGTTCCGCGAGCCACACCTGCCGTCAGGCAGCCTAGTCGCAGGCTTCTCCCTGATCGACGGTAACAACACTGTTAATGGCTACAACACTCGCAGCAGCGGCGCAGAGCTGTGAATATAGTGCGCAAGCTATCCACTTCAACACTGAAACTGTCTATATTTGCCTACGAAAAGCAGGTGTGTACTTCCTGCTGTCGTACTCAGATACACTAATGGGCATTAAAATTGTTACACCAAGAAGAAATGCAGATGATAAACTGGTATTCATTGGACAAATATATTATACTAGAACTGACATGTGATTACATTTTCACGCAGTTTGGGTGCATAGGTCCTGAGAAATCAGTACCCAGAGCAACCACCTCTGGCCGTAATAACGGCCTTGATATGTGTGGGCATTGAGTCAAACAGAGCATGGATGGCGTATACAGGTACAGCTGCCCATGCAGCTTCAATACGATACAACAGTTCATCGAGTGTAGTGACTGGCGTATTGTGATGAGCCAGTTGCTCGGCCACCATTGACCAGATGTTTTCAATTGGTGAGAGATGTGGAGAATGTGCTGGCCAGGGCAGCAGTCGAACATTTTCTGTATCCAGAATGGCCCGTATAGGACGTGAAGTATGCAGTCGTGCATTATCCTGCTGAAATGTAGGGTTTCGCAGGGATCGAATGAAGGGTACACCCACAGGTCATAACACATCTGAAATATAATGTCCAGTGTTCAAAGTGCCGTCAATGCGAACAAGAGGTGACCGAGACGTGTAACCAAAGGCACCCCGTACCATCACGCCGCGTTATACGCCGTATGGCGATGACGAATACACGCTTCCAATGTGGGTTCACCGCGATGTCGCAAACACGGATGCGACCATCATGATGCTGTAAACAGAACCTGGATCGATCCGAAAAAATTACGTTTTCCATTCGTGCACCCAGGTTCGTCGTTGAGTACACCATCGCAGGCGCTCCTGTCTGTGATGCAGCGTCAATGGTAACAGCAGCCATCGTCTCCGAGCTGATAGTCCATGCAGCTGCAAACTTCGTCGAACTGTTCGTGCAGATGGTTGTTGTCTTGCAAACGTCCCCATCTGTTGACTCAGGGATCGAGACGTGGCTGCACGATCCGTTACAGCCATGCGGATAAGATGCCAGTCATCTCGACTGCTAGTGATACGAGGCCATTGGGATCCAACACGGCATTCCGTATTACCCTCCTGAATCCACCGATTCCATATTCTGCAAAAAGTAGTGTGATGTGTAGTGAGTTCGTGCTGTGTCCACTGCACTCTTGCCTCTAACATAGCTGAACAGCGCCTGTCATTGACGAACAGAATTGGAAGACTACACTGACGTGACAACAGTTATGACGCACCCCCCCCCCCATTCCGTGTCGGAACTTCTTTTGCCGCGTGCAGTGCGGCAGATCGACGTGGTACAGACTCAACAAGTCATAGGAACTCACCTACAGAATAATGCGCCATGATGCCCCTATAGCTGTCCATACTTGCGAAAACGTTATTAGGGGAGGATTTTGTACTCGGAACTGACTTCTTGATAACGTCCCATAAGTATTCGATGGGATTCATGTCGGGCAACGTGTATGGCCGTATCATTCACTTGAATTATGGAAAATGTTCTTCAAACCTATCGCGAACAGTTGTGGTCCAGTGACATCTCACATTGTTATCCATAAAAATTAAGTCCATGATAGGCAACAAATGATCTCCAAGTAGCCGAACATAACCATTTTCAATCAATGTTGTCAGTTGGACCAATGGACGCAGTCTATTCTATGTAAGCACAGCCTACACCATTATGGAGCCGCTACCAGCTTGCACAGTGCTTTGTTGCCAACTTGGGCCCATGGCCCTAACCTACCATCAGCACTTGGTAACTGAAATCGGGACTCATTTGGCAAGGCCACGTTTTTCCAGTCGACTAGGGTCCAACCGATACGGTCACGAGCCCAGGAGATGTGCTGCAGACGATGTCGTGCTGTTAGCAAAGGCACTCGCGTCGGTCGTCTGCTGCCACAGCCCATTAACACCAGATTTCGCCACACTGTACTAGCGGATACGTTCGTCCCACATTGATTCCTGCGGCTATTTCGCAAAGTGTTGCTTGTCTGTTAGTGGTGACAACCCTACGAAAACGCCTGTGCTCTCGGTCGTTAAGTGAAGGCCGTCGGCCACTACGTAGTCCGTGGTGAGAGGCAATGCCTAAAATTTGGTATTGTCTGCATAATCTTCACACTGTACATCTCGGAATATTGAATTCACTAACGATATCCGAAATAGAATGTCCTATGTATCTAGCTCCAAACACCATTCCGCGTCCAAAGGCTGTTAATTTCCGCCGTGCGGCCATAATCAGGTCGGGAACCAATTACACATGAATAACCTGAGTACAAATGATAGCTCCGCCAATGCAGTGCTCTTTTATACCTTGTGTGAGTGACACAACCGCCATCTGTGTATGTCATGTCGTTGTCCCATACTTTGTCATCTCAGTGTATAAACCATCAGTCCATAATGGTTAGGAACTGGGGTAATAAAATACAGCGGAAAGGTTCAAGATTGTGGTGTTAATGCCTCAGGTGTTTCTCCACTCCTCCCCCCACCAGCCTACTTAACTACAAGACAGAACGTTCATAGAACCATGAGAAACTGTCAGAAAAGCCATTATTTGAAACGTTGTTCTACTCGCGCTTATCACAGGCTTGAACGCCGTCGGTTACATCGTCAAAGCGTTGGCCCCCACGTAAATTTCTCACTTTTTCTGCATGTTCGTATTGATAACACCAATGTCGTTTCACTGATGACTTCTTTCGAGGCTTCTTTATTCACACTATGCCTCAGTGTGAAGTGAATTAGTCTTAAAACCTACAAGAAAATTGTTATTTTGAAAATGTCTAAAAATAAATTCTGAAAGCAGTCCAAAAAATGGTTCAAAAGGTTCTGAGCACTATGCGATTTAACTTCTGAGGTCATCAGTCACCTAGAACTTAGAACTAATTAAACCTAACTAACCAAAGGACATCACACACATCCATGCCCGAGGCAGGATTCGAACCTTCGACCGTAGCGGTCGCTCGGCTCCAGACTGTAGCGCCCAGAACCGCACAGCCACTCCGGCCGGCTGAAAGCAGTCCTTTATAACTCACAGGCGACAGTATTTTCTTGCCTTCCTGGTTACCTGTTAACGTACTGTCATTGATTTTACGTTGTCCTTGTCTTCTAATTTTCTGTAGTAAATTAGTTACTGGTGATGACACTGGATAACCGTTGATCGCTGAAACTTGTTTTATAATAGCGATTTCTTTGTTCCTCTCATATTCGCTTGGTGGTAGTTTTAATAAGATATTAATCATAGACCGAAAATACATCATCTTAATTCTGCCAGGGTGCCAATGCCTGGAATCAATAATAAAGCCTGAATATGTCTGTGTTCTACATACGCTAAGACGGTGTTGGCACGCCTGTGTCAGCCGCTGTGACCGAGCGGTTCTAGGCGCTTCAGACAGTGAACTGCGCTGCTGCTACGGTCGCAGGTTCGAATCCTGCTTCGGGCATGGATGTGTGATGTCCTTAGGTTAGTTAGGTTTAAGTAGTTCTAAGTCTAGGGGACTGATGCTCCCTGGGCTTACTTCCTGCCACGCCCAGAAAAGCTTATCGCTATGACGTCAGGGGCCTGTTTATCTCGCTCGTGAGGCAACAGCATGCTCATTCGACTTGAGGCAGCCGCACGCAGCACACAGCCATGCCCAACCGGAGGAGAAGATGTGTTCGTCGTTCAAGACTCCCTGTGTATAAGACTGTTAGTAGCTTTGATATGACACCTAATGAAGTTGGTCAACAATAACTTCTTACAGGACCTCTTACCTTTGTTGGTTGTAAGATTAATTTTTCTTGCACCACAAATGAGGTTGTCACTGGTAATTCATGGATGACTTTGGCTATAGTTAGGGGAAACGATAAACCTCTAGCTGGCCTTGAATCTTATTATGACAGAGTCCCATAGTGCTTACAAGGGAACATCCCCGTCGCACCCCCCTCAGATTTAGTTATAAGTTGGCACAATGGATAGGCCTTGAAAAACTGAACACAGATCAATCGAGAAAACAGGAAGAAGTTGTGTGGAACTATGAAAAAATAAGCAAAATATACAAACTGGGTCGTCCATGTGTAAGATAGGCAATATTAAGGGCGATGTGAGGTGAGGAGCGCCGTGGTCCCGTGGTTAGCGTGAACAGCTGCGGAACGAGAGGTCCTTGGTACAAATCTGCCCTCCACTGAAAATTTTGCTTTCTTTATTTTCGCAAAGTTATGATCTGTCCGTTCATTGACGTCTCTGTTCACTGTAATAAGTTTAGTGTCTGTGTTTTGCGACCGCACCGCAAAACCGTGTGATTAGTTGACGAAAGGACGTGCCTCTCCAATGGGAACCGAAAACATTTGATCGCAAGGTCATAGGTCAACCGATTCCTCCACAGGAAAACACGTCTGATATTTTGTATACGACACTGGTGACAGCATGTGCGTCACATGACAGGAATATGTTGTCGATCCACCTAACTAGTACACATGGCGAATGGGTGAAAAGTTTCTTCTACCTTGCCCGATTTAGGTTTTCTTGTGGATGTAATAATCACTCCAAAAAAAGTGATGAAAACATAAGAGTTTTTCACATAAACTGAAAATAAAGAGTTAAAATTTTCGGTCGAGGGACGATTTGAACCAAGGACCTCTCGTTCCGCAGCTGTTCACGCTAACCACGAGACCACGGCGCTCCTCGCCTCACATCGCCCTTAATATTGCCTATCTTACACATGGACGACCCAGTTTGTATATTTTGCTTATTTTTTCATAGTTCCACACAACTTCTTCCCGTTTTCTCGATCGATCTGTGTTCAGTTTTTCAAGGCCTATCCACTGTGCCAAATTATAACTAAATCTGAGGGGGGTGCGATGGGGATGTTCCCTTGTTAGCGGCACTTGAACCATTTTAGCACGACTGTCTTGTAACTGTAACGAGGTAGTTGATGGCAGCTATATTTTGTGTTCAACTGTAAACTAATTTTTGGGTGAACAGCACTAATTGTCTCCGCTGAGTCACATACATCGCTTTGATCGCCTATAACTAACAAAATGTCGTCTCCCACGTGGTGGTAATGGTAGAGAACTTTGCTGGCCACTGCAGGGCTGTTAGTGAATGCTAGAGCCATGCCATGAGAGCTTGTTGAGAGTACACGTGAGTTATGAGCGGCCTGCCAGCTATTTCTTCTTCTATATTCCCATGAGAAGGAAACCAAAATCGGCCCATAATGAGGCAGGTCTATTACTCACTTAATAACATAACTACGTTAGACAAGTCTGGAGGCGCTGAAGCTGTATTGAAGTGTGGTATGTGTTATTATCCAGAAGAAACGAGAACGGTAATGGAACGGGTACGGACTCAAAAAGCTTTACAGAAGTTAAAATGTTTGCATATCTGTCCGTAGCGTGCAGGAACAGAGGGTACCGGATAAATAAAAGCTTCTAGCATACTGTAGGTGATTGCGGTCATTTGTTGACATCCTTGGAATCGCAGAACTGGGTGATATTTTCTTTATTGATGTACATCTACGTCATCTAAATGAATTCTCTACACGTCGCCTGACGATTTGTGGTGGAGGGTACTTGGGGTACCACTAAATGGTCCAATTTTCCTTGTGCCACTGCCGTGGCGCGTGTCAAGAATGATCGTCCGTAAACCGCTGTATCAGCTCTACTTTCTCGAATTTTTCCATGATGGTAATTTCGCGAGATGTATGTGGGAAGAAGCAGCATGTCGTCGACTTTTTCCGGGAAGTAATCTCTATAAATTTCAGTTGTAAACATCTTCGAGATGCTCAAGGCCTCTCTTGTAACGTCTGGCACCGTAGTTTGTGAAATCAGTGATGAGGCGTGGTGTCACCTTAGTGGATACACGAATAGTCAAAATAAAGGAATTTGGTCACCCGAAAACCCTCATATGTTTCCAGAACTCACCTTATGCTGTCTGAAAACTGTGTTGTGCTGCATCACATCGTCGAATAGTGTACCCCTCCTTCGTCTAAAACTAGAGTAAAAAGTGTTGTGTAACAGGATGTCATTATGCAGCTTACGTCGCTTCTTGTGGCAGATGGACCTTATAGTTGAGTGCTGCATAACAGTGTCACTTCTCACAGATCTAATGAAAAACGTCGTTAGTGAACTTTTAAGAGATTGAACAGTCTTTAACGGAATAAAACCACACTTTCTCCCTATTTATAGTTTCCAGGCTTTTTCCTGTGGGGCAACCTGAAGGAAGGATCTGCGGAGGCACACCGTGGAGAAACCAAAAAGTATCATAACAACCAGTATTTACAACATCAGTGACAACGTGCTATACACAGTGGCCCCAGGTATTGTGAAACAAAAACAGATAAGTGCGTTAGTAACTGAACAGGTGTCCCCCCATCCCATCCCTCTTTCTCTCAACAAGCACCTTAGAAGTACAGTGTATACTATTAAATATGATTGTCAAAAAATGGATCATCTTCAGCAATTTGTACCCACACTGCGTTGCCAGAGATGAAAATTCTAAAACTAACTGAGATAGAACCCTTTTTTTTTCTCTTTATTGTGATTTCTGTAGGCGCCCCGGTGGTCCCGGTCGCCTACGGTAGACTGGATGGCCGAGCGGTGACCTCTCCAGTTGTGAGGATGCTAGGAAATGGCTGTGGAAGCATCAGAAACGCCTAAGAAACATTATTGATTCATTACACCTTTATTGCTGCCGAGTACAATGTGGCTTGGTGATATCAACGACCTTCTCCGAGTCCTTGCTGACTCCTAGCGATAACACCAGATCCGGGCCGCACAGTCTTGTTAGCGCAGCGCCACGTGCTGTGACGTAGCGGAGGAATGTCCTTACTTCGGCTGCGCGTGGCTGGCGGCGTCCGGCGGGCCAGTTATCTCGATGGTGGCCAGCAGGTGGCTCCGGGTTGGAGTCCCGGCGCAGTCGGCACGAGAGGCGTTCTCGTAGTGCGGAGTGTACTCTGTCCCACCCCGTCTTCTTCCCTGCTCTTCCTGGTAACTCGTCTGCGGTGGATAGACGGAACGGGCTGCAGGCCCCCAGCGTCGTCAGCTCACCCGGTTGTGATGGCGGATGCACAGGGCCTAGGCCCCGCACGATCTCGACGACGGCTCACTGATGTGGTCAGCATGGGCGGCGAGCGAGTCTGCCACGATGGCTGCTAATCCTGGGTTGATGATTGACAGTGGCAGGAGAGAGGACCAGAGCTGGTACAGTCCCCTCACGTCTGCTGCTGGATGGGCTACCCTTACTGCAACATCTTCTTAATAAAGATTAACATGTCGATCACCGAGCTGAGCGCTATGCACTGACCCAGTACACATCTAACTGCAAGTCTAACTGCGAGTGCGAATGCCTTGTTGCTATCAAAGCTGGCGTATTTGAAGGAAGCACGAGCTACGTCCTGACATCATGCTCGTTTGTAATGAACGCATTCGTTCCACTTATACTGCTGATCCATCTGTCGTACTCGCCCCTTAGGTGTTCTTGCGACAGAGTTACGTGTTGTTACAACAGACTTACGCGAAGATGCGAAATGCAGTACAGCTGACGCTATACCTCTGTCTTCCACTCTACGAAAGTCTCCGTCTAACACAAACCCGCGTGCTAAGCAATTCTCCCTCGCCTGTTGTGTGTAACCAGGCCATTGCCCCTGCGTGACGACACATTCCGACGTATGTGCAATCCTCTTACCTCAACTGCCTCTGGCTCTCGGCACAGGCAACGAAACTTTGACAATATTCCACGTTTCCAACACTTTACTATTCCGTGACACTACATTTCATTCCCCTGCCCCATATAGGCAGGGTAGGGCTGTCAGCGGCACAATCCGCCACTCTTCAGCCGAGTGACATGGCAAATAATACGAGAGTAAAATGTACATATAAGGCGATAAGAAAGGGGGACATAAGAGTAAGGGGAGATAATGGAGGTAAAAATACACTGATATGGAGATGTTCATGGGGGGGACAATTAAAAAAGTCGACATAAAGTTAAAAAAGACACAGTTGGCGATTCTTAAAACACAAAGAAGACATTGAGGGCACACGCACAGGTTAAAAGTCGGCCACAGTATTAAAAACACTCCAGAACAACACACTTTAAACCCACTTGGAGCACACACGATGAAGAATAAAACTACCAGGTGGGACCTGCCGAGGGAGAGGCCAGAGATGATGGAGATCGGATCCTCAACCTCTGGTGCTTTATTCTAACAGCTTCTGGCAACCCTTACGTCTGCAAATAAATACGTGTTCACTTATTCCAATGAATTGATTTTTTATTCGAAACATTATTTTAAAACCATTCCACTTTATGGCAAAAATAGTACGTTTTATTTGGAACGCCGCACTCGTCTGTAAAGCCCTCAGTCCTTTTTTAATTGTGCCCCACGTAAACAGAACAAACGACAAAGAGACGGATGCGGTATCCGCCAGCGCCTTTCATTCCTCTCCAACCGCGGAGAGCCGAGGCTCACTTTGTTTCGGAATACTCCAGGACGACTCTCGAAGCAACACTGCAAGAAAATTTGACATGTTTTTGCAGACAGCGGTGGCGGCGTCGCCGGCGCAAGCTCTCAGGTGTTTAATTACAGATACAAAAAGCAGGCAGCGCTCACTCGTCCCGTTTTGCCGGCAATTCAAAGCAAAGTTTATTCAGCCAGAGTTCCAGATGGCGAACAGAGCACAAAGCGCGCACCAGGGAATAACTTTTTCCTGCTCTTCTGTGCCCGGCAGCTCGGCGTTACGCCGCGGGAGGCGGCGCCGGTGGCGGCCGTGCTGAGAGCAGGGCAGGAAAAAAGAAAGGGAAGAGATCGATTGCGCGCCCCAAGTAATTGGACAAAGTTTGGCGGCGGCACGGCGCGGCGCGGTGCCGCGGTCGAAACGGGACGGGACGGGGCGGACATTCGGCCCTGCTGTCCGCTGCCGGGGAAGCTCCGGCTGGCCACAGTGGAGCACAACAAGGGGGCGGCGAGTGGGGCCCCCCTCGCTCCGCCGCGTCTGTCTAAGGACGTCGCCGTCTCCACCAGAGTAGCTGTCGTCAACACAAGGAGGTTCACAGCCGTCGCCTCGAACTGTAGGAGATCGCACAAGGGAGTGTCCTGGTGGGGCACGTTCATCAAATTGGCTGAAAATGGCAGTTGCTAATTTATTTTTAGTTTTAAGTAGAACTCGCAGACAATAAGTTCTCAAGGATTCCATGATGAAATCGCATCCGAAGTGCCTGAAAAATAGCTAAATGTGTGACACGATCTTCCTGCCACGGCCACTTTTTGAAGCAACTCTTTAATACTATCATGCCGATGACCTGGCTTTAGTCGTAAAACACCAAGAAAAGAAGACAACAGAAGAGTTTCTAGCCAATGACCTCTCTGCACTAGATAATTACTTCAAAATCTGGAGACTCCAACCCAGTGTGAGTAAAACGGAAGTGTGTTGCTTCCATCTAAATAACCGGTTGGCGAACGTAAAACTGGAAGTAAGTTTTAGAGGCAGAATTCTTCGTCATAATTGGAACCCAAAATATCTTGGTGTCGTCCTGGATCGT
Organism: Schistocerca cancellata; assembly: GCF_023864275.1. NCBI lineage: Eukaryota > Metazoa > Arthropoda > Insecta > Orthoptera > Acrididae > Schistocerca > Schistocerca cancellata. The sequence goes on from NC_064626.1 coordinate 855,814,261, forward strand.
ACACTATGCTTCAAACAACACCTTTTTAACTTAGCTCAAAAGCTGAGGACTCGAAACAACATCCTCCATAAGCTATGCGGAACTACTTGGGGATCTTCAGCAACCACCCTGCGATCTTCAGCTCTGGGCTTGGTGTACTCAAGTGCTGAGCATTGTGCACCTGTTTGGACGAACAGTCATCATACAAGGCTTGTAGATACCCAGCTGAATACGACAATGCGCATAATATCTGCCGCAATCAGATCTACTCCAGTTTATTGGCTTCCACTGTTTACCGGTATAATGCCTCCTGATCTACGCAGATGTACTGCCCTTATGAGAGAATTCCACAAGATCTCCAGGAATTCTAACCTATCCGTGCATAGCGACCTGCCACTTTTAAATCGTAAGAGATTGAAATCACGCCATCCAACTCTGTGCGATGCTGCTGACATGGTTGCTAAAGATTTCAAACCTCTTGAAGAATGAAAAGGTCGGTGGGAAGCAGTGACAGGTGTGCACCAGCATGACATCTTTTCAGGTGCTAAACTTCCAAGTGGATTCGACCTACCACGCAAGACCTGGATCACTATCAACTGAATCCGTACCGGCCATGGCCGATGCAGGGATGCTCTCTTTAAGTTGAAGAAGCTGCCTGTTCCATCCTGTGACTGCGAGGCTCCATACCAGACTGTTCACCACATTGTCAGTGAATGCAGGATTCGAGCCTATCATGGCGCCAAAGAGGACTTCCTGCTAGCAACTCCAGATGCAGTGCGCTGGATTGAAGGACTGGATATTCAGTTGTAAAGACAAACTTAAGTTTCTTGTGTGTTAATATGTACATATGTACATGCAATTTAATTTCATGATATGTCTGTATTAGACACACGCTAAATAAATGAATACTATCATGGTGACCACGAATTTCTTGATTACTTTTGAGTAAACCTGAGCGAGACGTCTAGAAGGCTGTGATAAATATTCTTTGGTCCATGGTCTTTCATCTATGATCCATATCGTCTGTAGCTTTCTTCCGTATGTTTGAACCAATAACAAACGAGTTGCTTTTTTTGTAAAGAAGCAATTCCTGTTTTGCCTTCTGGTACTGACGGAGATTTACGCAAGTGTGTTACGGCAAGGCCGCCAGATAGAACCTATCCAGTGTAAGTGATATGAGATGTACTGTATGATCTACATCTTTCCACGTGCTGTCAACAGATGTACATACTATTCATCATGTGTGCCATAATTTTATTAGCTGGTGCAAGTATCTACAAGTTCACAGAGGCTTCTAGATTGTATCCTGGAATTCATTAAGCCCACTTAAGGGTTTGTGACCGATCCTGAATTTCAGAAAAAGCGTGTTCATGGCTAAACCTAGAATCCAAATAAGTCTTTGTGCCTAAAATGACATTTTCACTCTGCGGCGGTGTGTGCGCTGATATGAAACTTCCTGGCAGATTAAAACTGTGTGTCGGACCGAGACTCGAACTCGGGACCTTTGCCTTTCGCGGGCAAGTGCCCTACCAACAGAGCTACCCAAGCACGACTCACGCGCCGTCCTCACAGCTTTACTACTGCCAGTACCTCGTCTCCTACCTTCCAAACTTTACAGAGGTTCTCCTGCGAACCTTACAGAACTAGCACTCCTGAAAGAAAGGATATTGCGGAGACATGGCTTAGCCACAGCCTGGAGGATGTTTCCAGAATGAGAATTTCACTCTGCAGCGGAGTGTGCGCTGATATGAAACTTCCTGCTTGGTAGAGCACTTGACCGCGAAAGGCAAAGGTCCCGAGTTCGAGTCTCGGTCCGGCACACAGTTTTAATCTGCCAGTAAGTTTCATTTAAGTCTTTGTGTACACTCATAAGGAAACAATGCCCTTAAACCACATTTTCATCTTACCCTGTAACCAGAATTGCAACTTATGGTACAGTTCTCGTATTTAATGATGGGAAATTAGAGAGGTTGAAGGTATTAGGGAGGATGGGCTTTATGATAGAAAATTTCAGTTAAGAAATCTTGAGAAAAATAGATTTGCAGCGCCACTCTGCAGCAGAAAAGTCAGTTGAAGACCTGGCAATGGAAAGAAGGGAGAAAACAAGAAGCCAGAAGAGAAACCTTGAAGGAAAATATGACCTTAAGTATATATCGGGAGCTTTCTCAAAGGGTGACATACAAAAAGAGTTAGGTTGAACGTTAAATTTTATTTCCTGAAAATTATGTTTTTTTAATGTTTGTATACTTCTTCTCAGATTTTTTGAACAGCTGATAAATTTTTTACTCTGAATTCCATAAACACAGTAAATGTTATCTCAAGAGCAAATTTTGGAAGCTGACGTATGGCGCAAAGAGCTTGGAATTTTGCTTGAATTTTATATTCTACGTACAGAAATACAATAAGTTTTCCATTGTCACATATTTAAAAAAATCTTCTGAGGAAGCTTTCTAGACGCAAAGACATTAAACACAGAAAATGATGTAGTAATCTCTTGAACAGTTTCTGAGAAAAAGGTATGTACTATATATAATTCTTTGAAATGAAATTTTTAAATTTCATAAAAAAAGTAAAATGTATATATAAACCAAGCAACTTTAACAGTTATTTGTGTTAATTCGTGTAAAGGATGGATCTAAATTTCATTGTTCTATTTCAAATTTGTGGATTTGGGGCATCTTTTAAATACTGTGTGTTTTCCCTGGAGTCCACCCTTTAAGCTGTTCTCAAATGCTACGTGTTTCTTATGGCGAAGCACAAGAGATGTGCTGTCGGTCGTGGTTGCTGTTCGATCTGAAACGTCCTCCTACATCCCACAGAACACGCTCCTTATCGTGATTTGCAATCGCAAAGCTCTCCAGCGGCAGTTTTCGGTTGCATCTGGCTAGGAAATCATATGGTTTCTTTACGAAAACGGACGCCCGTAAAATAGATGCTTTAAACCTGTTGGTGACTGTCAAATCAGAGCGGACAAAAAGAGCGCTTCTGGACTCGTCGATTGTTTGAACAGTGAACTGCAGGTAGAGGAACATTACACAATGCTGTGCAACGATCTATGATACATACTGATAGAAGTTATTTGTTAACTCAGTTACATCTCCATTCCATTCTCCGTTTTAAACAGATTATAGTTAAAGTGTAGTGCAGAACGTCAGTTTGCACACGCATAGTATCCATATTCTCAATGTTGTGATGACTAAAATACCTCTGAAGAAACGTATTTCACAAAGGTTTCAAGATTTGGATTCGTTTCTTTTTTTTCAAAACTTCTCACAGTCACTGAAAAATATATTTACTGGCAAGATAGAAACATAAGGAAATTCATAAAAGCAGGAGATATTTGCGTGTGGGGTGACCCAAAAAGCCGTAAAAAATTTCACGTCAGTGACACCGCACGAGAATCGTGACCGGTGCTCTCATATGTTGCAAAATAGCACCTTCCAAGATCTCGCTGTTAAACAGCTGCTGGAAGGTACGACTTTTATGCAGGATGGCGCTCGATCCCATTTTGCTACACGTGAGAAAGATCTCTTGCGCAAAATTGACACACGTGTTTGAAATGACATGAGATTTCTAAAACTAAAAAAGTGCACAAAATTACCAACTGATGGCGTTTCATGTGATACAAAAGCTATAATTAGCACTAAAATTCATTTATTCATTTTTAGCAAAGATGATTTTCCTCACAACAAATGCTCAAAATGTAGTCCGTTATGTATAAACAATACCTGTGGTCGAGAACAATGTTATGAACAGCACTGTACAGCGTGTCAGTAGTTATGGTGAGAAATCGCAATCAGATGTTGTCTTTTATCATCCGTAATGAGGTCGGACGATGGTGGTAGACTAGGGACTTCAGGTAACCCCACAAGAAGTGGTCACACGAATTCAGGCCTGGGGATCAGGCGGGCTAAAGCATGACGCAAGTGTCAACTCAGCACGCGATCTTCAGCATTTGTTGTAAGGAAAATCATCTTTGCTAAAAATGAATAAATGAATTATAATGCTAATTATAGCTTTTGCATCACATTAAACGCCATCAGTTGGTCATTTTGTGCACTTTCTTAATTTTAGAAAGCCTCATGTCATTTCCAGTTTTTAACTCTACCTATTTCATTTTTCGATGTATTGAAATCCTCGGTGTTAATGGACTTTTGGGTCACCCTGCATATTTCACACAAAGTTACGCAATAGCATAAAATACCAGCGTGTAGCTTGTGTTTACAGTTTGCTTTCTGAGATACACTATGTGGTCAAAAGTATCCGGACACCTGGATGAAAATGATGTAGAAGTTCGTGGTGCCCTCCATCGGTAATGCTGAAATTCAATATGCTGTTGGCCCACTCTTAGCCTTGATGACAGCTTCCATTTTCACAGGCATACGTTCAATCAGGTGCTGAAAAATTTCTTAGGGAATGGCGGCCCATTCCTCATGGAGTGCTGCATTGAGGGGAAATATCGATGTCGGTCGTGAGGTCTGGCACGAAATCGGCGTTGCAAAACATCCCAAAGGTGTTCTATAGGATTCAGATCAGAACTCTGTGCAGGCCAGTCCATTACAGCGACATTATTGTCGTGTAACCGCTCCACCACAAGCCGTGCATTATGAACCTCCCTCTTACTAATCGGCCTATCCTGCTTGCCACATAAAATAGGACTGTGGCTCGCGTGTATGTCTAATGGATTTTTTGTAATTGTATAAGGCTATCTTTCCCGAAGAAGTCATACCGATAAGTAGGAGGAAAGTGTGCAACCGACCCTTCTGATGGAAAGTCTACTAAAAATAAAAGTAATTAAACCAAACAGGGCTATAATTTGGAAAATGAAAGTTATTTTGAGCATTCACTCACGAACAACACTGGACAGATAGGGTTACCACTGGTCATGAATCCAAAAGTTACACTAATGAACGAAAAGGAAGTAATTAACGGTCGCCAGCCCACTAGGGCAATTTACATCCAAAATCCTGTACAAGGTGATGGGAAAGAAAAACATGTACTATTAAACACTAAAGGTTGCTACGTTTTTTTTTTTTTGGACACTAAATTTAAGTGAGTATGTAATGATAAAGAAAACTGAGAAGTCACTTTATGTTTGGCATTAAATTTTGAAAAAGGCAATCGAGTAATGATTTGAAAATATGCAATTAAACTATATGTTGGTACTGAACTTCGTTACGTGAACAATCACTTTCAGTTAGCATTTTAGGAAAAAAAGGAACAAGGATCCTGCTTGGTAACAATGTCTGGGAGCAATGAGGACACAATCGCCCTGAATTTAACTGATTATTATTTAAATAAATCTTATCAATCAAATCACATTCAGTTGTGCTGCTGGGTTAGCCGTCAATACTTTCTACCAATGAACAGTCTTACTTCAGTGCTGTGCATATGACGAAACTCGGAGCCGACGACGAATATGCGTTGCTGGAACTGCTGCTGTTGTTGAAGACGGTAGCATATTGTGGAGCCACGGCTAATTATAGGAATGGGTAATCGTAGTTAATACGGCCTCTTCACCCGTCCACTGCCCGTCGTCCTGCTCTAGACATCTGGCCGGCGCGCGTACATGATGCCGCCGAAAATGGTACTCTCTACTGCGAGAGCGTTAACACCACACTTCCGCAGACTACAAGCGCTGGAACCCGTCTCCCCTCTCTCCGCGCGCTCTGCGCAACAATTCCCTACCCAAAGATTTTACAACGCACAAGCACTGCTATTATCGTTGCTAGTCGATGCAAATAACAATTGCTTTGACTTTTTCCCACAGCTTATAAGTTTCACGGTAAAATACAGATAAATACAATGATACATCAACACACTTCTACCTAAATGTACAGATATAGTGAAGCAATGGCCTTATTGAAAGAAAGCATTGAAATGACAAATATTTACATACAATTAAAAAAAAGTTATATATCGGAAGCAGGTGCCATAAATCCTGAATTTTCGGAGTTACAAGGTGATCGATTGTGTTGAAAGAAACAATCTCCATCCCTGAATTGCTCTTCAACAGTGGGATGCAAGAAGGTGCTCAAAACATCAATGTAGGTCTGTGATGTGATAGTGCCACACAAAACAACAAGGTTACAAGCCCCTTCCATGAAAAACGTGACCACATCATAACACCACCGCCTCTGAATTTTACTGTTGCCACTACACACGCTGGCAGATGACGTTCACCGGGTATTCGCCATACCCACACCCTGCCATCGGATCGCCACATTTTGCACCGTGATTCGTCACTCCACACAACGTTTTTCCACTGTTCAGTCGTCCAATGTTTACGCTCCTTACACCAAGCGAGACATCGTTTGGCATTTACCGGCGTGATGTGTGGCTCATGAGCAGCCGCTTCACCACGAAATCCAATTTTTCTCACCTCCCACCTAAGTGTCATAGTACTTGCAGTGGATCCTGATGCAGTTTCGAATTCCTGTGTGATTGTCTGGACAGATGTCTGCCTATTACTCATTACGACCGTCATCAACTGTCGGCGGTCCCTGTCAGTCAACAGACGTGGTCGGCCTGTACGCTTTTGTGCTGTACGGGTTCCTTCACGTTTCCACTTCACTATCACGTCGGCAACAGAGGACCTAGGGATGTTTAGGAGTGTGGAAATCTCGCGTACAGACGTGTGACACAAGTGGCACCCAATCACCTAACCACGTTCGAAGTCCATGAGTTCTGCGGGGCGACCCATTCTGCTCTATAACGATGTCTAATGACTACTGAGGTCACTGGTATGGAGTACCTGGCAGTAGGTGGCAGCACAAGGCACCTACTACGAAAAACGTATGTTTTGGGGGGTTTTCAGATACTTTTGATCACATAGTGTACATTGGTAATCATCTTCCGATTTCTGGCATTAGTCATTCACCCATGCAGCAAGAGTTGCAGCAAATATGTTGTTTCTAATAAATCGCATTGGCTATTGCAGATAATTCTTCTATTAAATTAATAAGTAAGACCCAGAATATTTTTCGAAAACAAAAGATAAAAATTTTTGGTAGTAGCTGGATACAAGCATACTGTCTTTTGCTTTGAACTTCACAATACTTTCAAGTACGCTACAGCTTTGAGGTGGTTGTAGTGTCTCAGTTATGTGCCGCATGTACATCGTATAAGGCTATGTCTACAAACGTCACTATTTGATAAATAACTATGATAGATTTTAACCAAAGTGACAAGCTTTTGAGAGACCATCACTTTGTAGTAGCTTTAAGACAATATAAGATCATAGCACACGAGTTATAACACTAAGAGCATCAAACACAGGAAGCCTTTAAGTAATTATATGTAGTTTTCTGCCACTTTATTATAATAAATCGTACTTGAAACGACACGCTTTCGAGAAACTCTTAATGTGTTGAAGTTTTGAAACAGTTTATATTTACGCCATGTACTCTGTAATAAAAAAAACGGTAAATACTGACGTTAACTCCATACAATATGTCGTCTCCATGTTAAACCAATGCTGTGCCTCGCTGGCCATGTTTCTCTCCATGAGGCAAAAATTGACATTCCAGATTCTTCATTTTAGGCTGAATCATGTAGTGGAATGTGGAATTACACACTGTGACATCACCATCTCCTCATCCACGTATGTTTACACATCGCGCGAGGGAATGGCTTTAGGGTACATTTAGCTGCAGCCCTGCTGATGGCTGCACGCTGTTAGCGTCTGGCACACTGCGCTAGCAGTAATTAGTCTGCAGCTATCCGCATAGGCAGTAGAGTCAGACGCGGCATTGCTAGAGGACCTTGAAGCAACCAATTACGGTCCAAGTAGCAGGACATACGGCGATGATCGCGACGCAAAACACAAACCAGCTTGATAGCATCACCTGGCGAGGATCATAGCGAACAGCGATGGTGCAGGTTGAACGTGCCCGTAAAACCCAGTGGGCTTGTTTCATCAACCCCGGGCCATTATGGTGAGCAGCGAGCAACGAGATGCCAGCATAAAAGCACACAAGTATCATGCGACGATCCAGGCAAAATTTGTTAACAATTAATGGACAGGAACACATTCATAAGTGACGTACATTGCGAGGTTGATGCCTACAACGGTGCGGAAGTATGCCAAAATTTCCACGGCTATTGCTGGTGTTTCTTCACTGCTATCGACATCACCAGATCACTGTCGTTTGAACGTATTCCTATCACACTGCAGCAAGTCTCCACGCAAAAGGTCGAATCATTGTTGCGGTGATCTCCCGCCAGAATATGTGTTACTTCGTTGTCCCACTCCGCTTTTATGCGGCATCTCATCTCCAACAACGTGCTGGAAGTCCTGTTATTAATACAGTAGTTCAACTGTCTTGGAGACTACACTTTGACCTCTTCAGCTGCCCTTCAAATTCAGAAAGCTTGGGCGGTAAGTAAACGCGTCATTCTAACAGGGGGAGAAAGCCTTCACACCACCCATTTAGCTGTGGTTGTACATAATCAATGGCAACATATTGCTCACTTTGTGGTCATGTCACAGGACGCATGGGATTGATAGGATAACAGCATCAAACTTTACAAATAACTGTTACTGTGTGTAACTAATATGACATTTCTAATTAACTCTCACTCACATTGGCCAAAAATACTGAAACTTGTGTCATGACAAACTACATTTCCTACATTCACCTGAAAGGAGTCCCATATCGTGTGATGGGCTTCGCAGTCACCTATAATACCAATCCCAAGGATGATGATGATGTTTGGTTTGTGGGGCGCTCAAGTGCGTGGTCATTAGCGCCCGTACGAAGTCCCAATTATTTCACAGTCCACTTTTTTACACAGTCCAATCTCGCCACTGTCACGAATGGTGATGATGAAGACAACACAAACACCTAGTTCCCGGGTAGAGAAGATCCCCAACCCGGCCGGGAATCGAACCCGGGACTTCGTGATCTAGGGACAGCAACGCTAGCCACTAGACCTCGAACTGCGGACAATCACAACGATGAATCTATGCAGAAATGTACACTACCTAATCAAAAGTAACTGAATCTGTACGTAATGTGGATTTGGCCACTAGATGTAGCAAGAGGCGTATTACGTCGTTCGTGGAAAACCAGTAACAGAAGAATGGGTCGCTCAGAAGAGCTCAGTAACTTCGAGCGCGTACTAGTGATTGGATGTCACTTGAGTAACTGATCGATCGGTAACATTTTAACCCTTCTATAACTGCCTAAATCTACAGTTGGTGAACTGATTCCCGACATGGTCCCACAGGCGTTAGCTGGGACAGATACCGGGGAAAACATCAGACAACGTCCGAAGGCCAATACCTTGAATACGTGGAAGTTGTGTGTGTGTGTGGGGGGGGGGGGGGGGGGGGTTCGGGTAGGCACCGTTTCTCTAATAAAAGTTTTTTTACCTTTAAAATTTTACAACTTTATTAACTTTATTTTAAAATAGTAGGTGAACATTCATTATCGTGAACAGCAACGTCCTTAATATAGATTCTTAATGAAAGTTCCTTAAGCATTATTTTAACAGATCAAAGAACAGCTCTCAGAATCAATTTCCGCTTGAAACTCAAAATCCCTTCTTAAGCGAAGGAAAAAAATACAAATTGCAAAATGCAAGGTTAAGGTAAAGATTCTAAGGCTACATGGCAATACCAAAATTTTCCTAGATATCACTTGTGATATCTAGAGGCAATTAAGTATTAATCACAAAATTTTAATTAAAACAACAACTTAAATACAATGAACACTCAAACCCTGTAGTCTCTGCGATGTGCATCGTATCACAAAATATTTTCCTTCCTTTTAAACACTTCATACCATAAACCTCCCTGCATGTGATGCATACTGCACCCAACGAATTGTGACAAATAATTAAGGACAGATATTATAATTAACCAGGTATGTAAATCTTTTACTTTCAAAATAAATAAAACGACACACAAATCAACTCTTAAGCTCAGTTGTTACATCCGTTAAAAAATACAATACATATATTTTGATTTCGTCGTGGTCATGCGCTGTTGTGCACCGTGCTCTCCTTCAGGATCACATGCGGCACGGAACAGATTTTCCATGTTGTACAAAACGTTAACAGGGCGCAACCAACTTACAAAAATTGCATACTGGGATTATACGTCGATTCGGATGCCACTCGCATGTCTTAAAATGGGCAAGGGAGTAGATGCGGTACTACTGAACACTTAGACTATACCGCACTGCATCAAAGAGCAGTATGGTGGGATAGACAAGAGACAAGTCAACGACTGTTGCAAGGCAATCTCAGAAAAAGCAGTAACAAAATATTTGGGGCTTTAAATTCTTGGAAGGGCCACACCACACCAGAGAATGACGTCCAAAGCTAAATTATGAAAATACTCTTACTATTGGCGATTTCGCCACGACAAGTAGAAGCATCAAATACCGTAAGAAGTGAACTGCAATTATCACGATTCATAAGCGTCCGATTGAAAATCCCCACAGTCAATCTTTCCCTTGTATTGTATTGTATTGTATGATAACCGGGGACCTAGAAACGACGGAGAGGCTCCGTCCCCGCCGCAGCCGCAGTGGTCCACAACCCCACGACCACTACCGCAGTCCGCTTCACACCTCCGCCGCCCCACACCGAACCCAGGGTTATTGTGCGGTTCGGCCCCCGGTGGACCCCCCAGAGAAGTTTGCGTGGTAGAGTGATGGTGGTGTACGCGTACGTGGAGAACTCAGTGGCGCAGCAATCGCCGACATAGTGTAACTGAGGAGGAATAAGGGGAATCAGCCCACATTTGCCGAGGCAGATGGAAAACCTCCTAAAAACCATCCACAGACTGGCCGGTTCACCGGATCTCGACACAAATCCGCCGGGCGGTTTTGTGCCGGGGATCAGGCGCTTCTTCCCAGTCCGGAAAACCGGGCGGGCCATATTTCCCTTACTACAAACACTTGACAGTACCTACAAAGTTCACTCGTGGACACTACCAGAGTGTCAAATTACTCGTTGTAACTGTAAATAACAGAGTTTAACACAGGGCCGATTTACATTTCTTAATAAGACAAGCTGTGATTGGTTCCCTCACTTGGATCCACCTTCGATCCAAAACAGTCAATTACTTTAAAGCAGCTAAGTAGATGCCAACGCCGATATTAACGCTCTCCTCCCAAGCATCGCTCTAACTGACGACTGCCATACCGAAGCAAAGCTTAACAACTCATAAGTTTGATACACGCGCCACCAACGTGCACTTTTTAGAATTCTTATTCTCACCTCATACACCAAACATGCCGTATTTCTTCGTCGGAATCCAAGGGCAGAACCAAGAAATCACTTGTCAGCCCTTGAATGACCACACGATGACCGCAGTCGGGGCAACACCGGCACTCCACACTGGGATCTTCAGCCCACGCCGTTACGTCTTCAACCGACTGCTTCCGCGGGGCCCACCGACCAAGCGGCCTTCCCTCCGACACCGACGTCGACCCTACCCTTCTTCTTCGTTCTGTCGCCTCGTGGCGCGCGGGAAGCCAAATGACCAAAGATACGCGGGGACCAGAGACTCCAATCAGATCTCGATATTGACATCGCGGTGAATACTAAGAAGGCAGGGGATTTCAAAATCAAACAAAAAAGTTAAATAGCGAGCCGTACCGCTCAGTTGTGAAGTGGAAACAAGAAGAAAGAACCACAGCTGAACCAAGACGAGACACACCACACGTAGTGACAGGCAGGGACCTTGCAGCATTGCAGAGGGCGGTTGTAAAGAAACCGTATGAAATCAGAGGAAGGAATCACTCATGATTTGCAAAGTGCTAGCAGCAGTCCAGCCAATACAATAACTGCACATATGGAGTGAAAAAGAGTGGAATACATCCGTCGTCTGTGCTAAACGACTCGCGAAGTGGTGTAAAGAGGTTAGGTTGGGTTGTTTTGAGGGAGGAGACCAGACAGCAAGGTCATCGGTCTCATCGGATTAAAGAAGGACGGGGAAGGAAGTCGGCCGTGCCCTTTCAAAGAAACCACCCTGACATTTGCCTGGAGCGATTTAGGGAAATCACAGAAAACCTAAATCAGGATGGCCAGACGCGGGATTGAACCGTCGTCCTCCCGAATGCGAGTCCAGGGTGCTAAACACTGCGCCACCTCGCTAGGTGTGGAGTAAAGAGAAACGCCATTGGGCAGTGAGTGACTGGGAACGAGTGATTTGCAGTGATTACTCATGCTATATAGTATGACAGTCTGATTGAAAGGTTTGGGTTTGGCGAATGCCTGGAGAATGTTATCTGCCATCATTTTAGTGCTAACTGTGAAGCACAGAGGAAGCTGTGTTAAAAGAAGTGGAGTGATTTTCGTGCTAAGATGGTGGTACCCTTAGTAAAGGAGACGCTGGATGCAGAGGGATACGAAGACATTTTACAGCATTTTGTACTGGCTACAGTAGAGGAACAGTTCGGATACGGCGACTGCTTGTATCAGCATGACAATGTATCCTGTCATAAGGCAGCAGCTATGAAGGCACTGTTTGTGTGCAGTAACACTCCTGAAATGGACTGGCCTTCCCACAATCCCGACCTCAACCCAACGCAACACATTTGGGATGAGTTCGAACGTCGACTTCTTTCCAGACCCCTGCATCCAATATCACTACCTTCTGAGATCTCGACTCTTGAAGAATAATAGCCAGCCGTTCGCCAGAGCCTAACTAACACAAGCTTCGTTTGGATTGGTGAATGTTATCCGTGATTACAGTGCCACTTAAACGTCTAGGGTCATTTAGACTGTGAAGTATCGTTGTGTATCGTTGAGTGTAAATTTTTGTTCTGACACTGTATTTCTGTTAGTAGTTTTTCCAACAGGTTACTGAAATGCGTTGTATCTTCGGGATTGTGTTTTTGTTGCCCTTTTGCTGATCAACGTACACTCCGGCTGCTGTGACGTATGATTCTCATGAGTCCTTCCCTCGAAACTTGTATACGTCCTTGCTCAATTCTGAACGATAAGTTGTGGGAACTCGTTCTATTCCAGTACATTCGTCCCATTATCCTGTGCCTGTGACCATGTCGACAACGGGTATGTTTAGACATACTGCCAGTCGGCTAGCTTCTCATATGATACTCTCTTTAATATATACATATTTCGGGATTCGTAATATACGCTCGAAATTTCACCTTCCTCACTAGGTGAGAAAACACGATGCTACTTGCTGCAGCCACGTAAGTGATTACAATTTTAATGCTGTTCTTTCTAGTTTGCTTCATATTAATGAACTCCCCACAGGTTTCTGGTATATTCTGATGTAGAAATTTTCTAAGCGTCATTAGATGTACTTATCCGATATTAGCGTCAAGTCGTTCCAGGCAGACAAAGTACGGAGCGCTGTTTGTCCCTTTACAAAGCCACTCTTGTCGTGCAACATCACCAGCACCAAAATTCCCGCTCGGTGCCGTGCTGTCTGCTTTTGACCTTTGCATGAATTACGCTCTAGCCCTTCTATAGTCCTTTACATCTGTCATTTCCGATTATACTGACATTCTCTGTTACCTACATCCCCATTTGATTCCAAGTCACTATGTTTTTCTGGGCGAGTTGGGTTCAACGTTTTGAGCCGCTGAGTATATTTCCGGACTGAATAATAGCGGTTGGTGGCGGCAGTTATCCACTTATGTGGATTTGATGATCACAAGTAGACCACCAACTCTGCTCTACTGACCGCCATTCATCGTCAGTGGCAACTAGGGTACCAATCCGAAGATACTAAGTTCTATATTGCGCATTCCATTAAGAACATGTAAGTGAGCACTTCACTTCTCTAATTAATTCAAATAAAACTATCACAGCATCACATTTCGTTTACAAAGGATAAATAGAAAATTTCAATCCTAGTTGTCGACTTCGACCACTGACGCAGTGAATATGCGTCAAACGATGAAAGGAACGTGATGACTTTAACATAATATCATTGGCGATGTTCTGAAACAAGAACCACACAGACGGTATTGTTAAGGAGAGTTTACTATATTGGTCAAAAATATTTCGATTTAAAACTACTGTTTTCCTCCATCCTATCCAAATGATTTTGCCATTTTTTCCTGTGGTCAGTTATCGTGTCATTCAAGGCGAAAACGTTTAGCTCCTTATTTTGTCCTGTTTTGTAGATCCCTTTAAAGATTATAAAAACCTCATTTGTGCTGGTCTTATTTGTTTTGATTTCTTTTTACGTGTTCCTCATTGACCCGAGCGCTCTTTTGATACTTCACAGAAAGCGCGATAATAACCTCTTTCCCTGTAGCTAAGGAGCCATCTCATCTCGTCCCTCCAGGGGGCAGGCAACCTCTGTCTCTCGCACTGATTTGACAGTGCTCCAGAGGAGCTCGGGAGCAGTCATTGACCACTGCTTTCTGGACGATGTCCATCCAACGGCAGATTCTAGCTGTCATGTGGGACAGAAACTTTATAAGCAAATGCCGTAATTGTAAATCACTTTCAGTGAAAAAATGTGTTGCTGAGTAGCATTTTACTCTCATTTGGTGGAAGAGGCCCTCGTACTGCGTCTGCTGTTTGGTATATATAGAAATCACGGGAAAATTAGAATGGACTCCTTGGATGAGCACATCTATGTGTGCGGCAGGGTTCTTTATAATTCGTGTTTTAGGCTCACGTTAACCCAGGTGTCTAAAAGGAATTTACCAGTTTATCTCACTGTTATTTTTGTCTGTTTGCTCTGAGCCCTATTGATAGTTTATGAATATTATTTGAAGTGCTTCCGTAATTTATGTGTAATTTCAGTTTTCCTGCCTTAGTTAAAGGCACGTGGACCTCTTCTTTTTAATTTTTTTATAACTTCAGTAATCCAAATTTAAAATCAAGATATACATTATTAAAGGCTTCTGTCTGTCTATTCTACAGAATTCCCGTCTATCAGGTTAGAACCTGATTTGTAATTTTATCAGTACTGTTTGTGCTGATGTAAATTTTACTAATTCTTGTTGAAGCCAGATGGGCTTTGTTCTTTAAAACTTTTTCTCGTATCACACAACTAAGAATCGCGTGTCAGTTTCAGTTCATTATTCACTGTTCTCTCTTTTCAACCTGTATTCTTTCAACAGTTCACCACGTTTATTCTTACTGTCTTCTGACCACTTCATATCAGGTCCTTTTTTCACTTTTGTGCCTTGGAAACCTTTTATAGTAAACACTTTTTTCCTACATACTTTCATGACAGTTGTTTCCTCAGCTTTTTTGGTTATTTTTTTCAAAATCCTTTTCTGTTTCATGGATTCAACTTGTTCACTTCTTGTCCCACAAATATTTGAAGATATTTTTGGTTAATCTACTGTCTTGCATTCGATAGAAATGTGCAAAAAATTCCAGCCCTCTTTTTCTCATTGGTTATGTTTTTTATTTTTTGATAAATTTCGTCGTTACTACGGAATTTCGAAGCTTCCATAATTTTTCGTTGGTCTAATATTTTCCTTATTATTCTCCTTTCTAGTATTTCAAATTTATCTAAATTATATTGTAGTTTAATGCGAGGAACTCACTTACATATAGTCGTTATGGCTTCACTACTGTGTTGTAATGCCTAATTTTGGCTTTTTTAGACAGGCATTATTTGTTGGAAATGTCTCTGGTTACACCATATACCCTTTCCAGGTTGTTAATCCTTCCATATAGCGACTTTTTCCAAATAATGTTCTTGGATTATCTCCCTAGAATGTTTAAATTTAGCAATCTTTTAAGTTTGGTAAACATAGGTTCTCAGAAATTTCGGTGCATTTTTTATGTTTGTAAAACATTCGTTTTATCTGCAGAAACTCATAAGCCGGTCCTACTAGCTAGTCCTTCTAAAAGATTAATTTGTGTTTCAGCAGGTTTCACATTTTCAGCAGGTATAGAAAAGTCACCTGCAAATGTGAGACAATTTATTCCAATATTATTTTCCGTCTTCCCAACCTTATTGATGAAATCTTATGTTCATTAACTTTTTCAGCTCAAATTTCCGCTGTTTTCTCTAGAACACAATTCAAAATAATTGGTGATGGGCAATCACCTTCCTGTACACCTGTACCTGTGTTGACGTATTCCTCCCAACAACTTCATTAGTTTTGTGATTTTTGTTTTATTTTATTAGATAGGGCTTTAGTTTTAGGGAGGTCATGATCAGAACCAAATTCGTCTTTCCTCATTACTTTCACATTCATAATTTCCTTAGAATTTTTTTGAGGAACAGCTAATGATCGAACTGAGATTCCCCCCAACATCGTGTTTACACCGTTCATGTTTCTGCTTTCCTTGGGGGTTTCCTCAAGAACGTCGACATTAATTTCAGATGAGAATCTGGCACAGACTGGTCTCATGTCATTAGTGTTGGTTCTTTTGTGGGGTGGGTACTGCCCACTAGGTTTCCAAAATTTTTTCTCTGAAGTCTGTAGTCTGTAGTCACTCGAAAGAAATATGATGTTCATCTTCGGTAATTTGGCATTTTGTTTTCTAAAATGTCCCATAATTCTTCCGTTTTTATCCAATTATTTCTGTTGTCTTCATTTATCGGTGCATCGTACTTAACAAGTTTGTAGTTTTTGGTTTTGCATTTAATTAAAAGAACAGATAGCCTTTCTGAGGCAAATTTAAATTCTTTTACATTCCCCATTATACTTTTATGAAGAAGAAAGCTGTACCCAGTAATGGGCATTCAATTCATAATTCTGATTGGTGGTTTGCCTTTAAAGATTCTGTAGTTACAAGTGTCTGTTATATTTTCTTCAGGGAATCTGATTTCTTGAACTGCTAAATTTGAAATTTCTTTTTCTCTAAAAGTATTTGTAATTCTTGATGGCCAGTTTTGAATATAGAATATACGTTTAAAGTACCTAAAAAGAATTTCTTTGTAAATTTTCTTTGGAAGTATTTCAGAGTTTCTCCAACTCAGATGTCTGACTGGAGTTGTTGAAAGTCTTCTGAACCTTGTGTCCTAACACACTGCATGACACAACGTTGGATTAGTCTTTCGAATTACCACATAGGGTGGTGCATTCGTTAGCGGCTTCCATACTGCAACAGAAACTTCGTCAAATACAAAGTTAGGAATTAAATTCCAGGATAAAATCGGAGTGTTAGTCTTAAATTTAATGTTTTGTTCGTGGTTTACTCTACTGCCTTTGAGACCATCGGCCAAACTTTTTTTTTAATAGTGGCTCATTGCCTGTTCTGATCGGATGGCTACATCTTTCTTCATATTAGATTTATTATTCAGGAAATGTTTTTCTCTATGTTTTAGTTTATCCTGTGCTTTATTTAATCTACTCTCGTATGTTGGAACAGACACCAGAGCGGGGTGAACCTCAAAAGATTGATAGCTTCAAGTTAATTTGTTCAATTTATAATTTTAAATTTCCTTGCATTCACTTAACTTTCTCAGACTATACATAACTGTTTAAAAACAAAATTGTCTTTTCTGGTATAAATGTGACGGTTTGTGACTGGCGCCATACCATTCCCAACTCCTCGCTTGTAATAGCGTTTCGCTTTCATATACTTAACTGGGAACTGTCGTTGTTCTGCAAAACGTCATTGAAGTCCCTTCTTATTGTTCTACACGTTAGTCTGTACTTACTCACCTTTTACTTACCTTCAGCGTCTCTAAAATATGATATAGCACAACCAAGGTACGCACTTAAAATGGCTGTTCGCTATATTATTTTTCCACCAATGACGATCTTAGTTATTAAAGGATTTTTTCCCCTAAGTGTCATCACTTTCTCTCATTTTGTAAAATGAAGAAACCGCACAACAGTTGCTTAATCCACATTCTGCTATTCTGCACACGAGCAGTCGCGGGACAAGTAAAGTTCCACCATCGGGTGTAAAAAATAAAATCACTTAAGCATCTGAGGTAAATTCACCCTAGTGGTGGTTTCAGTGATTTTATTTTTTAAACCAGATGATGTAACTTTAAGTGTTCCAGAACCGGTCGTGTACACGATAGAAGACATGTGGCTTCTTCATTTTACGAAATGGACTTATAAAGTTACGTCTAACCCATAGGAAGAACTATTTCTGCTTCGCTCTTGCTTGTGGAGGTCTTCAAATTATGTTTTTTGGCAATTTCAGCAAGTCTGTGTATCATAATCTGCAATTTAGTTTCTATTTTCCAAATAGGAAGAGAGGGTATACTTTTCTCACGTCTTATTTTAAAACCATAGTACTTATCCGTCCATTATCGTAGTACGTTGTCAATATAAATACTAAACAGTGAAGGTGACAGACTGCAACCCTGACATATCTCCTTCTTTACATTTATCGATTTACTCAGTCTTCCATTGGTCCATTTGACTATGTTTGTACGATTATACAGATTTTTAAGATAATTAATTAACTGTCTGGGATAGCCCTCTCATCCTAAAACCCCCACAAATCCCTCCATCTCACATTGTCGAGTCTTGTCACCATCTACAAACACTAGACGCGTTTCTATGTTGAATTCTCTACGTTTCTCAGTAGTCTGGTTCACTGTGAATACGTTATCAGTGCATGGGCAGAAGAAAAGCGGCTATCCAGACCGGTAAGATCCTATTTAGCGAAGGGTAGAAGAGACGTTGGTCGTTTGAGGAGGAGATGAAAGTTGACCGGAACGGGTCATTGGCCCAATCCTTGTAGGAATGAAGAAGAAGATTAAAGTTATTATGATCGATCACATTTAATAATTGAAACGTTTCTTGGAATGGAAACGAATCGAGAATCGTAAAACCAATTTCTACAGCTGTAATGGACATCATGGCACACAGAACGAATTGAAAAGCTATTTATCGTAAATAGTAGTATCGGAAAATACTCTTTAACTGTGAGCTATGCAGCTTAAGCTGAGACTTCGATATGCTACGTACTTTTAGCAGTAAACAGAGAACCGTTAGACAAGAAGAAATTTAATTATTTGTTGAAAAGAAATTGAAGACCATGATACGCAGTGAGAAAAAAATGACATTTGTAGTACGTAAATCGAGGGTAGTATTGGAAGATATTATATAGCTCAAGTGGAGACGAATATACGCACTTCTGAATATATACACCACAAAAAAAGTTTTGCATCACTCCGGTTCCCAGAACTCCTGAACACAGACGTTGATTGTGTGTATTGTATCACAGACACAGTCCCTTTGACTGTTCATAGATGTCACTAACCTGCCCAAAGATATAAACAACCGTGCATGAGCAGCGCATATTGGACAGATGGGGTCCGACAGCCGATCATTCCACCAGGAAGGAGGTACACGGCTCGTGTTATCTGTAGTTCAACCGTGCCTGTACAATCAATACCGTGGTTCAATCGCATGAGCATTGTTACTTTGTGCCAGGAAGGGCTCTCAACAAGGGAAGTGTCCAGGCTGTGTCGGAGTGAACCAAAGCCATGTTATTCGCATATGGAGGAGATACAGAGAGACAGGAGCTGTCGATGACATGCCTCGCTCAGGCTGCCCAAGGGCTACTACTGCAGTGGATGATCGCTACCTACGAATTATGGCTCGGAGGAACCCTGGCAGCAACATCACCATGTTCAATAATGCAGCCACAGAACGTCGTGTTACGATTTGTCAGAATTGCTTAGAACAAGAAACGATTGTCAAATGCATCAATTTTTCAATAGGTCTAATAAATGTTTATAAAATTATTTTTGTTGTAATTACTGTGCAAACTACTACCGACGACAAAATAGACACCATTTTTAAATGCGATTCCATGTACAGGAATATCCGTTTGAGACTTTATCTAAGCTGTTCATTTGTACATGAACAATGGGCATAAGGACACAAAAATTGAATTAATTTCTTAATAAGTGTGCACATCTCATAAGAAAAATTTCTTTATTACATTTTAAATACCCTGTCTGTAACTTAGTCTAGACTAGATACGCTGTTCGCGCAATGTGTAGATTTACACCAGAACAATGAGCGGAACAACACACAAATGCAAATACGGAGAAAAAAGGATCCTCTGCAGACCATACAATCTACGCGAGCGAAACAACATACGATAAGCTAGTCTAAGCAAAAAGAAATAAACAGGAGTTGCATCAAAAGTAGACAAGTAAGAACACTATATGACAACATCAAAACATAAAAGTGTAAACTGCTATTGATTTAGTTTTTCTCTGGGCATGCGAAAAATTTCACGCCGAAAAGAGTAAGAAAACAAATCTGTCTGTACTTCAACATCAGAAAAGTAAAACAACAAAACTGTAAAAAGCATTACTCAGAAGATGATATTACATGAAGGCACAACGAAATTAAAGTTTTCATCGGTTTCAAGAGCGCCAAACAAGAATCGTCATCGACAAACAGAGAAATTAGGAGGCTGTTTTAAGAGAAGAAGATGACGAAAAAGTACTCATTTAATTCGCGAAGATGATTTGATCTTTTCGTATCAATACTTCTTTCACACAGTTATCGAGTGCTGTTTGTAAGGTTCACTGTATTAGATGTTGGACTCTGTATAAATTTAAACACATTCCTCTTAAGGACAAGCACTAATAAAACTAAGCACTAGTGTAAAATAAAAAAGGTGTCTCCAAAAGCGTAAAGCCTATTTGCAGTAACTTTCAACTCTCAGGAAGCAGGGGATCTGATAAAGCAATCTGAATCTGATAGCGCTTTGGAAGACTATCTAATTAAATGGAAGCGACGTAATAGAATCACTTGAGTTCTATTTAAATGTAGATGACTAACAGCAAAGAGGAACTTATTTAATCGGCATGGAACAGCTATGAGGCTGAAGAGCTTACATAAGTTTTCTGAACCTACACCTTCCTCACCTTATAAGAAGGTACGTGCGAATAAGGTACGTGGATCGGAAAAACAAAACGATGGCACCATTTACAATACCGTTTGCGGAATCAAACAAAAAAAACATTAGTCTGCAGTAGAGGCACCTTCTGCCGTGCACTGTACTGTGGCTTGAGCAGTAGCTATGTAGCTGTAGACAGGGGAAAGAAATCCAATGGTTCATTGGAGTGGTTTTAGAAAGGATTTACCAGTGAGAATACATTCTGGTATCACTCTTCGATAAAAAAAAAAAAAAACCGCTGCTCCCAATCCACTCATCTGTTTCCTCTTTAATGTCTTGTACGCATGTACATAGGTTCTGAAACGGGATTAAATACTCTTTGTAATCTACGATAGGTGATAAAAAGTTGTAAGATGATGAAATAATCAGTGCGGAATTCCGTTTAAGTAAATACGCCCGAGCAATTTTTCTTCCGTTACGAAGATCGTAACTGTAGAAATTACTACATACAGTATTGAATATGAGAACATGGACAGATAGAAGAATAAGATAATATTTATCTGGATTAAATATCTTATCGAAAGATGTTTGTAAACCGAACAAACATTTCACAGTTATTAGATTAAAAAAAAAAAAAAACAGTGTCGAAGCGACCGGAAAATCTGTTCTTTTTAGAATACGTTAAGCATCACTCAGCCAGTCATAATATTAGGAAAACAAACGTGATTTATTGCGCGTGTGATACGTGTGAAGTATAATTGTTCGTTATTTGTCATACTTACCAATATGAGTTTTAACAATTCAGCTGTCAGATATTTAAAATTTACCAGAAATAAAAGAGAAAATAGTTTTAATTTTGTTGGCTGACAGCATATATCAGGAGGTACAATGGAGTACCTATGCGTCACCCTTCCGCGTGTTTTCCAGTTCCCCGTGTCTCGTCCAACTTCTCTGCGCTCATTAGTGGCACCTCTTGTTCCTTCCACTGCTTTGCATTAAGACAGTCTCAACAACCTTCCCAACTGTACTCGGCTCCTGAGCCCTCCAAAGCCTTACTAGCTGCTTCGCTGCTCTCCCGTCTGAGCAACTTATTTCTCTTATTTTACTCTCTACCGCTGCATCCGAAACAAGTTCCGTAACGTTATAATCGGTATCCCGTTGACTGCCTTTTCTACGTTCTCCGTTACATGAGCCATGATGGTGACTCCTAGTTATCGTTACTAACCTGTTTCTTATCAGACTAATTACTTCTCTCTTAAAATTTTCCGTCGGAGAGTCTGTCTGTAGTTACTTCATACCGAAAAAACAGCCCTGTTGACGGCGTGAGATCCTGCTGAGAGTGAGCTGCTACCACTGAATTTTCCTCTGTTATTCGAAGCTGTTTTTTTTTCCCTTCCGATGAGGTCGTTACAGCCGGCGTCGAAGTATGTCACGTTCGTTAGGTATGATGTGATTTGACTCCTGCATTCTGATAGGACGCTATAGCTCCGATGCGAATTATAATGTTTAGTTACTGAAAAACGCATTTTAAACGCTTTAGTTTTTTTGTGAAACTGATTATAAAGACATAGGCCAACTAATTTCGAAGTCTGCACAGACACATACGGGAACTATTGCAAAAAAATAAAACAGACAACTATTTGTCTCTTCACAATATTCGTGCATCAACTGAGGTGTTTACATAGGACATCTTGGCCAAAGTATTCTCCTACATTTTAGTTAGCTGCCAGCAGATCTATTGTTGCTTTGGAAATAATATTCCGTTTATGATTTATGTTTTATGTTTCATCGACACTTTTTTTGTAAACTTTCGGTCTTCTGACTGGTTTCATGCGGCCGGCAACGAGTTTCTCTCCCATGCCATCTTCATCATCTCAGAGTAGCACTTGCACCCAACTTCATAACATCTTCTAATCTCTGTTTTCCTCGATAGTTTCTAACTCTCGACAGCTTGGTCTAGTACCGTGTCGTACCATCTTGTCCCTTCTCCTTGCCAGTGTTTTCCAAATATTCCTTTATTTGTCGATTGCGTGGAGAACTTTCCCATTCATTACCTTATCAGTCCACCTAATTTTCAACATTCATCTGTAGCACCACATCTCAGACGCTTAGATTCTCTTCTGTTCCGGTGTTCCCACAGTTCATGATTCAGTACCATATAGTGCTGTGCTGCAATAGTACATTTTCAGACAGTTCTTCCTGAAATTAAGACCTATGTTTGGTACTAGTAGATTTCAATTGGCCAGGAAAGCTGCGGTGAGTAGCCGCGCGGTCTAGGGCGCCTTGACACGGTTCCCGCGGCTCCATCCGTAGGAGGTTTAAGTGCTCTCTCTGGCATAGATGTGTATGTTGTCCTTAGCGTAGGTTAGTTTAAGTTAGATTAAGTAGTGTGTAAGCCTAGGGACCGATGACCTCAGCAGTTTGGGCCCATGCGAACTTACCACAAATTTCCAAAATTTGGCCGGAAATACTCTTTTTTGCCAGTGCTAGTCCGTTATGGGTTATTTTGTTGCCTTGGTAGCAAAATTCCTTAACGTCATCTACTTCGTGATCCCCAACCATGATGTTAAGTTTCTTCATGTTCTGATTTCTGCTGCCTCTCATTACTTTCGTCTTTCTTCGATTTACTCTCAGTCCATATTCTGTACTCATTAGACTGTTCATTCGATTCAATAGATCCGGTAATTCTGCTTCACTTTCACTTAAAGATAACAATGCCATCAGCGAATCTTACTATCGATATTCTTTCACCTTCAATTTTAATCTCATTCTTGAACCTCTCTTTTATTTCCCTCATTGCTTCTTCCGTATACAGACTGGGAATACACCATTGCCTTACACCCTTTTTAACCGAGCGCTTCATTCTTGGTCCTCCACTCTTATTGTTCCCTCTTCGTTCTTGTATAGATTGCATATTACCGACGTTCCCCTTCAGCTTATCACTATTTTTCTCAGAATCTCGAATATCTGCACGATTTTACGTTGTCAACGTTTTTTAATTGTTGACAAATCTAATCAATGTGTCTTGCTTTTTCTTCACTCTTGCTTCCCTTGCTAGCGACAATCTGGTGCCTTTACCTTTCCTACAGCAAAAATTATCGTCATCTAACAAATACTCAGTTTTCTTTTTCATTCTTCTGTACATTACTCTTGCCAGCATCTTGGATGCACGAACTGTTAAGCTTATTATGCGATAATTCTCCCACTTTTCGGCTCTTCCTTTCTTCGGAATTATGTAAATGATTTTTCTCCGAAAGTCTGATGGTATGTCCCCGCTCTCATATATTCTACACATCTACGCGAATATCCTCCCTGATTGATTTATGGGCTGTTATCTGTACCATCTGCGGTATTTGCTCTTAAGTCCTCAAAGCTATTTTAAATTCCGATTCTAATATTGGATCCCCTATCTCTTCTCTGTCGACTCCAGTTCCTTTTTCTATAACGCCATCAGACGAGGCGTCCCCCTCGCAGTGGCCTTCAATGTACTCTTTCCACGTATCCGCTCTCTCCTCTGCATTTAACAGGGGATTCCCATCGCACTCTAAATGTCAGCGCCCTTGCTTTTAATTTCACCGGACTATGTTCTGAGTCCGTCCTTCCGACAATCATTTCTTTTTCGTTTCCTTCACATTTTTCAAGCAGCCATTTTGCTTTATCTTCCGATATATTTCGTCCGTAAGTGACGCGTACTTCTGTACTCTTGAATTACCTTGAAGACTTTGTTCTTGCTTCTTTCGTCGAGCAACTGAAGTATTTCTTATATTACCAATGGCCGGCCGGAGTGGCCGAGCGGTTGTGGGCGCTACAGTCTGGAACCGCGCGACCACTACGGTCGCAGGTTCGAATCATGCTTCTGGCATGGATGTGTGTGATGTCCTTAGGTTAGTTAGATTTAAGTAGTTCTAAGTTCTAGGCGACTGATGACTACAGCAGTTAAGTCCCATAGTGCTCAGAGCCATTTGAACCATTTTTATTAGCAATGGTTTCTTCGCAGTTACCTTCCTTGTAGCTACGACTTTCTTTCCAACTTCTGTGATTACCATTTCTAGAGATGTCGATTCCTCTTCAACTGAACTGCCTACTGAACCATTCATTATCAGTATCTTCTGCCTTGGACAACTCCATGCGTGTCTCTTCATTCCTTAGTATTTCCGTATCCCACTTCCCTGCGCACTGATTATTCGTGAATAGTCTCTTGAATTTCAGCCTACACTTCATCATTATTAAACTGTGATCTGAGTCTGTATCTGCTCCTGCGTAAGTCTCACAATTTAGTATCTGACTTCAGAATGTCTTCCTCAACATGGTGTAATGTAATTGCAATCATCCAGTACTTATAGGCCATTTCTACGTGTACCTCCACCTCTTGTGATCTTGAACACAGTATTCGCTAGCACTAGCTGAAATTTACTGGGAAACTCAGATTTTTTCCTCTCCCATTCCTGTTACCAACCCCATATTCTCCTGTAATCCTTTCTTCTACTCCTTCCCCTACAACTGCATACACGACTACTAGATTTTCTTCTCCCTTTACGCAATGAATTACCCATTTACTATCTTCATATACTTTCCCTATCTCTTCATCCTCTGCTTACGACGTCGACATATATACCTTAACTAATGTTGTCGGTGTTGGTTTACTGTCGATTCCGATGAGAACATCTCTCTTACACCCTCTCTAATCTGAGCACTTTGTTCTCAATCTAGCAATCTTGTCTTTTTCTCCCGCTTCTTGTACATGTTGTAGTATATTACACTCCTTCTCTAAAGCTTACACCTTTTATCCTACGAATTTCAAGCAGCTTTCACCATTTTATATTGGTGAACGTTTTTTCTAAGGCGACAGTTCCTATGGAATTGTCGCAGAGGATGAAGAGATAGGGAAATAATATGAGCATTGTAAATGGGTAATTAATTACGTAAAGGGAGATGAAAATCTAGTAGTCGTGTGTGTAGTTGAAGGGGAAGGAGTAGAAGAAAGGGTTACAGGAGAATAAGGGGTTGGTAACAGGAATGGGAGAGGAGAAAATCTGAGTTTCCCTTGCCTCCATTATCAAGAGGATCAGAGCCACGGTGTCTGTTGGTGCCTTTACCTTTCCTACAGCAAAATGTATCATCGGTTAACAGAGTCTTTACTTTCGTTTCCACTCTTTTGTATGTTATTGATGACAGAAACCTGGCTGCATAAGAAGTTAAAATGATTATTCGATAGTATCCGTTCATATCTGTCCTTGCTGTCTTCGGGATTGTGTGGATAAAATTTTTCCGAAGGTATTACGGTATGTCTGCAGACTCATGGATTCTACGAACCAACTTCAATAGTTGATTAGATGGCACTTCCACCAGTGTTCCTAGGAATTTCGAAGGAAATATATCTATGACATTCGCTCATTTGAACGCAACTCTTCCAAATCTTTGTTGAAGTCTAACTTTCATACTGGATGCCCTACATCTCTGATATGAGCATCAGGTTTTCTTCTATCACGTCATTAGCCAGTTCTTCCCCACCGTAGAGCCTCCGATGTATTCTTTCCACCTATCTACACTCTCTTCTGCATTTAATAGCGGAGTTCTTCTAGAACTCTTGATGTTAATACTTTTGCTCTTTATTTGATCGAAGATTGTTTTGTTTTACTCGTATGTTGAATCCGTCCTTCGCACGGCCATTTTTTTTGTATTTCTTGATATCTCTCCCGCAACAACTTTGTAAGGTGTCAGGAAAATCCAACACCTTCCATGAAAACCCTGACATGATAAGCAAATCCAGTAGTATGTCACATAGCTCAGAATAAATCGTGACATTAAATTAGTCAAAGTAATACGAGTAACGAGTGAGCAAATGGAATACCACAGACTATCACAAGAATGCCTAAATGCATGTCATACCTTCTCACCGTGAGACAAACGCAGTTCCGAGGGGAGAAACGAGAACAGAAGCCGAGAGCAGAACCGTGTTAAGCTAAAGGCCCTACGATAAGGGATAGACACCCACGTCGCCAGCTAACCGCTAGGACCACCCCCCAGCCCATGTTAAAAGCTAGAGCCCTCCAGAAGAACAGTATAGACCTTATGATAACACTAAAAGGGCCACCCCAGCCGCAAGTTTTAGCGTGAGACTTTTTCGCGTCTCTGCTACGTTGCAAACTTTAAAAAAATTGCCCCACCACGAAAAGTATAACGTTTCTCATTGGATTGACAGAATTTTTGTAGGCGGAGCTTAAGGTTAACAATGAGACCCTGATTTGTCAGATGAAAACACAGCCAGATAGTTTTTTTAAACCAACTTGGGTAAATTGTAGTAAGGAGAAGTTAGGAGAGAGTTGCTTTCGAGACGGCAAGGTGAGCGGAGCTGTGCTGCCTGCCACCCCCTGATGAACACCGACAAGGTAATGAATGCACGTGATGCCACATAACAGCGCATAAAGCTTCACTCAGAACTGCAGAAGTCTCATCTGTTACACCCCCTTTTTGCGTAATACTAGTGTCGATCGTCAATTAAAGCTCATGGTGTTCACATTTGCCACTTGAAGTAAAAATCTGAACCGCGATGATTTTTCTGTTATATAGTTATTAAGAAGCCACATCAGCCACTGTAATTTACGACAAGTTAGATAAGTAATTAAGGATAATTGAGGGTCACTGTAGACCATTGTGATAGTTTTCTCTTTTGTGAAACTTAATTTAAACCTAGATTATAGATGTGATATGGCATAGGTCATCCTTCGATCCATTGTAGAACTTGGAAACCCATTCAGGGAATATTCGTTCACATTTTTGTTGAACACAGTTGGTTTTTACCATCCTGTATTAAAACATTTACTTTTATCAATAGTGCAATTTATAAACAATGTTTTGTGAGTAGAATAAAATTTCCAATGGTAAACTTAACTGCTTTTTCGACGTTATTTTACCAGCTAACTAAAAATAGGAAAGCCTTGAAACCCTTCCACTAAATTTAGTTGGTATTAAGATTCTTTTACAGGGAGTGCAGTGGAGCTGACGCTGAAATCATTAAGTATTTGGTTATATCATCGCTAGTCTCACTGAACTCTTCTGAACTCTACATGTCATGTGTGGTCTGGCGTCTCCTTACCAGCAACAGGTCCCAGGTTCAAACTAGTCAATTCCCTAAAAAACACGCTCAGAGCGTCGTTGCGCGAAAATGGTAGGGAGACACGATATAGAACAGACAGACACCACGCAGAATGTTAGAACTTTGACTTATCTTCCTTGCACTTTTTCTTCATTAATTCCTAAGTGACTTTATTTTGCCGTTTTCTTGTTAGTTCCTGAACAGTTTGTACTTCCTACTTTCGTCTTCAATTGAGTGTTACTTCACTTAACTAAGGTTTCGTCTCAGTTACCTTTCTGGTAGCAATATTTACCTATCCAACTTTTGTGGAAATTTAGAAATTTGTGGTAAGCTTCTATGGGACCAAACTGCTGAGGTCATCGGTCCCTAGACTTACTCACTACTTAATCTAACTTAAAATAAACTTACGCTAAGGACAACACACACGTCCATGTCCGAGGGAGGACTCGAACCTCCGATTGGGGGAGCCGCACGAACCCTGAAAAGGCGCCTGAGACTGCGCGGCTACCCCGCGCGGCTAACTTTTGTGGTTGACCATTTTAGAGATGTCCATTCTTGAACCTAACTGCATATTGTGGTATCCAGTATCGCAGTATACAGCATATAAACCATTAGAGACCTTCAAACCCACCACGTCTTTCCACAGTACTCTGGTATCCCACTTCTTTCCACACTGCCAGACTATTATTTTAAGTATACTCTTCGTCATTACTAAATAGGATCTGCCTTAGAATCCAATATCTGATGACGAATCTTTTCGGACCATGATGAATCGTTTCGGACCGTGATGTAATCCAATTTAAATTTACCAGTGCTTCCAGGACATTTCCAGTTATACTTCTTCTTCTTGTCATTTTCGAACAGTATATTCACTACGGAGAAAACAGCCTCTCTGAATTGGTTTCACTGGTCCACATCAGATCATCGAAATTAAGCGCAGTTGGACTTGGCTAGCACTTGTATGTATGATAGTCCGAGTCTGCCGAGTGCTGTTGACAAGTGGGGTGCATTCAATCTTCGTGAGGTCAGCTGAGGAGCTACTTGACAGAGAAGTAGCAGTTCCGGTCAGAAAATCTGACAGTGGCTGGGAGGGCGATGGGCAGACCACAAGCCCCTCCATATCTGCTTCCCGTGACACCTGCCAGATGAGGACGACACTGCGATTGATCGTTGCTGTTAGGCCTTCCGATGCCTGTTCGGACGGAGTTTTTATATTCACTATAACCGGCCTAAATTTGTTGCAGAATTGAGATAGTCTTTCTCCATTATCATTCCTTGTACCAGGCTTACATTCTCCTCTTACTCTGTCTTCTATTTCTTTTATCATAAGAACGTTCCTATCAGCCATAACTATTACATTTTCACCGCCCTAGTAGGAATATATGACAGTGGATTATTAGTTCCAGGTTTGTCTTACGTGTATGCACTATTCTCTCATTCTATTTTAAGTAGCCAGTCGTACCTAATGGAAAGAGAACAGCTCTGCAGTGTGCCACATACATCTGAAATGAACCTAAAAAACTTTTTGGTTGAATGAACACTACTGTACACGTAATACGTTATGTTGTATTTAATTTGATATACAAGAAATATAACAGTAGCAATATGGCTAGCGCCCGACATACGAAAGATGCAGTGCAGTGTTCACGATGTAGGGTTCCAAAGTATAGTCACGCAGCCCGCCGCACATTTACATGTCGTACATGAGAGTATACTGACAAAATGAGACTTTTTTGCACATGGCTGAATCGACCAGTATTCGTACCTACAAATTACTGTCTTTACCACTACATTTTTCATATTAGGAACATTGTGCTCCCACTTACTGCCAGGCACTCCATATCAGCAACCTTAGTAGTCATTAGAGATCGTGAGAGAGCAGAATGGGGCACTCTGTCGAACTCATGGACTTCGAACGTGGTCAGGTGATTGGATGTCACTTGTGTCATACGTCTGTACGTGAGATTTCCACACTCCTAAACATCCATAGGTCCACTGTTTCCGGTGTGATAGTGAAGTGAAAACGTGAAGGGACACATACAGCACAAAAGCGTACAGGCGGAACTCGTCTGTTGACTGACAGAGATCGCCGACAGTTGAAGAGGGTCGTAATGTGTAATAGGCAGACATCTGTCCAGACCATCACACAGGAATTCCAAACTGCATCAGGAACCACTGCGAGTTCTATGACAGTTAGGCGGAAAGTGAGGAAACTTGAATTCCATGGTCGAGCGGCTGCTCATAAGCCACACATCACGCCCGTAAATGCCAAAGGACGTATCTCTTTGTGTGAGGAGCGTAAACATTGGACGATTGAACAGAGGAAAAACGTTGTGTGGAGTGACGAATCACGGTACACAATGTGGCGATCCGATGGCAAGATGTGGGTATGGCGAAAGCTCTGTAAACGTCATCTGACAGCGTGTGTAGTGCTAACAGTAAAATTCGGAGGCGGTGGTTTTATGGCGTGGTGGTGTTTTTCATGGTGGGGGATTGCACCCCTTGTTGTTTTGCGTGGCACTATTACAGCACGGGCCTACATTGACGTTTTAAGCACCTTCTTGCATCCCACTGTTGAAGAGCAATTCGAGGATGGCGATTGCATCTTTCAGCACGATCGAGCGCCTGTGGCGGAATGGTTATACGACAATAACAACCCTGTAATGGACTGGCCTGCACAAAGTCCTTTCTGAATCCTATAAAACACCTTTGGGATGGTTTGCAACTTCGACTTCGTGCCAGGCCTCACCGACCGACATTGATACCTCTCCTCAGTGCAGCACTCCGTGAAGAATGGGGTGCCATTCACCAAGGAACCTTCTAGCACCTGAATGATCGTATGCCTGCGAGGATGGAAGCTGTCAGCAGGGCTAAGGTTGGGCCAACACCATACTGAATTCCAGCATTACCGATGGAGGGCGTCACGAACCAGGTGAATATATATATATATATATATATATATATATATATATATATATATATATATATGTGTGTGTGTGTGTGTGTGTGTGTGTGTGTGTGTGTGTGTATGAGAGAGAGAGAGAGTAAGTGATCTTTTTGGTGATTTTGATGGCAAGCAGTTGTGCACTCAGAAATAAGATGTTGAAGTCCGTAGTAGAAATATCAAAAGGAAATAGTTAAAGAAGGTAGCGACGCCAGTTACAGGGCCGATCAGAGAACTCAAATCTTTGGAAGAAAGTCCAAGTTTTTACTCTGCTGGTTAAATCTAGAGATGTGGTATTCGGGCAAGTATGTACTACAGTTCAGCTGCATTCATCACATAGGCCTATCTGTTAACATGAGCGAAAGAATAAAAATACGAACATACTATACACTGTACAAATTTATTTGGGACTGACAACGACGAAAGAGGTTGTGGGGAATGGCTAAACGCGCGAGGCGCAGCGTGTGTACAGGTAAGCCCACGAGACCTGTAGCCGCAGGAACCACCCACAGTTGCCAGTTCTTCACTTCTCCCAGTACAACACTTGGTGCTGACATTATGCTTCAGTTTCAGGGAACTTGCTGTTGTGCTTGATGTATTGTTTGTTTTCTTTTATGATGTTTATGGGACTTCGTTTTCGCTGTTGTTTGTTGTTTGTTACATGATAATAGCACATTAATAATGGAATTAGCGGTGTTTCCATAGTGAAACCAAACGGGTGGCAGTTTGCTCCTTGAAGCACGAGCGTGGCGTCAAGTGAATAATTTCGCTCAAACCACACTGAGGAGCCAAAACATTATGACCACTGGCTACTTTGAGATTGAATGCAGTCTTGTAGTGTTGCCGGAACGTGACGAGGTAACTTAATTGTACGGGGTGTTGAGGGTATAGGCACAGATATTTTGTCCATTGGTATCAACTGCAGCGTGCAAGTCGTTTTCTTCTCTGCATTTAACAGCCCTCCCACGAGCATATTACTTAATTTACTACCTGGTGTTTTCTGGGCAGGGCAGTTGTAACTGCACCGTGAAGTGGACTACACCTGTCAATATGATCTATCCTTTTGCCTCCATGCATCAACATTTCAATACGTGACCTGCTGCTGAGGGTAAAATAAGCTTTTAATCGCTTGCATCTGCCATGTGTAGTAACTAACCTAAAAATATACTACTCGTAATAGCTATAGTTATTAGTCTGCAAATACCGTAAATAGCGACGTAATGTTGTTCATTACGCTGCCCACAGTCATCACTAGAAATATCTACGCTTATATACCTAAAACCCTGTATAGTCGCGGAACAGATGTGAATGGGGAATCATTCTAGCGATGATATAAGCCGCAAATCGGAGAAATCCACTGACATAAGCGACCTTGACTAATGACCGAGTGTTGTAGCCCAGTGCCTAGGAACGAGCATGTTGGAAAGGGCGAAGCTGGTCAGATATACTCCTGCTACCTCGCGAACATCTATGGAAGGCTGCTGAAGGAACGTGAAACATCAAGTAGGCTACAAACTATTGGATATTACAGAGAGAAAGAACATCACCATCAACTATATTTACTGATTTTGTGCGTACAAAATGCTCATATGTGTGTGAAATCATATGGGACTTCACTGCTAAGGTCATCAGCCCCTAAGCTTACACACTGCTTAACCTAAATTGTCCTAAGGACAAACAGAGACACCCATGCCCGAAGGAGGACTTGAACCTCCGCCGGGACCAGCCGCACAGCCCATGACTGCAGCGCCTTAGACCGCTCCGCTAATCCCGCCCGGCTTCGTGCGTACAAATGATGGCGTTATCCCTACTAAAAATAAGATAACAGTAACAGTTTTAGCCTCAAAATCACCAGAAGTTGGATGTACGGAAAAGCTGTTGACGGCCACACCCCACCATAGGGCTTGGGAGTCGGCTGCTTGTCCGCTGCGTAATGTACGATGGGCTCTGACCTGAGGCAGATCTGACGATATGCTACGATGCTAGTCCAGGCACGAATGTTTCGGAAGTCACTATTCAGTGCACATTGGTGAACATGCGGCTTCTCCACAAACTAACGTTACGTCTACTCATGTCGATCAAACAACGACAATGCAATCCAGACCTTTAGCTGCTTACAGGCGTTGATAAATATCAACGGGGATAGTTGAAAATGTGTGCTCCGACCGGGACTCGAACCCTGGATCTCCTGCTTACATGGAAGATGCTCTGTCCGTCCGAGCCACCGAGGACACAGAAGATAGTGCGACTGCAGGGACTTATCCCTGGTACGCTCCCCGTGAGACCTACGCTTCTAACGTGCCGTCCACACACTATACTTGTAGTGCCCCTGCCCATTATACTCATTACTCGCGGCAGTCAGTCTACCACTTCCTGTACGAAATCGGGCAATGTGAATGCATCCTCACTGAAGAAGATCATTGGCCGGTAAGCCTTACCTGTATGAAGATGATATTTGTTCTTTCAGAAAGATATGAAACTGACAGAAAATGCAGAGTTATTAAGCAGGAATGGTTAGGCAAATTCGCTAGTAGGGAAAAGATAGGTGTCGCCTACAGGAAAATTAGAGACCTTTGGAGAAAATAGAAGTAACTCTGTAATCAAAAGCTCAGATAGAAACCTGGCACTAAGTTGAGAAGTGGCTGGTTAAAAAAAAAAAAAAAAAAAAAAAAAAAAAAGGTTCAAATGGCTCTGAGCACTATGGGACTTGACTGTTCAGGTCATCAGTCCCCTAGAACTGAGAACTCCTTAAATATGACTAACCTAACGACACCACACACATCCATGCCTGTGGCAGGATTCGAACCTGCGGTCGTAGCGGTCGCGCGGTTCCAGACTGTGGCGGAGAAGTGGATGCTAAGGGTTAGGAAGATATATGGAAGCGCTGTACAAGGGAAAATGAAGGCAATGGAAAGGATGGAAGAAGTAAATGAAGATATGACGGGAGATATGATACTGCGATAAGAATATATAGAACACTGAAAGGCACTGGACTCGCATTCGGGAGGACGACGGTTCAATCCCGCGTCCGGCCATCTGATTTAGGTTTTTCGTGATTTCCCTAAATCGCTCCAGGCAAATGCCGGGATGGTTCCTTTGAAAGGGCACAGCCGACTTCCTTCCCTAATCCGATGAGACCGATGACCTCGCTGTTTGGTCTCTTCCCCCAAAAGCAACCCCAACCAACACTGAAAGGCCCAAGTCGAAATAAGACCCCTTGGCTAGACGATATTCTCTCAGAATTATTGAGATACTTGAGAGGGCCAGTTGGTGTGCAAGCTATATCAGACAGTAATTCCTCTTCCAGAGAAGTCGGGAGCTACGTCAGTTTAATAAGTCATGATTGTAAAATACTGATACGAATTGTTTACAGAAGAATGGAAAGAAGTGATACAAAGCGATCAAGGGAAAGACCAGTTTGGGTGCCGTGAAATGGAGGAACACATGAGACAATACGATTTCTCTTAGAATATAGATTAAATAACGACAAACTTATCTTAACAACAATTGTAGATTAAAAAAAGGCGTTTGATAATGTTGAATGATATGGTCTCCTCGAAATTCTGAAGGTACAGCAGTAAAATACAGTGAGCGAAATGTTTTTTTTTTTTTTTAATTTCTTAAGAAACGTGGCTGCAGCTGCAAGACTCGAAAGGCATGAAAGGTAAGCAGTGGTTGTCAAGGTATTGAGACAGTATTGTAGCATCTCCCCGATCTTATTCAATCTGTACACTGAGCAAGCAGTAAGGGAAACTAAGAAAAAATTTAGGAAACTAATTAATGTCCAGCGAGAAGAAATAAAAACGATGCTGTTTGCCGATGACATTGAAATAGGAAGAGCAAAAGACTTGCAACAGCACTTTAACGGAATTGATAGTGTTGTGAGAAGGGGTTATACGATGAGGATCAACAAATGTAAAACATTTGCAACGCTATATAATCGAAATAAATGAGATGATGCTGAGAGTATTAGATTAGGAATTGAGACACTGAATATAGCAGAAGAGTATTACTATTTGGGCAGCAAAACAACGGACGACAGTAGAGAGGACATTAAATACGGAGTTGTTACAGCAAGACAAGCATTTCTAGAATAGGGGAACTTGTTTACACATTATGTATATTTAAATGTCGGGAAGACTTTTTTGGGTTATTTGAAGAAGAATACTCTATGGAAATGAAAGTAGGACGACAAATCAGACAGGAGAAGAAGTGTGGTACTATATGCAAGAATGCTGGAGATCAGATGAGTAAATCGAATAACTAATGAGGAAGTACTGAATCGAATTGTGGAAAAAGAAACTTAAGGCACAACTTGACTAAAAGACTGGATCGGTTGAGAGGACAAATCCTGAAGGTTCAAAAGATCGTCAGTTTTGTAGCGGCGTTATGTGTAGCGGGAAAAATTGCAAAGGGATTGAGAGGCACAAATACAGTAAGCAAATTCAAATGTATGTAGGGTACAGTTATGATGCAGAGCTAAAGAGGCTTGCACATGATAGAGTAGAGTGGGGAACTGCATCAAACATGTCTTTGGATTCAACGGCTCTACCACTATAATCAAAATTTCACATTACCTGAATAACAAAAAAAATTTCCCTCTTACCGAAAATTCAGTATCGTTATCATGCAATACATGTTCATAAACTTTCTACATACATTTAAAAAAATGGCTGCTATAAATAAAACTGATAGGAAAACTCAGTGCAGGTCATCCAGAATAGATGGATTCCGGTTTCATCTTTATACGACAAATATCTCACACATTCCAGTGGAATGAATGAAAAGTAAGGTCACCTAAGTGTTACGCGCACAACGTGGAAACTCTGCTCTGCCGAAGTGCAATTCCGGAAGTAATTTTAAACGGCCTGTAGATAGTTTAGAAAGGTGTATTGACAGTTATACGGGGTATTAGGGCTATAAATCCAGATATTGTGATCATTAGGACCTTACTATGTTCCCATTCAGTATATTAGCTGTTTTTTCTCTGCATCTAACAGTCTTAACGCAAATACGACTCATAATTTACTACCTGATGTTTTCTGCACAGTCGTAATTGCACCATTAAGTGGACTAGGCCTGTCAGTATAGACTAACCGTTTTGCGTTCGTGTGTCCACACTACAACACCTGACCCGCTTTCTAGAAGAAAATGAGATCTTGCCACCTTTACTTGAAGCTACTAACCAACCTAAAAACACACTATTTCTAATTGATAATAATAATCATTATTTTGCAAATGGAGTAGATACTGATGTAATGTTGTTTGGTACACTGTCTTCTGCCACAAAAAAAAAAAAAAAAAAAAATCTGCACTTATGCCGCAGACACCTTGTATTTTAGTCGCTGAATACACGAAGATATGAAATGGTTTCTGGTGGTATGAATTGCCCTTTGCCGTGCAGTGTTTACTGACTTGGGGCGATGTGTGTAGATACAGAAGATTATAAGAAGTTTTTTCCCCTAGTAATTAACTTACTCACGGAACGGAAAGCGTCCAATGGTTTTAAGTGAACGTAATTTGCTCGGCGTTCGAGAGGGAAGCCATTAAAGAGACGGGCTTATCAGGCGACGCCAGCGGCGGCAATCACATCACGGGGTCGTCCGGCGGCGGGCTGAATGATTTGCGCCGCGCAGAGATACGGGTGAGCGATCGCTCGCCGGCGCTCATTAGCCTCCCTGACAGCCGGCTCATTTACATTCATGAAAATTCAAATCGTGGACGACGTGCGACAACCAGACACAATTAACTTACTCCCTGTCCAAACGTACACGTCAGCGTCTCGTGTGGACAGATTAGAGCGCTGTTACGCGAAGTTTTCACGGTCCCCTTGATGCCTGTTACGCTGCATGTTTCGCTAGAAAAGAAAGGAATAAAAATTTTCTTTGAAGCATTCTACAAGGTATGCTAGTAACATGACGCGTGCTGAGGGTAGAGCGAGAGGCAGGGGATGTGGTACAGGTGTAGCTTATACGTTTCTGCTGCTCTCTCGAACCCCCAAGACCTGTAAGCGAGCGCGGATGATGGAAGGATGCACCAATGAGACTGGCACGGTCGGTATGCTCGCGACATTCCACTGGCAAAGGTTACGTGACGTCTAATGGCGTACAGTGTTAAGAAAAACAACATGATAACGCCAGCGTAGCGTTAAAGACGTGGAACGGAGCAAAATTTTTCACGTAATCGTAGGTAGGAAATAAACGGTTGTAGAGCTACAGGCGTGAAGCGAGAGCAAATCAGCGACGAGTTCGCAACAAGCGAAGGTGTGTTTTTGTGAGTCTAGCAGGGCAGTCTGTGCTTTCGTAATTGTTTGAATAAAACATCATTCCTGCTCTCTGTGCATTAGCAAAAACTAAAACATTTGGTCTTTCGATTTCATTAGACAATAAAATAGCCATTTATATTACGTACCTACGATCCTACTGTGGTATAGCTTAATATATCTAGAAACTGAGACATTACTTTACTTCTAGCGTAGCCATTTAAATAGTTGAGCTTTACCCAGAAAACATCACAGAAAATTCACAACTAATGTAATCAGCCAGCAAAAAAAAAGGTAAAGTTCGTCAAGATTCCTGTTTTCTGCTGACACCATTATCTACCGCTAATCTAATTGCAGCTTCTCTTTTTAGTCAACCGGTATTAGCTGAGGCAGTTTAGTTTGAATGCACACACTTCTGCGCTTTTGCCTCACATACACTGTCATTATATGGACTTACATAACTGACCGAAGTTTCCTGTACTTCGCGCCTAAATTGCTCTGATGTTATTTTCAGATAGTCTATCAAATTCGTCTATCTAGATAGCACTTAATAAAGAAATGACGCTGTTAAACAGGGACTGGAACACTTAATTTCTCTTCCGAAATTGCATTACCGAAAAAGGTCATAACAGCGCTCTACTTGCAAACGTAGAACAAATGTGAAAATGATGGACATAGAAACAATTGACCGTTGAGCTGGAAAAAAAAAGAAACACACTGATAGAGGTGCTTCACAGAAGAATGGTCGCTAGTTGTGATGAGATTCCGATTAGACACTTTAACGAGAAAAATATAGAAAGAAATGACCCCCTCTTCTAACAAAATGTTGTAGGTGTTCAAAATGGTTCAAATGGCTCTGAGCACTATGGGACTCAACTGCTGTGGTCATAAGTCCCCTAGAACTTAGAACTACTTAAACCTAACTAACCTAAGGACATCACACAAATCCATGCCCGAGCCAGGATTCGAACCTGCGACCGTAGCGATCGTGCGGTTCCAGACTGTAGCGCCTAGAACCTCTCGGCCACCCCGGCTGGCTGTTGTAGGTGTCTCAAACGTCAGAGCGTCCCAATTACTTGAAAAAAGCCGTTGGTCTTTCAATTTCTGAAAAGAACCTTGGATCTATTTGTCACGTCGGTAAGATGAGGAAAAACAGTATACACACTGGTGCGCAAAACTCAACGACGAAAGTAGCTTTCACCTAATGTGTACATAGCTTGATGAAACTTGGACCATATATAGAAAGAATTACTACTTCACAGTACAGTACGGTATAGTAGAGTACACTACAGTACAGTGCAGAAGGTAACTCAAAGAAATACGCAATCAAACGTTAATAAAAGTCCTATCATTAAAAGACGATAATTACCCTAAAGCCACCGCTATTCGTGATGGTCCACTAGATATTAAAAAAGGTGGCATACGGATCTAATACATCTACATCTACATCTACATCCATACTCCGCAAGCCACCTGACGGTGTGTGGCGGAGGGTACCTTGAGTACCTCTATCGGTTCTCCCTTCTATTCCAGTCTCGTATTGTTCGTGGAAAGAAGGATTGTCGGTATGCCTCTGTGTGGGCTCTAATCTCTCTGATTTTATCCTCATGGTCTCTTCGCGAGATATACGTAGGCGGAAGCAATATACTGCTTGACTCTTCGGTGAAGGTATGTTCTCGAAACTTTGACAAAAGCCCGTACCGAGCTACTGAGCGTCTCTCCTGCAGTGTCTTCCACTGGAGTTTATCTATCATCTCCGTAACGCTTTCGCGATTACTGAATGATCCTGTAAAGAAGCGCGCTGCTCTCCGTTGGATCTTCTCTATATCTTCTATCAACCCTATGTGGTACGGATCCCACACTGCTGAGCAGTATTCAAGGAGTGGGCGAACAAGCGTACTGTAACCTACTTCCTTTGCTTTCGGATTGCATTTCCTTAGGATTCTTCCAATGAATCTCAGTCTGGCATCTGCTTTACCGACGATCAACATTATACACTCCTGGAAATGGAAAAAAGAACACATTGACACCGGTGTGTCAGACCCACCATACTTGCTCCGGACACTGCGAGAGGGCTGTACAAGCAATGATCACACGCACGGCACAGCGGACACACCAGTAACCGCGGTGTTGGCCGTCGAATGGCGCTAGCTGCGCAGCATTTGTGCACCGCCGCCGTCAGTGTCAGCCAGTTTGCCGTGGCATACGGAGCTCCATCGCAGTCTTTAACACTGGTAGCATGCCGCGACTGCGTGGACGTGAACCGTTTGTGCAGTTGACGGACTTTGACCGAGGGCGTATAGTGGGCATGCGGGAGGCCGGGTGGACGTACCGCCGAATTGCTCAACACGTGGGGCGTGAGGTCTCCACAGTACATCGATGTTGTCGCCAGTGGTCGGCGGAAGGTGCACGTGCCCGTCGACCTGGGACCGGACCGCAGCGACGCACGGATGCACGCCAAGACCGTAGGATCCTACGCAGTGCCGTAGGGGACCGCACCGCCACTTCCCAGCAAATTAGGGACACTGTTGCTCCTGGGGTATCGGCGAGGACCATTCGCAACCGTCTCCATGAAGCTGGGCTACGGTCCCGCACACCGTTAGGCCGTCTTCCGCTCACGCCCCAACATCGTGCAGCCCGCCTCCAGTGGTGTCGCGAGAGGCGTGAATGGAGGGACGAATGGAGACGTGTCGTCTTCAGCGATGAGAGTCGCTTCTGCCTTGGTGCCAATGATGGTCGTATGCGTGTTTGGCGCCGTGCAGGTGAGCGCCACAATCAGGACTGCATACGACCGAGGCACACAGGGCCAACACCCGGCATCATGGTGTGGGGAGCGATCTCCTACACTGGCCGTACACTACTGGTGATCGTCGAGGGGACACTGAATAGTGCACGGTACATCCAAACCGTCATCGAACCCATCGTTCTACCATTCCTAGACCGGCAAGGGAACTTGCTGTTCCAACAGGACAATGCACGTCCGCATGTATCCCGTGCCACCCAACGTGCTCTAGAAGGTGTAAGTCAACTACCCTGGCCAGCAAGATCTCCGGATCTGTCCCCCATTGAGCATGTTTGGGACTGGATGAAGCGTCGTCTCACGCGATCTGCACGTCCAGCACGAACGCTGGTCCAACTGAGGCGCCAGGTGGAAATGGGATGGCAAGCCGTTCCACAGGACTACATCCAGCATCTCTACGATCGTCTCCATGGGAGAATAGCAGCCTGCATTGCTGCGAAAGGTGGATATACACTGTACTAGTGCCGACATTGTGCATGCTCTGTTGCCTGTGTCTATGTGCCTGTGGTTCTGTCAGTGTGATCATGTGATGTATCTGACCCCAGGAATGTGTCAATAAAGTTTCCCCTTCCTGGGACAATGAATTCACGGTGTTCTTATTTCAATTTCCAGGAGTGTATGATCATTCCATTTTAAATCACTCCTAATGCGTACTCCCAGATAATTTATGGTATTAACTGCTTCCAGTTGCTGACCTGCTATTTTGTAGCTAAATGATAAAGGATCTATCTTTCTGTGTATTCGCAGCACATTACACTTGTCTACATTGAGATTCAATTGCCATTCCCTGCACCATTCGTCAATTCGCTGCAGATCCTCCTGCATTTCGGTACAATTTTCCATTGTTACAACCTCTCGATACACCACAGCATCATCTGCAAAAAGCCTCAGTGAACTTAATAGGGTGTGTGATCATCATGGACGGCAGTGCATGCTCTGCTATGTGCCCCCATGCTGGCCACATTGTCTGTAAGGCGTTCTTGTGTTATGACGCTCCATTCCTCTACCAGCGTGACTGACAACTGCTTGTGAGGTAACGGGTGAGTTGTGACGCCGTGAAAATACTCTAAGTTCGGAGTTGGCGTGGCCGCACGGGCCGCTCGGCAAACCGGGGCTCGTCAGCTGCCGCGTGGTGCCGAACGTTAGTTGGAGCAAGAGGGGTAGCCCCAGCGCGTGGTCCATGCCGACTGCGTGCTGGGAATTCCATGTTGACGCTGTGTCAAGGACTACGCTTTGTGACGATGAAGGACATTTATATGCCGGGAGTGCCAAAGATGGCGGACTTTGTCGAAGCATAATGGCAAACATTTTATAGTTCATGTAGAAATTGATAATTGCCAGAGGAATCATGATACCTTAAAAATAAACATGGTTCAAATGGTTCTGAGTACTATGGGACTTAACGTCTGAGGTTCAAATGGTTCAAATGGCTCTGAGCACTATGGGACTTAACATCTATGGTCATCAGTCCCCTAGAACTTACAACTACTTAAACCTAACTAACCTAAGGACGTCATACAACACCCAGTCATCACGAGGCAGAGAAATTCCCTGACCCCGCCGGGAATCGAACCCGGGAACCCGGGCGCGGGAAGCGAGAACGCTACCGCATAACGTCTGAGGTCATTAGTCCCCTAGAACTTAGAACTATTTAAACCTAACTAACCTAAGTACACTACACACATCCATGCCCGAAGCAGGATTCGAACCTGCGACCGTAGTGGCTGCGCAGTTCCAGACTGTAGCGCTTAGAACCGCTCGGTCACCCCGGCCGGCAATAAACATGTACACTACCATTATTTGCATGACTATTCTGATGGTGTAATCAGATTTTCAATAGCTTTATTAGTTTAAAGTTTAGTATCTGACTGTAAATTATACGAGTAACACCCAGCAACGAATTTCCAAACTATAAACGGTTTGTCCGATTTTGTCGATCGATGTGTTTTTAGAAAGCTATTAGTGTAAACCTACATTGGTATGAATTACAGGCATATAACGTGAACAGTACATGAGTTATTGGAGGTCAAAGTGGCCCATTACTAATGATCGTGTCAGGCCATAAGCACTCCACAGTTACACGAAAAAACGGTAGCGGCGTGCTTATAAATATATTTATTCGCGTATGTCATTGTTTATATCCGATATATACTATTTATGAAGAAATTGGTTAAATATTTACTGTGTTTTGGAAAGCACAGAGACATTAGACTATAGGGCTACCTTTGCTCCTATTCCTTTGATATATGGTTATTTAATTTGTTTATATATTTAATAATGTGTGTTAGAGCGTGTTTGTGGTCCAGCTGTAGGAATATTTATTTAATTCCAAGTTATTTAAATGTAAACCCAGTATTTGGTACGTGTTTTAATATGTTTGTGAGTGTGCGTTGGCTTGGAGACTTGGCGGGAGGGCTCTAGCCAATCACAGCGCTCGTTACTACGGTCGGTGACTGCCGAAATCAATGGAGGAACTGTATGGAAGTGGGAGAGGAGCATCGGGTGGCAAAGGGCACGGAGGGAGTGCTGGACGGGAAGGCGCGACGGACGGTCGCAGGAAATGCTTGGAGAGTGTTGAGCAGTTGGCGCATGGTCGCTGGAGATAGAAACATTTCGTAGTGCCGACTTGAGCACTTGTGAGATTTCCGTGGCTTCTGCAGTGAAGACGTAGTATGCGTTTAGAAGTGAATATCTTGCGAGCTATGTTGTTGCTCATAACTAATTAAGTGAAGTGGGAATCTATTGCTTCCCTGTTACTCTGTTACTCAACTTACATTTTACTTAATTGCTACACCATTGACACCAATAAGTGTTTTGCTGAAATAAACAGCGTTCTTAAAAGTACTTCTGCTATTGTACCCATCATTTAAAGTCGTTAAAATAAGACCTGCAGATTTTATTTAATTGCAATCTTTCATTTGTAAATTTCTATGTTACATTCAAAATTCGCAATTGCCGAGTGATTGGAACCTTCCACCATTCGATTCACGTGTGTTTTCATACTGTAAACTGTAGACTCAGCAGTATTTTGTATGTAATGTGGCAACTACGTATCCCAGTCCCTAGACAACGAAACCAGAGAAAACTTTTAATATTTCAACTCTGAGTCTGAGGGTACGTAGTTGAGGGCCACCGTTAATTTTATTTGAAAGCCCGCATGCTAGATTATCAGTAATGCATGTAGGCATGCTGCAAAATGTCTCCCTAACGCATTACACAGGTGATCGATGGGTTTTAAGTCGGGAGGAGGGCAGTCTAAGCCATTCACCGAATATCATCACGTTCCAAGAGCACGTCCACCAGCGCTGTTCGATGCGGTTGCGAATTATCATCCATGAAAATCAAGTCAGGGCCGAATGGAGCCTTGTAAAGAGAACATGGGGAAGAAGCACAGCGTCACAGTAATGTTGACCTGTAAGTGTAGCTCGTTCACAGAGTTGTCTCCGTACGCCGTAACACCTTAATCATCAAAACGATAACATTCGACAATGCTGGATGTACCCTCATATGCGGCGAGGTGAGAACACGTAATTTATCCGAGAAAATTGTCGAGCATGATCGTTTTGGTGCTTCAAGTGTTACGGTGGGGGCAGGCATAATGTTGCATGGGTTTACTGACATCTAAATGTTTTTAATTAGTTATTTACCGAAGGTGCCTCGCGGTGTTATCCGTGGTTAAACAGTTACTTATAAACAGTTTTTAATGCCGAAACTCAGTATCCACGCTTATGCGCCATCAGGGAATTTATCTCTTGAAGGTAGTGTGAGCCACTTGCGGTACAGCAAACCGGAGGACGTAGAAAAAAGAGGGAGAGAGAGAGAGAGAGAGAGAGAGAGAGAGGGAGAGAGAGAGAGGAGAAATAAATTTTGGGACGATGGGACAAGCTGACAGAATACATGTCGCTCACAGCATACTTGTCAGCTTCAGAAAAAAGATTTGCGCTCTTTACTAGCAAATTACGAAAGTATAAGGAAAAGAAGAAAATAATTTCGCGACTGTTTGCGACATGCCTAGCACAGAAAAGATCATAACTGTATACTGGCGTTTATGGACAGCCGGAAATCTACTGTAATACGACTCTGTAAACAACTTTCCAAGACATGTTATTCTTTGCGTATGTGTACTGATTTCCGGCTCTCGATACACATGAGTAGCCAATATCAAGCTGTCAATGTGACCCCGATTATTTATAGTGATCCGATAATATCGCAATCCAATACATTTCCAAAACATTCTAGATACTGTAAAATACGAGAGTTGTCCAGAAAGTAATGAACTGCATCTTTTCTCTCAGCCGAAAACAATGCTACGAATGTGAAACGTTACGTATGTATTATTTGAAGTCTGCTGAGTGAGCGCGCCAAGTTTCCGTCACTTCCCACAGGTAGCGTAGCTGCAGGACAGTTTCAAAATGGCGTCTGGAGGTGATGTACGTTACAAGCAACGTGCCGTCATTGGATTTGTCACTGCAGAGAAATGAACTGTGGGAAATATTTACAAATGTTTGTGCAAAGTCTATGGAGCGTCTGCTGTCGACAGAAGTACAATTAGTCGCTGGGCACGGAGAGTGAGGTCATCAGAAGGCGGTTCGGCGGAGCTTAACGATTTGCAGCGGTCGGGGAGACCATCCACGGCTGTCACATCAGATATGTTGGAGCGAGCTGATGTTGTCATTCGTGAGGACAGACGCATTCGTGGAAGACATTTTGAGGACGCTGAGGAGGTGATTCACACAGTGAAGCACTGGCTCCGCCACCAGGAGAAGGATTGGTACCGACAGACATACGCGCCCTTGTT
The DNA here is from genome assembly GCF_023864275.1 of Schistocerca cancellata. Lineage (NCBI taxonomy): Eukaryota > Metazoa > Arthropoda > Insecta > Orthoptera > Acrididae > Schistocerca > Schistocerca cancellata. Next base: position 855,858,879 of record NC_064626.1, read on the forward strand.
TCGCTCTGGAGGAGGGCCACAGAACGGGATGGAGATTACGTGGAAAAATAGGGTATCCAAATAAAACACATATTCTTTCGCGTGTGTAATTCCCATTATCTTCAATACAGAATTGTTGAATAAAAAAGTCCATTACTTCCTGGGTAACCCTTGCATTTTCATACACATTATTATGGGGTTTAGCGGTGATTTAATTCTGCAGGAATATTTCTGCTGTCCTAGGTTCATGTACATACTTATATAATTTGTCAAAACAGTTAAAAACTAATCTCTATGTTAAACGTAAGGCATTCATTAGACAGTTTTCATGGATGACATTTTACCCATGATATCCATCCCAAGGGAACAGTAGTCTCGATGACCATCCCACAGGAACAGTGACTTTTTTCGGAATAAAAGATAGCCTGTGTGTTAATTAAAGGTATAAGCTAACTCGATTCCAAAGTTACTCCAAATCCTTCTAGCCTTTTCAGCCACCAAGAGCAACAAACTTTTGCACTTATATTGTCCAGTCACGTTAATGTCTGCATTTGTCAAAAGCCTGAATAAACACATTCTGCTGCGCAGACCGCTGTAAGATTTGCAGCGAGAGAGCCAGTGAGGTTCTGGAAGGTACTGAAAGGGATGCAGAGAAATTCCGACTGCAATGCCTTGGCCAGCTGCGCTAGGTTTCTCTCTTGAGGATTCATGGTGTGGACAGCCCGATCGAGGTGGCCCCACAGATTCTCGACTGCGTTAAAACCCGGTGAGTCTAGTGGCGTGGGAGTACGGTAAACTCATCCTAGTCTCTTTGAACCTCGCGAATACGTTGTTGCCTGTGTGACTCGTTGCACAGTCTTGCTGGTAGCGCCGGCCACGGTGGCCGAGTGGTTCTAGGCGCTACAGTCCGGAACCGCGCGACTGCTACGGTCGCAGGTTCGAATCCTGCCTCGGGCATGGATGTGTGTGGTGTCCTTAGGTTAGTTAGGTTTAAGTAGTTCTAAGCTCCAGGGGACTGATGACCTCAGATGATAAGTCCCATAGTGCTCAGAGTCATTTCAGTCTTGCTGGTATCTGCCATCGAGCCGAGCAAAAACAATCTGCATATAGATTAAAATTCTTCTTGGTATTATGACCCCGTATAATACCGAGAAGAATTTTAATCACTATGACACCAGTAGCGGAAGCCTACGTTCTTAAATCTGCATATAGGCGTGGACTTGGTCCGCAAGAATAGATGGATACTTATGGTGATCCATTTTGGCTTCCAGAATGCCGAAATCACCCAGAGAATACGACGAAAACATTCCCCAGCCATAACGATCCCTCCTCCCGCCTGGACACTTCAGACGATTGTTGCAAGAGGGTGTTTGCTTTCCGGTGTTCCACGCAGATGCAGCCTAAATCGTCATTCATCTGAAAAGACCACCTGTCGCCACTTAAAGTGGACGCCCAGTTGCGGTATTAGCGTTCCAGATTCCAGCCTTTGTCTTCGATGAATGTCAATCGACATGTGTGTATGAACCAGGTGCCTTGTGCAGAGCACCATACACTACAACGTTCACTGAACTATCGATGATGAAACCTTGTCGGTAGCTCTTTGATTCGTGTGGGCGGTCACTTGCTGAACAGTTGTCCGTCTGTTCACCTGTACACATGTCCGCAGCCGTCGTTCACACCTCTCATCTACGGCCTGTGGTGCATTAAAGTTTCCAAATGGCCAAATGGCTCTGAGCACTATGGGACTTAATATCTGAGGTCATCAGCCCCTAGACTTGGAACTACTTGAACCTAACTAACCTAAGGACATCAACTACCTCCTTGCCCGAGGCAGGATTCGAACATGCGACCGTAGCAGCAGCGCTGTTCCGGACTGAAGCGCCTAGAACAGGTCGGCCATTAAAGTTTCCTCGGCGCCAGTTTTGGACAGCGCTAATTTGCCATGCACAGGATACTTTAAATACGGCGACACGCGCACAGTTTAGAAACTTAGTAGTTTCGGAAATGCTTCCACCCTTGGCTCTAAAGCGAGTAATCACGTCCTCTTCGACCTCAGATCCGTTTCCGTGTTACGACAGTGACTGCACTGTTTTCCGCGTTTCCCGTGCCTGCTTTATATACCCTCTACTGCCAGTGCTACCAACTGCCGTTGTGAATGTTTACTGCAAACGTTGGTCGTGGTCACATTAATGTGCCAGGACCGTGTATAATATACAATGAAGAGCCAAAGAAACTGGTACACCTGCCTAATATCGTGTAGGGCCTCCGCGAGCACGCAGAAGTTCCACAACACAACGTGGCATGGACTCAACTAATGTCTGAAGTAGTGCTGGAGGAAATGGACACAATGAATCCTGCAGGACTGTCCATAAATCCGTAAGAGCACGAGGGGGTGGATATCTCTTCTGAACAGCACGATGCAAGGCATCCCAGATACGCTCAATAATGTTCACGTCTGGGGAGTTTGGTGGCCAGCGGAAATGTTTAAACTCAGAGGAGTGTTCCTGGAGCCATTATTTAGCAGTTCTGGACGTGTGGGCTCCAAAAGACCATGTCGATGATGTTTAGATGAATGGTTCGCACGCTGACACTTGTCGATGGCCCAGCACTGAAATCTGCAGCAGTTTGCGGAAGCGTTGCACTGCCGTCTCGTTGAACGATTCACTTCAGTCGTCGTTGGTCCCGTTCTTGCAGGATCTTTTTCTGACCGCAGCAATGTCTGAGATTTCATGTTTTTCCGGTTTCCTGATATTCACGGTACACTTGTGAAGTGGTTGTATGGGAAAATCCTGGCTTCGTCTCTTCCTCGGAGATGCTGTGTTCCATCGCTCGTGCGCCGACTATAACACCACGTTGAGACACACTTAAATCTTGCTAACCTGCCATTGTAGCAGCAGTAACTGATCTAACAACTACGCCAGACACTTGTTGTCTTATATAGGCGTTGCCAACCGCAACACCGTATTTTGCCTGTTTACATATATCTGTATTTGAATACGCATGCCTATACCAGTTTCTTTGGCGCTTCAGTGTTTATGGGATTAATTTTTTAAATAAGTAATTTATGTATCGAAGGGGCAGTTTAGAATAATCTAACAGTTTAGTACAAGGAAAACATATACATACATCTTATAAGCTCATTTGGTCTTTGGAGATTATATGGGTTAACTAATGATTATTATGTTACAGTCCTCTTGTTGTAGTTGACTGTGTATATCGAGACTTCATTCATTGTTATATGCAATGGCGTGGTACTAACTGATGGAGACGCATTAAGAACTGGTAAAATTTAATTTATTTCCTCTCGCTTCCCACGCCCAGGTTCCCGGGTTCGATTCCCGGCGGGGTCAGGGATTTTCTCTGCCTCGTGATGGCTGGGTGTTGTGTGATGTCCTTAGGTTAAATAGGTTTAAGTAGTTCTAAGTTCTAGGGGACTGATGACCATAGATGTTAAGTCCCATAGTGCTCAGAGCCAGCCCAATTTATTTCCTTTATCACATTGCACAAACATAAACACACTATTATTCAAACTGTGTGCCACTACTATTAAACTTAGAGATAAATCCTCCGCTCCGCAACCGCCTTAGGCTCACGCAGCCTACACCTTCCACAGCCTCTCGACAACTGCCTCTGCTTGCGACTCTCTGCGCCACTGGGCATTGCCGCCCTCCAAACAACAACCACTTACAGATACTACACACCAGTACCCTAACATCCCCACCAAAACAAAACTAGAGCTAGGTTACCTTTTGAGGAGACTCAGAAGTCCTTGCGAAAGTTATATGAGGTGCATTCAAGTTCTAAGGCCTCCGATTTTTTTTCTAATTAACTACTCACCAGAAATCGATGAAACTGGCGTTACTTCTCGACTTAATCGCCCTGCAGACGTACACATTTTTCACAACGCTGACGCCATGATTCCATGTCAGCGGCGAAGGCTGGAAAATTGTTGAGGCAATAGCAGCACGGCTGGCGAATGTGCGGCCACGGAGAGTGTCTTTCATTGTTGGAAAAAGCCAAAAGTCACTAGGAATCAGGTCAGGTGAGCAGGGAGCATGAGGAATCACTTCAAAGTTGTTATCACGAAGAAACTGTTGCGTAACGTTAGCTCGTTGTTGTTGTTTGTGGGTAGTGTTTAACGTCCCGTCGACAACGAGGTCATTAGAGACGGAGCGCAAGCTCGGGTTAGGGAAGGATTGGGAAGGAAATCGGCCGTGCCCTTTCAAAGGAACCATCCCGGCATTTGCCTGAAACGATTTAGGGAAATCACGGAAAACCTAAATCTGGATGGCCGGAGACGGGATTGAACCGTCGTCCTCCCGAACGTTAGCTCGATGTGCGGGTGCGTTGTCTTGGTGAAAGAGCACACGCGCAGCCCTTCCCGGACGTTTTTGTTGCCGTGCAGGAAGGAATTTGTTCTTCAAAACATTTTCGTAGGATGCACATGTTACCGTAGTGCCCTTTGGAACGCAATGGGTAAGGATTACGCCCTCGCTGTCCCAGAACATGGACACCATCATTTTTTCAGCACTGGCGGTTACCCGAAATTTTTTTGGTGGCGGTGAATCAGTGTGCTTCCATTGAGCTGACTGGATTGAAAAATGGCATCCACGTCTCATCCATTGTCACAATCGACGAAAAGAAAGTCCCATTCATGCTGTCATTGCGCGTCAACATTGCTTGGCAACATACTACACGGACAGCCATGTGGTCGTCCGTCAGCATTCGTGGCACCCACCTGGATGACACTTTTCGCATTTTCAGGTCGTCATGCAAGATTGTGTGCACAAAACCCACAGAAATGCCAACTCTGGGGCGATCTGTTCAATAGTCATTCGGCGATCCCCCAAAACAATTCTCTCCACTTTCTCGATCATGTGGTCAGACCTGCTTGTGCGAGCCTAAGGTTGTTTCGGTTTGTTGTCACACGATGTCCTGCCTTCATTAAACTGTCGCACCCACGAACGCACTTTCGACACATCCATAACTCCATCACCACATGTCTCCTTCAACTGTCGATGAATTTCAATTGGTTTCACACCACGCAAATTCAGAAAACGAAGTGAAACGTCCCCTTAGAAAAATTATACAGGACTGTGCTTAAACTGAAAGTGACACACAATATTTTTAGCGCAACGCAATCTGACTTTCAAAAATCCCTACAAAAAATGGCCCTGACTAACATTAACCTATACGTTTCACAAATCGCTTACCTCACAAAAATCTTGGTTACTCGAACTACTGCAATACAGCGAGCGCCACTATTGCCAGCTAAATAAAAGATTCAAACTACGGAAGGCACTAACTACTAATAGGGATAGTTAGAAAATGAAAGATTTTAATAGAGAACAAACAATGTATTTACCTTAATATCATCAAAAGTCATAATATATGTAATTTCAAAACTCCGCCATTTCCTCCCACACATCCACCACTGCTGGCGGCTCACCTCCAACTGCGCAACGCTACGCGCTGTTCATGTCCAGCTGCCCAACACTACAATGGCAGACAACAATGCAAACTAGCCACAGACTGCACACAGCACAGCCAGTGATTTTCATACAGAGCGCTACGTGGCGTTACCAATAAGAAAACCTAAACAGCCGACTTACATAGCCCCCATGCTCCCCACAAAAAATTTTACAAATTGTTTGAATTTCTTAATTTGTTCATACTCTTCTGTGTCAGTGATGGCTACAGGTCTTGTGTCATTCAGATCATCATCTACCTTTGTAGATAAGTTAGTGACCTGATCCGAAAGTTCAGCTACTTTCTCCGATAGTGAACACATTTCCTCAGTGTGTGTTTCTGAACCAAGTTTCAGAGTGTCCATTTGTGTTGAAATCGAATCTACTGTGTCCTTTAAGTTTTCCTGAGTTTTTGCAAGTTGCGTAACCAAATCGGTAGATGCAACTGAGTCAATTTTAGCTTGCAAGGTCTCATTGTTTTCAAGAACAATAGTTTGCAGTTCTTTTATGGCTGCTTCATGATTCTGTAATGTATTTTCATGCCGCGAAAAAATAGGTTGGAAATACTCACAAATATGTGTTTTTACGTCATTACAGACTTTTTGACATTTCCATTCGATTTTATGTAACCCAGTAGTTAAATCTTCACGTGTTTGTTCAAGCGTATGTTCCACTGAGTCTAACTTTTGAAGCTTTTGTTCCATTTCGTCTAACTGTTGCCGTGTTTGTCTCTGGTATTGTTCCATTGTGTCTAACTTTTGAAGATTTTGTTCCATTGTGTCTAACTTTTGAAGATTTTGTTCCATTGTGTCTAACTTTTTTAGCCTTTGTCCCATTTGTTGCATTAATTGTAATAACAATGCACTGGTGTCTGAAACATGTTCCTCAGTGCTTTTCGGCAGTGAATTTGCACCGGCAACATTCACATTTTGACAAGCGGAAAATGTGTCTTGACTCATTTGAGAAAACGGTGAGAACCCAAAACCTGAGTCTACAGTATTTGCAATATTGTGTTCTGTCATTCCCGATTCCTGAGGCGAGCTGTTGCCGACCGATCGATCGATAATGCTCCCCTGTTCACTACCTGTTTCACTGTCTACTCCATTATTTGACGCCCACTCCATTTCCCTATGCACAGTTACCAAATTACTACTTTGAATATTAGTTAATTCATTACACAATGGCGCTAACACACTGCTTTCGTCTTCACTGTCATTTCTCAGTCTACTTTGGAGCCTAGTATTACGTTTTCCACACGCCATTATTGTCACAATATTTCACACGACAACACAGAAAAGCACAATTCGAAGAGCAAAAATAAGAGAACACATTAACATAGCACTGAAAATAATATCTAGTTAATTGCAGCTGCGAAATACTTGGTGCAAATCTACATGTGTGCCACACCCGTTTTACTGTACAACAATGAAAGACTGCAACTACAAAGGAAATTCTCTCTATAATTACGTGCTAGCAATAAACAATAGCCACACTAATTACACAAACTACAAGAAAAAAATCAGAAGATTCCAGTGAGGTATCCTAGGCTAAGGGTCGACATATGAAACGTACCCTTAGAAAAATTATACAGGACTGTGCTTAAACTGAAAGTGACACACAATATTTTTAGCGCAACGCAATCTGACTTTCAAAAATCCCTACAAAAAATGGCCCTGACTAACATTAACCTATACGTTTCACAAATCGCTTACCTCACAAAAATCTTGGTTACTCGAACTATTGCAATACAGCGAGTGCCACTACTGCCAGCTAAATAAAAGATTCAAACTACGGAAGGCACTAACTGCTAATAGGGATAGTTAGCAAATGAAAGATTTTAATAGAGAACAAACAATGTATTTACCTTAATATCATCAAAAGTCATAATATATGTAATTTCAAAACTCCGCCATTTCCTTCCACACATCCACCACTGCTGGCGGCTCACCTCCAACTGCGCAACGCTACGCACTGTTCACGTCCAGCTGCCCAACACTACAATGGCAGACAACAATGCAAACTAGCCACAGACTGCACACAGCACAGCCAGTGATTTTCATACAGAGCGCTATGTGGCGTTACCAATAAGAAAACCTAAACAGCCTACTTACAGAAGGATTGCACGCTGTTCAAGTAAGGACAACGTCGCCATCTTAAGTATTTAAAACAGTTCTCATTCTCGCCGCTGGCGGTAAAATTCCATCTGCCATACGATGCTGCCATCTCTGGGACGTATTGACAATGAACGCGGCCTCATTTTAAAACAATGCGCATGTTTCTATCTCTTTCGAGTCCGGAGAAAAAAAATCGGAGGCCTTAGAACTTGAATGCACCTCGTACAATAAAAAATCAGAATTTGAAAATTACACTAATTATTATTTCATGTCAAAGTAGTTGCAATAAGTATCTGACCCTGAGAACAAATGACTTTCAAAGTATAACTAATGTTAATTAACCTTATCTCCATGCACATAAAACATGATCAATGAATATAGCAATTTGAAAATTATTTAATGACAGCAAGAACTTGACACATAATTTACTAACTGTCTGTTAATCAGCAAGAAATATGTAAAAAGGATAAGATAATGTGACTGACACAGTTTCCCTTTTGTTGGAGATATCAAGCATGTTAGTAAAGGTTACTCTTAATTACACACATGAATCACAGTAAAGAACATAATTGACACTAAGGAGTGGAATCTGAATAAATGAGCCTAATTTTAAATAAGCTAATAGAAATGTAAAATCTATATACACAAAAGCATTGACACTATGCATCTGTTAAAACTACAGTCACAGGGATAAAACATTTTATCAATTGACAATTGAAATTTGTAAATTGGCACACAGCACACAGACTACTTATTCAATAAACAATACATACCTTTAAAGAAATGTTTTCCATTTACAACCAAGTTACATTGAGTGAATCATTTATAATCAAAAGACAGTTTGTTTGCTTGAGCACTTTTCACACCATAAGGAAATATTGGGTACTCTGCTTTGGGGCCCTACCTATAAGCTGAGTAGAACTTCACACAATTTCGCTGGGGGGAGTGGCATCGTCGCCGCTGAGGACTCACAAACACTATACGTAACGCAGCACTTGTTACTTTGGTTTTATCACTGTCCTATGTGTTGAGCTGTTCGTCACACGTAGTTACGACGTTTGATGCAAGGGAAGAGTGACATCGATGCCGCCGGAGACAGGAAGATCCAGGAGCTGCTGTTACGCCCACGAAGAATCGCCGCATTCCGCCGTACGGTTCGTGGTCGGCATGTTCTCGTTATGTTGACAAGTGCCGGATGCCAGTCAGCTGTTCGTGGCGTCAGCCACCTCCTCCTCCCCCAAACCGTAGCGCGCCGGGAGTCGAAGGTCATTGGCAGGCAGGCATGAAAACAATAAAATAACGTTACGGCAGCGTAAGGTAACAAAAGACTAACGCGCTGCACGCTCAGCTGTGCACTGTTGCCTGCTTCCTGGAAACCAAAACACACGTTACAAACGTAGTTCCGTTGTCCACTGCTGCGCCTGTCACAGGACACAAGAGAAAGTCACACGATATCAAACACAGAGAAAAAAAATGCACTGACTGCAGCTACCCACTACAGTCTTCAACATCTCACAATAGCTACCGACTATTGTCCAAACGTTTGTCCATCAGTAACGTAGCATATTTATAACTAAACACATTTCACTAACTGACACTTCCTTGTGATAGTTCAGGACACTTATACAACTTAATTTTCTCAACATGTTGTAGGCTATGATATTTACCCGATTTAATCACTTCTACCTCCACTGAATTCAGGCGAACCAGCTTTCTAATCTTGAATGGTCCTTTGTAATAATGATCTCCTCATTCACACTAGATGACTTCGGTACTGGAAAATTCCTTACGCTTTCCATTTTCGACAGATCAGGTTCTATTCCACGAGAAGAAATAATATGGCCAAGAAATTTGATTTGTTGTTTGGCAAATTCTGATTTATCCAAATTTATTGTTACACCAGCTCGTTGAAATGCTTCGAGTACTTGCTGTAGAATTTCTAAATGCTCTTCCCAAGATTCGGTACTAATTAGAATATCTACATATAGCGCGACGTCCTTCAACAGTTCTTCTCCGAGTACATCATACAATGCATGCATAAAAGCTGCCGAAAGGCATTCTTTGAAATTGGTATGATCTTCCATTATGTAGAAAGGCTGTATACTTTTGACTGTCTTCATTTAACAATAATTGCCGGTAACTACTAGTGAGATCAAGACCACTCAAATATTTCACTCCTTTGAACTTTTGCAAAAGACATTCTAAACTTTCAGGTTGATCACGTTGCGGTACAATAATGCGGTTCATTGCGCGAGCGTCAAGAACAATGCGTACTGTACCGTCCCTTTTTCCTACAGCGTGTATTGGGTTCGAATATTCACTGTCTGATCTTGCAATTATCTGATTAGCCAACATCCGTTCGATTTCCTTGTTCACTGCTTCTCTCTTCGCTAAAGGTATTGCATACCATTTTCTATGAAGTGGTTCATGTTCTTTGACTTTAATTTTGCAAAACATCCTTTAATTAATGCAGGTAATTTTGAAAACAGGTCAACTTCGCGTCTCAGCACTTCCATTAATTCCTCTCTTTTTGCTTCCGTCAAGTTCACTGACGCCTGAATCTTGATTCGAACACCAGTCAGAGCATCTTCATCATTATTCTTCTCTCGCAGAGCAGGATCTGCCTCAGAATCATCATAAGTCGCCAGTTCCTCTTCTCCTCGGAAACGCATTAGCCTCATCTTCACGCATGCAGCGCCCTTATTTTTTTCATTAATAAATCCTTTAAACATTATCTTGTTCTCGACATTATTTATTCTCATCAGCAGACAACCCTTCTCAAATTCGATACTGCACCTCATTTCAGTCAACCAATCGATTCCAAGAACTAATCCGACATTAAGAGATCCAACAATTAATACGCTCTGTTCATACTCGTCTTCATTGATTCTAAACTTCAATAGAGATTGACCTGTAATGGGTTTGCTTCTATTACCTACAGCACTGACAACACGTACGCCGTTCACGGGGAATGTTGGAAATGCCACCAGATTATTTAATTGTGAAAACAGATTTTCTGAAATTGCACTCGCTTCGCTCGATGAATCCAGTTGTGTGTACACAATAATTCCGCATACCTCCACCTCTACAAAAGGCATTAAGATTTCTTGATCATTATCTTCATCCTCTCAATACAAATCGTCTTTAATATCATCTACTCGTTCACATTTGATTGCGTTAATCGCTACATCCGTCCCATTTTTTGTAACTTGAGTTTCGGAGCGGGTCGTCTTCGAAACTTGACTTAGTTTACTGGTTCACGTTCCTGTGGATTACACTCTGAGCTCCTTTCTTGTTCCGGCGATCGTTATTGTCTTCTGTTTTCTTCATACTGTGATCGATCTGAGTACTGATTGTAATTAAATCTGTTCGGTGTGTCATACTCATTTCTTCTTTGTTTTCCGTCCCCTCTTCTATCAAATCTGCTTGGTCTTCCATTAGTCATAAATCCTTGTCGCGGTGGGCCATTACCATTAAGTACATGAATTCTATCGACAATTAGGGAGGTCTGCTCCATGTTCAATTTTGGAGTGAGTGCTAACTTTTCACGTACCCCGAAAGGTAGCTTCTGTATCAAAATTAACATCAATTCCTCTTCCTTGACCAGATCATCAAGACGGGCATTGACGTTCCAAAATTTCTGCATATATTCATGCATTGTTCCATAATGTCTTGCGTAGTTCGGTGGTGTATGAATATTTGATTTTACATCCAATTGTTTTTCTCGCGAGCAAAATTTACTCAAGAATGCAGATTCAAATTCTTTGTACTGTGAATAATTTTCTGAAACACTGATGCCCCAGATATGTGCTTCGCCTTGCATGCGGCTAATGCACGTATCAATTTTCGCACGTTCCGTATAATATCTTGGAAACGCGTGTTTAAATTGCTTAATAAAGGCAACTGCAGAGATACCTTGTTTCGGATCGTAATTTGAAAGTTGCGTACGCTCAATCCATTATCTACAATAACTTGAGGTACGTTAACCATACTGTTATCAACTTCGCGTAACGCTGTATTGATTTCCTGACGTATAAGGTCTTTATTGGCATTGTTCAGACCATTTTCGGATGACATTACCTTATGGCGAATTTCGCCTACTTCGGTACTCAGTACAGTACATTGCGTCTGTACGCCTTGAACTAACTTAACAATTGTTTCTTTGTTGCCTTTACATGTACTCTTTATTATAAAAATTTCAGCGTTTTGAGCCTTAACTGTTTCTTGAACTTTGTTAACTAACGTGCCCGATTGTTTACCTTGTTCATTAACTTTTGTTTTAAGATCTTGCATTTTATTTTCAAGTTCTTCATATTTGGTATCACATTCCTCTTGGAGCTCCTTATGTTTCTGATTAAGTAAATTAGTGAGCTCAATTCGCAGGCCAACCATTGCATTTGATAAATTCTTTATTTCTTCATTAGCGTTCCTACTTTCCTGTTTGATTTCTCTCAACATCTGCACTATCAAATCGTTAGTGCTAACACTCGACCCTGTTTGTTAACTACTCACTGGTGTTGAACTAGGCGTCGTTGAATCGAAACTAACTACACCACTATCTTCCATTACGTTAAGTGTGGTATTCTCAAGTCCAAACTCGCATTCTACATTGACTAAAGCATTAACTTGTCCCTCCTCATTAATAACTTCACTGTTGTTTTGCGTTGTGTCCGCCATGTTAACAATGTTAACAAAAATCACTGTCCATTAATAATTAGTCCCAACACTTAATTTAAAAGATCATATTATAAATATTACAGCCTCTAACATAGTTCAGAGGTCCTTTCCTAATTTCTCCTGTGCAACGTGGAAAACAATTAGAAACGAAGCGCCGCGGTCGCAATTAGCTGCTTGCCTCACCGTTTGTTGTGCCGTCTTCTCCGACGATCCGCAGATTGCGAGGGATCGACGTCCGACACACGCGTCGCCATATATAAGTTCCCTTAGTCTTTGGAGATTATTTGGGTTAATTAATGATTATTACGTTACAATCCTCTTGTTGTAGTTGACCGTGTATATCGAGACTTCGTTCATTGTTAAATGCAATGGCGTGGTACTAACCGATGGAAACGTATTAAGAACTGGTAAAATTTAATTTCTTTCCTTTATCACACTGCACAAACATAAACACACTATTAGTCAAACTGTGTGCCACTACTATTAAAAACTGAGATAAATCCTTCGCTACGCAACCGCCTTTGGCTCACGCAGCCAACACCTTCCACAGCCTCTCAACAACTACCTCCGCTTGCGACTCTCTGCGCCACTGGGCATTGTCGCCCTCCAAAGAACAACCACTTACAGATGCTACACACCAGTACCCTCACAACCTCTAGTTTACAATATCGGAATACAGAAGCACCAGGAGACGAAATTTCAGTATTGCAGAGCAGTTGTCTTTCGAACAGACTTGCCTTGCTTACTACTTCTACGGATATTTCTCCACAGAAACTTGTATCACATACAGGAAACAGTTTTAACCATTTAAGACGTTACTCTGTTCCTTTTTCCTTCTCATTGTGTCGATTATTTAGTGACAGCCGTGATGGAGAGCATTACCGTCAATTCCTTCATAGTAACATGCAGCATATCGCCAAATGTTCTCCTGTGATTCGGATCTCGCATAATTCGATAATTTTGTCTTTCGATGCAGGGCATATAGGCTAAGAATGTAGCAATTTCGTTCTCAGTAATGTAGATGGCTGTATGTCCGATCATTCGTAGACTTATACTGTCCTCAGTGCTCTAGAGTAACACGTGCTGTCAGGCCATGGCAGTTCCCGAACGTTCAGACAGCGTGATGGCTAGTTGGTGGATGACAAAATTCCATGTGTCCTCTGCTGCTTCACAAACAAATAAGAGCTAGAGCGAATGAAAGGTTCCGAATTTGTGGATAACGGCTGTTGCACTGAAGTGGATTCTGTGTGGTTTGTCGTTCGTAGGCATTTTTCATTGACAGTCAGATATCATCATGAGCAAACCCGTGAGGGCAAAACCGTTTGCTGAATGTTTTGCCACAGTACCGTCCAGTTTGTCTGTGATTCCCTATCTTCAATGGGATTTCAAGAAGGATTTTGTATACCGTCTTGTTAGGAATATGTGAGATGTTTAGTATACTGGCTCGTGCACAACTAAATTCAAGAAACATTTTATATCTGAAACTTGGCAAACAGCTGTATTTGAACCACTACTAGGCACTACCGATTTTGTGGCTTGTAGCTACATCATGACGGGCATATCTAAACAGCAAGAAATAAACAATAATAGACTTCTACCCCTATATGTCAAGTAATACCAGACACATACGCACCTAATTATAAAAATAGATAAAAACACAACTGTACGTACAAACGTTAAAACATGGCCAATGGCATGTAGAAGAATATAGAAGGCCCAACGATAATTATTAAGCCCCAACTTTCATAACACTCTCAAAGTCCAGAATACGTGGCTCACGTTTCATTCAACACCCGATGTGGTGGCACACTGGGCCCGGCGACTCAAGCACCGTGCACTTTGCTTCACTGCCTCTCTCCACGCGTGCTGTGTGGTCGACGAGATATACGGGCTCCGAAACACATTCGTGACGTCACATAAGACGGCTTGTCCACCACACTTCGCGAACACTCGGCTCCGTGCAGGGCCTACCCACTAAAGGTATTAATTTTGTTGTGCATCATCGAGAACCTGAATACATCTAAACAAGCAGTAAAGAGCTATTAAACTCTTCTCAGATACTTACTCCCTCATCACCGTAGACTGCTGCTGGCACTCTTAAGACCTGCAGTGTCACGTGCTGTGACGTACGAGCCAAGGCCCGTCTTTCACCCGGGCCTCGGGCTCACCTGGGTGACAGCGTTATACTGTATTGCTTGTAAGCCTACTTCTAACTGCTTCGATGATATGTTTCCTTTCGCTCTTTGGTTACAGCCATGACATTTAACATAGCACTGCATGTTTTCCTTTGCCAAAGTCTTCACTGACTATCCACCCTGCAGAGACCGTGTTTTTAACTGTGAAGGCTAAAATGGCTCTTAGCACTATGGGACTTAACATCTATGGTCATCAGTCCCCTATAACTTAGAACTACTTAAACCTAACTAACCTAAGGACGTCACACAACACCCAGTCATCACGAGGCAGAGAAAATCCCTGACCCCGCCGGGAATCGAACCCGGGAACCCGGGCGTGGGAAGCGAGAACACTACCGCACGACCACGAGCTGCGGACAACTGTGAAGGCCGTCCTCTCTATTTTCTCAGCCATGTTATGTACAATCTTTTAATGTTTTAAGTATATTTGCGTTTTTATCTATTTTTCATTATCATGGGACTTGAATAACTTTGATGTGTGGGCGTCGAAAGACTATCACTGTTTGTTTCTTGTTGTTTAGGTATGCAGATGTTTTCGGTCGTCAAAAATCTTTATTCATTGACTATTGGTACTACGGCGCTTATGGTTTTAATTGTGATTAGGCCTGCTATATTCTTCAACATGTCGTTGATCATTATTTAACGTTTGTATGTGCACTTGTGTTTGTCTCTATTTCTATCATTAGATGCTTATGACTTGGTTTTACTTGATATAAGGGGTACAGTTGCTATTATTGTTTATCTCTTGCTGTTTGGATATGCACCTGTTGATGTGGCTATAAGCCACGAAACCTGTGGCGCCTAATAAGAAACAGGTTCAGATACAGTTCTCTGCGGAGTTTCAGGTATAAAATGTACTACCACAGCTGCGGATGCGCCGACCTCAGACTTACGGGAATTGTCGCTAGGTGTGTTGGTGGGGGAAGGTTCGTTAGTCTCGTGCTGGTTAACCCTTTAAGTCCCAATAATGTAAAACAAAATATTAATTTTAAAATTTTTCACAAAACTGACTCTCATCATTATTAGCAACGAATGCAAGTAGTCGAAAAAATGCAAAGAATCAATTGTCTTAAGAAGATGGTTTTACTTTGTAATGTAATTTTAAAATTTTTCACAAAATTAATATTTATTATCATAGTAAGCAACGAATACAAGAAGAAATTGGCAAAAATTCAACAATCAATTGTTTTAAGAAAGTGATTTCACTTTGGAAACATTGGGACTTATAGTTCCCAACCACTCGTCAGTTCATGAGGTATATTTTCAAGTTTTCCCTAGATAATCACAGATCTGAAAACTTCCATGAACTCATAGTACCCGAAATAAATTATAGACGTAAATAACAAGTAAAAATAGACCTAAAATTTAATAAATTTATGTAAGAAGTACGTGCTGTAGTGGTTTAGCCGGCCTTAGTGGCCGAGCGGTTCTAGGCGCTTCAGTCTGGAACCGCGCGACCACTACGGTCACAGGTTCGAATCCTGCATCGAGCATGGATGTGTGTGATGTCCTTAGGTTAGTTAGGTTTAGGTAGTTCTAAGTCTAGGCGCCGGCTGCGGTGGTCTAGCGGTTCTAGGCGCGCAGTCCGGAACCGCGCGGCTGCTACGGTCGCAGGTTCGAATCCTCGGGCATGGATGTGTGTGATGTCCTTAGGTTAGTTAGGTTTAAGTTCTAGGGGACTGATGACCACAGATGTTAAGTCCCATAGTGCTCAGAGCCATTTTTTTTAAGTCTAGGCGACTGATGACCTCATACTGCTCAGAGCCATTTGAATCATTTTGAACCGGTGGTTTCATTTCGACACCACTCATAAAAACAGCAGTACCAACTCAAACTTACGTTGCAATACCCTCACATATAATTACTATTACTGTCAATGATCTCATATCAACACGTCATAATCTCATACAATTACAACACCATCTCACCGACAACTGTTGCTCTGAGCACTGTACACAACATTCGAGGAAGTACCTCAGTCTGCTACTGCATGCCTCTGTCTTAAAACACCATCAGTGCTTTCATGCGAAAGATGATGGTACTCCAAAACGAAATTAACAAAATTTTGGTTTCAGGCATAAACTACTGGTACTCAAAGGGTAAAAATACTACAAAGAGGGTGTGTCCCCTGACGCTGTAATTCTTTTCTGAATTGGTTGATGAGGAGTGCTATGCATTGGTGTCGGACGCTGATAAGCCCAAGACCGCCCTGCGAGGGAGGCCGGATAATTGGCATGAACTGTACTTTGAAGATATTGCCATGGAGACGAATCCAGTTCAATGCCCGTTGAATACTCGCCGCCAAAGCTTCATGGAGCAGAAGTACTTGGGAAATGTAGTGCATTTTGTCTGACGGATACATGAATTATTTCTGCTTCTTGCGGGAGGCTGGGATATCCATCGGAGTGCAGATTCAGAGTGGCTCTGATGCGGTACAGGAGGTCCAGTTTTTCGTTATGCGGGCAGATGTGGCTTCCCTGTAGATACCCACAGAACGTGCGAAATCTGTTGCTCGACCCGTGTCGCTTCAGGTATTTCTCCAAAGCCTACACTAAAGGGAAACAGGGAAGTATAGTCGTTTTCCTCCTGTTGCTCTGACCGCCAGGCCTTTTCATTTATATTATAGGTATGTCTTCCAGGGAAGGCACAACAACGTATACGTAATCTACATACGCTCTGCAGCAGATCCGCATGTTCTGAGCCGCTAAGCCTCTAATCCCACTTTCAGTGAAACGCACCAGTGGTTCAGTAGCTATGGCTAGGCGCTTTCGCTAGCGGGCACCCTTGTCGGACAGATCGAGAGAGACGGAGCCGTTTTGTGAAGCGAGTATTGATTAAAATCGGAGAGGAAGCATTTGATAATGTGTCGAGGAGGATTGTTGAGACACGATCTCCGTATCACTTCTATTAAAAATTCATAGCTCAGACGGCCTGTCGCTTTCCAAAAGTCTAGAAACACGATTGCTCCTTCAGTTTCGGCCGCTGCTACGGTACGTATCGCTACTGTAATCCGCACAATGTAGAGAGAGCGCTTCTATGAGGAACGGCACAATGTTGGTAGCCGCCTGAAGTCTTTTCCAAGAGTGATTCCCGTTGGTCGCGCGTGTAATGCTTTTGAAATCTGCATCATGACTGGTCGAAGGTCGCATACAAGCGTGTTGCCGCCAGTTTTCGAGAGAAAAACCACTATCTCTTCCCTCATACCGTTGCAGCTGGCCACATATTATTAGCAACAACCTGAAGCAGTTTCTTGAGGTTGTCCCAGTAGCACTGATAGAATTCTGCTCCGAGGCCATCAGGTCCTGGCGACTTTACTTAGCTGCACGGCAGGTAGATTCCTCAATTTCATCGATGGTGAATGGGGCTTCCACAGTGACTATCCGTCTCTTGTAAGGTGTCCCAGTATGGTTCTCAGTACTGTATGACACGTCTGGTCGTCGATATCTTTTCTGTCATACAGGGCACTAAAGTATTCGTGGAGACAGTCCATAATGGAAATGGAAATCAGCGTTTGGCGTCATTGGCCGGGAGGCCCCTTGTGGGGCAGGTCCGGCCACAGTGGTGCAGGTCTCATTACATTCGACGCCACATTGGGCGACCTGCGCGCCGGATGGGGATGAAATGATGATGAAGACAACACCCAGTCCCTGAGAGGAGAAAATTCCCCGACCCAGCTGGGAATCGAACGGACCAGTTAATAGGAGAGTATCAGGCAGGGTTTCGCAAAGGTCGATTTTGCATCGAACAGATATGGAACTTAAAAACAGTTATGCAAATGAGAGGATGTAGAAATACTGTGGTAACTTTTGTCGATTTTAAAAAGGCTTACGACTCAGTAGTTAGACAAACATTATTCCACACTCCGGGCCCGTAGGACGGCAATCCGTCACGCTAACCACTCAATTATCTGGTCGGACAGTCCATAATTACACTCTGGGTATCTACTCGCTGGCCGGAGTTGTTCACAACTTCAGTAATCGGCTGAGATTTCCGTCGATGTACGAAGCTTAAAACATGGAACAGTGAGACGATTCCTTCCGGCGCTACGTGTTTTGGGCGAGACTGACAAAAGACTCCTGAGAAATGCGTTCTCCGTAAGTTAGTGATTTAAGTTTCAAAATACTTTAGCTTTGCATATCTTATAGCGGCTAGGATAGTACACGTCCCTGATGCGTTGATGGTATACTCACCGGTCAACGTTATTGCCTGTACTCTTTCCCTATATGCGTCTTCTCAGCGGTGGTTCGGCAGTGACTTCATTTTTATGGATGACAGGGAGTGATCGCTTCGAACAGAGCAGGTGGAGGAGGCACTTCGTCAGAAGCGATCGGTGTAGCGTAAGATAGTGTGATAGATTCTTTGTGTTTGCATCCACAATCGGTATCGTGTTTAGCTCTCTAGGGCTATTCTGAGACGCAACAGTTGCATTCAGGGTTCGCTATGTTAGAAAATGCTAAGTAAATGCCGGGAGATATAAAGATGATCTTCGCGTCGCGCAAAGCTGCAATCAGAGTTTCATAATAAATAAATGTAGCTTATTGCGTGATACTATTTGACAACATAGTGGACGATCCGTAATGATCGCATGCGATGTCCATAAGTCCGTGCACAGGTGTAAGTGCACATGTCGTAGAGAATCGAGCGTACGCTGGAGAATGTGTGCGACAGGTTTACTAAAACTAGAATAAAATGACTCTGTGACTGACAGAATGTAAGGGACTCACTTTCCTGCATTCTTTTTTTGTTTTTTTTTTAGATATACGTTTTAGTTTTTACATCTGTTTAAACTAGTATCTGTCACATTTTCTGTGATGAAGTCTTGCTCTAAGTTTCACTTTATCTTGTAACTACCAGACATCTACTCTATCATGTTCCCACATTACGAGTATGCTCAGTTCTGGCATAAAAGTGATTGACTTGGCGCCTTGTTACTATACAGATAGATGTCATACGAAGGGAGATGTGGATGTCATTCTGTATCCTCTTTTTACTCAGTTTCCAGTTTTGCATGTTGGTGGCGACGTTAACAAAGAACACTGCTCACATATAAGGACGTGAACCCATATCACAGTCAAATACCGGCAATATTATTAAATAGGGAGGTACAGTAGACTATATTTTCAGTGAATGGAAGCGTCCAAGACACTGGAAAACTTGTTGTTTGTAACGAATAAATGAATTTGTCAGTAATGGAAGAATAATTATTGTAATTTGTTTCAATATGTAAACGTAAGCTAACTCTAACTCAAGAAAAATAATCAAACTTTCACTCCTGAACTGTATTAAAGAAGTTTTTAGACTAATAATTAATCTCAAACTTCGTCAGGTTATGAATAAATTTTTGTTTCATTAACGCTGAGGATCTGCAAGGTTCTACAGCTAGGTGCTTTAAACTTGCAGTGTTGGGGAGGATCGGATTGATTTTGGAATTCACTGCGATTATTGACAGAATGGCAGCCAAATTTTATCTTACGCTGAATTGTGTTGCCAGCTTTTATACCTGGATCTGTTCTTAATTCACCGTACTATATGTGGTTCTCGGAACATGGTGTACTACATTCAGTTACTCTCTTTCATTGATGACCTAAAAAATTATCGCTTACGACAGTAAAGTGAATGTTTCCCCTATTGCGTTTATGTTACTGGTATTTAGTTTTCTTTTATAGGTTGCATATAAAAATAAGTTAGGTGGAAATGTGATGTATAATTGGACATGGGAAGATATTATTTATATAAGAATCACTTCTGTGAAGGCTAACTAGATTGCGCAACACAATTAAAGGATTACTTTTCGAAACCCCATAGTTGTCTCCCATTGCAACGAGTAAGTTTGAAATGTAGCTCAAAGGTGCGTACAACCTTCCTCGCAATGATCCAAAAGCGTGGTACCATATGACGTCACTCTCGGGTTCGACGACACTTTAAACAGCAAGATGTCGACGCATGCGAGAAAAAGCCACACCTCAGAAATACGTGTGACGTGTAAACTTAGGTAATTATGTCACCGGCGGGGTCAGGGATTTTCTCTGCCCCGTGATGACTGGGTGTTGTGTGATGTCCTTAGGTTAGTTAGTTTTAAGTAGTTCTAAGTTCTTGGGGACTGATGACCATAGCTGTTAAGTCCCATAGTGCTCAGAGCCATTTGAACCATTTGAATTACGTCACATTGGCACCAAATGTATCATAATTCTACCCAGCGCTACCGTGGACGTGTCACACGATGGGAAGGTCATCACAGCCCCTCTTACGCGCATTTCACGCCTTCTTTTGACGCCTCTGCGATGGAGGTCAGAACCACGACGCCCTGCGTTCAAATCACGCGGTCTTCTTGTGCGTGGCTGAGACACACTGTCGCTCAGAACCGACATGAAAAGGCCTGATGGGGTGGCATAAAGTGCGCCAATGAAACCATCCCTTTCCTTGGCACGTTGGTTTCCACACACTTCGCAGTCGACAAGGAATAGTTCGTACTGCGATGAGCAATAAGAAGGCGTTCTTGACAGTCTTTGATAGTGTTGACATCTCCCTGACGCTTCAACATTCCTCTAAGGTAGGGCCGGCCAAACGCTGCACAGTGTGCAGACGTGCGGAAGTGCTGCACATGTGCGCACGTGTGCGACAGCGAGCGACAGCGACATCTGTTATTAGACATGTGTCCTAAATGAACGGCGGCGGCTCCACTTCCCTGTGGTACAAACAAGAGCGCAACATATCCAGTCTCGTTTACTCCTGGTGACCGTAAGCTTAACAGAGAAGTACTGAGAAATGGCAAGTACTGTGAAAAAGCAAAGGACGGGAGATTTATGTTCTCAGTCGTTTAAAAATGACTGGGAACTGCAATTCTTTTTTGTAGCCGTTGGTGAAAACTCACAGTGTTCGCTGTGCCGCCGAATAATAGGCGGCCAGCGTAAGTTTTCAATTGAAAGACAATACATATCACAAAGACGAGTGTAGTGTACTCAACAAGCAAAATTAAATGTCCTTCAGAAAATGGATGAGACACATCAGCTCGATTTTACTGTACGTCAGAGTAACTGATACTTCTTGAACTCTTAGTTTCTTGTATTACATTTATGTCTGTTTTACTGTACGCTGTACAATGTACTGTTTTCCATTTTCCAGAATGACAACCACCCTAAATCTTCAAAAAATGGCTCTGAGCACTATGGGACTTAACATCTATGGTCATCAGTCCCCTTGAACTTAGAACTACTTAAACCTAACGAACCTAAGGACATCACACAACACACAGTCATCACGAGGCAGAGAAAGCTAAATCTTCACTGCGAGCAAGTTTTAAAATCGCATTAATAATTGCACAATCTGGGAAATCCTTTTCCGAAGGGGAGTTTGTGAAAGGGTGTCTGATTGATGCTGCAGAACTTGTGTGTCCCACGAACGTTATCAGGTTTCAAGAAATCAGTGTATCCAAACAAACAGTGACCAGACGTATCAGTGCTATGGCCGGCGATCTGCACAGGCAGCTAATAAATAAGGCTAAATACTTTGTTGCTTTCTCTGTTGCGCTCGATGAAGCAACAGATCTTACAGTTACAGCCCAGGTTGTGATATACATACGAGGTGTCGATAACGCACTTTGTGTAACAGAGGAGCGACATCTGTGCATAGAAACATGCACTACTTGAACGCTGACGGCTGCGGCGTGCACGCTGTGACCCGTAAGTTGCACATGTGCAAGAGCACCGCACGCGTGCAGAATTTCTGGCCGGCCCTGCTCTAAGGACATTGTGGACAAGCAACTCCACTGAACAACATCTTACCCCTTAAGAGTGCAGTACGATCGTAGTTTTTGCTCTGGTGTCAGACCACTAGATATCGTTCAAAACCATACGTCGAAATTTGAACGATATCCTAAGCAGCAGAGATGTTTATGCTTTTTGAGTGCTCCTGTTTCATGCTCTCCTCTGACGCGATTACATAGTAGTGCGACTTTGACACATACATGAATAAAACGGCAAATGGTCCCTGTAAGACCGCCAGTTCGGCAAAACCATCGGTGGCCTAAATTTATTTAGAGTTTACAAATGTGCCTTTACAGAGAAAACATACAAAGATGCCCTACAACTGCAGGTAGGTACCTGGCATCGGAGGTGTGTTAAGTGGTTGCCTAGAGGAGCTGCAAATGAACTTACCACCGTGTGACACGTCCACTGTGGCGTTGGGCGGAATTGTGGTGAAATTTGATGCTAATTTGACGTCATTTGAAATTTGATGCTAATGTGACATCATTGATCCAGAATGAAATTTTCACTGTGCAGTGGAGTGTGCGCTGATATGAAACTTCCTGACAGATTAAAACTGTGTGCGGGACCGAGACTCGAACTCGGGAACATTGCCTTTCGCTGGCAAGTGCCCTACCGTTTGAGCTACCCAAGCACGACTCACGACCCGTCCGCACAGCTTCAATTCTACATATACATCTACGTGGTTACTCTGCAATTCACACGTAAGTGCCTGGCAG
Organism: Schistocerca cancellata; assembly: GCF_023864275.1. NCBI lineage: Eukaryota > Metazoa > Arthropoda > Insecta > Orthoptera > Acrididae > Schistocerca > Schistocerca cancellata. The sequence continues at coordinate 855,881,794 of NC_064626.1, forward strand.
AGGGTTCATCGAACCATTTTCATACTACTTCTCTGCCATTCCACTCTCGAATGGCGCGTGAAAAAGGAACACCTAAATCTTTCCGTTCGAGCTCTGATTTCTCTTATTATGATGATCATTCCTCCCTACGTCGGTGGGTGTCAACAAAATATTTTCGCATTCTGAATAGAAAATTAGTGATTGAAATTTCGTAAATGGATCTCGCGTAAAGAAAACCGCCTTTGTTTCAGTGACTGCCACCCCCAACTCGCGTATCATATCAGTGACACTCTCACCCCTATTGCGCGATAACACGAAATGGGCTGCTCATCTTTGCACTTTTTCGATGTCCTCCGTCAATCCTACCTGGTAAGGTCCCACTCCGCGCAGCAGTATTCCAGCAGAGGACGGACAAGTGTAATGTAGGCTGTCTCTTTAGTGGGTTTGTCGCATCTTCTAAGTGTTCTGCAAACTAAGCGCAGTCTTTGTTTAGCTTTCCCCACAATATTATCTATAAGGTCTTTCCAATTTAAGTTGCTCGTAATTGTAATTCCTAGGTATTTAGTCGAATTGCCAGCCCTTAGATTTGTGCGATTTATCGTATACCCAAACTTTATCTGATTTCTTTTAGTACCCATGTGGATGACCTCGCACTTTCTTTGTTTAGTGCCAATTGGTACTTTTCGCTCCATACAGAAATTCTCTCTAGATCATTTTGTAATTGGAATTGATCGTCTGATGATTTTGCTAGACGGTAAATAAAAGCGTCATTTGCAAACAATCTAAGGGAGATTATCACCTAGATCATTTATGTGAATCAGGAACAGCAGAGAGCTCATGGCAGTACCTTGCGGAACGCCAGATATCACTTCTGTTCTACTCGATGAATTACTGTCTATCACTACGAACTGTGATCTCTCTGAGGGGTCTCCGTCTGTACCTCGTCTCCTACTTTCCTAACTTCGCAGAAGCTGTCCTGCAGTTTGGAAAGTGGGAGGAGAGGTACTGGCGGAATTGAAGCTGTGAGGAAGGGTCGTGAGTCGTGCTTGGGTAGCTCAGATGGTAGAGCACTTGCCCGCGAAAGGCAAAGGTCCCGAGACCGAGTCTCGGGCCAGCACACAGTTTTAATCTGCCAGGAAGTTTCATCATTAACCCAATTTACATACTTCTAACTTCTGGTTTTTTGACCCTTTTTTCATGTGTCAACATCTTGCTGTCTGAAGCTTTTGCACAATTACAGAGAAAGGTTATAGCCACTTATGAGCCAAATTTCAAACTTATATGTAACAATAGAAGACAATTACGGGTTTCGAAAAAGAGCTCCCTTAATTCTGTTGCATAAAGTATTTATGAAAGATGACGGATGTTAGCCACGCGGGATTAGCCGAGCTGTCTGGGGCGCTGCAGTCATGGACTGTGCGGCTGGCCCTGGCGGAGGTTCGAGTCCTCCCTCGGGCATTGGTGTGTGTGTTTGTTCTTAGGATAATTTAGTTTAAGTATTGTGTAAGCTTAGGGGCTGCTGACCTTAGCAGTTAAGTCCTATAAGATTTCACACACATTTTTGAATGACGGATGTTACTAATAGTTATCCTTCGTTGTGTTGACGTGTGTCCATGTGGAAGTCAATGCAGTTCATAGATTACATTTTCTCGAGACTGGAGACAGATATAAATCACTACCAACGTTTATTTTTTTTAAATGGAGAAAGATTTAGATCTGTACCCACATTTTATTTATTTTTTTTTTTTAAAAAAGATACGTTAGCTACACTTCTTACAGCGAAATATATGATCTTATGTGCCCGAAACATAAATTCATTGCAAACCATTAGAATTTCGCACAATGGGTTATTTAATTCAAAATATAACGACAACTATATCGATTAACAAAAACGTGGACAGGTCAGCAAGAAGTTGCATTAATAAGCTGTAAGAAGCAAAAGCATAATTTTTTACCCAAAAATTTTTTTGCAATCGTTTGAGAAAGAGTTGAGAGCACCGTATATCCGCCCACAGCAGTTCCGCCAATGCAGCGCGTCGGCTGCTACCTGTTCTAAAGCGAACAAAGAAACGTTTCTTTTGGTCCAGATAGCCAGCCGGTGCATGTTACCAGCATGTTCCGAATTGTGCTGTTTCCTGGCGGCTATAACAGTTGTAACCAGTACGCGGTAACATACCTCATTCGTGTGCGTACGTTTTACCTGAATCCACAATTGGCCGAGCCGTATCGACAAGGTGACACGTGGCAGTGGCCAGCGCCTAACCGGCTGAAGCCACAGTCCAGGGTGTTCACACTGGTCGCCGGGCCAAGACGTTCAGTGGTTATCAGGTTGATGTGTGAGTAAGGAAGCCACTTTATCGATTTTGATATTCTAAAAAGATCTCTCTCTGGACTTGTTTTTAAGAAATGGTATACGTTCTTTGTGATAAAAGAACGTAGCTTTTTTCATTTCACGTGATTTTTCTCAATTTTCTGACGTTTCACAGTCGATTTTCAGGAACCTATTCGAGTAAGAAATAACCCTCATAAGTGGTAATGTAGCACTTTACCTTCGTTAGTAACTAGTTACCTTTCCAGAAAGCAGAATGGCCATTTGAAAATGACGATATTTGTCCAAAATGTGCACTTGTTGTAAAAATGTTTTATTGAAAAAATTCTTTCGCCTGTAATTTACCACTTGCTACGTTGTAAACCGTACGTTAGTGCGAATGAAATGTAACTGACAGCACAAAGGAATTTTCAAAGAGGTAGTGAAATTGATACCTAAACAGGTAGTTGTACGGTTGTAAACCGTACGTTAGTGCGAATGAAATGTAACTGACAGCACAAAGAAATTTTCAAAGAGGTAGTGAAATTGATACCTGATGAAGCAAATGGAATTACTGAATGACGTTAGTGACGCAACTGCACGGCATCGGGTTCAGTGGCGCCTTAAACACTGCAGGATAGAAAGACGAACTACTATCATTGATATATGTCTAGTGTTCGTCCTCTGTGTGCTATTAATCGGCCGTGAACAGGAAACTCTTACAATTTACGAACTTTTTTACATGGTAACGATCGTTTAAATTGTACAGTCAAATGTGATGATCATAAAATAGTTCATACATCACATTACAAAACGGAGCCTAATAATTGTTGACCATATTTTACTATTATGTGGAATTTACATTTTGTACCTCCAACCAAAGGGGAGAACATTCGATAAATAAATTATTGTGAGGCGAGACTAATCTGTGAATAGTGTACTAGTTTGTGATGTTCTGCCTGATTGCTTCCTAGTTGGAGATAAAAAATGGCATATGTAAAAATACAAACATATTTATAGATATCTCAACGTCTAAAATGATTAAAGTGCTAGTAATCCTTTTTTAAATTTTCGCTTTTGAAGTTCTCGGAGGGTGTGGTACGACAGGCTGTAAATAAATACATGCTATAAATAGGCGCTTTCACCACTTTTAAGGCTTTTGGGAATCATGCTCTTTCATCAAATTCATATGATGAAACGAAGACCAAGCGGAGCCGCCTTCAATAGACTTTTTCCTGGATCACATGATTCTACCTTCATAACTGATGTCACAGTGTCTCTGGGAATCACGACTGCTATAATTACAATTAAGAGAGACATTCTCTTGCTCATTTGGTATGTCCTATTAGGATAATGAGTTTCAGTGTCGAACACAGGGCTTCTTTAGATCCACTTAACTATTACTGCGGAGGGCAGCTTGTAATCAGGGCGACAATTCACAGAATGCTTTCTTCTCTGTAACAATTGTGTAGAGTTGATGATGACCTGTGTTACACGTCGAGAATGGTTATTCAAATGAAACGTAGCAAGTTCCCCAGACGGTGCGTTTCTTCATTAAGATCTCACCTTGCTACTATTTAACTGTAGGAATAATAAAATTTCTTAACAAAATGCGGTTGTTTAGTCGTGTCTTGCTGTAGGACAGTGAAACAAGACAGACTAAGTAAAAGTCTTTCCATTAACCAGGCTAAAAATGTTTAGACTCCTCCACTTCTGAATATTAAATCTAACGACTTTTGACTGAACTTTCCGTCGGTGCTCGATAGAACATTACAACAGTATTGCGAAGTGTTTCCTATTAAATATTACTAACTATATTTATCATAGATTTTTGTCTACTTAGATATTCAACTATGCAATAGCATCATGATTTCGACTGGGAGTATCGAGAGACCAATATTAGTTAAGAAATTAGTATATCAGTATGGGAACCATTTGCTGCAGTTCATGCACCACATCAGTTATTTCAAGACTTTTAGTAGTTGCCATGCAATGACTCTAAAACAGAATTTCCCAAAGTACTTAGAACTTATAAATGGTAATACACTGGTGCGAAAAAATTAAGGACGAAAGTAACTTTCGCATGATATGTCACTGCCAAGTAGCATAGTTTCATGAAACTTGGGCAATACGTAGAAAGAACTGCTGCGGTATAGTTACAGATGATAACTGAAATAAATATGCAATGAGACGAATATAAATGTCAGTTTTATTCAAAGATAATAATTACGCCATTGGTTAAAAATAGTCTTGGTTGTAATTTTATTTTTTTATTTTTCAGCTACGTGTTTCGTCTTATTTAGGCATCTTCAGGTTATCTTAATTTAATGATTATGCTTACTACCTGAGCCCCCATCTTATTGTTACTCGCTCCTGTGAACGGGAACGAGTTATGCAGATCCTGGTGTCGCTCGCGTCCACCTAGAAAAGTTTTTACTGAGTTTAACGAAGGCGATGTTAGCCTGATATATTCGACGATGCCCTTTGGCTACACTGACTAAAGGATCCTTCTAAGAAATACCAATTTAGGATAACCCGAACATGCCTAAATAAGGCGAAACGCGTAGTTGAAAAATAAAAAACTAAAATTGCAACCAAGACTGCTTTTAACCAATACTGTTAAGCACTGGTTTGCTATATGCCACATATGGATTGGAAGAATTTCAATAATTATACTGATGTCACCACAATTCATGATGATCCCATGGACATTGCAACGGTGGGATGTGCTTCTTTATACAGTGTGTGATCATGGACGGCAGTGCACGCTCTGCAACATGCTCCCATGCCGACCACAAGATCCGTAAGGAGTTATTGTGGTGGGGCGTCCCATCCCTCCACCAGCGCCGTTATCAACTGCTGGATGTTTCCGTGTGGACGTGGTGCAATACGTCGCCTCAACCCATCCCACACGCTCCACTTCTTTCGCCGAATATACTCATTTCAAAAGTTCGCACACCTGCATTATTTGATGCAGTCGTGCATTTCATCCATTAAAATAAAGTTTACTAAACTCAAAGTTCAGTCTTGCTGAATGATCATAAAATCAACCATTTGTATGAATTTGAGTAAAAATTGGGAAATTTAGATAAAAATTTCTACTGTGAGCACTGCGCCGGAAACAGAACAGAGTCAGTATCACACATCTGTGCTTCGCCGGCCGCTGTGGCCAAGCGTTCTAGGGGCTTCACTCCGGAACCGCACTGCTGCTACGGTCGCAGGTTCGAATCCTGCCTCTGGCATGGATGCGTGTGATGTCCTTAGGTTAGTTAGGTTTGAGTAGTTCCAAGTCTAGGGGACTGATGACCTCACATGTTAAGCCCCATAGTGCTTAGAGCCATTTGAACGATTTTTTTGAACATCTGTGCTTCATAGTTCCAGAAGAAATGGAAGTGTCGCGAACGCTACACACGAGCTGTACTACATTACAGGATTGTTTGGTTATCCCACAAAACAGAAACTTCAAAACCACCGACTGGCTGTCATAGATTTCATCTCCAATTACGTCAAGAATTTTGCTAGCTCGCTTCTTACAGTTCCAGAGGAGATACTAATTTTAATTTGAGCTATTTACGGACGGCATTAAGTTGCAAGAGTGCGTGATCGCTCGCCGTCGAAAGAGTATGTTAGAAACTTTCAACTGGCTTTGACTCTGCCACACAATAGTAGTTGCGTTTTATTAAAATACGCTAAATCACCAATCGTTAAAATATTATAGTGACAGCGACAAACATAAATACATATACAGCGGCATATTACAATGCTGATCATTTTTACTTCAGACACGATATTCTATTTTCAATAATGATTAACCACTCCACTCCACTCCGCAGTGGAGGACGCGGATAGGAGGGGCGTGGGATCAGAGCAACGCACTCCCGGCCGTTATGATGGTATTCTTGACCGAAGCCGCTACTATTCGGTCGAGTAGCTCCTCAATTGGCATCACGAGGCTGAGTGCACCCCGAAAAATGGCAACAGCGCATAGCAGCCTGGATGGTCACCCATCCAAGTGCCGGCCACGGCAGACAATGCTTAACTGCGGTGATCTCACGGGAACCGGTGTAGCCACTGCGGCAAGGCCGTTACCAACAATGTTTAACTGGCTACAGGAATATATTCACGAGTGCTTCTGGTATTTTGAGTTTTGACAAACAGCCTATTGGCTTCTGTCTCGGGTTCTTCGGCCGACGTTCATCTGATGACTTTACTGACGCTTCGCCAGCACGACTGCCTGGCATTGTCAAAGCTTCACCCTCCAGTGCCGGTGGTGAACTGGAGCCGAGCTCGCGGCCGCAGACTATACGTAAAGCCTCAAGGCAAACGGATCCTGGCTTCCCGTACTGGAGCGAACGACCATCACAGGTAGCAAGAGGAGAACCGCACCGGAAATGACCGTGGAGAAGCCCTCGGACGTTGGCGCGCCAGGTACATACAGTCTGCGGCCGCGAGCTCGGCTCCAGTTCACCACCGGCAGTGGAGGGTGAAGCTTTGACAATGCCAGCCAGTCGTGCTGGTGAAACGTCAGTAAAATCATCAGATGAACGTCGGCCGAAGAATCCGAGACAGAAGCCAATAGGCAGTTTGTCAACAGCTGGCCTCGAGCCTTAACAATTTTGTATTTTGAGTTTTGTAATTGCATTCACAAATCATAAATTACGATCGTTTTACCAACTTCTGTTGCAGAAAGCATCAGTCTTACCTACTTTAAATGCCACAGATACCACTTTGAATAGTAAGAAAATGTGTAGGATGTGTACAACTATCACATCTGTCCTTTCAGTACATGTAAGAATTGTATAATCAAGATCTGACTTAATTTACGTATTGTGAAATCATATCTATTGCTGTCACAGTCGAGCCACACTGCCCATCCGTACAGATAAATGAGCGGTCTTGTGTGTGCGAATACCTCTCCGTTGATATACAGCATGATTCTGTGTCATGATGCACCAGGAGAAACAGAAATAATTATATTTTATAAACAAGCCTATTATTAAAATTTTTTGAGTCTTACTGAGTTTGTGTTATAGAAATAGTGGCATTTTATTCGGTGGTCATTGCTGTCAGACGTTCATTTCGATGCGCTTTGAACTGTCATAACTCTGTTTGTTTAATTGTGCTCCCATGTGACTCTTGATTACTTACAGTACAGATAAAGCTATTGCAGTTACATCTTACACTTGCGTGCGGCATATCTGTTGTGCACTGGAATTACCAACGTAGCAGTCCCTTACCTGTCATAAGCTGCACCCGAATTCCCGCGTTAGCACTTCAGTTTTACCATTCATGACTGCCTCTATTTCTTGCTGATTGTCATCTTCGAAGGTGATTTAATAGAGCAGGAATTTGGTCTGAAAATAACGCTGGTCGAAACTGCAAGCTTCATATCAGAAGCACCTTGACCGAACAGTACCAAACAGATACTCCATTATTTCCACGTCTGTTTCATGTGTGGATTAAAATTTCATCCTTACGTGATGTTGTTGTTTCCAGCACAGAAAAAAAGCTATCCTTTCAAGCGAAAAATCTTGTCAGCACTTGCCGACTATTCTGTGTTACTGCAGATTTTTAGGTAGAGGTGGCAACGCAACATGAGTAGAGCACTTGGACGTACAACTGATCGCCATCTTTCAGAGTTTCAGAAAGGTCGAACCATTGGCGCAAGAGACAGAGGAGCATCATAACTACAGACAGAGCAGACAGATGGCTGTAGTGCAATGACTGCTAAGCGAGAGGTGACGTGATAGGCTCAGGACAACAGTGAAGCAAGATCCTTCCGGATCCTTCCAGGAGGACTAAACCACAAGAAGATCGCAGAACTGTCCTGGATATGACGAACAGACGGATGGCATATGCTGAAATTCATGCAGAGGTAAAGGCAAGTTCTGATCCCAAAGTTACTGGAAGGGATAACAGAAAGCTGGGTAGAGATCTCGCTTACTGCTGAAACCACACCACAGACAACAGAGACGTGCATGGTGTACAGCCAGAGTCAACTGTGACACAGCCTTCAGCAGAGTTCAGCAGAAGTCTCGCTTCTGTTGGTTGCGGCCCTATCCACGTTGATGAATCTGTTCTGTCGAAAAATCACATGAAGCAGCTAAACCCGAGACCCATACTTTTCCAACACCTGGAATCAATTTGTGGCTAGCTGTTTGGCATGACAAAAAGACTGATTTTTTAAAAATGTTTCTCATTTCAATTTATTGGTTTTCGGTTTGTGCTCACACAGTCGTCTCGATGGTGGAAAGACGATACGACAACGTGTTTAAACCGACATTAGTGTCAGTTATGACAGTACGATTGTAAAGGGAACGCAACACCCAGCCCTGTGAGAAGAAAACCTCAGACCAGGCCAGGAATCTAACCTGGGCCTCTTCGGTCAGCAACCTGCCGCACTGACCCCGCAGATACAGAAGCGGACAACAAGAGGTATGTGGCAGTTACTGAAGAGAGGCAGAGTGATCGATAGTATGCGATAAAAGAGTTAAAATCTATTGTATTAAACTTCTTCACGAGGGTTCCAAACGCCTTAACACAGCAGCAGAAATTGGATTACATTTCACATTACACGCACCGTGGGGAATATATACTGAGGTGACAAAAGTCATGGCATACTTCCTAATATCCTGTCGGACCTCCTTTTGCTCAGAGTAGTGCAGGAACTCGACGTGTCATGGAAGTCCCCCGCATAAATGTTGAACCATGTTGCGTCTATAGCCGTCCATAGTGGCGAAAGTGTTGCCGATGCAGGAGTTTGTGTACGAACTGAGCTCTCGACTTTGTCCCATAAATGCTCGTTTGGATTCAGGTCAGGCGATGTGGATGACCATATCATTTGCTCGAACTAGCCAGAATTTTCTTCATACCAATAGCTAACAGTTGTGGCTCGGTGACATGACACATTGTCATCCATAAAAATTCCATCATTGTTTGAGAATATGAAGTCCATGAACGGCTGAAAATGGTCTCCAAGTACTCGAACATAACCGTTTCCAGTCAATAATCGGTTCAGTTGTACCATATTCCATGTTAACGCGGCACACACCATTATGGAACCACGATGAGCTTGCACAACATGGGCCCCTGAATTTGTGGGGTCTGCGCCACGCTCGAACCCTACCATCAGCTCTTACCAACTGAAATCTGAACCTATCTGACCAGGCCAGCGTTTTCCAGTAGAGTAGGGTCCAACCGATATGGTTGCGAGCCCTGGAGAGGAGCTGTAGGCGTTGTCGTGCTGTTAGCAAAGACACTCGCGTTGCTCATCTACTGCGATAGCCTATCAAACCCACACTGCGCCGCACTGTCCTAACAGATACTTTCGTCGTACGTCCCACACTGATACCTGCTGGTATTTCACGCAGAGTTGCTTGTCTGCTAGCACTGACACATTTGCGCAAACGCCGCTGCTCTTTGTCGTTAAGAGAAGGCTGACGGCCACAGAATTGTCCGATGTGAGAAGTAAGGCCTGAAATTTGGTATTCTCGGCACTCTATCGACATTTTGGATCTCTGAATATAGAATTCCATAACGATTTCCGAAATGGAATGTCTCATGCTTCTAGTTTCAACTACCACTCCGCGTTCAAAGTGTATTAATTCCAGTCGTGTGGTCATAATTACGTCGGAAACCGTTTCACATGTATCACCTGAACATAAATGACCTCTCCGTCAATGCACTGTCCTTTTATACCTTGTGTACGCGATACTTCTGCCATCTGTATGTGGGCATATCACTGTTCCATAACTTTATCTCCTTACTGTGCATAGATTCTTGACTGGCTTGCCCATCACCTGATTGTCACACGTTGAGCTGTGATGAGTAGACATATGATTTCATACCAGCAATCGCGGCATGTACTTCGAACTTGGTAAGAAATTCTTTACGACGATATTCGGACGCTGTTTGCATCCATAATGTTGATGGTCATGGTGGGTACCAGTTCAGAATGGAATGAAAGTGTACTTATTTAATACGTCTTATGTAATGAACATCTGCACAAAATGTGATAAGTATGGGTTAGTTGTTTCACGGTACAAGCCTCGCCATTTACGTACGTATAGGGCGTTTTATTTCAGAGACGCAGAGACTTAGAACTTGATTGTAGTGTAACTTTACAGTATAACATGATATTTTTAATCTGTTCATTAATCGATGAATGAACAACAGAATCAGGATTGTCTCGTGTTGTCATTGCGTTTACAGACGTAAAAAGAACTTACTGCGGCGACCGTGTGACACGGCATTCTCAATCACATAAATATAGCCAACTGGGCTGAAGCAAATTCTGACACGAGCTGATATATGTTATAGTCATGTCACGTCATTCCAGTTGTCGATTACTCATAAGTTAGTACAGAGTCAGTCGCAAGCTGCATACAAGGCACAACACACTTGTCACGCTGCGCATCATATAAAGTGTCACATGTCAGAGGGGGGAGTGCTGCTCCATCCCACTCTCTCATTTGACACACACATATACTGCAGAGATGAAACTGAACTGTCAGTCGTTTTTTTTTAGAAACGAATCCGACAATGAAACATCCGTTATCGCCATTCTCATCAGACTCGACAGAAACGCCCTGTTCGCTAATAGCTCAGCTTGACAGTATGTTATACGCTTTCAGATTTTTTCAGTTTATCCATGCAGGTGACTCAGAAGCTATTAGTACAAGCTGGGAAGGTCATCTCTGACAGGAGAGCGACAGGCCTGTGTCTTCCCATTAAACAAATTGACGCACCAACAGCGAAGACACAAAGCAGTGTCAGAACCCTGGTCGCTGTAGTAGGAGTATTAATCAGCTGTCGTGAGAGGAATGGACCATCCACCATCCTGCTGCACCTTCCTATACAGCGGCGGGCAGTTTCGCTTCTGTAATGGTAGCTGAAACGCAGAAACTTCAGACTGTGGCAAATAACGTCAATAATAAACATTGTAGACATTATAGGTTAGCCGGCCATGGTGGCCGAGCGGTTCTAGGCGCTACAGTCTAGAACCGCGCGACCGCTACGGTCGCAGGTTCGAATCCTGCCTCGGGAATGGGTGTGTGTGATGTCCTTAGGTTAGTTAGGTTTAAGCAGTTCTAAGTTCTACGGGACTGATGACCTTAAAAGTTACGTCCCATAGTGCTCAGAGCCATTTGAACAATTATAGGTTACACTCTTGGACTCCGTTATTTTTCGCGACTCTGAGGAACACACAGCACATTATTACGAAGGTGATTCAGAGCGTAGCGTAACAACTGCTACCATCACTTTTCCTATATGAAAAAAAGGGACTTATTGAGTTCTGAGTATCTAAAAAGAAAATTTTAGACAATCACCAATATTACATGTGCACTATGAAGTGCTTCTTCAGGATGGGAGATAAAATTCACATCAATATTGTTGCATGCGGATCCCTGAGTACAGCTGCGTGATACATTACAGATGTTTGTTGGATACCTGAAAGAAATATCGGCTCCCATGAAAGGCAAGGGGAATTGTTTTCCTGCAGGAACAGAAGATAGTCTTCGTTGTCTGTCAGCTCTTTGGGGCCAAGTGTGATGTTGTAAAGTTAGTAGGCAGCAGTTTATCCCTGCTGTTCCGCTTCTCGATGTGTTGCATACCCGCTCATCAATGTGGACGGTTCGTTGGTTAATACTGAGATGAATGGTCAGTGGCGAGTGAAATTAAACAGTTAATAAGGAACTTCTAACGTGTGCAGCTCCTTTTAATTCGTCAGGATTCCCTCTCCAGTACGTTCTAGGGAATTACTTCCTCTACTGTGCTCCATTTCTCAGAAGCAATGTTAGGAGCTGTTAGTGCTCTTTCAAACTTCTCAGTCTTTCCATGTTTATATTAAAAAACTAAAAACCCGCCTCGATTGCGAAAAAAGAACCTAGTGTTAAGTGTTAACCCAGGTTTCGGCGTAGATAACTACACCTTCTTCAGAACAACAATAAAACCCACAAGTGCCTAAGAAGACCTTTGTCAATGATTAAAAGAACACCATAGCTATACATTTATCAACGAAAAAGAAAAGGAAAACACAAACAGTACATATGTACAAAGTCAAAACCACTACTTAACTTAATGGTGTAAGCTCCAGCTCACACCGGCCTGTGTTCGATGGGACATGAGCCGCCATAATGGCCAACCACTACTGGCTTTGAGTGGCATGGATTGTACTGCCACGCCTCCCTCCTCAGTCCATATTCTCATTCATGACTGAGGCCACATGTGCAATGCTGTTCTAATATAGAGGATGCAAGTGAGCTGGGGAGTGAATGGGAATTATGACTGAGGAGGGAGGCGTGCAAGGGTAATCTATGCAGTTACTCAAAGCCACTGTGTCAAAAAAAGGTGGCGTATAGCGCATCTGCCCAGTCAGCAGCGGAGGCGGGTTCAAATCCTGGCCTTGGTACAAATTTTCGTTCAGTCTGCATATGTACTAACACAACAATTCGGGAACAATAATGTGATAGAAATATCCACAGAAGAGTAGCAGTTCTTTAAAAATAATGAATAAGGTGTTTCGTACTTTCATGTAAGTCTTTGGAGATGCTGAATACGTAGTAGACGAATTGTGGTCAATAAATGTCTTGTAATGTATTTAACGGTTTTATATTTATAGCAACAACATAAATGTAGGTTGCGTTCGTCTTTTTATAAAGACGTGAATGAAATGATCTTTATTGAAAACTTTTAGGAAAAACAGGATAGCAAATGAATGCATCAGAGAAGAGATAGGTGGAGAACATGAAATTATTTCTGTGATGAAACTGAAATGGAGGTGAGCAATATATGTAGCCAGAAGAGTGGATGATATACAGACGAAGAAATCTCTTCCATGATTCCAAGTAACAAGAAAAGATTGAAACAACGAACCAGCTGAAGATTGCCAGAATTCTCAGAAAAAATATAAAAGAAACTACCAGGAATACTCGTATATGTGAAATACATGGACGAACCGCTGGTGGCGATACTGATGAAATACACGAGAAGTTGTTCGCCATTTTCTTATAGTTGACACCGAACGAGGTTGCGCAGTGGTTATATTTCTGGATTCGCGTTCGGGAGGACACGGGTCAAATCAACGCCCGGCCATCCAGATTTAGATTTTCCGTGATTTCTCTAAATCGTGATTCCTTTGAAAGGGTATGGCCCAGTCCTTACTCCATCCTTCCCTAACTCAAGGCTGTGCTCCGGCTCTAATAACTTCGTGGTCGATGGATGTTAAAATATAATCTTCCTTCCTTCTTTTACTCCTCCAGTTTTCTAGAAACAACTGGAAAATGATGTTCTGACAGTGTCCAGTTTGTAACGAGACGACTGTACGGAGTTGAAATCGAATAGCTGCGACTGGCTGCATGGAAATTACGGGTTAACATCCAGCCGACTATGAGGTCAATGGAATGGAGGAAGGCAGGTAAGGGTAACGTCCACCGTCGACATCGAAATAATTAGAGACAGAGCTCAAGGTCGGACTGTCTCAAGAATGGGGAAGGAAATCGGCCGTGCCCTTTCGAATGAACAACGTCGGAATTTGCATGGAGCCATGGGCGGGCGTGGATTTAAGCAGTCGTCCTTCCGAATGTAAATTCAGTGTACACTCCTGGAAATTGAAATAAGAACACCGTGAATTAATTGTGCCAGGAAGGGGAAACTTTATTGACACATTCCTGGGGTCAGATACATCACATGATCACACTGACAGAACCACAGGCACATAGACAGAGGCAACAGAGCATGCACAATGTCGGCACTAGTACAGTGTATATCCACCTTTCGCAGCAATGCAGGCTGTTATTCTCCCATGGAGAAGATCGTAGAGATGCTGGATGTAGTCCTGTGGAACGGCTTGCCATGCCATTTCCACCTGGCGCCTCAGTTGGACCAGCGTTCGTGCTGGACGTGCAGACCGCGTGAGACGACGCTTCATCCAGTCCCAAACATGCTCAATGGGGGACAGATCCGAAGATCTTGCTGGCCAGGGTAGTTGACTTACACCTTCTAGAGTACGTTGGGTGGCACGGGATACATGCGGACGTGCATTGTCCTGTTGGAACAGCAAGTTCCCTTGCCGGTCTAGGAATGGTAGAACGATGGGTTCGATGACGGTTTGGATGTACCGTGCACTACTCAGTGTCCCCTCGACGATCACCAGTGGTGTACGGCCAGTGTAGGAGATCGCTCCCCACACGATGATGCCGGGTGATGGCCCTGTGTGCCTCGGTCGTATGCAGTCCTGATTGTGGCGCTCACCTGCACGGCGCCAAACACGCATACGACCATCATTGGCACCAAGGCAGAAGCGACTCTCATCGCTGAAGACGACACGTCTCCATTCGTCCCTCCATTCACGCCTGTCGCGACACCACTGGAGGCGGGCTGCACGATGTTGGGGCGTGAGCGGAAGACGGCCTAACGGTGTGCGGGACCGTAGCCCAGCTTCATGGAGACGGTTGCGAATGGTCCTCGCCGATACCCCAGGAGCAACAGTGTCCCTAATTTGCTGGGAAGTGGCGGTGCGGTCCCCTACGGCACTGCGTAGGATCCTACGGTCTTGGCGTGCATCCGTGCGTCGCTGCGGTCCGGTCCCAGGTCGACGGGCACGTGCACCTTCCGCCGACCACTGGCGACAACATCGATGTACTGTGGAGACCTCACGCCCCACGTGTTGAGCAATTCGGCGGTACGTCCACCCGGCCTCCCGCATGCCCACTATACGCCCTCGCTCAAAGTCCGTCAACTGCACATACGGTTCACGTCCACGCTGTCGCGGCATGCTACCAGTGTTAAAGACTGCGACGGTGCTCCGTATGCCACGGCAAACTGGCTGACACTGACGGCGGCGGTGCACAAATGCTGCGCAGCTAGCGCCATTCGACGGCCAACACCGCGGTTCCTGGTGTGTCCGGTGTGCCGTGCGTGTGATCATTGCTTGTACAGCCCTCTCGCAGTGTCCGGAGCAAGTATGGTGGGTCTGACACACCGGTGTCAATGTGTTCTTTTTTCCATTTCCAGGAGTGTACTAACCACAGCGACACCTCGCTCGGTGAGGTCCATAGAGACGGAGCACTGGCGCTGACTGGACAATCATAGGGGAGCAAATCGGCTCTAGCGTAGTCACAGGACTCACACTGGCTACTAAATTAACTGATGAACGGAAACTACGGGGATGTCAAATGTGGATGCCCAGACGGTGATTTTAACTTCTTCTGGAAACCGCGTCCATTAGTCACAGTCGCACTGTTTGCTTTAGCCGCCACCCTCGGTTTCAGCTCTAGAATTTAAAAACTTGGATAACTATGTTTCGACTGATGTTGATAAAATAACAGTTCATCAAGCACAGATGTATTTTAGAGTGATCTAAAGAACATGCTGAAGAACGAAAACTGTTATATGACGATGAAAGTAATGGCATTTCAGTTATATACACTTACATTATAATACTATTAACTTTGATCCATTATCTGGCCAGAAAACACTGTGAAGGTCTCGATAAATTAACTCTGCAATTGAAAGAAATGTGTAGCTGACTTACGCTAAAAGATACGTGTTAGAAAAGTCGGTGCGTTGCTTATGTCACAGAAAATGCGCGGAGACAATATAATTTGTCAACATACAAATTTGCACTTGACTTTCATATTAAAAATTTCTATACTTTTTCTCAGTCAAAAATTGTAATTCTGGAGGACTTCCGCCGTAGTTAAGTATATTAGCATATAAAAAAGAGGGCGATGAAAAATAGTGCCGCCTTCTTGAATCGCGTGGGAGAGTAATGAATGTTCAGAAACCTTGTCGGACAGACACAGGTGGAAAGACACCGTACATCTACCAAAAACCTGGTTAGAAAGCTTCAAGAATCGTCTTTCAGGATATAAACTACCAGTTTTCTTCAGCTCCCCACGTACAAATATTATGTACCTCGTGGAACATTACACATACAAGAGACTAGCTGCAATTACCGGCGTTGCTCAGGATGTTTAATATCTATCACACGAAGTGATGGGTCCGGTGCCTTCTTGATACTCATAGCCAGTGAAAGTCGTAGGGGAACTGCAATCGCTTTAAATCGAAGAACCTATTTTAATTACTGGGTGTCAACAGGATGCGACGAATGGATATGTCTTCATCTGTATAAAAAGATCGCTAGTTGCCCTACCTTTTATTACATTTTGCGATAAGTATCTCATTGTGCTTTGGAGAATTCGTTTTCTATTGCTTCAGCACGGTTTTCACTGCTTGAGCACGACTCGAAATGTTTGAACAGTTTACGTCACAGTTCGGCAAATCTTGGGTTCTGTTCGATATTTTGATGGGCCCGCGCTCTAGTGAGTTTTGTTTGTACTATATCCGCGACCTATCTTAGCGTCTGTATGGCACTGAGAATTTTAATAATGTTTTATTAATTTTCTGAATACAGAAATCTGAAGTAAATCGGCAAAGAACTTTGAAGTAAATCAGTCAAATACTTTTAGTAATGTTTGGTAACAACGTTTCTCCTTCATGTATTCTACATAAATATTTAAGTATTGTGCATATTTAAAAACATACATATGTGGACTATGGCCAAGCAAATGTCCATTAGGGTATCGTGTAGAAATCTGAAGTAAATTAGCCAAGAACTTTTAGGAGTTCCCATTTATGTATTACATACGTATATGTTTGAAGTCAGGTTACGAAATATTACGTAGACAGTGGTTTTATTCTTATCTTGAAGGTAAAGAATGGAAAATATCATCAAGATAGGAATAAAATTGTAGATTAGTATGAATGACAGACAAACAAACAAACAAGCGAACAAACGGACACTCTTCTTTTTGTATACATGTGTACGAGTACAAACAGTGATTCATTCTTCACTGCATCGTCAATGAATAGAAGAGATATGATAGTAAACAGCACAATAAATAGTACCCTCTGCCATGAACTTCACAGTGATTCGCAGAGTAGAGAAGTCATGAGACGAAACTCCATTGCACTAAGCAATACTCTTTTACTGTTTTTCGGCTACACAGGCAGGTCACCTTCTTTCCAACGGAACTCTTGTGTCAAAGGTAACTCTCTCACACATCTACGCCTTGGAGCACAATTTACAAAAGTTTCCTGGAATTTGCTTAATCAGTCTCACAGGGTGATTTTAGTGAATAGGTGCAAACTGCAGGAAACAATCCCTGAGAGAATGAGAAATAGTGGTCATGTGAACGTATGACCGTAAGTTCGTTGCAAGGCAGGTACTACAGGCGTTGATAAAATACCAATCTATCGTCATTTTTACAGAAAATATCGATAATTATCAGAGATATCTTTCCCCTGGTATGACGATATATCGACGTCCAAATGGCAATATAGAGTGCCGATGTTTCTATTTTTTATTATATTTTTTCACAATTATCGGTACTTATTTTAAGTTGTTCGTTTGAAATTGTAGTAGAACATAATTTACTTTCACTGTGTGAAGGAAGCTTTCTACTTTTTGAGCTATCAGCAGGTCCAATCTTTATCTCTGTCCTTGTGAAGCAAGTGTTTGAGGCACGCAATAAGCAGCTCGATTGCACTGGGGGCTGGCGATGTGAATAAATAGCAAACCTGTTGCGTTAAAAAAGCAATTTTTAACACTACTAGTGTAACGTTTATCTTCACCATGCAGTTTTGACCTGCAGTTGCTGGGTCTCTGGCACTTGGAGAAAAGAAAAAAAGTTAAAATAACAAACAAAAAAGAACAAGGAAGTCGACATGAAGTGTTCCGGACAAATCCGATATCTGACGAAAGCGAGCGACGGACCCATAGGACACTTTTTATTGTGCCGCTTTAATGCAGTTACCATTGTCAGCAAAGTGATTATCGCCATGCGTAAACTTGCATTGTTTCCCTTCTAATTCTTTCTCTAAAGGAGATGGGCAGGCTGCTAGTTTATTGATGTACAGAATATCTAATAATTCAATACTTAAATATACGGCTCTACGATTGACAGTATGTTTACAATGTGAAGCCAATGTTTTTATGGGCCGGTACATCGATATGTATCCCGTCAATTTATGGATACTTTGATATTTTTCTCGATATATCGAGAAACGACGTTGATATAGTTTTGAATACCGATGTATAGGATTCCCGATTTTTTAAAAGTATCAACACCCCTAATAGGTACGCCCGCTTGTAGGTTGAGGTTGTACCCCCGTTGCCTGTATGTTAGGTGTATTGCATGCCTTGTGGGCGCTACCTCATAACGATCACTTTCTCTACATATGTGATCAGTGTCTTACTCTATTCCTCTAAAATCTGGAAGCGGTAAACAGACTAGAAAGTGCCGCTTAAGTACAGAACACTTTTGTTATTCATAGTTATCCTCCCCTCTATTTCTTAAAAATAAATAGTATTTAACGCAAAAATGAACTTACCAATGTTTAAATCAAGTTGTACTCTAAAATTTCTGAGCTGTATCGTGAAACAGAGAAGGGACGTAGCAATAAAAATAAAGAAAAAATACAGATTTATCATATAGCCCTAGAAAACGTAATTTCCTCAACAAAACGGTAAAATAAAAACAAAAAAAAAGAAAAAGAAAAATGTATTAAACCTTGTTTCAATACATCGTTGAATTTACATAAAACATTTTTCTGTTACTGATAAACAACTTCCGAATCTATCAATAATGACAAGAATCTTTTGCCTTCAATCATAATGAAGAACATTCTATTGATTACAAAATAAAAACAAATGTTTGTGCGCATAAAGTGTACTTGTATCGAAAATAATTGCTTTGGTTACATAAAAGTGCAGAAGTTACGCAATCAAATAATTTTTACCATTTATAACTTGAATTTGTATTCTATAAGAATGTAAAATATGCAGTGGACTGACACTGGATGATGTGCTGTTCTAACTATGTGCAAAACAAACAACTAGACAAACAATAAACCAAAGAGAAATCATCAGCTCCCTGTTTCTCTCTTTCACTTACGTTTCTTCCCAACTGATGCTACTGGTAATTGTACTATTTACTGTGTTATTCAAATAGTATGTCGAAACTACTGAACGACTACCAAAACTGGTAGAGTGCAACTTGAGCTAGCGCACTTCCGCCGTAGACAACGTTACTGTCCTCTTAAGTGTGGAGCTAAAACAGTAGTACAGACAGGACACTCCTATTTTCCTGGTGTGCCCTCATGTATGCTTTCAGTCATTGAAACCTACACTGTCGAAGATCTCCACCTTCAGCTGGCTGTATCTCTATTGGAATGCATTTGTGGTCATTCTTCCACGTGGCCTTTTTGCTCCTTATCCTCTCAGGAATCGTTTCCTGCATTTTCTTCCTATTCAGCAAAATCACTCTTTCTACTGACTTTTCAACGTTGTTTACTAAGAGATGGTCACTCGAGGGAAGAGGCCCAGAAATAAAATGTTGCTTTAAAATAGCAGGATTTGCTGGCTGCTCACCGTAGTCTGGATATTAAACATTAATCATCCTTCATTTTGGTGTCGCTTTTTGACAACCGTCATTCGCCACTTAGGTGTAAGATAATTTCCATCCACTCTGTTATTAGGGATGCACACGAACATAGAGTAATAGACTTGTCAATGCTCGCTGGTTATCAAGCCCGGTGCCTACACTGTCGGACATAAAGTGGTAGCAGAGCGCGGAGTGCCTAGGGCTACCGCCGTGGCAGGCAGCTGGTGAGGGGAATCCCTGCTCTATTACCCCCACCCCACCCACCCCCAGCAGGAACCTAGTGCCACGTGGCAAACGCGTGCGGTGAGCGCGTTAAGCCGGCCCCTGTGGGGACCTTATCGCCTGATTTGTTGGCGCCGCGCATCCGTTGTTACGACCCTCCCAACAAACGCTCTCTAATTTATTGTTATGACTTTTGGAGGCGGCCGAAGGGTACCGCTGCCATGTCTTGCTGCACGACCAAGCTGCCGCCGCCACGACGGCCGACGGCCCTATGGAGGGCTTAAGGGAGCACTTTGCATGCCCGCGCCCTGTCCGTATTTCGCTGGGATGGCTTCGCTTAATTACGGTACCGTCCAGCGCAAGATTTTCTCTACTCGTACGTCACGTTTTTTAGCACTCTTCGGGAATAAGCTTCAGGTTATCATCCCAGCGTATGACAAAACGTATCTGCTCAACATTATCATTTATTACGACATTGGTACGTAATTTACAGTGACAGTTTTCTTCAGTGTACTCACCCATAGTTTGATGCACTTGCTCCATCGCTGGAAAAGCTTTCTAAGAGCCTCAGAAAAAAAAGTTGAATAGGAAGCCACATATAGACCATTTCCCTCACTTCTTAATAGTAAGGGAATCGACGACATCTTAATTGATTTTTAAGTTGAATTAAATCACGATAAGGCCATTAAATTAAGAGTCGAGCTACTAAAAGTAGTAGGTTAGTTTCCCTATTTGGGCAGCAAAGTAACTGATGATGACCGAATTAGAGAGGATATGAAATATAGATTGCCACTGGCAAGGTAATCGTTCTGAAGAAGAGAAATTTATTAACATCTAATGTATATGTAAGTGTTAGGAAGTGTTTTCTGGAGGTATTTGTGTAGAGTGTGGCCATATATGGAAGTGAGACATGGAGATGAAACACAACAACACAGTGTCTAATAGTATTTTCGCATAGTTAGTTCTGTAAATATAATGTAACTGTCATGTAATTTCTGTCATATGCACCTTTCATTAGATTGTTAATGCTGTCATATAATTAAATGTCAGACAATTAATTCAAATGAACAAGAATACTCTAATTATGATGTAGTCATGGAAGATTGATGCACTAAGTGAAAGGAAACGTTTGAAGTAAGAAGTTTTGCAGCTGGACACGTAAGTAGGGAGTCAGTCAGAAGCACAAAGTAGTCGGCGAAGAGTTGTTAGCGAGAAGTGGTCAAGAGCAGACGTGGAGCGCATGAAGGTGAGGAGTCAAATGGAATAATTATACTATGTGGCCATCCATATTATGTGTTTGTAAATGGGCACAGTACATTATCATCAACAGAAATTAATATTCAAGAAGAGTCTGTGGGCCCAAACTTGTTATGTGGAGCGACAATAAAAAAGAGCCTATTGGCGTACGTTGTCACGAATAATGCCTTGGGTCGCGCCAACACCAATCATCAAAGTAAGGTCCGGCCAGTTTCATCCTTAGGGTGTACATGTCAAGCAGCATAGTTGTTTTTCTTAATTGAATAACAGAGTTCTTAGTGCAAAAATGGTTCAAATGGCTCTGAGCACTATGGGACTTAACTCCTGAGGTCATCAGTCCCCTAGAACTTAAGCTACTTAAACCTAACTAACCTAAGGACATCACACACATTCATTCCCGAGGCAGGATTCGAACCTGCGACCGTAGCGGTGGCGCAGTTCCAGACTATAGCGCCTAGAACCGCTCGGCCACGCTGGCCGTCCTGCTTAGTGCAGCAACTATTATAGAGTAAATGGACTTTACCTCAGTAATTTACCTAATAAGGTTCTATCCTATTATTGATTCCGAGAATACCACCAGTGAAAGAATAGTAAAATACTGAAAGTTGTGAGCCTATTTAATTTCGATAACTAATATAAAGTAGTGACATTTACAGAACTGCGAACTATCTAAAACTGTCATTCATCAGCGATGAACTTTGTTGCTTAATATAAGTATTACTTGAAGCGCAACGACGAACAGCACCAGAGTAAAAGCATAATTCAAATGAATGTTGACAAAATATTACTTCAGAATAATGTATTTCATGTTTCTTGTATGAATTGTAAACCTTGCGCGCATTTGCAAATTACATAACAATTTAGTGCAAAATTGAATCTTCTTCGCTAAATGAAACACTATGAACTCTCCAGAAATAAGTATTTATGAACATTTCCATTTGTAAAATAAGTAACGGTAAGCATTGCAGTGAGTAACGCTAAGCTATTCATTATGCGAACTGTTTTGCAAACAGTTATCATTTACGTGCAAGTGTTCAGGACAAATTATTTTGCTGGTTTTCTGATTTGTGTTAAATCATGGAATTGACTGTGTTTTTTACACCTCAGCTCGAGTCGGCACTTTTGTTTCCGTTCTCACCTGATTACAATTCAATAATTAATTCATAATTACAGTTTATAAACAATTAACATTCATACAGTAACTTTTGCCACTCAGTGAGCTGGCAACCATTCTTAAGTTCTTATCTAAAATTATAACAGATTTAATTTATTTATTCCAAATTTCACTAACTATTTCTTATTTTTACCTTTATTGCCAAAAATTTCTTTCGATAGCTATCGTGCGAAAATAATCGCACGATAACGATTCGTTTACACCTGTATCTATACTTATCCGAATTTTCCTTATTCTTCGGAATAGACGCCTTTCCCAAACAACAGGAAATATTAGGTGTACATGTCACTTAAAAATCTTTATTAACCGGAAGTGTGAGTCCGTTACAGAAGATAAAAAGTTTAGACAAGAAGAGGCTAGAGCTTTTGAAATGTTTTGCTACAGAGGAACGCTGGAGATTTGATGGGTAGATCGCCTAACTAGTTAGTAAGTACTGAATGGAATTGGGGAGACAAGAAATCTGTGACACAACTCCACTAAAAGAAGAGTCAGTTTGACAGAATATATTCTGAGACATCAAGGGTTCACCAGTTTAGTACTGGAAGGAATTGTGGGGGTAAAAATGTAGAGAGAGAGACCAGCAAATGAATACCGTAACCACATTCAGAAGGATTAGTCAGTCAGTCAGGCAGCAGGAGCGGGCCGAGGCACAAGCAGCAACATGAAAGAAGCACCGAGGTTGACCTCTGACCCGTGATAGAGTGAGAGCTCGCCTCCGGGCGTGGCAGGCGGCGAAAGTCTTCAAAGGGGAGGGGGGGAGGGTGAACGTAAGGCCTTGCCAGTGCCCAGTTAGTCTGAAAAACAGGTTCCAGGTGCTGTCTGTGGCTGACAATGTCGCTCAGCCACATGCAGTCGCTTGTCCTGTTTGAGAGGAAACCTCTCAGCCTACAAGATCCGTGCAATCACAGAGGATGTGATTATTGGTAGTTGGAAGCTGCAATGTCTAGCGTTAAAAGGTTTTTTGGCTTTTCACATTTAACCAAATATAACATTGATGTTGATAATTCATGGCAATGTTTGCCGACAAGATAAAGAATGCAACCTTTTAACACTAGATTGCGTACTCACGGCAGTTCTCCTTGGCCGTTTCTTGGTACGACTTGGAAAAAGAGAAAAATTAATGAATGATCGATGATGCGTCGGTTCTCGATTGTGTTTAGGAGACGTACGGATTGATTGCGTGAAAATAGTTTCTCAAATGACCTCTTAACCCGGATTGCTTTCACGCAATCAGACTCTTCAATGAAATTACCTAAGGGACCTATTTGAATAATAAAAAAAATTGGAAATGAATGCAAAACAGTGAAATTTTGTAAAAAAAGTTGTCAGATCGTAAATTGAGCACGTTAATGGTCTCCCAAATACAATCGACACACCGCGATAAAGAGCGAACCTGTAACAAAGTTCATTTAAACATAAACATTATTTGTGGTTAATTTAAAGAAAAGAATAAGCATAGATTTTCTGTACAGTGGAGGAAAAGTATATTCTCAAAGAAGAAAGGCGTTAAACTATAAACATTACCAAATTTACAATGAATACAAAACTTACATTTTTATGTTTTTCTCATACATGGAGCAGTCCAACAATTGCTGCTTCTGTATGTGTGATATTTTGTAAAAATTAAATGTCCTGGCGTGCGCGTAAGTATTTTTTATCGTCACAAAGTTTACAAAAGCGTTTTCGTTTTCTTGGTGATAACGTGGTTTTTCACACCAAAAGAAATATAACTTGTAGCGGTGCTACACAACACGTCTTAACAAGTCGGCAACCAAACATCAAAGGTAATGAAGTACATGTTAACATATCGGCGACCAGAAGTACAACCAACTATAAAGACTCTAGAATTTTCCTAACAAATGATAAAGTGTTCTTTCTTCTGTTTCGCAGCTTCTTGCTATCAAGCGCTGCGGCAATGATTTTAAATATCTGCGCCCAGCGAGTCATAGTATTTAAAAGTACCTTTTAAACGCTGGCCCCGCGTCTTGGTGTAGGCGAACGTTATAAACAGATTTCGTTTTTTTTTACTCTCGTGTTGTTTTGCTTAGTATCACTGCAAACTACAGCTTGGTGGCTCTCCTTTTCTCATATGCAAAATGTCTGAAATCCAATAATATCACATTGCTTCCCGCGTGAGGAGCGATGACTCCGTCAGGATTTTCGAGACTCACGCGTAGTCGTGATATTATTGCTTTCGTGAAACCAGTTAGTATAACTTGCAAAAATTCTTTACAATAGATTTTACACACTGCATCAGACAAAGTGGTTAACATACAGAGTATCGGGTAAGTATATTCGTACGACTGAAATTGATAGTAATTTGTCCATAGGGTAACTACATGACAATTGAACTGTGCTCTTTCTAATGTATTGTACAAGGATAACAAATGTTCATTTCTCGGTAAAAGATAATGAAATTAAGATAAAGAGACACATACATAGATACATTATACATGGCATAATAAATATAAAAAATAAGCAAAGAAATAAATTACTTGACTTCGCAGGAAGTCTGGGTGCTGTGTGCACTCGTGGAAAAAATATGTTACAAAAAATTGACATTCTTGTTTTACAGTGACATACTACAGGAATATTTTTGTCGTTGTTTCGTCGAAGATTTCTTGCAGTAAATACGTAGCACTTTACTTATTTGTGGCTTTTATGACCTGCAAAAAAAAAAAAAAATGTTTCACTACACTTGGGTAGGTATGAGTTGCACTGGGAGTGGTGGAACTTTGGGTATAAATGATAGCACTGCACTTGAGTGGGGAAATTGATTACACTTTCACAGTGGAGGAAAAGTAGGGCATCACTTTCACTGTGGAAGTTGGAGTAGTTGTCGGGGTGTGATGTTGCGTTGGAAATACGTCGTGGGTCAGGAACTGGAAGACTGGTTCTGCAACATGTTGAGCCGTATGGTGGCGGTCTCTATTTCACTTGACACTTGTCCGTGCATCCATTTATGTTTTCGTACATGAAAAATACAGAAAAAAAATCTGTATTAGAATGTGCTTACTTACTAATAACTTAGTCTAAAAGAAAATTGGGTTAGGTAAGGATAACAATTGTTTATGTACATAAGGTCTCATTCTCTTAGGAATGCTTAGTTCTCATATTTATCTATTTTTCCTGGTTTTATTTGGTTCGACACGTTTTCGTCATTACTCGGCCTGGTCAGTAATTTCGGTAGCAATTGTCAAAATCGAGCTTGAGACTCTTCCGATTAGTGTCTTTATAATTTCACAAGGTACATGGGTGCTTAATTCATTGATTCATCATATTTTATTTTGAATGCATTTCAAACACATTTGGCATCCGCGCTCGTTGTGCAAAGAGAAATTGATTGTTGAGCGCTCAGCGTACACAGTGTTACGTCCGTTGGTCACAATCACGTGATAATAACTTGACAGTTCCACAACGCTAGCAGCAGTATTCTGCGAGAAGCAGAGCGTTAGGTGTTTACTAGCCGTGGTGTGAGTTTTTACACAGTTTTTCATCGACTCTGGATTACGGAAGCAGCCAGATGCGGCGACTCCCGCAGCTGTTTCGAAGAATGTGTCCGTGGAAAGGCGTACAGTACCGTTTGTGGTAAGTACAACACTTATTCACTTTCACTCTTCGGCTTTCTACATCGTGGTTTCGTGGTACAAGTACTTATAACATTACTTCACACGCGGTATTTCACACGTGCCCTTGGAGTTATCACCTTTTCAGTTCACACTTTATTATTAATTCGTGTTCACATTTATTTGGTCGTCATGTTAAGGTTCACACGCACCACTTTTATACGTGTCCATTAATTACTTGTCTATAGTCGGTTCACACGCAGCAGCATATACGTGTCCATTTATTACTGACTGCATTATTACTACAAAGTACAGTTAACATTTAGTATACATATCATGTCTAAAAATTATTTACAAAGAAATATTTAGTCTCTGTGACTACAAGGCCTGACGAAAAGCGTGTCTCTTGTTCGTAGTTTGTGCTTCCAAGGCACTTTAGGTTTACACTTTGTTCGAAATCTTGTTATTCTTTTCTTTTTACAATAGTTACTCTTTTCGCAAGTTCAGCTCTTTTATTTTCTCTCTATTACGTCGTTAGTTTGAAGACATAGTCAATGTGGCTTTGTTTACGTGATGAACAGTTCGTGTTCAAACTACCATTGGGAAATTGGGAAGCTTGGTGTTCCCTGTCGTGCAATTGCACATAACAAATCTTAATTGAACTCGCAATTTGCGAAGAATAAGCATAGCCCGTCGACAACCAATGTGTCACGACTATCCATTCGTATAGCCTTTATGTACCAATCATGCAACCACCTCGTAAACTTCACTTCTCTACTGGATAAGGTAGGATGGTAAGGATACTGGTTAGAGGAAATCACAAAAGCCCTTTATGGAGTGAAGAGATTTGAAGACACAGTGTTAATGACGTATGATATGATGAGCTTAACATAAATTATTATCACCTTAGTTTTTCATGGCAAATAGTATAATTAAATCGATACAGTAGTTTCAGTGTCGTCTGATCCAGCTCTCTAAACAATTTTCTATGCATATCTAAAATTACTTAAACCATGCATTAGCAGTGAACTGTGTCTGTTAACTATCTTCTGTTCTATGTATCGTAAAATTGTTTTAAAAAAAAAAAATCGTCGTATCTCGAGGACCTGAAATAGATATTTCTAGTACTAAACTAATTTATTTATAAATGATCTTTGTATTTCAGCTGCACTGTGCCGTAAAATTGTTATGAGCGTATACGGTTTTCTCCGTATTATAATAAAATAATTGAGTTGTGCACTTCTTTCCTGCTACCTGGATCGTTATTGACTTACTTGATTCTTACATGCTAAGCTGCTGCTTTTTGCCTGCTGCGTTTCATATGTGGTCTCATAAAATTTGTTGTCACACACTCCTTATGCATAACATAACATTTACCTCATTAGAGTAAGCGACCTTGATAATTTTTATTTATTTATTTTATTTTTTTACCTACGAGCAATCATTCTGGTCTAAATGATCATTTTAATTTATTTCATTCAAGAGGAGAGAGCTTTGCTATACTTAAAACTAGTGGTAGCAGGTGGCACTTAGCACGTCCCTACTATAATATTTATTTGTCAGCTCTTTCGGCTGTGGCCGTTCATGGCTCAATTAACTTAAAACTAACTTACATCTAAGGCAAATCTTGCTCTCCTACAATAAATGTGTTTTACTTAAGGTGCTCATATAAATTACTTATCTTGTTGTGGCAGGTCGACAGGGTGTTAGTCCTGTGCACTACTCTTACATACGTTGGTACTTCACACATAGTATGACAACTTATAGTGTGTGTGTATATTTTCTTTTAGCAGCTTAACTTAACAGATATTTTCAATGGTTGACTCGGTATTTCTTCGTCTGCGTGATGAAACAATCCTTTTATTCGTCCAGATACAGGGTCAGCTAATAGATAGCAACCAATGTGCGGCTTTCTTAAGATAATATATGGTCCTTCATACAAGTGCTGCCACTTGCGATTCTTATGATGAATCAAAGATGGTTTGAAGTGGGTCTTTAATAGCACTCGTTCATTTATACGATACGATAAGACTTTGCTAATGTGTTTGTCATGCGCCTTTTTTCTTAGGTTGGCATGAGTTGTTAAAGATATGAGAGCTTATTGGTTCCGCAGCTTCCCCGTGGAGGACTAAAGAAGCTGCTAATGGTTTTCCGACTGGGGTGGAGCTGAAATGTCAGTTATTCTTATTTGACTAGTATTTTGCGACCTACCAGGTCGAAAATTTGCGTTCGTATCCCATACGACTTGTGCATCTGTTGATTGCGTGTTATTTGACATCGCGTTTGGTCCTTGGTTCGCCTGTGTGTAAAAAATAGTCGGATTTCCTTGGCTATTATAACCGGCGGTGTCAGGAAAAGCATCCGACGAATTGTCCTGACTATTGTTCCTGAACTGTTGGTTGGGTTGGTGAGAAAATGTCGCATTTTTCGGCTGTGAAAAATTTATTTGCTGAGAGGGAGTGAAGTGACTCGGCTGACTGTACTGTGGTGGATTGTTATAATTGTTCCATTTCTTTCCCTTGTGACGATTTCCATTATTCGTCTTGTTGTTCTGGTACTGGTAATTACCGTTATGATTTATCGGTGAATTACCGTATTGTTGCTGTGTGTTTTGATAAATCGGATTGTATCTATTCTGGTGTGGATATTTGTTATATTGTTTTCCATTACGGCGGTTGAAACTGTTATGATTGCCGTAAGGCTGAGCGTTTGGTTGTCCCGTGTTATGTTGGTATGACATTCCATTGACGCAATTTGTTATGTGCTGCTGCGGAGCGGGCGGTCCATTATTATAATTATTCCGCGCGCTCGCACGCACATCCTCATAGATCATATCCAAATTGTTAAGAACAGAAAGAAAGGCTTCTAGGTCTTCTTCACTCACATTAACTAGTTTTTCTCTTATTGACACAGGAAGTTTTGACTTTAAGATCATGATTACATCTTTGGTTGAAATGGGCGTGTCCCAATACTGAATTTTACGTAGATATTTTTCAAAATAACGTCTCAAACCTCCTCCTTTGGTGTTGACAGGTTCGGCGTTGTAAACCTCCTTTCGGAGTCTTTGTTGTATACCTGAACTCCAGAATTTATTCAAAAAATGCTTTTCAAAATCTGCATAGGTGTGACATTTGTCTATTATTTCTGTACCCCAAATTGATCCTTCACCGTGTACATAGCCTAAGATGAACTGTATTCGCTGCCTGTCGTTCCATGATTCCGGAAAAGCACCTGTGAATGATTTTAGAAATACCATGGGATGTATATTTCGTTTTTCAGGTATAAAAGGCTGAAAAACTCTGTGTTTTAGCACACTCTCGTCTCGCATTAGTTCAACGAGTGTTAGTTGATCGGCATGACAACGTGACGTAGAAGTTTCGTCACGCGTATTATTTACTGTTGGTGAGAATTGTACCTGACACGCGGGATATTGACGACTATCGTGTTCTGGCGGTAGCGAATACTCACTTTGATTGTCACCTTGAAATTCCGTAACTTGTCGTTTTAGTTGATCTATATCATTGCTTAGCTCACGTTTCCATTCCGGAAGATCGTGGCTAAATGCTCGTCTGATTTCACCTAATTCACTGGTTAAAGTGTCACCAGAAGTACCGGGAGCGGTTAAGATTTCTGCTGTAGCAGATTTAACCGTACCCTTTAGTTCAGCGTGTACCTTGCTGACAATGTACTGTTCTTTGGATTGCATCCACTCTTCAAATTCCCTATTAAGTGTATTGCTTATACCGGTGTTGACATCTGCGATCTTTTTGTCAATATTGACATCGGATATTTGCTGAGCAAAGTCTTCGACTCGCTCGCCAACGTGGTTGACACTTTCTGTCAATTGGCTTACTCTCTTTGAAACATCACTGTAATGTTTCAAAGAGTCACTCGCAGTTGATTTACACACATCTATTTGGGCCTGCATATCTATGAACTTGCCACCAATATTGGTCTCGGCGGATTCCACCATCGAAAGAACTATCAATTTTTGCGTGTACGGTTGCGTTTAGCTCGCTTGCGTAAGCAGTGGTAATGGCTTTAATTTTTTCCTCCATGGTGTCATTCGATTTTTTGATTTGTGCTTGGATGTCGGTAATAACAGAATTTATATTGTTCATTCGCACTTGAGTGTCCTCTACCCTTGATTCTAAACTGTTGAACCTGCTGTCACTTTGGTTTGCTAACTGACTGATTTGCGTTCCAATATTGTCACTTTGGTTTGTCAACTGACTGATTTGCGTTTCAATATTGTCACTTTGGTTTGTTAACTGTGCCATTCGAGTGTCAAGATTACCCATGTTTGCTTCAAAACTGGTTTTCATATCAGCAAACAATTTTAGTATATCTGACAGCGAGCATTCACGTGACTGCGACGCGGTCTGTGGCACCGACAGCTCACGTGTCACTTCGTCGTCTGTTGTTCCCTCACTACGAGGTTCAGGTTTGTTTACACCCGCGCGCGGTCTAAGTTGCCTTGGTTGCTCATCAGCCATCGTAAATTTAAAGTAGTTACACTGCACAAGCTAGAAAAGATAATTTTTTTTTTTTAAATTATGATTTTCACTTGTCAGGTGCGCCAAGGATTTCGCGTCCTGATTTCACAGATATTGCTTGCGCGTTATAAACATTTGAAACTCTGACACACGAAAATGCCAATATGGCAACGGGAGTGACAAAATAAATGAAAAACACTTATGGAGCACTGAAACTGGCACAGATAGCGGCCATTGTGATTCACTTAAATGCACAACAATGGAAATTCTTGCTAACTATTTCTAACTATTGTAAACGCAATGATGAAATAGAGGCGGATCTAATAGCAAAAGGAAACAGAAATTTGGAAATTAAATTGCTTGAGGAAAAGGAAAAAAAACGTAGAGAGTGAATGGCACGAGCCGACTGAATGCTCGGTACGCAAAGCTTCAAACGTAATGAAAAATCGTACTCACATTAGTTGTCTTGCGCGCTGCTATTTATTGCTGTTGTGGATTCTTACTGCGATTTTCTGCATATACGTCCTTTTTTATCACTGTTTTAGGCTTCCAATTTTCTCCAGATGGTAGCATGAAAATAAAAAGAACAAATAAGTTTTTTTTTTTTTAGTCAAGTCCCTGTTCGAGCGCCACATCTAGCGTTAAAAGGTTTTTTGGCTTTTCACATTTAACCAAATATAACATTGATGTTGATAATTCATGGCAATGTTTGCCGACAAGATAAAGAATGCAACCTTTTAACACTAGATTGCGTACTCACGGCAGTTCTCCTTGGCCGTTTCTTGGTACGACTTGGAAAAAGAGAAAAATTAATGAATGATCGATGATGCGTCGGTTCTCGATTGTGTTTAGGAGACGTACGGATTGATTGCGTGAAAATAGTTTCTCAAATGACCTCTTAACCCGGATTGCTTTCACGCAATCAGACTCTTCAATGAAATTACCTAAGGGACCTATTTGAATAATAAAAAAAATTGGAAATGAATGCAAAACAGTGAAATTTTGTAAAAAAAGTTGTCAGATCGTAAATTGAGCACGTTAATGGTCTCCCAAATACAATCGACACACCGCGATAAAGAGCGAACCTGTAACAAAGTTCATTTAAACATAAACATTATTTGTGGTTAATTTAAAGAAAAGAATAAGCATAGGTTTTCTGTACAGTGGAGGAAAAGTATATTCTCAAAGAAGAAAGGCGTTAAACTATAAACATTACCAAATTTACAATGAATACAAAACTTACATTTTTATGTTTTTCTCATACATGGAGCAGTCCAACAATTGCTGCTTCTGTATGTGTGATATTTTGTAAAAATTAAATGTCCTGGCGTGCGCGTAAGTATTTTTTATCGTCACAAAGTTTACAAAAGCGTTTTCGTTTTCTTGGTGATAACGTGGTTTTTCACACCAAAAGAAATATAACTTGTAGCGGTGCTACACAACACGTCTTAACAAGTCGGCAACCAAACATCAAAGGTAATGAAGTACATGTTAACATATCGGCGACCAGAAGTACAACCAACTATAAAGACTCTAGAATTTTCCTAACAAATGATAAAGTGTTCTTTCTTCTGTTTCGCAGCTTCTTGCTATCAAGCGCTGCGGCAATGATTTTAAATATCTGCGCCCAGCGAGTCATAGTATTTAAAAGTACCTTTTAAACGCTGGCCGCGCGTCTTGGTGTAGGCGAACGTTATAAACAGATTTCGTTTTTTTTTTTACTCTCGTGTTGTTTTGCTTAGTATCACTGCAAACTACAGCTTGGTGGCTCTCCTTTTCTCATATGCAAAATGTCTGAAATCCAATAATATCACAAATGTTAGGAGCGTTATGGGCCCCTTAGGGACATGGCTGCCAAGGAGGGGAAGGAGGCCAGTGTGCACTCCGTGTGCATACCGGGTGGAGTCATTCTAGACGTGGAACGGATTCATCCATATGCCATGAAGAACACGGGGTGCAGCCAACTGCAACTGTATCAATGATGGGTGTCGCTTTTGATCATAAGAGATTCTCTCAGGTTTAGAGCGGCTATCAGAAGTGGTAGGCCAACGGCCTCTCTGCAGTGATAACACTGGTTCCCGTCAGATCACCGAAGTGAAGCGCTGTCAGGCTGGGCTAGCACTTAGATGGGTGACTATCCGGTCTGCCGAGTGCTGTTGGCAAACGGGGTGCACTCAGCCCTCGTGAGGCAAACTAAGAAGCTACTTGATTGAAAAGTAGCGGTTCCGGTCTCGAAAACTGACTTACGGCTGGGAGAGCGGTGTGCTGACCACATGCCCCTCCATATCCGCATCCGTTGACGCCTGTGGGTTGAGGTTGACACGGCGGCCGGTCGGTACCGCTGGGTCCGCCAGGGCTTGTGGACGGAGTTTACGTTTACGTTATCAGAAGTGGTAGAGAGTCTTGATTGCGAGATGGAAGCAGAGCTCAACACTTGTAACCGTCGATAGGACCCATTGCGGACCTTTGGTACAGAACCGAGTGGAGAGTCTGAATCAGAGGCTCAGACGGTTCTGCAACCATGTAGGCTGCAGATTCCTCGACTTGCGCCGTAGTGTGTTTGGGTTTCGGGTTCCGCTAAATAGGTCAGGAGACCACTACACGCCGGAGGCGGCTACACGGGTAGGAGGGGCTGTGTGGCGTGGACTGGGCGGTTTTTAAATTACTGGTCTCGGGGATGCACAAAAAGGGCTTCAGTCTCAAAGGGTGCAGGACGAAAACAGGACATACGTAGATCAAGGAACCATCGGTTTATCAGTTGTAACTTGTCGTAGCTGTGTTGGGAAAGTACCAGAGCTCCAAGGGCTAATAGGAAGCACTGATGTTCAAATCGTTAAATACAGAGAAAGCTGGCTAAAGCTGGATGTAAGTTTAGCTGACATTTTTGCGAAAGACGTAACGGTGTTCATGAGGGATGGGTTAAAAACAGTTGGCGGTGGTGTGTTTGTTGCTGTTTGAAGTAGTTTATCTTGTAGCGAAATTGAAGTAGATAGTTTCTGTCAGTTGGTATTTATAGACGTCATTCTTAACAACTGAAATAAAATATCTATTGTGTCGTTTTACGGACCTCGCAACTCAGATGATGAAATTGCTGAAAGGTTCAAAGAAAATTTAAGACTGTTTTCAAACACGTATCCCCCTCATAAAATTATAGTTGGGGTGATTTTAATCTACCCTCGATATGGTGGCAAAAATACATGCTTAAATCCGGAGCCAAGCATAAAACATCAACGGAAAGCGCATTCTCTAAAAATTATTTCGAGCAGTTAGCTCAAGAGCCAAATGATTAGTAAAACGGTTAAGAAAAGACACTTGTCTCATAGCAACAAATAATCCAGAGCTAATAACGAGTATCAAAACGGATACAGGGACTAGTGAACACAGGGCTGTCATAGAAAGACTGAATATAGTAACTCCCTAACTCTTCAAAAATAAACGGGAAATATACCTACTCAAAAAAAAACAGATAAAGATTCACTTGATGCCTTCCTGAGAGACAATCTTAAGACCTTCCAAATTAACAACGTATCGGTAAGTGTAGATGCGCGTTGAATTCAGAGAAATAGTGTCGACAGCATTTGAGAGATTTATACCAATTAAATTTAAAATTGACGGGGTTAATCCCACTTGGTACACAAAATGGGTCAGGACACTGTTGCAGAAACAACAGGAAAAGCACACAAAATTTAAACGAACGCAAAATCTCCAACACTGGCCATCTCTTACAGAAGCTCTCAATTTAGAGCAGACTTCAGTGTAATATGTTTATAATAGTTTTCACAAAGAAACTGTTTCTCGAAATCTGCGTAAAAAATTCAAAGAGATTCTGGTCGTATGTAAAGTGTGCTAGCGGCAAGACTCAATCAATGCCTTCTCTGCGCCATAGCAATGGAGATATTATCGACGACAGTGCTGCTAAAGCTGAGTTACTGAACACAGCCTTCCGAAATTCCTTCACCGAAGAAGACGAAGTAAATATTCCAAAATTCGAATCAAGAGCAGCTGCCAACATGAGTAACTCAGAAGTAGATATCCTCGGAATAGTGAAGTAACTTAAATCACGACATTAAAGCAAGTCTTCCCGTCCAGGCACTATACCAGTTAGGTTCCTTTCACATTATACGGATGCAACAGTACCATGCTAACAATCATATACAACCGTTACCACGACGAAAAATCCGTACCCAAAGACTGGAAAGTTTCACAGGTCACACGAATATTCAAGAAAGGTGGTAGGAGTAATCCACTAAATTACAGGTCCATATCATCAACTTCGATATGCAGAAGGATTTTGGAACATATATTGTGTTCGAACATTATGAATTACCTCGACGAGAACGGTCTATTGACTCACTGTTAACACGTATTTAGAAAATATCGTTCTTGTGAAACACAACTATCTCTTTATTCACACGAAGTGTTGAGTGCTATCGACAAAGGATTTCAAATTGATTCCGCAGCTCTACACTTCCAGAAGGCTTTTGACACTGTACCTAACAAGCTGCTTGTAACCAATTTACGAGCTTATGGAATATCTTCTCAGTTAAGTGACTAGATTTGTGATTTCCTGTCACAGAGCTCACAGTTCGTAGTAAGTGACGGAAACTATCGAATAAAAGAAAAGTAATTTCTAGCATTCCCCAAGGTAGTGTTATAGGCCCTCTGCTGTTCCCTATCTATATAAATGATTTAGGAGACAATCTGAGCAGCTGCCTTAGGTCCTTTGCAGGAGATGCTGTCGTTTATCGTTTAGTAAAGTCATCAGAAGAACAAAACCCAGTGAAAAAGGATGTAGAAAAGACGTCTGTATGGTGCGAAAATTGGCAGTTGATCCTAAATAATGAAAAGTGTGAGGTCATCGGCATGAGTGCTAAAAGGAATCCGTTAAACTTCAGTTACATTATAATCAGTCAAATATAATGATGGTAAATTCAACTAAATAGTTAGGAATAACAGCTACGAACAACTTAAATTGATAAGAACACATAGAAGATGTTGTGGGGAAGGCGAACCTAAGAAGAACGCTTAGAAGATGCATCAGATCTACTAAAGAGACTGCCTACACTACGCTTGTCCGTTCAAATGGTTCAAATGGCTCTGAGGACTATGGGACTCAACATCTGAGGTCATCAGTTGCCTGGACCTTAGAACTACTTAAACCTAACTAACCTAAGGACATCACACACATCCAAGCCCGAGGCAGGATTCGAACCTGTGACCGTATCTGTCGCGCGGTTCCAGACTGAGGCGCTTAGAACCGCCGGTCACAGTAGCGGGCGCTTGTCTGTCCTCATTTGGAGTACTGCTACTTGTTGTGGCATCCTCGCCATATCGGATTAACGGAGTGCGCCGAGAGAAGAGCAGCACGTTGGGCATTATCGAGAATAGGGGAGAGAGTGTCAAGGACATGATACAGGATTTGGGGTGGACATCATTAAAA
This sequence comes from Schistocerca cancellata, assembly GCF_023864275.1. Taxonomy (NCBI): domain Eukaryota; kingdom Metazoa; phylum Arthropoda; class Insecta; order Orthoptera; family Acrididae; genus Schistocerca; species Schistocerca cancellata. The sequence goes on from NC_064626.1 coordinate 855,917,683, forward strand.
CAAAGGCGTTTCTCATTGCGGCGGAATCTTCTCACGAAATTTCAAACACCAACTTTCTCCTCCGAACGCAAAAGTATTTTTTGACGCAGCTTGCATAGGGAGAAACGATCATCATAATAAAATAAGGGAAATAAGAGCTCGCACGGAAAGATATAGGTGTTCGTTTTCTCTGTGTGCTATTCGAGATTGGAATAATAGAGTATTATTTTGAAGCTGGTTCGATGAGGCCCCTGCCAGGCACTTAAGTGTGATTTGCGAAGTATCCATGCAGATGTAGATGTAGGTTGACACAGTTATTAGAAGATGAATCGGATTGCGCAGGATAGACTTGGAAGGAGAGCTCCATCAAACCAGTCTTTGGACTGAAGGCGACAGCAACAACAACAACAACTAGTTGACCAAACGGAAGTCGGACTGTTTGACATTAGACTGTCTGCAAGGCGCTCCAACACTTTAAAAAGCATTTTAAGAAAAAAATCTATTATTAGACCTTGGCGTTCGTTTCAAATTCCACTTTTCAGGTAACTGCAAAGCATAACACTGTACCACTTACTGTTGTTGATCTTTTTTCCTGAACTGGGCCTCATTGCTCGTAAAGTCCTGTGAACCATATTTTTCCTGCAGATGGCGGACTTTTGAATTTCTTTTCACCTTGATATCCGAGATGTTTCCATTCCACGCTTTGTGCGTTTACTATCTGTTGCAAAGTGATCAATCCATGTTTCATGTCCAATGAAGATTTGCTTCAAGAACATTGCACCTTCATTAGCGAGAAGGTTCAGCATCTACTGGCATATTCTTGTAAGATTGCGCCTCTACTCTGCATTGAGCTGTCTTGGGACTCATCAGGGTCAGACTCTACGAAAGTTGACGCTCTTACGTATGATATCATATACGGAACCATCTCTAATGTGCATCTGGTTTCACATTATCAAAAGTTCTTAGTTGATTGTTCGAACTTGCTGAATGTCCATCTGTAATGACGCAACTGGATGTCTACGCCTTTCTTAGTCATCGCTTGTTCGTTCGTTTTTGATGTGCTCAACCAACTGGTGAACAGTTGGTCATAGTAAAACATTGCCTCCGCATTGTGCCAAAAATCTTTTTTGCGTTTCAGGTTCTAACGCACTTTCAGATCACAAAGAAATCGGATTGCAGAACCGTCTTCTTGATTGGTGCAAACGGAGAATGGCGCAGCCATTTATCCTTCCCAGCAGTGCAAAGAGGATCGCTGTGACAACGCCACTAGTGACGTGAACAGTTCTGTCTGCTGACTGGCAATCATATCAAGGCGTACTACCAACCATAAGAGGATTAGAAAAAGAATACCGTGATATGTTTTTCCTGTAAGTTTCAAACAAATGTCGGGATGTATCACAGAACGCAAGTAGGTTAGAAAATACGGAAATTTTTCAGACTGGTGATAAGCCTCAGCAATCCGCAAGGGGGAAAAATGTGTATCCAGACAACCGAGCAGACAGACAGAATTATACTTGGGATAGATAATCTGCCAACCGACGATCGTGAGCTCTGCAGACTCTTTGGGTAGGCACGCACACGAAGAGGTGAGGATTTAAACATGGATAAAGTTTATAAGGACTTCGTGAGGCCACGTGGGCGCGTTTATTACGGTCGTAAAGAGACAATACCTAAGTGCTGCGGCTTTACTAGAAATCTCCCGCTGTGGAGATCTTACAACAAAATTGCAATGGGAGCACTTTAGTTGGAGCAGAACTGGGTACACTTCTGAACGAAGTACAGGCAGATATGATCTATTTCCAACAGCCATATCTGCTTGGCGGGAAACTTACTGGCCTTCCCAAACATTTCATAACAATTACTGGGACGAAAATATCAAGGTTGCGATCGTAATGGCGTATTTACACAGTTCACTCAAAGTTTACAATTTACAAATGACCAAATTAAATTACTGTCTCAAAAAACAACATAACTTTGTTTTCAACATGAAGCTGCAGCTGAAATTACGCACGGACGACAACCTTGAATTATCACCTCCATGTATGCACAGTATTCCTACGACATAGAACCTTTTACTGATAGAATAAGAGATATAGCACAATTTTCTAGGGACAAAATACGACTCATACTTGATGATTTCAATGCACGGTCGACGCAATGGCATACAAACAGAACAGACGGTGTGGGACAAATCGTTGTTGACACAATAAATGAACGCAGCCTCTTTGTTCTAAACAAAGACGGACATAACCTACATACTGCAACAATGCAGGAGTAACCAGCAATATTGACATCTCACCTGCAAATGCGAAGTGCATAATATGCGTCAAGAAATGGGAAGTATTAGAAAATACCACACACAGTGGCCAAACTCCACACTCATCCACACAGATACATACGCAAACACGGAAACACGATCTTCACATCAACAAAAACATCGACTTCTTCTAAATAAGGCTTACAGGCAAAAGATAGGGGACGTGGTTGAAAATTTTCTCTCCATTCAGTCAATGGCAGCATAGACGATAAAGCAGACATTCTGATGTACCTACTTCAAATCTCACAAGTCAGCTATCCCAGTGACCAACCGTGCACCGAAACAGAGACTCCGAAGTCCACCAAATTAATAAAACGAAGGGAAGACGCTAGGGACAAAAGGAAACCACGCCAAAAAGCAAAACCAGCGCAAGAGAGGGATGTAAGACTGGATCTATACCGCTATGCAAAGCAAAAATATAAAAACAAACTAAACGCGACCAGGAAGGATCACTGGAACAATTTTTGTCGAAAGTCAGCAATAAAAAAATATATGGGAGGCACCATTCAAATTTTAAAACAGATAAGGTAAAGATGCTGACAGTAAGGTCAACTCCTAGGCGCACAGACGGCACTATTACAAGGGGCTGGAGATGTCCACCAGAATATCTACTGAACAAGCTTCTCCCTGACGACGAAAAGACGAATGACCAGCAGCATCACATGGACTTAGGACGACAAGAGGTTGACACCGATACAAATGGCCCCATTACTGTCCCATTTGCCCATAAAGAGATAGCGTTAGCAACTGAAAAATTGAGGAATAAGATTGGTTAGTTGGTTGATTTTGGGGGGGTGGGGACCAAAGTCATCGGTTCTATCGGATTAGGAAAGAATGGGACAGCAAGTCGGAAATGTCCTTTAAAAAAAAACGACCCGGCATTTAAGCGATTTAGGGAAATCACAGAAAACGTAAATCAGCATGGCCGGTCGCAGTTTTGAATCGTCGTCCTCTAGAATGCGAGTCCAGTGTCCCAACCACTGAGTCACCTCGCTCGGTAAAAAATAATACCCTCGATACACATGGCATATACTCAGACACACTAAAAAATATAAATGCACAGATTAGCACTTTTCTAACAGAGCTACAGAATTAAGCATTGCTACAAAAGAGGGAGTGTTCCCGCCATATGGAAAACTGCAGACGTAGTAAACATAAAAAAGTCAGAAGATTGGGATCCAACAGACCCAAAAACTTACAGGCCCATCTAACATTTGATCACTATGGCTAAAGTGCAGGAGAAGCTCCTCTGTAATCCACTACACTCACACAGGAAGATCTCCGGAATTAGTCCACATCAGTATGGCTTCAGATCCAAAAGAGCAATAGACGATGCAGTTAACCCCGTGCTGGAAATAATATATTATACACAAGAAAAATAGTCTGTAGCAGTAGCAATAGACATTGTCGGCGCTTTCGGCAATCTCTGGTGGCCTGCCTTGTTCGCAAGGCTACGAGAGATGATGATACCAACAGCCCTATATAACGGCTTACTTGACTGCTGCAAGATAAGGTGGCTCAATAGCAAGGAGGAAAACAAAAGGTTATGAAGAAAATAATTAAAGGACGCCCGCAAGGCTCAATGTGTAGGCTAACTTTCTGGGATATTGCCATAGAACCACTCTTAAACAATCTGGACGAAGACGGTAGGGTTAAGGGTATAGTGGCCTGTGCCGACGGCTTGCTAGTAGGGAACTGAAAACTCGAGAAAGCAACTCGATAGCAAGACTTCACAACTTATTGTACAAATAAGCTCACGAGTGCAGCAAACAATACAGTATGTTTTCTGATCAAAGGAACACTGCAGAAAAACCCCACAATAGCATACAGAGAAAAATAGCAACAAGATACTTAGGCATGTACCTCGACGAACGATTAACATTCAGTGAGCACATAAGATTCACAGTTGAGAAAGAAAGACCAATGCATAAACTTGCCAACCTTGACTCCCTACAGATTACCATTGCAGACACTACGAATGTACCATACTGCCCTCTTTCAGTCTATTACGTGCTTCATAACAAGTGCCTTGGCACATCGACTATCACTCTTGACCCTCAACAGCGCTTTAAGGCGTGGACAAATAGGTGTATTGCTTAGAATGTGAGGAGCATTTGGCACCACGTCCGTAGAAGTCCTATGCGTTGTACTTGCAACATATCCCATAGACAGAGCCATTACACAGAGGGCAGCAGCATACTGACCCAAATGGGGAACAGTGGACAAGATACATGAGCTAAGAGAGGAGCAACTTACAGAAAAATGCCAATTAAATCTTTGGGAGGTTGAGACATAGCGAAAAGAATGAGAAACATTTGACAAGTGTCATCGGGTCTTCTCTTTCTCCCCAAACATCCGGGAACGTTTGAGGCTCAGACATGGGGACCCAAGTCGCGGTATGGTGCACTTCCTGAACGGGCCATGACCCTACACACCACCACCGCTCTGGCCTACGCCAAAGCGATACATGTGAGTGTGGGGACGTGGATCCCCCAAACACAAGACACTAAAATGTTGCCGTTCATACACGTAAGACCGATGACAGAAACTGAAGACATAGGTCAAGCTTAAGAAACCCAGATAAATGGAGCACGCTTAACCAGGTCACCGACAAAATATCAAGAGCGATGCACAAAACTTATGAACAGAAGGACCATGTAGAGGACCACGACCAGACACAAACGCTTTATCACAGCGTGATACATGGGACAACAGAGATTCAGACACTGGTACGGAAACAGATGATGAGAGGAGCATACCAGTAACGCCAGATACAGAGATATATATGTCATAGTAGATCACATGACTGCAGAAATATTACAAGTAATTTGTATATATTACTCCACATCAGTTTGGCTTCAGATCCAAATACATATATTTTCAGTTGTAAGTCTTATGTGCTCGCTGAATGTTAATCATTCGTCGAGGTATTTATTTTAGTATCTTATTACTTTTCTCTTTATGCTAGTGTTCCATTCTAATGGCGGGGTTTCTCTGTAGCGCTACTTTGATCAGAAGATATACTGTCGTAACTGCCGTCTGCTTCACGTCTGCTGTGCAGCGAGCTACCTTAATTTAAGTATTAACTGTATTTTTCTTACTTGTCACTTCTTCTTCCGTGTGTATTTGCTTTTAGGAAGCCTTAATTGTCTGCTGCTATTAATAGTGTTCCATAGATTTCGTGTTTGTTTTGAATACAGTCAGAGAGAGTCCCTTTAGTCAGCCATAGTCAGTGTCAGTGTCGTCGTAACTGCCGTCTGCTTCGCGTCTGCTGTGCAGCGAGCTACCTTAATTTAAGTATTAACTGTATTTTTCTTACTTGTCACTTCTTCTTCCGTGTGTATTTGCTTTTAGGAAGCCTTAATTGTCTGCTGCTATTAATAGTGTTCCATAGATTTCGTGTTTGTTTTGAATACAGTCAGAGAGAGTCCCTTTAATCAGCCATAGTCAGTGTCAGTGTCGTCGTAACTGCCGTCTGCTTCACGTCTGCTGTGCAGCGAGCTACCTTAATTTAAGTATTAACTGTATTTTTCTTACTTGTCACTTCTTCTTCCGTGTGTATTTGCTTTTAGGAAGCTTTAATTGTCGGGTGCTATTAATAGTGTTCAATAGATTTCGTGTTTGTTTTGAATATAGTCAGAGAGAGTCCCTTTAGTCAACCATAGTGCCACTAGTGCTAGTGTTTGTTTTCAATACAGTCCAGAGACAGGTAGTGCAATTTTCATTGTTTTCTACAAGAAGTGGCTAGCAACCCCAGTTTAGTGAATAAACAGCCGCCTTTAGTGAATTAGCAGCCTAGTTAAAGGTTGAACAACTCTCTTCAGTAAACTGATTCCTTAGGATGGATAGGATGTGTGACTGCTGTGTACGGACGCAGGAGGAGCTGGCCACTGTTCGCGAACAGCTGAGCGTGTTGATGGCCGCGGTCAGCCGTCTTCAGGCTGCTGCCTCAGAGTGTAGCGGCAGTGGGGAGTCTGGTGCGTCGCAGGGTACACCCCAGGTGTTACATGCTTCACACACTGTCCCTGCTGTCGAGACATCTTCGCGGGTATCGGGCGCGGTTGGGCCACCCTCTCCCCAAGGGGAGTGGCGGGTTCAGCGGCGTTCGCGGCGCACGAGGCGGAGGGCCAATGTGGAGGCTGGCCGTGTGGCATCGCCCGCTCTGCCTGTGAGTGGACATGTGGCTGCTCCTTCAGCAAGGTCCGAACAGGCACACGGGGGGAGGGGTTTATTAGTTATTGGGAGCTCCAACGTTAGGCGGGTGATGGAGCCCCTTAGGGAAATAGCGGGAAGGTCGGGGAAGAAGGCCAGTGTTCACTCTGCTTGCCGGGGGGCCTCATCCGAGATGTGGAGGAGGCCCTACCGGCGGCGATAGAGAGCACTGGGTGCACCCGACTGCAAATTGTTGCTCATGTCGGCACCAATGACTCCTGCCGTCTGGGTTCAGAGGTCATCCTCAGTTCGTACGGACGGTTGGCGGAATTGGTGAAGGCGGAAAGCCTCGCTCGCGGGGTGGAATCAGAGCTAACAATTTGTAGTATCGTTCCCAGAACCGATCGCGGTCCTCTGGTTTGGAGCCGAGTGGAAGGCTTAAACCAGAGACTCAGACGATTCTGCGGAGATCTGGGGTGCAAATTTCTCGACTTCCGCTGTCGGGTGGAGAAATGTAGTGTCCCCCTGAATAGGTCAGGCGTGCACTACACGCCGGAAGCGGCTACAAGGGTAGCGGAGTACGTGTGGAGTGCACATGGGGGTTTTTTAGGTTAGAGAATCCCCTCCCTAGGCCCGACAAGACGCCTCCTGAGACGCGGCAAGGTAGGAGTAGGCAAAATGCAACAGGGAATAACAATATTAATGTGCTAATAGTAAACTGCAGGAGCGTCTATAGAAAGGTCCCAGAACTGCTCTCATTAATAAACGGTCACAATGCCCATATAGTACTAGGGACAGAAAGTTGGCTGAAACCAGACGTAAACAGTAATGAAATCCTAAACTCAGATTGGAATGTATACCGTATAGACAGGCTGAACAGTGAAGGGGGAGGCGTGTTTATAGCGATAAGAAGTGCAATAGTATCGAAGGAAATTGACGGAGATCCGAAATGTGAAATGATTTGGGTGAAGGTCACGGTTAAAGCAGGCTCAGACATGGTAATTGGATGTCTCTATAGGCCCCCTGGCTCAACAGCTGTTGTGGCTGAGCACCTGAAGGATAATTTGGAAAATATTTCGAGTAGATTTCCCCACCATGTTATAGTTATGGGTGGAGATTTTAATTTGCCAGATATAGACTGGGAGACTCAAACGTTCATAACGGGTGGCAGAGACAAAGAATCCTGTGAAATTTTTCTAAGTGCTTTATCTGAAAACTACCTTGAGCAGTTAAACAGAGAACCGACTCGTGGGGATAACATATTAGACCTTCTGGTGACAAACAGACCCGAACTATTTGAAAAAGTTAACGCAGAACAGAGAATCAGCGATCATAAAGCGGTTACGGCATCGATGATTTCAGCCGTAAATAGGAATATTAAAAAGGGTAGGAAGATTTTTCTGTTTAGAAAAAGTGCCAAAAAGCAGATTTCAGAGTACCTGTTGGCTCAACACAAAAGTTTTGTCTCAAGTACAGATAGTGTTGAGGATCAGTGGACAAAGTTCAAAACCGTCGTACATTATGCGTTAGATGAGTATGTGCCAAGCAAGATCGTAAGAGATGGAAAAGAGCCACCGTGGTACAACAACCGAGTTAGAAAACTGCTGCGGAAGCAAAGGGAACTTCACAGCAAACATAAACATAGCCAAAGCCTTGCAGACAAACAAAAATTGCGCGAAGCGAAATGTAGTGTGAGGAGGGCTATGCGAGAGGCGTTCAATGAATTCGAAAGTAAAGTTCTATGTACTGACTTGGCAGAAAATCCTAAGAAATTTTGGTCTTATGTCAAAGCGGTAGGTGGATCAAAACAAAATGTCCAGACACTCTGTGACCAAAATGGTACTGAAACAGAGGATGACAGAGTAAAGGCCGAAATACTAAATGTCTTTTTCCAAAGTTGTTTCACAGAGGAAGATTGCACTGTAGTTTCTTCTCTAGATTGTCGCACAGATGACAAAATGGTAGATATCGAAATAGACGACAGAGGGATAGAGAAACAATTAAAATCGCTCAAAAGAGGAAAGGCCTCTGGACCTGATGGGATACCAGTTCAATTTTACACAGAGTACGCGAAGGAACTTGCCCCACTTCTTGCAGCGGTGTACCGTAGGTCTCTAGAAGAGCGTAGCGTTCCAAAGGATTGGAAAAGGGCACAGGTCATCCCCGTTTTCAAGAAGGGACGTCGAACAGATGTGCAGAACTATAGTCCTATATCTCTAACGTCGATCAGTTGCAGAATTTTGGAACACGTATTGTGTTCGAGTATAATGACTTTTCTGGAGACTAGAAATCTACTCTGTAGGAATCAGCATGGGTTTCGAAAAAGACGGTCATGTGAAACCCAGCTCGCGCTATTCGTCCACGAGACTCAGAGGGCCATAGACACGGGTTCACAGGTAGATGCCGTGTTTCTTGACTTCCGCAAGGCGTTCGATACAGTTCCCCACAGTCGTTTAATGAACAAAGTAAGAGCATATGGACTATCAGACCAATTGTGCGATTGGATTGAGGAGTTCCTAGATAACAGGACGCAGCATGTTATTCTCAATGGAGAGAAGTCTTCCGAAGTAAGAGTGATTTCAGGTGTGCCGCATGGGAGTGTCATAGGACCGTTGCTATTCACAATATACATAAATGACCTGGTGGATGACATCGGAAGTTCACTGAGGCTTTTTGCAGATGATGCTGTGGTGTACCGAGAGGTTGTAACAATGGAAAATTGTACTGAAATGCAGGAGGATCTGCGGCGAATTGACGCATGGTGCAGGGAATGGCAATTGAATCTCAATGTAGACAAGTGTAATGTGCAGCAAATACACAGAAAGATAGATCCCTTATCATTTAGCTACAAAATAGCAGGTCAGCAACTGGAAGCAGTTAATACCATAAATTATCTGGGAGTACGCATTAGGAGTGATTTAAAATGGAATGATCATATAATGTTGATCGTCGGTAAAGCAGATGCCAGACTGAGATTCATTGGAAGAATCCTAAGGAAATGCAATCCGAAAACAAAGGAAGTAGGTTACAGTACGCTTGTTCGCCCACTGCTTGAATACTGCTCAGCAGTGTGGGATCCGTACCAGATAGGGTTGATAGAAGAGATAGAGAAGATCCAACGGACCCCCCAGGGGTTCCACAACTCTTTTGTGGATACGTGCGTAGCGAGCACGGGACCCCGAGCTAATGCGGCCCTCCTTTCTTTCCGGGCTGCATACCTTCCTTTTCCGCATCCTTCCTTCTCCCCCATCTTCGCCCTTCCTCCCCTCACCTCTGGCTCTCCCCCCTGCGGGTCCGGGGATTAGAATAGGCCCGAGGTATTCCTGCCTGTCGTAAGAGGCGACTAAAAGGAGTCCATCCCCCTCACGGGGGTAGTTAGCGCCTGCGTCCGGAGACAGACGGTTCCACGACCTATAATCGTGGTCTTTTTGGTTTTTCACTTCTCGTCTCTTCCTTCCTTTTGTTGGTTCCTTTCTTTGCTCTTCTCCACCTCACTGTCTTCCTTACTCTTTCCCTTGACTTCTCCTTGCCTTCTCATTGCCTTTTTCTCCTTGCCTTCTCATTGCCTTTTTCTCCTTGCCTTCTCATTGCCTTTTTCTCCTTGCCTTCTCATTGCCTTTTTCTCCTTGCCTTCTCATTGCCTTTTTCTCCTTGCCTTCTCACTGCCTTCTTCTGCTTGCCTTCTCATTGCCTTCTTCTCCTTGCCTTCTCTGGTCTCCGCCTTGGCGTTTGAGACAGTCTGTCCTCTTTCTCCCTCTCTCTCTTCTTTTTCCTCTTCTTCCTTCATCCCTGTGCGTGCCTGAAGGCCGACCCACGCGTTCGCACGCGTAGCCGGTGACGGGGTAATGCGTAAGTCCCCGCCCTGGGTAGACATGTAAGGCACGCGCGTACCCCCTGGTAAAGGCCAGGCCCGGGGAGGGGTGATTGCCTGAGCTGATACCTTCTGACCATGCCGATTGGTCCCTCCGTCTGTTTCTCGGGAGGTGTGACCTGAAGTGTAAACATTCACCTAAGGCGGGAGTGCCCTCTGAGAGGGTCCCCACAAGGAAGGAGCGCGCCATCGGAGACGCTGGCAATCATGGGGGATTCCTCCGCAATGGATTCTACTCCATCTCTCTCGACTTCGACCCAAAAACGGAAACGTGACCAGCTAACAGTGACAAAAGTACTACCGCCTGCCCCACAGTTCCTCGTAGTTTCTCGATCTGAGGACGGAAAGGATTTTTCCTCTGTCAACCCTTTCGTTATTCAGAAGGGCGTAGATGCCATAACCGGATCTGTCAAATCTTGTACCAGGTTGCGTAACGGCACCTTATTACTAGAAACTGAGAGTGCCTTTCAGGCACAAAAACTGCTTCGGGCCACCCTCCTGTACACGTTCCCTGTCCGGGTGGAGGCCCACCGAACTTTGAATTCGTCTCGTGGTGTAGTCTATACTAGCTCCCTCGACGGATTGACTGACGAGGAGCTTCAATCTTTCCTCGCTGAGCAGGGCGTGACGGCTGTCCATCGGGTCATGAAAAAGGTCAACAATGACCTTGTACCGACCCGGACACTTTTCTTGACCTTCGATAGTGTTAAGCTGCCATCGCGCATCAAGGCGGGCTACGAGGTTATTTCTGTTCGCCCCTATGTCCCGACACCTACGCGCTGCTACCAGTGTCAGCGTTTCAATCACACTCGACAGTCTTGTTCCAATGCGGCTAAATGTGTCACTTGTGGCAGGGATGCCCATGAGGGTGACTGTCCACCTCCGTCTCCTCGTTGTGTGAACTGTCAGGGTGACCATGCCGCATCCTCCCGCGACTGTCCTGTCTATAAGAAAGAACGCTGTATCCAAGAAATTCGGGTCAAAGAAAAAGTGTCCACCTCGGCTGCTCGCAAGCTATTGGCTAGTAGGAAGCCCACGCTGCTCCCAGCGGGGAAATACAGTACTGTCCTCGCCTCTCCTCGGACTACCCGGGAGGTAGCAACCCAGACATGCGATCTGACCTTTAGCACCACGGTCGTCCGTTCGGCCAGTGCTAAGATCGCGCGGTCGACGTCTCCTCTTCCTCCCATCACCCCACAGACACCAGCCCCTTCCTCAGCTTCTGCTAAGTCGAAGACCCCGAAGTCAGATGCACGGGCCTTCAAGAAGGAACCATCCCGTGCAGACTTCCTCCGTCCCTCGACCTCCCAGCCTTCGACCGGTACTTCCACCAAACGTCCTTCCAAAAAGGCGCATAGGAAGCACAGTTCTCCTTCTCCGCCACGGCGCATTTCTTCTCCTGCGCCACCCAGCGGTTGCCGCCCCAGGCCGTCATCCGTTTCGCCTGGCCGCACCGCTGGTAGCCGTACATCTGGCCGTTCACCGGCGGAGGAAGCTCCCCCTCCCGGCCATCCTCTCGAGATGGCCGATGACCCTATAGACCCCATGGACGATGACTGTCCGCCTACTGATAGCGGCGGCAGTGCTCGCTCGAAGCCAGGCCCTCAGCGGCCTTCGAGGTGACCCCTTCTTTCATCTTCCTTTTCTTACGATGGCACTTATTCACTGGAATATTCGCAGCATCCGCTCCAACCGAGAGGACTTGAAGTTGCTGCTCCGCTTGCATCGTCCGCTCGTCATAGCCCTCCAGGAAACGAAGCTACGCCCATGCGATCAAATTGCCTTGGCACACTACACCTCTGTGCGTTTTGACCTACCCCCTGTGGTAGGTATCCCAGCTCATGGAGGGGTTATGTTGCTGGTCCGGGATGATATTTACTACGATCCCATCACGTTGCACACCGGCCTGCAGGCAGTTGCCATCCGCATTACTCTCCCCACTTTTACGTTTTCCTTTTGTACCGTTTACACTCCATCGTCATCTGCCGTTACCAGGGCAGACATGATGCAACTTATTGCTCAGCTACCTGCACCATTTTTGTTAACTGGAGACTTCAATGCCCACCATCCCCTTTGGGGCTCTCCAGCATCCTGCCCGAGGGGCTCCTTGTTAGCAGACCTTTTCAACCAGCTCAATCTTGTCTGCCTCAATACTGGCGCCCCTACTTTTCTTTCGGACACATCTCACACCTATTCCCATTTAGACCTCTCTATATGTACTCCCCAACTTGCACGCCGGTTTGAGTGGTATGCACTTGCTGATACATATTCGAGCGACCACTTCCCGTGTGTTATCCATCTCCTGCAGCATACTCCCTCTCCGTGCTCCTCTAGTTGGATCATCTCCAAGGCAGACTGGGGGCTCTTCTCTTCCAGGGCGACCTTTCAGGATCAAACCTTCACAAGCTGCGACACCTCACGGAAGTCATTCTCGCTGCTGCTGAATATTCCATCCCTCACCCTACTTCTTCTCCACGTCGCGTACCGGTCCCCTGGTGGACCGCAGCATGTAGAGACGCTTTACGTGCTCGTCGACGTGCTTTACGCACCTTTAAACGCCACCCTACAGTGGCGAATTGTATTAATTATAAACGATTACGTGCTCAGTGTCGTCGTATTATTAAAGAAAGCAAGAAAGCCAGCTGGGCTGCTTTCACAAGCACCTTCAACAGTTTTACTCCTTCTTCTGTTGTCTGGGGTAGCCTGCGCCGGCTATCTGGCACTAAGGTCCACTCCCCAGTTTCTGGCTTGAAGATCGCGAATGAAGTCCTTGTGGCCCCTGAGGCTGTCTCCAATGCCTTCGGCCGCTTTTTCGCAGAGGTTTCGAGCTCCGCTCATTACCACCCTGCCTTCCTCCCCCGCAAACAGGCAGAGGAGGCTAGGCCACCTGACTTCCGCTCCTCGAATTGTGAAAGTTATAATGCCCCATTCATCATGCGGGAACTCGAAACCGCACTTGGCCGATCACGGTCCTCCGCTCCAGGGCCTGATTCTATTCATATTCAGATGCTGAAGAACCTTTCTCCTGCGGGTAAAGGTTCTCTTCTTCGTACATACAATCGCATCTGGATTGAGGGACATGTTCCCGCATGCTGGCGCGAGTCTATTGTTGTCCCGATTCCTAAGCCGGGGAAGGACAAGCACTTGCCTTCCAGTTATCGACCTATCTCGCTTACCAGCTGTGTCTGTAAAGTGATGGAGCGAATGGTTAACTCTCGATTGGTTTGGCTGCTCGAGTCTCGACGCCTACTTACCAATGTACAATGTGGATTTCGTAGGCGCCGCTCTGCTGTTGACCATCTGGTTACATTGTCGACCTTCATTATGAATAACTTCTTGCGGAAGCGCCCGACCGCGGCTGTGTTCTTTGATTTGGAGAAGGCTTACGACACCTGTTGGAGGGCGGGCATTCTCCGCACCATGCATACATGGGGCCTTCGCGGTCGCCTCCCTCTTTTTATTCGTTCCTTTTTAATGGATCGACAGTTCAGGGTACGTGTGGGTTCTGTCCCGTCCGACACCTTTCGCCAGGAGAATGGGGTGCCACAGGGCTCAGTTTTGAGCGTCGCTCTCTTCGCCATCGCGATCAATCCAATAATGGATTGCCTCCCAGCTGATGTATCAGGCTCCCTTTTTGTGGACGATTTTACCATCTATTGCAGCGCGCAGTGTACACGTGTCCTGGAGCGCTGTCTTCAGCGTTCTCTTGACCGTCTTTACTCCTGGAGTGTCGCCAATGGCTTCCGTTTTTCTGCCGAGAAGACGGTCTGTATTAACTTCTGGCGCTACAAAGAGTTTCTCCCACCGTCCTTACGACTCGGTCCCGTTGCTCTCCCAATCGTGGAGACAACCAAATTTTTAGGCCTTACCTTTGACAGGAAACTTAGCTGGTCTCCACATGTGTCATATTTGGCCGCCCGTTGTACCCGTTCTTTAAATGTTCTCCGTGTTCTCAGTGGTATGTCGTGGGGAGCGGATCGAACCGTCCTACTTCGTCTATATCGGTCGATCGTCCGCTCCAAGCTGGATTATGGGAGCTTCGTATACTCCTCTGCACGGCCATCCATCTTACGCCGCCTCAACTCCATACAACATCGGGGTTTACGACTTGCGATCGGAGCATTTTATACCAGTCCCGTAGAGTGTCTTCATGCTGACGCTGGCGAATTGCCACTCACCTACCGGCGGGATATACTGATTTGTCGGTATGCCAGTCGGCTACTGTCAATGCCCGACCATCCGTCTTATCGTTCCTTTTTTGACGACTCTCTTGACCGTCAATACGGGTTGTATGTCTCTGCCCTGCTACCCCCTGGAGTTCGCTTTCGTCGCCTCCTTCAACACCTTAATTTTTCACTCCCTGCAACCTTTCGAGTGGGCGAGAGCCGCACGCCACCTTGGCTCCAGGCTCAGGTCCGCGTTCACCTTGACCTCAGCTCGCTCCCAAAAGAGGTCACCCCCGGTTCGGTCTACCACTCCCGTTTTTTGGAACTTCGTTCGAAGTTCATCAACATGACTTTCATTTATACAGATGGCTCTAAGACCAATGACGGGGTCGGGTGTTCCTTTATTGTCGGGGCACAAAGTTTCAAATACCGGCTCCATGGCCATTGTTCGGTCTTCACAGCTGAGCTCTTTGCCCTCTACCAGGCTGTTCTTTACATCTGCCGCCACCGACATTCTGCTTATGTCATCTGCTCAGATTCCCTGAGCGCCATCCAGAGCCTCAGTGATCCGTACCCGGTTCACCCTTTCGTACACCGGATCCAACGCTCTCTTCAGCAGCTGGTGGATGTCGGTTCTCCGGTTAGCTTTATGTGGGTTCCTGGCCATGTCGGTATCCCTGGGAACGAAGCTGCAGATGCCGCGGCCAAGGCTGCGGTCCTCCAGCCTCGGACAGCTTTTTGTTGTGTCCCTTCGTCCGATTTTAGCAGGGTCATTTGTCGGCGCATCTTATCGCTGTGGCATGCCGATTGGGCTGCACTTACCGACAACAAGCTTCGGGCCTTAAAACCTCTTCCCGTGGCTTGGACGTCCTCCTCACGCCCTTCTCGGCGGGAGGAGGTCGTTTTAGCCCGGTTAAGAATTGGACACTGCCGGTTCAGCCATCGCCATCTGCTGATGGCTGCGCCGGCGCCGTTCTGCCCATGTGGGCACTTGCTGACGGTTAGACACATTTTAATGTCCTGTCCAGATCTTAACACACTGCGCCTCGATCTTAACCTGCCTAATACTTTCGATGCCATTTTAGCGGATGACCCACGAGCAGCTGCTCGTGTTCTTTGTTTTATCAATTTGACAAACCTCGCTAAGGACATTTGATGATGTTGTTTTTTAATCCTATGCCTGTCAGTCTGTCTTTTATCGTGTTTTCCCTTTTAGTTGTTGTTGTCAAATTGTGCCTCGCGGTGCATTCTTAGAGTAGTCAGGGCGCTAATGACCATTGAAGTTGTGCGCCCTAAAACCACAAAAAAAAAAGATCCAACGGAGAGCAGCGCGCTTCGTTACTGGATCATTTAGTAATCGCGAAAGCGTTACGGAGATGATAGATAAACTCCAGTGGAAGACTCTGCAGGAGAGACGCTCAGTAGCTCGGTACGGGCTTTTATTGAAGTTTCGAGAACATACCTTCACCGAAGAGTCAAGCAGTATATTGCTCCCTCCTACGTATATCTCGCGAAGAGACCATGAGGATAAAATCAGAGAGATTAGAGCCCACACAGAGGCATACCGACAATCCTTCTTTCCACGAACAATACGAGACTGGAATAGAAGGGAGAACCGATAGAGGTACTGAAGGTACCCTCCGCCACACACCGTCAGGTGGCTTGCGGAGTATGGATGTAGATGTAGATGTAGATGAATCGTGACCTTTAGATCAAAATTTAGAAATAAGTTAGTAATAAGAAATGGACAACGAATTTTCCTACTTGTACAAAGTAGAACAAGTGATTCTTTAGTTTTTTAGTTCATTATTTTCAAACTGTAATTGTGTAATACGCAAACTGTATAAGACGTAAATTGTAAAACATTTGAATATTATAATATTGCCGGCCGATGTGGCCATGCGGTTTTAGGCGCTTCAGTCTGGAACCGCGCGACCGCTACGGTCGCAGGTTCGAATCCTGCCTCGGGAATGGATGTGTGTGATGTCCTTAGGTTAGTCAGGTTTAAGTAGTTCTAAGTTCTAAGGGACTGATGACCACAGCTGTTAAGTACTATAGTGCTCAGAGCCATTTGAACCATTTTTTTAATAATATTGTACACACACACACACACACATATATATATATATATATATATATAAGACTTAGCTATACAAACACGAACGCACAACAAAGGTAAGAAGCCCCTTTCCGGGAGTTGAGCCTCGAGGTCACCCTTCCGAGGCTCCTCTCCCGTTTGTGGCGCTGGAGAATAGAAGGTGTAATTGTAGTAACACATAGAACTGTTAAACCTCATACACAAACCACGAAGAGTTAATCTCAGACATATGTACACATAGTAGATTCGTAGTAGAATGGAATATGGTAATTCAGGTGAGGCCGGCTCTAACTGTTTACCGATGCCCTCCCACTTGAAACAGCCACGTAAAGGAACCCTTTCTTCGGTTATTAGGTAAATCTTTCCTTTCTTCTATTATTTCTTCTTAAGAATACAGAAAAAATGTTTCCTTTCCGAAAATTTACTTTATGTATCACATATGTTAATTGACAATGTAATTATGTGAAAGACAAGGAAAAGAAGAGTATTGAGAGAAGCTGTAGAAAAAGACGAAGAATCTGTCTCTGCAACTTGTTACTGATTTTTAGTGGCACACGACCCGTTATAGTTACCAAGACGGTGGGTCACTATGTCGTGTTAATAAATACATAAATAATAAATAAATTTAAATTTCATTTTCTTGAGGAAGTAATATGTATATAACATGCCCATCTGCCTCCGTGTTGCTTACTCGTACACCATAGAACAAAACAAGAAAACACGAAAGAAGATAACTATCATAGAAACTGAGGTGTATCTCTTTGGACGCTAGCCTGCATTTCTGTAACCATCGCAGGGATTTGGGAGTGTCTGTTTATGCCAGACGTGGGACAATTCGTCTCCTGCGGTAACTACGTTATTACTGCGCCATTACGCTACTTCTCTGTGTACGGTGGGATCAAATCATTAACAAAGAATGTTCGTAACCTCCAACGCAGGGAACCGCACGAAAATGTCCTTAGAATATAAATTATTGATTCCAGAAACAGTGGTATGAGCAATTCGCATGCAAAACTAAGAGTCGTGCTACGAGAGGGATGTAAATGATCACCTGTTCAAGGCCTAAGAGGGGAGTCTAAGAGGAGACCTCTGGAAATACGATGAAACAAAGTATCGTTATAATAGGACATGTCGTTACTCATGGCAGCATTTCCCGCTGATGAACATAACATCTGGCGTTCTGGCGTGCCTTCTTCGTGAAACGCATATTTAGAATCTTGCCTTTGAACAATTCGCTGCCAGTAGGTGGCGAAATGCCCGTGAGCGGTCAAGAATTGACTTTTGATAGTGACGTAATCTAATATTTCCCTGCAATTTGGTTTACTACGAGTACTCTTATAGCGCCGACCCAACCTGAGCTACGAGGTCTTGTTGTCCTTCAAAACCACTGTAACTGTCCAGCGTATTTTCTTGCGTTTGTGTCTCGTAGCCAGCTTTCGAAATGTTACGCTGTGCGATTAGACAACTACACAGTTATAGAGACTGTAGCTTGGTGAATCAGCAGAAATGGTGAATTCGAATAACATGTACACTCATGCTCATAAATTAAGGATAATGCTAATACATGGTGAAACAACTCTCCGGTGCGCGTTTTGTGGGTTTAAATCACCTTGGGGTACGACCATGCGGTGCGTTTGACCTGCGGTCATCGCACGGTGTGTTGGTGCATGTCAGAGTACGGTGCAGCGAGTAAGTGTGCAGACGTTTCCAGACGTGCTAATGGTGACTGTGTGTTAAAATGGCTCAAAGAACACATATTGATGACGTTATGAGGGGTAGAATACTAGGGCGACTGGAGGCTGGTCAAACATAGCAGGTCGTAGCATGGGCCCTCCGTGTGCCATAAAGTGTGATCTCAAGATTATGGCAATGATTAAAGCAGACATAAAACGTGTCCAGGCGCTACAGTACGGGACGTCCACAGTGTATAACACCACAAGAAGACCGATATCTGACCATCAGTGCCCGCAGACGTCCACGGAGTACTGCAGGTAGCCTTTCTCTGGACCTTACCGCAGCCGCTGGAACATTGTCTCCAGACACACAGTCTACAGCCAACTGAACCGACGTGGCGTATTCGCCCGGAGACATGCAAGGTGAATTCCACTGACCCCTGGTCAGAGGAGAGCCCATAAGGCTAGGTGTCAAGAACACAGCACATGGTCATTGGAATAGTGGTCCCAGGTTATGTTTACGAACGAGTCCAGGTAGCCTATGGTCTGAAAAGTGATTCTCGCCGGTTTTCATCTGGCGTGAATCTGGAACAAGATACAAACCCCTTAATGTCCTTGAAAGGGATCTGTATGGAGGTCGTGGTTTGATGGTGTGGGGTGGGATTATGATTGGTGCACGTACACCCCTGCATGTCTTTGACAGAAGAACTCTAACAGGTCAGGTGTATCGGGACGTAATTTTGCAATAGTATGTCCGCCTTTTCAGGGGTGCAGTGGGTTCCACCTTATCCCTGATGGATGATAACGCACGGCCCCAGCGAGCTGCCATCGTGAAGGACTACCTTGAAACAAAAGATATCAAGTGGATGGAGTGGCGTGCCTGTTCTCCAGACCTAAACCCGATCGAGCACATCTGGGATGCTCTCGGTCGACGTATCGCTGCACTTCAAATCCCTAGGACACTTCAGGAGCTCCGACAGGCACTGGTGAAATAATGGGAGGCAATACCACAGCAGCTGCTCGACCACCTGATCCAGAGTATGCCAACCCGTTGTGCGGCCTGTGTACGTGTGATCATATCCCATATTGATGTCGGTGTACATGCGGAGGAAACAGTGACGTTTTGTAGCACAAGTGTTTCGGGACAGTTTTCTCAGCTTATCACCAATACCATGGACTTACATAACTGTGTCGTGTGTGTTCCCTATGTGCCTATGTTATTAGCACCAGTTTTGTGTTGTGCCACGTTGTGTGGCACAACATTTTGGTGTTACCCTTAATTTATGAGCATGAGTGCACTTTAGCTGATGGGAAAAGAGAATCACGCACAACACATGATCGAATATAGGTGTAACTTCGGGTACATCTGCTCTGTCAGCAAGTATTTAAAAGGACATAACACACATCCATGCCCGAGGCAGGATTCGAACCTGCGACCGTAGCGGTCGCTCGGCTCCAGACTGTAGCGCCTAGAACCGCTCGGGCACTCTGGCCGACTTGAGTTCTCGCCGTGATAATTTTTTAACTAATTAACTGTTAGTGGAGGTATTGTTACAAGTTGGATAAGGGAATTGCTGTTCCATGCATACGTTACCGTCGACACCACAACACTGACAGCTGCGTTTTGAGTAGTGAGGAGACAATGGCCTTGCAATGTGTTCAGTAACGAATTGCTGTCGTGCGCCACACAGGATGAACGTCGTCGGCGACTACGACTGCAACCTGTGCAGACATCACAGTTTTACAGTGTTTTGGAGAGGCACAGCAAAGTTACACCTGGTGTAGAGATACGCGGAGCCTTCAGGTATGACTTCAGATTATGACTGGTAGAGGCTGACGGAACTCTGATGGCACAGTGGTTCGTCACGAACATCCTGAATCACCGCATCTGACATTTCATAAGACCATACCGTGGTGCCATTTTTCAACAAACAATGTTTGTGTACAGGTGGCAATTGTCTGTATGAACTGCCCACGTGGTATTGAGGTACTCACGCGGCTTGCAAGCTCGCACAATCTTTCTCTGATAAAACATGTGTGGGACCACCACACTGCCAGTATACGGTATATCAAGACCGAGTTGTAACAGTTCTGGGCCAACTTATGTTAGGAGAGAATAAAAAGGCTTGATGTAGTCGTTCTGAATCGAATCGTGCATGCGTTAATGCCGTAGTGGGTGCAATGTCGTATTTGTAAGTGGGTTCATACGCCAATTTCTTTCTAAATTTGACTTAGTTTTGAAATCACCGGAATAATGTCATAAACTCTCGTCAGATGTAGATTAACTTGGTTCCCTAATCCAGTTACTGTTGCATCACTTTTACCCAGTCAGTGTGTACTGAGAGCTATTTCTTTTTCAAGAGGAAATGTCATATTCAGAAGGGACATATACCATTGGAAATTATTTACTAACGATTCGTTTGGTCTAAACGATGTATTTGTGACACTTGTACTTCTGACGATACGCATGCATAAAATGTGCCGAATTTATTACTTTCTGTAAATTAATTCCTAGTTATACAATCACACTACAGCAACACGGAAGGACTCAAATGAAATACATTGATGAACGCTTTCATTTTGTTTCGCCATTTGTGGTATTCAGATCCTCAGTCTCTAGTGGCCTAAGATTATTCCTGTTTAATATAAATAATTTTGGGACACAATTTCTACACTATCATATAAACCAGGAGAAGAATATTGTAGGCATAGTATAATTTAAAATAATAATTTTCGATTCCATGCGAATCATTCTGCTCCACGACAGTGATATCATTCATGATATCAACAAGTTCAGCACTGGTTGTAATTTACTGCAGATCTAGATTTCAGCAAATAATGCAGCTATCATCAGTGTTATAAATACAAATAATACAGGGATCAGTTATAGAAACAGCATGTTGATCAAAAGCGATGTCATAGTTATACATTTCATAATTTCGTATCCTTATAGGTAGTCACGTAGACTCAACATAATTATAACAACACATATTCCAATATAACTTCGGCATGTATTAGTCCAACTGAGGCCCCGCCGTAGAGCTAAGCTCGGTTTACATCATACTGTATAGCCAATGTCCTCTACTTTATCGCCCATATGTAAAATATTTGGTAAAGATAAAAAATTATACATGGAAATACCATGAATCCACATAAAAACTATTAATTGTATTTACAGCACGGATGATAGCTGCACTGTAGGCTAAAATTTAGATCTGCAATAAAAAAGGACAATCTTTCAGTACTGAATTTCTACTGAATTTAAAATAGGATAATGTGGTGTTCTTGTTTTTCAATGTTAATCATTGTATTTTGGGATGTAGCAAGGATTATTTAATTGTTATCGTAATTTTTTAAAGAACTGATTGAGCCAATAAAATCAGCAGGCAAACACAATGTAATTTTCATATTAAAACTACAACTGACATACACGTATGTCACCGTGGGTCTAACGATGTGATATCAAACTTATATGTTAATTAGCTAAGTAATTATGTGTGTGGTAGCAGGCAATGAGATGGTTCTTTTAATAGTCTATAACGTTACATGTGGCTTATGGGAAGGGAGTGTGGAGAGGGAAATTGGATCTGGCTTCACGTAGGGTGGTATAAGTGGCTCTAATTTTTAACCTAGAATATTTTACTGTGAGTCTGACGTTGAGTTTTTTTGAGAATGGGGAACATTTTATACTGGTTTCGAGTATGAACAACTTATAAACGTTTCAACGAGATTAGGTGAACTTGCAGGAAACTTCTCGACTCATTATATGTAGATTCACTAATGACATTGCAGTTTACAGAAATAAAAAATTCGAACAAACGTAACAAAACTGTTACCTATTTCAGTGAAGATTTTATATTATTTCTGCCACTGCGAATCCATTGACTTTCCAGTTCCGTATCATCATATGGTACACGCATGTGGGCGATCTTGAGACAATGAGCTGGCCAAAGTTTTAGTCGCATATCAAGTACTTTCTGGAGGAACATTCCAGAAAAGTATGTAAATAAGGGGTGGCAATATCGCAGCTTGACCTTATACTTGGAAAACATCTTTGATTCTGACTTCACCATCACTTACGATAACTGCAGACAAATATCTAAGATTTCATCTCTTATTCCTGTTAGTAAATGTTGTAAAATGACAAATGGCAGTTATTATTTGCATTAATTTCTCCACCAAATAAGTTAGTAAGAAGTTCATTTCGAAAGAAACAAGGAAGAGGTGACATGTTATTGATAGGACAATGCAGCTTGACATTATGATTGAACTACCAATCGAAACAGATTGTAAATATTCATTTCTTGACATACTGATGACAGAAAAATTCAGTCACTAATGAGGAACGCTGCAGTAGCGTCTCATCAACAGTGAGGTTGTTGCAGATATAATTCTGTGGACACATGGGGAAGAACATCAGTCATGCCCTATTCAAAGGAACCATTTCGATATTTGCCTAAAATCATTCAGCAAAATCATGTGTAACCTAAACTCGTTGTCGTTACTGTCGTACATACTGATGTTGTTGGTAATTGGGATGGTGGTGTTCAACGTCTGGTGTATTACCGCTGCTAAATATTTTTTGTGGATGAGCAAAATTAAGTATTAATCAAAACTTTTTTATGTACTCATGGAAAAACACTGATAGTCATTGCATAGAATAATTTTCAACATGTGATTAGATACAACTCATCAAAAATTGTCTCTGACTCCCTACCAATCCAAAGGTTGAGGGAAAAAAATCTTCGTAAGTTTGTCCGTTTAAACAAGGAGGACGTAGGACGGGACCCAACAAACTGCCGCCTACGATACCTGCCCAAAAGGTGATGCCAAATTTATGCTTATGTGACTTCACATACGTGCCCCGCGTATTTTCGTTGTTCCAAATGCGCCTGTTTCGAAAGCTGAATGGGTCTCCTCTGGTGAAGCATGCTTCGTGTATACACAACACTCTCCTTTGAGATCTGTAATTTATATGCCTTGATTTAAGTACGATAGGGAATACTGATTCTAAGAATTTTAGTCCTTTTCCACCAAATCTTGCACTTTTCGTATGTGGTACAGATATAGATTTCCGTCACGTAGACCGTCCAATGCTAGAGCATACAAAACTGTAGCGACAAGCAAACGGATACATTTTACCATGGTTAGTTATCAGGGATAATTGAAGAACATCGAATTAACTTAACTTACACCCGACGAATTACCAGCGCTTCTCGAGGCGTTAGTGGGGTTTTCAGCAACGATATCAAGAAAGTGTTCGTCAAATTGAACGTTATGGACGTTGCGTTGTCGTCCAGTGTCAACTTTGTCCACAGCAACACTACTGGTCTCCCTTCACCGCTACAAATGAATTCCCAGATGCAACAATGCTGTTCAGAAATCTTTCGTTGTAAACTGTGGGAGCCATCAATGCATTTTGACCCACAGCGCCGTATGCAAAATGCATGGCGGCATTTTCGTCGAAGGAATACGGTACTACTTCGTTCACAGCTGTGGAAGTGTGTGTCACGCCTCCCTCCGTCGTTGTACGATCGCACCTCACTCTTTGTACACTCGCAGCTAACGAACACTTCCAAATAACTATAGACTGCCTCAATACGATTTACAAATGTCACTGAATGACTAGCAGATAAAAGTGATTTTGCACAAGCTGATACGAGTAATGCCATTTCATATCATAGCATAGATGGTAGCGCACAAGGCTACTGAGGCACTGAAGCGCGTTCGACTCCTGATACCGTCAGTTGTTTAATTTTTGCACTACTCCCTTGACCAGTTTGAGGGAACCAAACAAAGAATACGTTTGGCACGCAACGACCAGATTGGCTAACTTCAGTTTTAAATAACTCTGAAATGGGGCAATGTATCGAATGTTTTTCTTAATAATTAATCCTCAACTTAGTCTCCCTGCAACATCTTTACAAGTTTTCAGATTTTTCATGACCACCGTGTATAAGCACAGACGCGTAGGCAAAGGTTCCGACGTGCGTGTGCCAAACGTGGAAACGCGTCCGAATAGGACTAACGTGCTGTTATTGTATTCTTAGTTGCCGAAGGATAAACACAGGTAGAAATCCATTAGAAAGAGAAGAATCGGGCAGCATGCCTACCGTATACTACCGTTGCGGAGCGGTATGTCGAGTTCCGAGCTGTACGCAATTCAACACAAGACACAATCTTATCTGGGAGACCAGCCTCATGCATTACGGCAACTCGAATGGGAGACAGTGAAGCACCTGTCGCGTAGTCCTGATCCTTCCTCATGCGATTAACAATTCTTCAGTTCCTTAAAAACGGTCTTGAAGGTTAGACTAGTCCTGTTGGACGAGGATGTACAGCAGCCAGTTACGGACTTACGGACTTCTTACGCATTAGGACACGGTGTTTTACCAGACTGTTATCTTCAACCTGGTGTGTAGGTGGGATGATTGCTTCAGTGCTCACAAAAAATTTCGCCTGATTGGCATACCGATTCTGAACTGTACGGCCTTCGAATGGAAACTTTTTGATTGTTACATGTATAGTGTCATCTACATCTACATCTACATGGATACGCTGAAAATCACATTTAAGTGCCTGGGAGAGGGTTAAACAAACCACCTTCACAATTATCTATTATTCCAATCTCGTTTAACTCGCGGAAAGAATGAACTCCTACATCTTTCTGTACGAGTTCTGATTTTCCTTATTTTATCGTGGTGATCGTTCCTCCCTATGTAGGTCGGTGTCAACAAAATATTTTCGCATTCGGAGGAGAAAGTTGGTGATTGGAATTTCATGAGAAGATTCCGTCGCAACGAAAAACGCCTTTATTTTAATGATTTCCAGCCCAAATCGTGTACCATTTCTGTGACTCTCTGTCCCATATTTCGCGATAATGTAAAACGTGCTACCTTTCTTTGAACTTTTTCGATGTACTCCGTCAGTCCTATCTGGTAAGGATCCCACACCGCGCAGCAGTATTCTAAAAGAGGACGGACAAGCGTAGTGTAGGCAGTCTTCTTAGTAGGTGTGTTACATTTTTTAAGTGTCCTGCCAATAAAACAGTCTTTGGTTAACCTTCCCCACAATATTTTCTATGTGTTCCTTCCAATTTAATTTGTTCGTAATTGTAATACCTAGGTATTTAGTAGAATTTAAGGCTTTTAGATTAGACTGATTTTTCGTGTAACCGAAGTTTAACGAGTTCCATTTGGCACTCATGTGGATGACTTAACACTTTTCGTTAATTAGAGTCAACTGCCACTTTTCGCACCATTCAGATATCTTTTCTAAATCGTTTTTCAGTTTGTTTTGATCTTCTGATGACTTTATTAGTCGATAAACGACAGCGTCATCTGCAAACAATCGAAGACGGCTGCTCAGATTGTTCCCAAATCGTTTATATAGACAAGGAACAGCAAAGGGCTTATAACACTACCTTGGGGAACGCCAGAAATCACTTCTGTTTTACTCGATGACTTTCCGTCAATTTCTACGAACTGTAACCTTTCTGACAGGAAATCACAAATACAGTCATATAACTGAGACGATATTCCATGAGCACGTAATTTCACTACGAGCTGCTTGTGTGGTACAGTGTCAAAAGCCTTCTGGAAATCCAGAAATACGGAATCGACCTGAAATCCCTTGTCAATAGCACTCAACACTTCATGTGAATAAAGCGCTAGTTGTGTTTCACAGGATCGATGTTTCCTAAACCCATGTTGACTGTGTGTCAGTAGACCGTTTTCTTCGAGGTAATTCATAATGTTCGAACACAATATATGTAGCAAAATACTACCACTTGTCAGTAAAATATTGAATGCCCTTTGGCCTGGATGAATGCACTGATTTGATTGGAAAGGACATCCTGTAATGAGTCAAGACGGCCCAAAACTGATGTAACTGGCCATCGAAATACTGGATACTAGCACAGTCAGAGTTAACATCCGAGATGGTCCTGCACGTGTTCTCTCAGGGACCTCTTGCTGGCTACGAGAGTACCTCAGTATCATGGAGATGGTTCACAGAGACACGAGCCAAATGTGGAAGAGCACTGCCCTGCAGAAAATGGCACCACGATCCTACCACATGAGAGCTGACACATAAGAACGCAGGATGTCCGTGACGGGATTTCAGGTCGATTCCGTATTTCTGGATTTCCAGAAGGCTTTTGACACTGTACCACACTAGCAGCTCGTAGTGAAATTACGTGCTTATCGACTATCGTCTCAGTTATATGACTGGATTTGTGATTTCCTGTCGGAAAGGTTACAGAGTTCTCTCAGCGACTGCCAGCCCTGACTTGAAGTCAGCTCACCATGACATCAGGAGTATCACTGCCGTGCTTCTCCTAAACTTTGGAAGAATTGGATCTCTCATTGCAGCTGCCATGCTCGCCAACGATAGTGCCCAGGGTAGTGCAGAAATGTGAGTCAGCGATAACACAGTGTGACGTCATTCAACTACATTCCCTCGATCTCCGTCACGTTACTACTTCAGATGCTGCAGTGTTTGTTGTGGCATCAACGGCAGTCTGCCTATGGGACGGCAGTTTCTTAGTCCGGCTGCTGCAAG
The DNA here is from genome assembly GCF_023864275.1 of Schistocerca cancellata. Taxonomy (NCBI): domain Eukaryota; kingdom Metazoa; phylum Arthropoda; class Insecta; order Orthoptera; family Acrididae; genus Schistocerca; species Schistocerca cancellata. The sequence goes on from NC_064626.1 coordinate 855,944,501, forward strand.
TCTTCGACCAATGGTTTGAAATGAGTCGTAATGTTTCAGGGAGTGCACTGCTTTCTCCCAGATCGTCTGTACTGGTGTGAAGGTGTTAAGACGCGTTTGGTGCCCAGTACGGAGATCCTCCCTTGCGCTAGTCAGACGTCGTCGACAGTAACGTTAACGTCGAGTAATCCTATCCTCACGATCCCATACAGTCTAACATCGAGCCACTGCCACATCCGAATGCGCCAAAATTTGGATATTCTACGCTTCGATCAGCTGGCATAACTGAGACCCACAATTAGGCCCTTTTCAAAGTCTGTCAGTTGCTGATTACGCTGTCTCAGACAAGTACGTGGAATTAGTGTTCTTCATAATGACATCTCAACATCTGAGGCTGTGCATGCCATTTATATACAGACCAGATCTGATAGCAACACTACATTTACATGATTACTCTGCAATTCACATTTAAGTGCTAGGCAGAGGGCTCATCGAACCACAATCATACTATCTCTCTACCATTCCACTCCCGAACAGCACGCGGGAAAAACGAACACCTAAACCTTTCTGTTCGAGCTCTGATTTCTCTTATTTTATTTCGATGATCATTCCTACCTGTGTAGGTTGGACTCAAAAAAATATTTTCGCATTCGGAAGAGAAAGTTGGTGACTGAAATTTCGTAAATAGATCTCGCCGCGACGAAAAACGTCTTTGCTTTAATGACTTCCATCCCAACTCGCGTATCATATCTGCCACACTCTCTCCCCTATTACGTGATAAGACAAAACGAGCTGCCCTTTTTTTGCACCCTTTCGATGTCCTCCGTCAATCCCACCTGGTAAGGATCCCACACTGCGCAGCAATATTCTAACAGAGGACGAACGAATGTAGTTTAAGCTGTCTCTTTAGTGGACTTGTTGCATCTTCTAAGTGTCCTGGCAATGAAACGCAACCTTTAGCTCGCCTTCCCCACAATATTATCTATGTGATCTCTCCAACTGAAGTTTTTCGTAATTTTAACACCCAGGTACTTAGTTGAATTGACAGCCTTGAGAATTGTACTATTTATCGAGTAATCGAATTCCAACGGATTTCTTTTGGAACTCATGTGGATCACCTCACACTTTTCGTTATTTAGCGTCAACTGCCACCTGCCACACCATACAGCAATATTTTCTAAATCGCTTTGCAACTGATACTGGTCTTCGGATGACCTTACTAGATGGTAAATTACAGCATCATCTGCGGGAAACCTAGGAGAACTGCTCAGATTGTCGCCCAGGTCATTTATATAGATCAGGAACAGCAGAGGTCCCAGGACGCTTCCCTGGGGAACACCTGATATCACTTCAGTTTTACTCGATGATTTGCCGTCTATTACTACGAACTGCGACCTTTCTGACAGGAAATCACGAATCCAGTCGCACAACTGAGACGATACCCCATAGGCCCGCAGCTTGATTAGAAGTCGCTTGTGAGGAACGGTGTAAAAAGCTTTCTGGAAATCTAGAAATACGGAATCAACTTGAGATCCCCTGTCGACAGCGGCCATTACTTCGTGCGAATAAAGAGCTAGCTGCGTTGCACAAGAACGATGTTTTCTGAAACCATGCTGATTACGTATCAATAGATCGTTCCCTTCGAGGTGATTCATAATGTTTGAATACAGTATATGCTCCAAAACCCTACTGCAAACCGACGTCAATGATATAGGTCTGTAGTTCGATGGATTAATCCTACTACCCTTCTTAAACACTGGTGCGACCTGCGCAATTTTCCAATCTGTAGGTACAGGTCTATCGGTGAGCGAGCGGTTGTATATGATAGCTAAGTAGGGAGCTATTGTATCAGCGTAATCTGAAAGGAACCTAATCGGTATACAATCTGGACCTGAAGACTTGCCCGTATCAAGCGATTTGAGTTGCTTCGCAACCCCTAAGCTATCTACTTCTAAGAAACTCATGCTAGCAGCTGCTCGTGTTTCAAATTCCGGAATATTCCATGCGTCTTCCATGGTGAAGGAATTTCGGAAAACTGCGTTCAATAACTCCACTATAGCGGCACAGTCGTCGGTAACAGTACCATCGGCACTGCGCAGCGAAGGTATTGACTGCGTCTTGCCGCTTGTGTACTTGACATACGACCAGAATTTCTTCGGATTTTCTACCAAATTTCGAGACAATGTTTCGTTGTGGAACCTATTAAAGGCATCTCGCATTGAAGTCCGTGCCAAATTTCGCGCGTCTGTAAATTTTAGCCAATCTTCGGGATTCCGTGTTCTTCTGAACTTCGCATGCTTTTTCCGTTGCCTCTGCAACAGCGTTCGGACCTGTTTTGTGTACCATGGGGGATCAGTTCCATCTCTTACCAATTTATGAGGTATGAATCTCTCAATTGCTGTTGCTACTATATCTTTGAATTTGAGCCACACCTCGTCTACATTTGCATAGTCAGTACGGAAGGAGTGGAGATTGTCTCTTAGGAAGGCTTCTAGTAAGACTTTATCCGCTTTTTTAAATAAAATTATTTTGCGTTTGTTTCTGGTGGATTTGGAAGAAACGGTATTGAGCCTAGCTACAACGACTTTGTGATCACTAATCCCTGTATCAGTCATGATGCTCTCTATTAGCTCTGGATTGTTTGTGACTAAGAGGTCAAGTGTGTTTTCGTAACCATTTACAACTCGCGTGGGTTCGTGGGCAAACTGAACGAAATAATTTTCGGAGAAAGCATTTAGGACAATTTCGGAAGATGTTTTCTGCCTACCACCGGTTTTGAACAAGTATTTTAGCCAACATACCGAGGGACTATGCACTATGTACTAATGCACTATGGTGGGCTTTCTACCTGGCACGGAAAACTGGAGCTCTAGTTATTTACATACCCGCCAGTGGTATGCACGTGTGCGAAGTTACATTGATATCCTACCATGTCTTGATAGTGCTTTACCCTTTTGGTCAAGCAATGTTCTTTGCGGCCAATTGACCACTGATGCAATAAATTGTGAGAAGCCAACTTGTACTATGCGAGCTTTAATCTATACCCAACTGTCCTGCTACGTCACAAAACTTTAAAATTTGTGCTATTCTCATTGTCGTTATCTGAAGTTGAACACAAGTCCACAGGTAATTGTACTGCTTTTCTCATTTCAACAAATGAAGTAGATTCTAGTAAAGTGTGGATTACTGTTATCAGTTATATGTGACAGGCACATCTAAATCCGGATGAGAGGACACGGAACAGCGCTACTTACAAACTTGAATCCAGTGTCTTAACTCATACACCAACTCCGCCTCTAAGTCAGTATTAATTAAAAGGTAACGGTGCCCTCATATTTTGTGTCACGTAGATCCCATACACAAGGACAACATTCAGCAACGTGAAAAGAGTCAAACATAATGGACAATAACAGTGAGAGCTCCGCATCAGTATGCTGTCTAGTCTTTCACGGACACTATAAGGCGTGATGGTTACAAACCAAGGACTTGACAAAGAGCGCCACTAAAATATAACGACCACATTAACTTTATCGTAAACGTTCCCCTTCAGCACTGCATGAGATGGGCAGACGCCGGCGTTTTATGGCGACATTACATTTGCCATTTAAAAATAATCCTTTAGTTTACGATATTCGCACCGAGTATCTCGCAAGACAACGTATTCAGAGGGATAATATTCGAAACAGTAACGACCGTTGTCGCTATCCATGTCGTCATGGCTGATATTTGTAGTATGGCACCTGCAGTAGATAAAAAAGTGAATAACTCCAGCAAAAGGGAAGAGAGCCAAGTGACTGGCTGATGTCATTGCTGCAACCAGACAGTTTATGCGATGTTACAGCGCCTGTTTTATTCTGATTACGATGCGAAGTTATTCGGACATGCATCTACGTCCAAAGGAACTTTTCATCGTAATCAGAATAAAACAGGCGCTTTAATGTCGTATTTATCTGTCAATATCGGGCAAACTACTTTGAAGTACAACGTCTGACCCGTACGGGAATATACAAAATGGATGTACGAGTACAGGTCGTAGACGCATGGTTTATGATGTATGCATGTTTGGGTTTGGCCGTGAATCGTGCACGGATAGCCAAATGGTAAGGCGACCGCTAGCGATAAGCAGGAAATCCGGGTTCGAGCCCCGATCCAGCACAATTTTCACTGTCGTCATTCCATTCTACAGCTGATGGTTGCCATTATTGTCAATAGCGAATTCAGTTAATGTAAATCAGACAGCTTAGTTTTTACTTACGGTGATTACAGTCTTGGGTTCGATTCCTCGGTTTTTCTGTAATGAAACGGTTTCGGTGTGTCTGCATCAGTAAATATAGCTTCGAAATGGCGTTACATATAAAATACATTCACCTGCTAATAAGCGATACGACATTTTACATCTCCTCTTCCCACAAAAATGGTTCAAATGGCTCTGAGCACTATGGGACTCAACTGCTGTGGTCATAAGTCCCCTAGAACTTAGAACTACTTAAACCTAACTAACCTAAAGACATCACACACATCCATGCCCGAGGCAGGATTCGAACCTGCGAACGTAGCGGTCGTGCGGTTCCAGACTGTAGCGCCTTTAACCGCTCGGCCACTCCGGCCGGCTCTTCCCAAACGTAAGTACAATGACCCTCTACAGACGACTAATCTAGCGAAATGGAGTGAGCACATTTAACTGGGCTACTGTAGTTGGTCGCATGGAAATTCGGTATAGTTTCAGGGTATGAGAATAACATTTCAGAAATAAATCGGCGTTTACGTATCTCTTTTCGCTGCTAAACGGTACCTATTGCAAGTGAATGGATATTAAAATGTCAAATGCTAAGATATTGTTGCAGGGTAATGTAGATTTTACCTTCAAGATGCAAGTGAATCGTTAAAAAATGTCACGTCTAGCAATATTCAGTTATTTCCATATTAATGCAAATGTTTGTGTTAAAAAATTTTCTGCCAGTCGAACAAGCCTTAAGATTCAATAGACTCGGGCAAAAATGTGAATTTAAATTGGCAAAGAACAATACACACAACTACAACAATTTTAATAACACCTATAGCGACCTAGTAATTCTACTCTCTGGAGATCACATTTAAACTGACTTCATGTTTAAATATACTGAAATAAACTCTAATCTCAAGTTGCAAATTTAAGGAACTGTCTCAGGAAATGTGTCAATGAGAATTTAATGAACTGTGATAATAGCTTCGTGTTCAGCGAGTGCCGAATGACAAATTTGAGGATATTGAAAGGAAATAAAACACAGTGGAATGCGATAATACGTCCTGAATCTAGATAATCAGTGATGTTGCGACTCTAGTTGCAGACAAAGAGCAGCAGTTGCTGGCGAGAGTATAAGGCATATATGACAACTGTTAGGGAATGCTTTAGAATGTTCTAAGCCAGCTGATTCCCATTTAAGAACCAGAGACAATAATCAACAGAACTGACAGCATATCAAAGCGTAATTCTAAATTTTTCTGTTTGCTGTGCAACTGTATCCATCTTTTCCTGATATTTGTACTATGTTTCCTTCTAACAATTACCATTTCGATTAACATAATATCAGGGCTATAACACTTACCTATAAAAAACTAGAACGAAAAAGGGAATAGAACGGATACTTTTTGAAACAAACAGTAATATAATGGCAAAAATCATAAGAACGGAACACGCAATAATATGATGGAAGAAACAATAAGGAATGAAAAACGATCAAAGAAAAGAAAGCACTACGGTATAGGTATATGAATAATGGAAGTATAAAGTTAAGTTAATGTTTAAAAGTTATAAATTTTCATAGTTCTTGAGTGTGATTTAATCGATGCAGTTAGAAAATGTTCTACAAGAGATAATTTAATGTCAAGAATTTTTCACAACAGCCCATGAATGTAGTGATTTACAGGACATCGTAACATTTTAACAGACCGACGGCAGCGATGTGACACTGTATGGCTGTAGAAGTATATAAATTGGATATGTGCTTCCACTTACGGAGACTGCACGATTTCCTCACAGCCTAATGTAACATTTGATACAGATAAATCTACGTTGACTGAGATCAGCTTTGATTTCACCGGAAACAATGAATACTGGTTTGAAAGGAAAATAATATAGGCTAATGATAGTAGCGACATATGACAAGAAACTGCCACAATTATCTTTTAATTAGGGTATTGGTGGGAAGGTCTAAGTAAAACAAAACCAGCTAATTAATTAACTGTTCGGTGCATAGTGTGTCTGGATGAAGTGTACGGCTATTGTGATTCGTATACAGTTCGAGAGACTATTCAAAGATTCAAGGTGGCTGTTATTCACTTTGAACGTCCGCAGACGGGAAGTCCTGTCTTTTACCGATATATCTTTAGAAGTTCAGTTTCTGCTTCATCATTAATTTCTGCTGAGCAACTTGCTTCTGGTACAGGTGCGTCTCAGAGTTTCAGAAAGATTCGTTAAATGAAAAGAGGGTCCCTCCCTGCGTAAGCGATCAGATAGCGCTGGATTAAAGAATAAAAGCCCAAAGGGAAGACGAAAGCAGTCGGTTGATTTCAAAGGAACTCTCGTTATAAAGCAAGTCTCTCAGATAATTGTGAAAAGCTGTTTCCCGTGGCATTTAGAAGGCTGTGCGCCCGATGTCGATCGTCAGAGTTCTTGGAAGCGGGACGCAGCAGCGCCGACGGCCGCAAGAGCGGATATTTTCATCGATAAGATATGAACATCCTACGAAAGGACATTCAGAAACCCAGGACGGACTCTCTTTCAGGTATGTAATGAATGGGAGTGACGAAAATACGTGAGACGCCTTACAAAGTGAACAGCAAGGAGAGACAGATTAGTCTACATACTCTGACTAAAATTGCACAGAACGAAATAAATAGCCGTATTGAGAAATTGTTATTCTTCTCTCTGGAGAAGCTGAGAACCAGTTTCATATGAACATCTATGAAACACAACAACAAAACGTTATTACCAACAGTAGAAAAATAAAATGATATTTTAGGAAACTATTGATTTGAAATAAACATTACTACCATTATTCATACGTATAAATTACTCCCATATAATCTTTTGTAGGACAAGTATTATTATTGTTTGCTTCCAGTATGTATTCCTTGCTCTACATCAAAGGATATCAGTCACACTGTGCAGAAGAATAAATTTTTGTTTCTTTCTTTAAGAGAATTTGCCATCGCTGTTGATGCATTCAAGAGTCCAGAGCAGTTTCCGTTTGGAATTTGTGGGACGACGGACTAGCGATGGCCCATTACAATTTGTATCTCTATTTTTGAAAAGGTTTAGCTCATCGACTTCAATGTAATGTTGTTCTTCTTGAAAAGCTATGACTGATGCATATTCTACGTTTTGCTAATCGATGTCAATACTGAGAGCCTTTGGTCTGTTTCTTACCTTTCGTCTATGCAGTACCGTCCATCTTTGTAGTATTTTTTTGTAATAAACCAGATTTTCTTTAAAGTCACGAAGGAAAATAAGAAAATTGTTGTTCTTTTCTTACATCAGCATCACAAAGATCTCCGTTATATTATTATGGAGGTAAACTGAGGGCCTTACTAGAGCAATTTGGAACAAGGTACGCTGAATTTCAAAACCATAACTCTGTATTCACAGCCTTTGTTTTTCTGATATATGCTCGAGCACATAACACTCCGCCGGCCGGAGTGGCCGTGCGGTTCTAGGCGCTACAGTCTGGAGCCGAGCGACCGCTACGGTCGCAGGTTCGAATCCTGCCTCCGGCATGAATGTGTGTGATGTCCTTAGGTTAGTTAGGTTTAATTAGTTGTAAGTTCTAGGCGACTGATGACCTCAGAAGTTAAGTCGCATAGTGCTCAGAGCCATTTGAACCATTTGAACATAACACTCCAAAGTACTTATACACGGAATTTACTGAGTTTCAGCTAAATGAAGCGACGAAAATCGCAACGTCCAAGGTGTTTCACAATGTTTTGGCGATTTCAAATTTAAAAAAAAGTTACTAACCACGAAATAAAGTTGAACATTTTGCGGTAGGTACAACATCTATTGAAATTTCCTTATGAAATCGAACAAATGACGACTATTTGCAGCTACATATTACTAGACGCGTTTCACCAAGTTCTTGAAAACAGCTTTCGTAACAGCTAGAGGAATTCAGGAAATTTCAACGTGAGTTGCATCTTCTAACAGTTGCAAGTTTCTCGGCCGGTCGTAGTACACTCTCGCCTTCAAAGAATCCCTTAGGTAAAAGTCTGTTACGGTTCAAGCAAACAAGCGACGTGCCGATTCGACACAAGTGCGTTTGGAAATTACGCGGTTACCAAACGCTTCACAGAGAACTTTCAATGTCTTCTTGCACGTATGGCATGTCGCACCATCTTGTTGGAACTAAGTTTTCGTAGCGAACGACGAGGGATTACGTGTACACTGCTGCGTACACGTTCTGTGTTCTCTGGAGTTCCGACGGTTTTCCGAGGGCGGTTGACTTTCGATAAGGTTCGTTGACTGTTGCACGGAAGTTTCTTAGCCAGATGAATATTGTTCCACGAATAGGAATTGGATATTGCGGTTGAATCTTGAAATGCGAAAGGTACTTTGCCAGCGCACAAGAGATTCGCCGTAGAGAAAATAGCACTCCACCGCGAACACACGATACTGCTCCGACCGGTACGACGTGATTACTGACCTGTATGTGGGATGAAACTTTGAAACTTGACTTTCCGTGCTACTAATAGAAGGCTCCACCGTTGCTGTATCTTGTTTTTAGCATGCGTTAATATTTGAAATCGTCAAAACATTGTGAAACACTCTGTGTAAGAAGCGATCAAAAAGGCAGCCATACAGTCCAGAATAAGTATGTCAGTCAGGTAAAATCACCGTGAGCATTGAGGCAATCGCCTCACCGAAGCACCTGGTTGGCTGAAAATACTCGTTTGGCAAAACATCTTTTCCTGCTGTGTGAAGAAGTCCATAACTGACTGCTACACATGGTCGTCAGACAGGAATCGTCACCCCGTCAAGCCTTTCTAAGGGATCAGAGGCGTGATAATTGCATGGGGAAGGATAAGGGCTATAGGGCGGGTGCTCGAGTGTCTCACAATTTAGTAGATGAAGCTGGACTCCTGCATCGATTGGCGTCTTGCGTCGAACGGCGGCCAGCACGGAATTTAACGTATCATTCCACAACGGCAATATTCGAGACACATGTTGTCCACACATTCACCATTCTGCGATGGATGTCTACCGGTGCTTGTCATTCGGCAGCGAAGAAAAGAGTAACAGCAAGTTGGTCCTGTTTGGACCCATTTGGTAATAACGTCGCCGTAGTCCACGTTTCTGCATTTACCCCACGCTCGTCGGAGAGACACGAAGGCCTCACTAATCCCTTGCACAGATACTGGTCCTTATATACGCGCATCGGAGTCGCTTTACGTTGCATATACACTGTAGAATGCCCTCAGATGGAAACTTCTGATATGTGTTGCAGCTCTTAAAGAATGAAATTACAATGAAATCCAGACCATTAGCTGCTTACAGGCGTTGTTAAATATCAACAGGGACAATTGGAAATGTGTGCCCCGACCGGGACTCGAACCTGGGATCTCCTGCTTACAGGGCAGACACTCTATCTGACTGAGCCACCGAGGACACAGAGGACAGTGCGACTGCAGGGACGTATCTCTGGCACGCTCTCCTTCAGACCCACACTTCCAATTTTCTGTCCACATACAACATTTGTAGTGCCCCTGCTCGCTATACTCATTACTCGCGGCAGTCAATCTACCGGTTCCCGTAAGTGTTTGAGCAATGTGAATGCATTCGCACTGAAGAAGATCATTGGCCGGTAAGCCTTATCTGTATGAAGATTACATCTGCTCTTTCGGACATGTTGTAGTGGAAAATCGGCTCAGGGATTGTTACGTATTTCCCACCACTGTTATGTCAAGGAATATAACGAAGCAGAAATTAAGTCTGCTGGCCAGATGAATCCCAATACGAGGTACAAGAACATCTAAAAGCACGTGAGGTGATGGCCCTCTCATGCAAGTGAGCACCATTCGGTATTTTATGTTAGTGTTCTTATGGTACATAGTATGAAAGGCGCGCCGTGGTTCGCCACTGACAACGATGTCCAAACTAGTGCGTTCAGTTTCGCTCCTTCAGCATTCTCCAAGCTAGTAGCACTTTCAATAAGACCAAGCTCCGCTTGATCATTCCGACATTTTGTCAAAATTGGTTGAGGAAAAAATCATATAAATCATCTAAATCCTGAATTATGATGTGTCTAAGGTGGTATGTTTAGCACGTAGGCACGAGTGGCTCCTGAACGACTCTCTGTAGTCATTCGATGATCCGTATCTCTCAAAGCTCCGAAATTACTAATGCACTGTATTGCCTGCCGCAGCCAATGATATGAGTAGATGTAGATGTTCTATGTTTTCGTATGGGTTATCGTAGTACACATACGCCAATAGTATTATAATATTCGGTCTGTTATGCTGTCAATACCTTCGTCTGCACTATATCTTTTAAAACAAGTTCAATAGTATTATTGTACTTCTTACTTTTAGAGTCTTTTATTCGTTCTTTGGAGTCGTCGTCTTTCCTACGAGCATTACTAATAAGTAATTATTCAACATATGCTTGCTTCTTTCCTGGTAGATACTTGTCAGGGCTAGAGGTTTTGAAGAATATTAGCTTTAGTAAACCCAATGTTCTCCTAGATTTCATGTTACCATTCTGTATCACATCCTTAGTTAATCGTATGGAGTGCGTACCTAACATATGTGGTTCATCCCTGCTGACCCCGTATGGACTGTAACTCTCTATCCCTGTACTCGTTAATGTAATCGATATGATTGTTTCCTTCTACTTTTTCTCCTGTTCTTCTGCCTCCGTCCGTAGTGTGAAAGAGCATCTTCAGACTTCCAGTTACTGCCTTACACGTTCCTGAGACTGTTCTCCTTGCTACTGCCCTAATTTTAGTAATCGTAGTTTCCGTCAGTCTTTCATGCTCCAATCACTTTACGATTTTACAATGAAATGAACACCCTTAGCTGCTTACAGGCGTTGACATACGTCAACGGGGACAGATGAAAATGTGTGCCCCTACCGGGACTCGAACCCGGGATCTCCTGCTTACATGGCAGACGCTCTATCTATCTGAGCCACCGAGGACACAGACGATAGCCCGACTGCAGGGATTTATCTCTGGCACGCCTCCCGCGAAACCCACATTCTCAACGTATTGTCCCGCACTACATACGTAGTGCCCCCGCCCATTATACTCATTACTCGCGGCGCGTTGCCGATTCCCGTAAGAGTACGGGCACTGTTTGTGCATTCGCACAGAGGAAGAAGATGGTCAAGTGGCCGGTGAGCCTTAACTATATATATTTACTAAGATGGTATCTGTTCTTTCGGACATGTCCGAAAACAGCTCGTTAGAATGTAGTGCGGGACAATACGTTGAGAATGTGGGTTTCGAGGGAGGCGTGCCAGAGATAAATCCCTGCAGTCGGGCTATTCTCTGTGTCCTCGGTGGCTCAGATGGATAGAGTATCTGCCATGTAAGCAGGAGATCCCGTGTTCGAGTCCCGGTAGGGGCACACATTTTCATCTGTCCCCGTTGACGTATGTCAACGCCTGTAAGCAGCTAAGGGTGTTCATTTCATTGTAATTTCATTCTAACCAGCTGCATGGTCACCGATGGTATCTGTTCAGTCGGACATGTCCGAAAGAATGGATACCATCTTAGTAAATACTTTACGCTTTGCCATCGACATTATTTCATATACTACACCGTTGCTCTAGATGGTGTATGACTTATATACACTCTGGAAGTACTGCGTGTGTTGGGATGCAACTTCTGTACCAATTTCATGGATAAAGCCTATCGTGGCCATTAGTCTTCCCTTGGCTTTTTCAGTTCCATCTAGCTACAGCCCTGATAAGACTTTCTAGGCCATTAACTTTATGTTGATGACCTCAATTTTCCTATCAGCTTATAGACGCAATTATGTCACGCACTTGGAACGAGTGTATCATGCGTGTGTGAATTTATTCACGGCCTACAGTATACTGGAATAGTTGCACATTAGTACACTAATTTTTACGCAAGAACTCTTGTAAATTTCCCCATTCTATCAGTCACCAGAAAGCCATAATGTGCATGATTCCAACATTTCCCTCATATGCTAACAAATTCGATGAATGTCATGTTGGCACCTACAAGCACTTTGTAAAAATGTTTTAATTTCATTTAGTCCTCTTTGAATGGGATGATAAGATTTACATTATCTCCCACCCACTGCTTTGAAATCCAGGAATATGTCGGGCTCAAATACATGACATCAGCTTTCCTGCGACAACCAAAACAAAAGAAATTTGTGTATCTCATCCCGGTCTTCCACCACAGCATCACTAAATATGAACATACTGTTTGGCTTTACTTTCTCAGGTGGTGGAATGTCACTGCTTTCCCTAAATCTGCGGTAGATTACGCCATCGACATTGTGTAAAATCTTTTGTAATAACTGATATTTGTGTTAAAACAGCGTTTTTGAAAATGTATGTAGATGTTCGAAGTTAATTCCTGAGAGACTTTTAACTGTGATAGTATGAGATTTGTCTTCCTGCAATCACTAGGCCCAACAGCCAATGTATGTATATTACTCGATACTAGAGAAGAACTTCTCATCCTCTCCTGGTTCCCAGTATCATTGCAGGACAGTCGGTTACTACAAGGCTCTTGTGGAGGGGTTGCTTGATCCACTCAGTCACAGTCATGACAATGCAGTTACACTAGTATGAATGGGGCTCTTATAGCTACACGTCTTTTTTGTTTATATACTCCTTCGTATAGCAGGGTATATGAATACACTCAGAAAGGATTTTAGTTCTCTGCCTACATTTAATTCGTCTCCTTCGTAGATCGATGTGCAACATGAACTCATCAATGCTGGCGTTATATCAATGTGACACTGATGTCATGCCAGTGCAGCACTGGCGTCGCATTGCCCCTCCCAACGATCGATTGGATTATTTTTTGAAATAATAACTATTTGTTACAAAAAATGGATCAAAGCATCTCTTTTCACAGAGCACAGAACTCGACTGATATCTAATAGATGCGAGCAATATGGGGGTGGGGAAGATTCGATTCTGATTGGAAGATCTCCCACCCACTTTCCCCTCCCTGCCCCTCCCCACCCGTCCGCTGCATTCCAGTCCCCTCCTTTGGGTGACCTTCCCTAGTGCTTACAGTGGCCTTCAATAAAGCTGTAATATGCTCCGCTCAAAAACTCCCAATGGATTCTGATCAGTGATATGGACTCGTTCTTCCACTGCTTCTGTACTTACGCGATCTGTTGTATTTTTATTTGAACACTTTGTTTCACTTTAGGCACATTTTCTGATCTATGCAGCACAAACTTCAGACTTGTACAAGATCTATTAACATAACACGTGCCTGGAGTCCGGGCTCCAGAATGCTTTAAGCAACTACCTGCCTATAGAGTAACAATACGCTACAGAACACCACTGTTTCGTAAGAGTAAAATCCATATCGTGAACTCAAATTAAATAAGGAAGGTAGAGAGATATTTGCCAATTTGATCCGCCAGGGTAACCGAGAGCGCTAACGCGCTGCTTCCTGGACTAGAGTAGGCGCGCCGGGCCCAGATCGAATCTGCCCAGCGGATTAACGACGAGGGCCGGCGTGCCGGCAGCCTGGATGTGGTTTTTAGGCGGTTTTCCACATCCCACTAGGTGAATACCGGCCTGGTCCCCACGTTCCTCCTCAGTTACACGCGTCGGAGACATTTGTAACACGTCCGCACTATTTCACGCTTTACACTAGACACAGACGGTTGGGGTACACTGATTCCGTCCTGGGGGGTTCGAGGTGGCAGCAGGAAGGGCATCCGGCCATCCCTAACACTAACACTGCCAAATCCGTTGTAACCACGCTGACCCTGCGATCGCTGCGGGACTATGGCGTATGCGAAAGAAAGAAAGAAAGAAAGAAAGGAAGAAAGACATATTTGACAGTCTAGAGGAAGCAAAGTAAGATGCACAGTTCTGAGAAATTGGACACAGAAGAAGAGTGAGAATACAACGAATATAACAATTTACTTACTAAATCATGCTCTCTCAGAGGTATATTTGGCTTAACAAATTCCAGTAATTCATACAGTTCTTTTATAGCAAGCATTTATATGTACTTAAGGAAAATGTCAGTCTTCCCGAAACTACATCACAGATATCCCAGCCCTAGATATGCATAGTTTCAGATGTAAGTACTTACCGAATATTGCTCGAACTGCAATGTTATTTAGTACCTACTTTTTGGAATTTTCAAGCTGGAAAGAGACAAGGGGAAAACGAGAAAGGGACAGTATGTGTGTTGTAATAGTTGTATATTGATGTGTGTTGTAATAATGAAACAGAACGTGACACTGGACCCAATACTCCGTTGCTTCGCTGACGTCATGGAGGAGTGAGGCAGATAATGCCGCGCGGTAATGACGGGAGTTACGAGAGCGGCGTCGAGTAATGAAATGAACGCCGACACAGAAGAGGTAAATTCCTGTGTTTTACCATGCAAATGAACACACAGTTCGGGTGGGATAATCACGCAAATGCAACGGCAATGGATATTTTTTGATCTGTAGTATCTGTCCGAATATCATCCATGAATTGGCAAGTGGTGCCACCGGCACGTGAAATCATTCATTTTCAAATTACGGCAGCTGTATTTCGGGAAAAAGGATCCATTTTTAAGTTATGCCACTCCGGAACTCTGATACCTCTATGCACACTGTAAATGTGATATAGCGTGCTGTCTACAGGATTTAGTTTCAAGCGAAAGCCATTTTGTCACACCAGCACGTTTTTATCGTTGAAATACGACAGATGTTTCACGTGCGACACGATCATTGTGTCCGATGAGTGCACGAAACTGTTGTAGAGGAGCCAGGCACCGAGCGTCACATACTCCTCCAACTTAGGTAGGTGGTGAATCGCGCTTTAGGCTAACCAGACGAGCTAGGGGTTGCCTTGGAAATAAGACCGAGAAATTCGTTGCGCTGTTTGGCGAAGCAGTAGCGTATGCTGACACACTTGCACATATTTATGTTGAAACCTTGCAAAGTAACAGTAGAGCTTCGACTAACCAATTCAGATACTGTTGCTTGACATCAGGACCACAACAAGATAGTTCCTATCATCAAAGACATCACGGAATACTGTCGTAGGTACAGTGGAGGTGTGTTCTTTTTGTCTAGCGTGAAATAACAGTGATTATTTTCGTTGTTTGTGTGCAGGTCGACATGCCAGTCAAGAGGTAATCGATAATTTTTGTTATTCATTCTATATTTTGACTACTATAACATTCGTCTGTAGTATTCAAGTACCAAATGTTATGGCCTACATCCTGAGTAGAAACATCATCTTAGCAGTGGTTTTTTGGTTTTGTAAAATACGCTGACCACCAATTCCTTACGCATCACTTTTCGAACAGTAAATAAGTAACATGTGACAGAAACTATGTGTCGGTTGCAGGACGCAGCCAGATCCTCTAAGACTCTGTCCCTGGTTTTGCCTCCAAGTAGGTATTACGTGCAATCTCTCCTCTCCCTCCTCGTTGCACTTAGAATTTACTCTGATACAAAACGACCTCATAAGGTGATGAGTTTGATGGGTTAGTGGTCTGTCATGCTGCCAGGGGTGCGCCTAATTCTGTTCTGTACAGGGAGAAAACATAACTATGATTTTAAATCCTTCGTCCGTTTCTAAAATCACTTCCTTTGTACACTCACATTTTTGAAAATTCTGACACAATTCCCAGACAGTTGCATTTTTGTTAGATCACTGAAAGAAAGGGTGTGGTGCATTTTTCACAAACGTGTCAGAAGTTATGAAACTTTGGAAAAGGATCGGTCCACTAATTCGTAGTGCACCACACTCTTGTTTTCTCAGCGTAGGTAAAATCTTGATGCAGCTGATGAGAATTTGCAGAAATTGAGTGACAATTGTTCTTTGAGTTCGTGTAAATGATACTGCTGATGACTACTGAAGGGTAGGGAACTCCTATTTCCCAGCAAGACAAATGTGAAGAACTGCTAATCATTGCGAGTACTTTTCTTTACAGCTGCACCGGCTCTCCTATCATTCGCTGTTGAATGTTGATGTTATGGATCGTTTGCTCATCCTCATCGATTTCACTGTAATATATGAGTTGTATGACGTAATTCCACATTACAACTGGAAAAAAGCAGCTTTTCTTCTGACATTTGCGGATTCCGATTTGATGGGTTTCGGAAAACTGTTCGATGTTGCTGTTGTTTTCGTTTACAGTCCGAAGGCTTTTCGATGCAGCACTCCACTCTACTCTTTACTGCACCAGCCTCCTTACTTCTGCGACCCACGTTCATCACCTGATTGGTGTCCCTCAAAAAGTTTTACCCCTGCACTTCCTTCTATTAGCAAATTGACAAATCTTGATTCCTCAGGTTGTGTCCTGTCAAGCAAACCCTTTTTCTATTTAGGTTGTGTTATAAATTTCCTTTTTCTCCAATTTGATTGAGAGTCTTCTCATTTGTTAAGCGACCTAATCTTCAGCATTCTCCTGTAGCATCATATTTCAAAAGCCTCTGTTCTCTTCTCTGAACTGCTTACTGTGCATGTTTCACATCGATACAAGGCCACACTCGAGTCAAATATTTTCTGAAAAGCCTTCCTATGAATCAAAGTGATAGCAGATATTCACATGTGTCCGTTTTGCAGAAATGCTTTTCTTGTTATTACCAGTCTGTATTCCAATTTCCTTCTATTTAAGTCATCATCAGTTATTTCCAGCCCAAATAACAAAACTCATCTACTACTCCTAGTGTTTCATTTCCTAATATAACTCCTTCATTACTGCTTAATTCAGTTCCCCCACATTCCATAACCATTACTTTACTTCTGTTGATGTTCATATTATCCCTCATCAACACACCAATCATACCATTCAGCTGCTCTTCCAAAATTCACGGAATTACAGTGTCATCAGGAAACAAAATTTTTATTTTTTCTCACTGATCTTTAATTTCATTCCCAAATTTCTCCTTGCTTTCTTTCACAGTATGCTCACGGCACAATTTGAATAACATCGGAGATAAGCTAAAACTCTTCTCATTTATGGCGTCCCTTTCATGTCCTTCCACTCTAACACCTACAGTCTGGATTCGGTGCAAGTTGTAAATAACTTTTCTCTCCCTGTACTTTATCACTGCTCTCTTTATCATTTCTACGTCGTAAGAAGCATTCTCTGAATATTAAAATGTTACTCAACATAGACTTGATTTTCTTTAAGCTATTTTCGAAGATAAACCGCATGATTTGTATTGCTCTCGTGTTCCTACATTTTTACAGTACCCAAAATCATCTTTCATTAAGTCGTCTTCTACCAGTTTCTTTCATTTCTCTGTAAATATTGACTTATTATATTGATAGTTCAGTATTATCACAGCTGTCAGTACCTGACTTCTTTCCTATTGAGATTGGAATTCCTGAAGTCTCTCCCGAGAATCTCAGTAATTCTAACAGACATCGTGCACTCCACTGGGTTTCTTTCGACTTTGATCTGTCGGTAATCTATCAGATCCTTCTCGGAGTATTATATCACCCATCTAATCAGCACCTACTTTCTCTTCTGTTCCTACGACATTAACCTAAAATTTATTTCTCTTATACAGATTATTTACATATTCCTTTCACCTTTCCGCTTTTCCTTCTTCCATGTATTTAAATGCTGCCACTTATTGTGGAGCACTTTTTCGTTCCTCTAGAATCTGTGACTTGCACTGCGGCTGTCACTTATTTGTGGACTGTCGATCAGTGTGCTGCTCCCAAAATGTAGGAGTAACGTATCTTTGCTGGTGTGAGAATATCGTGATCTCTCTGGGGCTCTAAGGTATTTGAAGCCGAGTCAGCCAGTCGGAACACAGGGCTAGTACTGCACTTAACACCTCGGCACCGACAGGCCGTGGTCGATATGTAAAACTTTTCCCTAACGTGTCGTTTCCGGCTGCGGGGGATATCTTTGAAAGTGAAACGACAGGGAAATTTTAAGTGAAGTATGTACTTCCTGTGAAAGCCTACATTGTATGAACAAAGCGAGTAATTTCTCTTATTTTGCTCTTGCAGCTCTTAGCACACAAGGCAGTCTACAGTACCTCTTGGCTGATCTTCGTTCTGTGGAGCAGGTGAGCTGACTCTTCACTGGTCACCGTTTGCAGCAGGTTTGTCTAGTGAACAAGACAGAAGCATTTTAATAGCGCACTTCTAAGTAAAATGTCTTTAGTTTCATTTCGATTGAGCTTTACAAGGTTATGGTGTTTGTAATTCCGTATGCCTAATGTAGGTCTTAGTGCTTGTCCTGAAATATGTATAATCCGAAATCCATTTGAGTGATAGGGACCCTAAACCTTAAGTGAATCGTGCACATATCTCAAACTCCCTTTTTTGTATTTGTGGGGATCCACAGCCTCCAGATGCTTTATGAAAGAAAACATAGTCTCTAGTAGTCTATAATGCGATGTTTATTTAATCCTGCGTTTAGTTAATTTCTACTAAGCGTCATTGTCGAGCACATTTGTAACATGTAAATTTCATGTCATCAATTAAGAATGATTTGAAAATGACATGAAATACAGATGTTACAAATGTGCTTGACAATGACGCTTAGTAGAAATTAGCTATTCGCACGATTAAATAAGTATCGCATTACAGCCTACTACGGATCATTTTTACGTTTATTAAGCTTCAAAAAATGTGTTCATTTCACATGAAATATAATTTTGTAATGTGGTTTTGAAATACTTCCCAGATAGCATTTAAAGTTAATACGTTTCAGTGTGTCAGCATTTCCACCTAGGTTGGATTGTATACTTGATTCCATTTTCAATTACAGCTTCAGTCAACTTAATTTTCCTACGAACAGTCATTAATTTATTTCGCCTTTTTCTGAGTCACAAGCTTGCTATGTTGCTTGATATTCATACTAGAATTTTGAGAGAAATCGCTAAGCAAGCTCATATGATCCGTAGAATCTAGTTTATAACGGACACTTCATAGTGGTTTGTTTCCTCTGAACATCTTATGTAAGTGTATTTCAGGTCTTAAGGTAAGTTTAGTAGTAGTGTCGCAGTTTTGCCGAGGCCTTCAGGCGCCGGAGATGAAGTTTCACTTATTATCAGCTATGTCCTGGGGCTTATGTCCTCCCGTCGAACAGCCCAGTCTGCCGCGTTGCCTACTCGGTAGACGGCGCCAAAGTCGCCACAGGCGAAGGTGTCCGACACTTCTTCCTTACGCCAGGCACGTGTACGAAAACAGACAGGTAACGTCCCGCTCGGCCACTATTTGAATGCCTGGAAAGCTACACACGAGCCACTTCCGGTTAGGGAGCTGGTTGGATTGTCACTTAAATGAAGTGAAGCGATCTGCAGTTACCTACCAGTTCTGCAAGCCGTTATCCTAGCTTTAGCCCTCGAGTAACATTCTTGCGACCTTCCAGATTTCTGCTCTGGCTTACGAGTATTTACGTACTGGACTGTGTCCGGCACGATGGATAGCCTGGATTGGATGTTGACTGAGGCACGTAAAGCATATGCAGTTTGGACTTTGCTTCTAAGCAATGTTTAGTGAATTTGTGTACCGTATCCAGTCTCCTCATACGATTCGAACTGTTTGTATAGTGCGTTGAATAAACGCGATCACTTTTATTAATACTGTCATTTACAGATACATGAACACCTTGAAGAAATTGGCCCTCACATCTGGTTTTTATTTCCAACTTTTCCGGCGGATTTTCCAAAAATTTTCTTCAATGCAAAACCTTCTCTGACGGTAACGAACACAAAAAAATAAAATCAACCAAATCGGACAAGCCATTCTCAGGTGCTCTCTCATATATGCGACAGCTAATTTTTATTTATATAGATTTAAGCTGCTTCGCTGTACCGAGGATTTGTACGTCTCCTAGCAACGTCATTGTAGTCAGCTTAGTAGGAGCGACTGGCTGTAATACATTTTCATCGTCTGCTAGCGCCGCTGGCACTCGGGCGCAGGCTGCGGACTCCCTCGCCGTATGGCTGCCTCTGGAGACGAGCGCGGCCCAGCTGGGCGGGAGAATCACACCCCGGCACCGCGCCGCCGCCACTTAGCACTGGTCATCAGCACCGGACAGGAAATGGAGGCCGCCATCAGCGCCGCCGTAATGAGAGTGTCTGGTCTGCTCTAGTCTGGCGGCTGCGGGCGGGCGAGGTAGGTGGTGGAGAGGGTGGGGGGGGGGAGGGGTGTCGAGGGAGGGGGAGGGACAGGGGCAGGCAGCGCTTAGTTACGAGCTCAGCCTTATCGCTACCCGTAACGTTCATTACCGGTCCAGCTGGGGGCACGTACTTCACTAAAGCACCTGATAACCAATGTTGTAAATCTGCGAGGCGGAAAATATTTTTGGATTTATTTTCGCATAGATTAAAGTCAGTTGGCGTCTTCGCAGCGTTAACTATTATATTCACTGAAATGACGAAAGTCATGCGGTATCTCTTAATCTCGTGGCGGACCTTATTTTGTCCGGCTTTGTGCAGCAATTCGACTTGTCATGGGTTCAACAAGTTGTTAGAAGTCCCTTGCAGAAATATTCAGCCATGCTGCCTCTACGGCCGTCCATAATTGCGGAAGCGTTGCCACTGCAGGATTTTGTGCACGAACTGACCTCTCAAGGATGTTCAGTAGATAATCGATGCGATTCATGTCAGGCGCCGTGTGTGGGCAAATCATTCACTCGAACAGTCCAGAATGTTATTCGAACCAATCGGGAACAGTTGTGGCCCAGTGACATGGTACATTGTCATACAGATCATAAAGTCCATGAATCACTGCAAATGGTTTCTAAATTGCTGAATGTAACCATTAATTCAGTTGGGCCAGAGGACCCAGTCTAATGTATGTAAACACAGCGCACACCATTGTAGAGCCACCACCAGCTAGCACAGTGCCTTGTTGACAAATTGGGTCGATGGCTTCCATGTGCTCTGCACTACACTCGAATAATCAGCTCTTATCAGTATAAATCCGGACTCATCTGACTACGTCACGATTTTCCAGTCATCTAGGGTCAAACCAATACGATTAAGAGCCCAGAAGAGACGCTCCAATCAGTGTCGTGCTGTTAGCAAAGGCACTCCCGTCCGTGGTTTGCTACTATAGCCCACTAACGCCAAATTCCGCAGCACTGTCCTGACGGATACATTCACCATACATCCCACATTACTTTCTGCAGTTATTTCACGCACTGTTGCTTGTCTGTTACCACTGACAATTCAATGAAAATGCTGCTGCTCTCGGTCGTTAAGTCAAGGCCGTCGGCCACTGCGTTGTCCGTGGTGAGAGATAATGCCTGAAATTTGGTATTCTCGACACACTCTTGACACTTTGGGTCTCGGGACAGAATTTACTAATGATTCCCGAAATCGAATGTTCCATTCCGCGTTCAGACTCTGTTAATCCCCATCGTGTGGCCATAATCACGTCGGATTAATTTTCACATGAATCATATAAGTACAAATGACAGCTCTGCTAATGTGCCGCCGTTTTCTACCTTGTGTACGACATACTACCGCTACCTGTGTACCTGCAAATCGTATCCCACGACTTTCGTCACCTCAGGATAGTTGCATTACGAAAATGTCTATCTAGGAACCGTTAACAGACGCTGTGGTACACTTATCTTGCAGTGGTACCTTCTGTATCTGCTAGCTATGGGCTAAATTACACTCCTGGAAATTGAAATAAGAACACCGTGAATTCATTGTCCCAGGAAGGGGAAACTTTATTGACACATTCCTGGGGTCAGATACATCACATGATCACACTGACAGAACCACAAGCACATAGACACAGGCAACAGAGCATGCACAATGTCGGCACTAGTACAGTGTATATCCACCTTTCGCAGCAATGCAGGCTGCTATTCTCCTATGGAGACGATCGTAGAGATGCTGGATGTAGTCCTGTGGAACGGCTTGCCATGCCATTTCCACCTGGCGCCTCAGTTGGACCAGCGTTCGTGCTGGACGTGCAGACCGCGTGAGACGACGCTTCATCTAGTCCCAAACATGCTCAATGGGGGACAGATCCGGAGATCTTGCTGGCCAGGGTAGTTGACTCACACCTTCTAGAGCACGTTGGGTGGCACGGGATACATGCAGACGTGCATTGTCCTGTTGGAACAGCAAGTTCCCTTGCCGGTCTAGGAATGGTAGAACGATGGGTTCGATGACGGTTTGGATGTACCGTGCACTATTCAGTGTCCCCTCGACGATCACCAGTGGTGTACGGCCAGTGTAGGAGATCGCTCCCCACACCATGATGCCGGGTGTTGGCCCTGTGTGCCTCGGTCGTATGCAGTACTGAGTGTGGCGCTCACCTGCACGGCGCCAAACACGCATACGACCATCATTGGCACCAAGGCAGAAGCGACTCTCATCGCTGAAGACGACACATCTCCATTCGTCCCTCCATTCACGCCTGTCGCGACACCGCTGGAGGCGGGCTGCACGATGTTGGGGCGTGAGCGGAAGACGGCCTAACGGTGTGCGGGACCGTAGCCCAGCGTCATGGAGACGGTTGCGAATGGTCCTCGCCGATACCCCAGGAGCAACAGTGTCCCTAATTTGCTGGGAAGTAGCGGTGCGGTCCCCTACGGCACTGCGTAGGATCCTACGGTCTTGGCGTGCATCCGTGCGTCGCTGCGGTCCGGTCCCAGGTCGACGGGCACGTGCACCTTCCGCCGACCACTGGCGACAACATCGATGTACTGTGGAGACCTCACGGCCCACGTGTTGAGCAATTCGGCGGTACGTCCACCCGGCCTCCCGCATGCCCACTATACGCCCTCGCTCAAAGTCCGTCAACTGCACATACGGTTCACGTCCACGCTGTCGCAGCATGCTACCAGTGTTAAAGACTGCGATGGAGCTCCGTATGCCACGGCAAACTGGCTGACATTGACGGCGGCGGTGCACAAATGCTGCGCAGCTAGCGCCATTCGACGACCAACACCGCGGTTCCTGGTGTGTCCGCTGTGCCGTGCGTGTGATCATTGTTTGTACAGCCCTCTCGCAGTGTCCGGAGCAAGTATGGTGGGTCTGACACACCGGTGTCAATGTGTTCTTTTTTCCATTTCCAGGAGTGTATTAATTACAAGCAATAGGTTTCAACATCTCAGTGTCAAAGCAGGTAGCAGATCAGAGAAACGTACTAATAATTTGATGGGTTTTATGTCGGCAGTGAACTACATAGAAACCAGTGAGTTTGTTGGCACTATCGCAACACTTTCTCTGTTTATTGGTAAATTTTTGTCTTCATACCACACTTTTTCTGAGGTTACTCACAGCCGTTTTAGAACATAATCAATTACTACAAATTTTATGCTATACTATTTTGTTACGTTCACATCTTGCAGAAACATATAACCGTAAATAACTACACACCGAGGTGACAAATGTCATGGGATAGCGATATGCACATATACTGATGGTTGTAGTATCGCGTACATAAAATATAACACGGCAGTGCATTGGTGGAGTTGTCGTTTGTACTCAGATGATTCGTGCGGGAACGTTTGAGACGTGGTTATGGTCGCACAACGTAAAATAAGAGACATTCGACGCGGAATGGTAGTTGGCGCTAGACACATTCGACTTTAGTTTGTTGGTTGATTTTGGGGAAGGCAAAGGAACCAAACAGCGAGGTCATCGGTCCCATCGGATTAGGGAAGGATGGGGAAGGAAGTCGGCAGTGCCCTTTCACAGGAACCACCCCGGTATTTGCCTAATGCGATTTAGGGAAACCACGGAAAACCTAAATCAGGATGGCCGGATGTGAGTTTGAACCATCGTCCTCCCGAATGCGAGTCCAGTGTGCTAACCACCTCGCCACCTCGCTCGGTATTGGACATTGCATTTCGCAAATAGGTAATTCAGTATTCAGAGATACACAGTGTGGCGAGAATACCAAATTTCAGGCATTACCTCTCACTACGGGCAACCCAGTGGCCGATGGCTTTCACTTAACGACCGAGATTAGCGACAGACGAGAATGTCTTTTCTGACAGCACTACGTCACCTGCAGCCCCCCCCCCCCCTACCGAGAGAGGTGGCGCAGTGGTTAACACACTGGACTTGCATTCGGGAGGACGACGGTTCAATCCCGCGTCCGGCCATCCTGATTTAGGTTTTCCGTGATTTCCCAAAATCGCTCCAGGCAAGTGCCGGGATGGTTCCTTTGAAAGGGCACGGCCGAATTCCTTCCCCTTCCTTCCCTCATCCGATGACCTCGCTGTCTGGTCTCCTTCCCCAAACGGCACAGCCCCCCCCCCCTTATTGGCTCGTGACCACATCGGTTGGACCTTAGACGACTGGAAAACCGTGGCCTGGTCACATGAGTCCCCATTTCAGTTTGTAAGAGCCGATGGTAGGGTTCGAGTGACGCATAGACATCGCGAAGTCATGTACCCATGTTGTCAAAGAGGCACTATGCAGGCTGGTGGTGGCTCCATGAAGGGTGTGGGCAGTGTTTAAATGGGACGGATTGGGTCCTCTGGTCAGGCTGAGCCGATCATTGACTGGCAGTGTCTATGTTCAGGCTACTTGAAGCTCTTCATGAAATACATGTTTCCAGACAACGACGAAAATTTTAATGGGTGACAAAGCCCCATATCGCTGGGCCACTATTGTTCGCAGTTAGTTTGAAAAACATTCTGGACAATTCGAGCAAATGATTTGGCCACCCATCTAGCATATATGGGACATAATCGAGATGTGCGTTTGGGCACAAATTCCTGCACCGGCAACACTGACACAATCATGGACGTCTACAGAGGCAAAATGGCTCAATGTTTCCGCAGGGGGCTTCCTACGACATGTTGAGTGCGTGTCACGTCGAGATGCTGCAGTAAGCCGGGCAAAAAGAGGTGCGACACGACATTACGAGATGTCCTATGGGTTTTGCCATCTCGGTGTATTTCTTTTTCTCCATTGTTGTTCGCAACCACGCACAGCTTCACAGGATACGGAATGTAAAATTTGTATACTTTACATACCTACATTACATAACGACGTGCATAATATGCAACTGCAACAATGCAGTCGAGATCGCAGTATACATATGGAACTCTAAACGTACAGCATTCCACGTTCAGACTGTGGCACCATTCTCTTAGTGGAGCGACTATGAAGTCCTCTGCCCCTCTTTACAGATTAATTCCAGTGCCGCTCTCTACCAGAGGTATGCACATTCCGTTTATGAGCAGTCCATGCCTGTCTCTTAGGCCTGTATTACACTAACAAATTTCTTTGTCACACACCTTTGTCAAAGAAATTTGATGTTGTAATAGGGAACTTTGTCAAATCTCGTCTGTCGTCAAATAAATTTGATCAAATCTTGAGCCTCCGTGTAGATTTGATCAAAGAAGTCGCTTGTCTTCTGTTCACTGCAATGTGACATGTTACGACGTGGAGCGCTGCAGCGTTCTGTTAACTATAGTGTTTTTATAAACATTGCCGGTAAATGCAATTGGTGTGTACCGACAACTACAAAATTAATAGAGATGTATGAAGCTGATGAGGCGCTTTACAACGTGAGGCACCCTGAATACAAAAATAGCTTAAGAAGATTGGAGACCTGACTTAACCTAACCCAACCTAACCTAACTATCTCCTGTAGCAAGGAATCGGAGTGTTACAGTGAGCGTGTCTTCTGCAGATATAGCAGTTCTTAAGTGAGTATTGAGTTTTGTGATATGAGGATACACTTCACTGAGCACATACTGAAATGTATGCTCATCCATTCTTAAGTAATTGATGTACGACTTGACGTCCTACACTATAAGCTCACGTAACAAGATTTTTTGAGTGTTTTTATAATGTCGTCGTAAAACCCACGGCGTCATCCGGGTACGTTTCCTTTTTTTCCCCCGCTTCTCCTCTGCATGTGCACACAGTACAATTGTGGCACATGCAACTGCTGTGCTTAATAACAAGTTGTTGTTGTCAGCCATCTTTAACTTTGACGAAAAATATGATGACAGTGTAATACCCCTTTATAGTGCCACGTCAAAGATCTTTGTCAAATATATTTGACGAATATTTGACCAAATCTTTGATCAAATCTTTGACAAAGAAATTTGATAGTGGAAACCTGGCCTTAGCCAATCAGGGAAGCTGCCGCACGTTATCAGCTGAACGGGCAGGCTGCTTTACTCTTATCCAATCCGACCTGTGCCCAACCCAAGCAGGCTATAGGAATTTTGTTTGCCTTCCCGTCTTCCCGCTGTGCTACGCTACTATTTAGTTTATTCTGTACGCTTGTATTGTAAGTGTTGTGACTTGGCAAGACAGCCAAGTCACTATGCGAGGATGCCGAAAGGCACGCGTTAAGCTCACGCAGGCTGGCGTGAGGTCTGGAAAATGACAAGGAATTATAGTAGCCAAAAATAGTACATAGCTTCTGGAATACTTAACTTTAATCCATAATTGGTGTACATCGCTCTTGACGGTAAAGGTTTACAATCTCAATATTAACTGGTAATGGAGCCTTGCTAGGTCGTAGCAAATGACGTAGCTGAAGGCTATGCTAACTATCGTCTCGGCAAATGAGAGCGTAGTTGTCAGTGTAGCATCGCTAGTAAAGTCGGCTGTACAACTGGGGCGAGTGCTAGGACGTCTCACTAGACCTGCCGTGTGGCGGCGCTCGGTCTGCAATCACTGACAGTGGCGACACGCGGGTCCGACGTATATTAGCGGACCGCGGCCGATTTAAAGGCTACCACCTAGCAAGTGTGGTGTCTGGCGGTGACACCACAGTAAGGTTATGAGTAGGGTTTGGAAGTTGACGGAAAGTCTTTTTTTTTACCCGAGTATCACAAGACAAAATATATATTCATTTTGGGTAAGTCAGAAAATGGTAGATTTCATTTGTCCTGTTTTTCCTTCTGGGCGTACTTCGGGCTTACTTATTTCGATATGAACGATTTTCTCTGCTGCTTCACTCTCTTTTGACTGGTACTGGCTGTTCTCAGTTGAAATCATCATCAGGTCATCTCTGATACATCTTTTCTGTAGTAAGAAGATCTCTGAAAGTTGTGAACCTTTTGCACCTGAAAACGTGAAGATGTCTATTATATTGCAACGTGAACTAAAGTAAGATTCTGGGAGTCTATTTTGTGTAACCGTAGTGTGTTTCAGACAGATATGACCCCATTTTATGTAAATTGAAGGAGGACGTGGGAGAAAAGAAAGAAAAGGAACTATTGATATATCAGGCCTGTACGGCATCAGCGGCACCGAGGGAAAATGTGTTCCGGACCGGGACTCTAGCGCGGGATCTCCTGCTTACTAGTCTCGCGGTCGAATTCTCGCTTCCCGAGCACGGGGTCCCGGGTTCGATTCTCGGCGGGGTTAGGGATTTTCACCTGCCTCGAGACGACTGGGTGGTTGTGTTGTCCTCCTCATTTCATCATCATTCCTGAAAGTGGCGAGACTGGGCTGAGCAAAAGTTGGGACTTTGTACGGGCGCTGATAACCGCGCAGTTGAGCGCCCCACAAACCGATCATCGTCATCATCATCATCATCCTACTTACTAGGCAGTTGCATTAACCACTGTACCACTCAGACACAGTGTTTATCGCAACTTCGCGGACTGTCTCGGCATGCCTACATTACCACCCAGCGCCACCTATCCGAAACCCCTGTCCATGGGCTCCATGATCGCTACATGCAAGGGAAACTCCCCATCGAACCCTCAAAGATTTAGGAGTAAGATGGACCACGGGATGGCCCGTCAACAACTTAACACAGCTCATGCACGAAAACAGGAAGAAGGTTACTGAACTGTGCAAAAAGATGCAAAATCGAAACAAGGTGTGCAACATAAAACAAATTCTTGTAGCCACGGCATCTTGGCTGTTTGGTCAAGATGTTGGACTGCGAAGGGGGAGATCTGCGTTCAACTCTCCCTGCGACGCCATTTCTTCCAAAAATAGTAAGCTGGCTGGCCGGTCACTGACGTGTCTCTCGGCTGTATTAAAATTTTTGTCTGTGTCGTGGCGTAACGTCCGTATGTAACAGCGAGGTGTAAGGAAAGGATCTCCAGATGTACATATCTCCTATTTGTTCTACACAAGTATGTTATGACTCTTGTGTTCCGTTTTGGAAGTTTTTACTCTTAAATTCCTTTCTTGTAACATAATTCATATCCTTTTTTTCATTTCTGTGAGAGATCTATGCGTCATCTTGCTTGCTCTCCTATTCATCACATTTACTTGCGACGATAATATGTTCTCTCTACATGACTCATACACTACTGGCCATTAAAATTGCTACACCAGGAAGATGACGTGCTACAGACGCGAAATTTAACCGACAGGAAGAAGATGCTGTGATATGCAAGTGATCAGCTTTTCAGAGCATTCACACAAGGTTAGCGCCGGTGGCGGCACATACAACGTGATGACATGAGGAAAGTTTCCAACCGATTTCTGATACACAAACAGCAGTTGACCGGCGTTGCCTGGTGAAACATTGTTGTGATGCCTCGTGTAAGGAGGAGAAATGTGTACCATCACGTTCCCGACTTCGATAAAGGTCGGATTGTAGCCTATCGCGATTGCAGTTTATCGTATCGCGACATTGCTGCTCACGTTGGTTGAGGTCCAACGACTCTTAGCAGAATATGGAATCGGTGGGTTCAGGAGGGTAATACGGAACGCCGTGTTGGATCCCAACGGCCTCGTATCACTAGCAGTCGAGATGACAGGCATCTTATCCGCATAGCTATAATGGATTTTGCAGCCACATCTCGATCCCTGAGTCAACAGATGGGGACGTTTCCAGGACAACAACCATCTGCACGAACAGTTTGACGACGTTTGCAGCAGCATGGACTATCAGCTCGGAGACCATGGCTGCTGTTACCCTTGACGCTGCATCACAGACAGGAGCGCCTGCGATGGTGTACTCAACGACGAACCTGGGTGCACTAATGGCAAAACGTCATTTTTTCGGTTGAATCGAGGTTCTGTTTACAGCATCATGATGGTCGTATCCGTGTTTGGCGACATCGCGGTGAACTCACATTGGAAGCGTGTATTCGTCATCGCCATACTGGCATATCACCCGGCGTGATGATATGGGGTGCCATTGGTTACACGTCTCGTTCACCTCTTGTTCGCATTGACGGCACTTTGAACAGTGGACGTTACATTTCAGATGTGTTACGACCCATTGCTCTACCCTTCATTCGATCCCTGCGAAAGCCTACATTTCAGCAGGATAATGGACGAGCGCATGTTGCAGGTGCTGTACGGGCCTTTCTGGATACAGAAAATGTTCGACTGCAACCCTGGCCAGCACTTTCTCCAGATATCTCACCAATTGAAAACGTCTGGTCAATGGTGGCCGAGCAACTGGCTCGTCACAATACGCCAGTCACTACTCTTGATGAACTGTGGTATCGTATTGAAGCTGCATGGGCAGCTGTACCTGTACACGCCATCCAAGCTCTGTTTGACTCAATGCCCAGCCGTATCAAGGCCATTATTACGGCCAGAGGTGGTTGTTCTGGGTACTGATTTCTCAGGATCTATGCACCCAAACTGCGTGAAAATGTAATCACATGTCAGTTCTAGTATAATATATTTGTCCAATTAATACCCGTTTATCATCTGCATTTCTTCTTGGTGTAGCAGTTCTAATGGCCAGCAGTGTATTTTAGAGCCACTATGTGGTATGACAACTGCCAAGATTACATGAGTCACGTCAATGATATCACAGAAAGTTTGTAATTTTGTAAAAAAATGGAGTAAGAGAGAGATCTGAGTGTGAATCTTTCGCTTTGCAGTCCAGTACCGTGACCACACAACCACGCTGCCGTGATTATGGCAATTCGCTCGATGGTACAAATCTTGAGCTTGGGGCTGTTCCTTTCTTCACAGTGTAATACACCTTCTACCTGAGCTCGATCTGCGTTCAGTTTTTGACGGGCTAACGGACTGGTCCATTTTATCTCTAAATCTGAGGGGGTGAGGTGGGCGGGGGGGGGGGGGGGGAGGGTGTTGTGTTACCATGAGTAATTTCCCTTGTTAGAGATTCCTGCAAGAGCTCGGGCGTAATTGTGCATCCAAAATGAATTGGTGAATTTATTGTCCATCAATTATCGAATGTGTGGTGTATGTTCCTTCGGATATGTCCGAAAGAACAGATATCACGCGGAATCCGTAGTTGTGATATGTATTATGTAAATTGATGAAGGAGGGGGGAAAAAGAAAAGGAAAGCAAAAGGACCATTAATATAAGCTGCATCAAGAGTTTGTGCGGCTTCAGCAGCACCGAGAAATTACGATAAGTACTGAGCCCGGATGGCGCAGTGTTTAACTCAACTGCTTTGAAAGTAGGAAATCACGGGTTCGAATCCCACTTCGGCTCAGATACCACTCGGCACCGCTGATGCCTCACAAAGTCCTGATGCAGCTGGTATTAATAGTCCCTTTTCTTTTCATTCTGCCTCCTCTCCGTTCGATTAACGTAATATTTATCACAGATACAGGTTTTGCACGGTGTCTGTTCTTCCGGATATGTTCGAATGAACAGACGCCAGGCATTCATACAAATTGACTCCAGTTGTACCTGTTTCATATTCTTGTTTCAGGATGTGTATTAATTGTTTGCGGAAATCATTCTAAGTGGCCACAATAGTTCATTCGAAATTACCCAAAGCATTTTAGCAAACGCATAGTTCGTTTTCATATTATGTTAATGTAAAGCGCACATGACTGAAGTAAGAAGCTTCCATTTCATTCTAAGCTTACTTAGCGCTACGTTACGTACCACTTAAATGTTGTTCTTAATATTCATCGAGCCATCATTTTTTCCTGTTTCAATTAATGTCTGCTCTAAGTCAATGAAAGCCTATGTACTGCTACCTAAAGTCCTTTGCATGCATTTCGACACACTTATCAGCCACAAAGTCTTTGCGTTCTTTCAAAATATTTGAGCATTATGGAAACTAGTGATCAAATTTACATACATATTGTAACATATTCGTGGTTCCAGAATGAATGTTCAGTATTTTTTTACACAATTTTCATAGCGAGACACCTACCGATTTATCTGAAGCTGCTTCATAAATACAAAACTATTCCCCTACTGGACTTGGGTTCTGTTTCCTGACTGGTATTGCACAGTTCATAATTTCTCCTTTGAGTTTCGTTCGTTCATTTTGCTGCTGCTCCGTTTTTGATAAATGAGCTGTAGTGAAACAACCTACGCAAACATACAGGGTGTTACAAAAAGGAACGGCCAAACTTCCAGGAAACATTCCTCACACACAAAGAAAGAAAATCTGTTATGTGGACATGTGTCCGGAAACGCTTACTTTCCATGTTAGAGCTCATTTTATTACTTCTCTTCAAATCACATTAATCATGGAATGGAAACACAGCAACAGAACGTACCAGCGTGACTTCAAACACTTTGTTACAGGAAATGCTCAAAATGTCCTTCGTTAGCGAGGATACATGCATCCACCCTCCGTCGCATGGAATCCCTGATGCGCTGATGCAGCCGTGGAGACGGTGTAGTGGGACGTGAAGTTGAAGCGTCCCCCATCCACCACTGCCAGCCCAGTTTGCAGGTGAATATAAGTTTAATTTATTGTTTTGTTTATGTATTTTTGTAATATTTGTAATAGCTGTGAATTATCTAAAGTTTTGTATTTATTTTTTATGTTTCATGTACGGAGAGGGCGGCGCAACGAACGGAGACAGCATCTTCGCTGCCGGGACCAGAGAGAAAATTGCTGGCCACTGTACGTCGCGGGTCGACGGCCAAACAGCAACAGAAGATCCTGAAACCGAGTTGTTGCGTCGTGCTTCTAAAAATTAAATAATTGAGATTTTGTAATTTTGTACAACAATGATGATAGAAAAAATAATGTCGGGAAGTGACTTGTCAGACGAAGAACAGTCTGTGTCTGATAGGAGCATGAGATCCCTTTTTAGGGCGATAGCTAAATTAAAACAATCTAACGGGGAGTTTTTAGCTGAATTAAAACAGTCTAACGAAGAATCTACCGCTAGATTAAAAGAGGAATTAAAACAGTCTAACGAAGAATCTACTGCTAGATTAAAAGAGGAACTAAAACAGGAATTAAAACAGTCTAACGAAGAATCTACCGCTAAATTGAAACAATCTAACGAAGAATCTACGGCTAGATTAAAAGAAGAACTTAAAGGGTAGCTAACAAAATCGACAGACAGGTTACAGGAACATCTTAATGAAACCAGTCGAGAATTAAGTGATAAAATAGAGGCTTCTAAAGTTGAAATGCAGGAAAACCTAGTAGGACTTAGTAATAAGATTGCTGATAATTGTAAAAGGTTAGAAGAACATATCCAGGAATCGCGTGAGGAAAAAGCTCGCATGCGAAATGATATTACTGACTTAACCAAGAGACTAGATAATGTCAATGTCTTAGTTGTAAATGAAATAGAGAAAAATAACGATAAGTTACGAGATGAATTTTCTATGCAAACAGATACTGTTCGTAGAGAATTATTAGAATCTATTAAATAGGTTTCTACCAAACTTGTAGAGATTTCTTCAATAGATAATGTAGAATTAGAGATATTAACTCATCGAGTAGAAAAAGATCATACTGAAATAGAAAACATGAAATTTTTAATTACCGAAATATGCAGTAACCTTGAGACTTCCAAAGATAATAACATTGATGAAGGTACAGAGCGTTCACATCGTGAACACAGTGAAGAATCGATATTAGCTAATCGCGTATCCGATACAGAAATGCGAATACAGGAAATTACTAAACGGTTATCGGAATTAGATACTAATGAAAACATTTCAGGTAGTAGAAGTAATAACGTAATCAGAGACAACAGTCGCATCGTGTTTGATAGCTCGGACGACAATAATACAAATAAAGAAATCACGGCAAGCAAATCCGACGCAACTCCGTCTCTGAAATCTAAACAAAATCTAACTATGTCTTTCGCAGAATGTTGGGATGATATAATGACAAATTCGAATGTAGCAAGTCGATTTCCCGTATTCAAACCAGGAGGCGAACTTCACCCTATAATCTTTATAAAAGTTTTTGAAACTTCATTATCTCCTAAATGGAGTAATGAAAAACGGATTCAATTTGTAATAGGACATTTAGAAGCAGAAGCTGCAGAATGGGCAGTACTGCATAGAACTGAAGGACTGGGATGATTTTGTTAAGTAGTTTAAACAAAATTATTGGTCGAGAGGAAAACAACAACACTTATCTTTAGAGTTGTTAGACCCTCCTCCATATTCTAAACGGTGGGGAGGTTATAGGAGTTATTTCGAATGGAATTTAAACCGTGCTAAATTAATTAAAGAACCAATTATTGAAAGTCATCTAATACGAGTCCTAATTAGTAGGTTACCGTATTATGTAAAGGAAAGAAAAATGTTATTCTACGAATTGTCCATCCGAACGAGAAAAGGAAGACCTTGTATTAGTACGATCTCATCCTAAAAGTTCGAAGATCAATAAGGAATGTAGAAAATTCTTCTTTATCTTTGAAGGTCCATATGTTGTTCATAAGATTGTACATCCCAAAGCGTTACTTCTTATCGAACCTTCATCAGGTGTAATTAAAAGATTATAAAGTGTCGATCAAATTAGACCCTTCATTCCTAAATAAGTTAATATTTAGTATATGTTACATATGGACGAGCGTTCATAGTTTATTCATGTGAAGTTTTTCGTGATAGTTACGTGTTATTTAAAAAAAATAATAATAATAACAGGAAGTTTAAACAAGTGTCCTACGATAATCTACCGGTACTTCAAAAAGGGAAAAGATAAATAAAAGGGGATTTATATGGAAGAAAGTTTTGTTATTAGGTCAAAAGGAATTTTGTATATATTATATTTACTCGGATAGTAGGAACCAAAGGGGATGGTTAATAATTTTAGGGACCATGGGTGTCCAGAGCTATATGGCTCACGAGAACATAGCAGAGTGCCTTTAATAGAGATTTGTAATAGTGTTAAGGTAAAACACACCAAACGGGGCTCTCTCGCTTGTTTCTCCTAAATAAATTGCCATTACCCAACAAAGTGTCCGAAGGTAAAGAAAGCCGTGCCGAGATTTTAAAGAACGTTTTGCTTGATTTCTTCTTGACCTCAGGCATAAATAAAGCATTAGGGAAAAGAACGACGTAAGGTAAATAGTACTATTAGTT
Source organism: Schistocerca cancellata (assembly GCF_023864275.1). Classification (NCBI taxonomy): domain Eukaryota; kingdom Metazoa; phylum Arthropoda; class Insecta; order Orthoptera; family Acrididae; genus Schistocerca; species Schistocerca cancellata. Next base: position 855,978,816 of record NC_064626.1, read on the forward strand.
ATTGTGAGAAACTTATTAGTAATATACATTTTAGAAAGAATAACTCTAGTAAATGAATAAAACTGAAACTAACCTATCACAATTTGAACGCTCTGTCCTAATGTAACAACGTTAAAGAACGTACTAAATCATTATTTACTAGCAACTATTAAATTAAAAGGAGTAATCTCCATATATTCGGTTGTGAATTACCATAATAGCACAATTAAAAGTAAATGATAAATAGGCACAACAATATTGTAGTAAAAGGATTAAATCTATCTAAGAGCAAGGACTCTAGATTACGTAAAATGTGAGAAAAATGTATTAACAGTTAAATATTGTATATAGAAAAAGTTTTATTTTCGGTTAAAACCTGACAAACTGAGCTTGTGGGTGGGGTATGTAGTGGGACGTGAAACTGAAGCGTCCCCCATCCACTACTGTCAGCCCAGTTTGCAGGTAAATATAAGTTTAATTTATTGTTTTGTTTATGTATTTTTGTAATATTTGTAATAGCTGTGAATTATCTAAAGTTTTGTATTTATTTTTCATGTTTCATGTACGGAGAGGGCGGCGCAACGAACGGAGACAGCATCTTCGCTGCCGGGACCAGAGAGAAAATTGCTGGCCACTATACGTCGCGGGTCGACGGCCAAACAGCAACAGAAGATCCTGAAACCGAGTTGTTGCGTCGTGCTTCTAAAAATTAAATAATTGAGATTTTGTAATTTTGTACAACAATGCTGTCATAAAAAGTTTAATCATGTTGTAAATGTTCAGTCCTGTCTTGTCAAGGCTCAGGTTCACGTCTATATGTAGGAAGATAATAAACTAGTGGATGCTACAAAAGTTTAAATACGTGTTCCGAGAATTTATTTATGAAGAATTATGTGAATAAATTAATAACATATTTGACAAGATTATTAATTTTTGGCAACGTTCATCGCCAGTTTGAATCTCGAAAGTTTATTCAATGTGGTTCTAATATTTATTAAATCAGATAACGTGCATTAACATAATTTCTGAGGAGAAACAAACGACATCTAAATTAAAAAAGTTTGCACAACCAAATTGGACTGAGTGACGAAATTCTGCGCATACGACTCAAATGATGATGTTTTACAGTTTCGTTCAAGAACCATTCAGAGACAATTTAAAAGAATTTAAATAATTTTGAAGTGTGTTGTAACTGACGTAGGTGACGAAGTCTGCACATGGTCATATGTCAAAAGAAAATCATTTATACAAAACTGGCGTCGTTACACTACAACTGGCGTATTGTATCACAGCTGTCCACAATACGAGCACGAGGAGTCTCTACGTTTGGTACCGGGGTTGCGTAGACAAGAGCTTTCGAATGCCCCGACAGATGAAAAAAAAAATGGTTCAGATGGCTCTGAGCACTATGGGACTTAACATCTATGGTCATCAGTCGCCTAGAACTTAGAACTACTTAAACCTAACTAACCTAAGGACATCACACAAACACCCAGTCTCCACGAGGCAGATAAAATCCCTGACACCGCCCCATAAATGAAAGTCACGAGGGCTGAGGTCAGGAGAGCGTGGAGGCCATGGAATTGGTCCGCCTTTACCAATCCATCGGTCACCGAATCTGTTGTTGAGAAGCGTACGAACACTTCGACTGAAATGTGCAGGAGCTCCATCGTGCATGAACCACATGTTGTGTCGTACTTGTAAAGGCACATGTTCTAGCAGCACAGGTCGAGTATCCCGTATGAAATCATGATAACGTGCTCCATTGAGAGTAGGTGGAAGAACATGGATCCCAATTAAGACCTTGTCAACAATGCCTGCCCAAACGTTCACAGAAAATCTGTGTTGATGACGTGACTGCACAATTGCGTGCGGATTCTCGTCAGCCCACACATGTTGATTGTGAAAATTTACAATTTGATCATCAGAATCGAGGAAGTACAGTACATACTGACGAAACTAAAATGAGCTCTAACTTGAAAATTAAGCATTTCCGGACACATGTCCACATAACATCTTTTCTTTATTTGTGTGTGAGGAATGTTTCCTGAAAGTTTGGCCGTACCTTTTTGTAACACCTTGTATACTTCACCAGTGAAGTTGGATAGGTAGCGCGACATGGTGCTGCAGGCGGAACGGGTTCTGTGAAGCTTGCCAAGCTTGCGGGAACCAAATTTGACCCCCTCTAACACTGTGCTTCGGTACAGATTGAGCTGCTGTAATGGTTGTGGTGGAGAAAGGGGCAGGCAGGCTAGAAGGAGAATCTGAACACCTCTGGAACTACATGTCCGGGCTGTAGCAATGAATAGCTGCGAGAGAACGTCCCGAAGAAAATAATACTTTGCAGGTGCGTGAATAACGTCACTGGCCTCACTTACGTATCTGCTTGTACGTAAGAGATCGTGAGTGGAACTCCGACATGACCTATTACAGTAACAAGGAGGTGCCGAAATGTTTTAAATTTCCGAAATTTTAACAGAAAGTATAAAAGCATCGTAATAAATATTGAACAGTTTTATCATTGTAAAAGCGAGGTCACTACTGAAATCTCTCTTATCTGTTTGTGAATCCTACCTTGTTACAGATTTAACATGACTCAGCGTTAAAGATATTATTTGCTTAAAGGGTATGACACAGTGACAGTGTTATTTTAATAGTTCATTAAATATCGTCCGTCCATACTTTCCACAAAAATATAGACACGTATGTGTCTTTTGCGTGGTTGAGATGATATGAGGTACACACAATTTTGCCGTCTTACTTATAAAACTTGGTTCTAAACATTGGCTGCTGACAGACTGACACAGTGGCATGGCGTGAGGTATTTGTAACTGGAATCGCTTTTTAAATAATGTTAAAAGTAGAACTGTTGTTTTAATTACTATTATTATTACAATTGTTAGTACTGTTATGTTATTGTTAACGATTATCCAAGTAAGAGTACTGTTGCTGTAATTTTTATTATTATAATTATTTTTATTACTATTATGTTATTGTTCAAGCTTATTCATTACTGCACCGCACCAAGCCATAGTATTACACTCAGTAACGCCGTATGTTGTCTGTTAAAGTACAAGGCCCAATCTCGCAACTGAACTATACCGGATACTTGGAAAATACCTGTTATTGTACCTGAATGAGTAAGGATGATATTAAAAGTTCTGGTACTCACAATTTTATGTATATTGAGGTCCATTCTGCTGCGATTCTTCTTATCGAAAACTTCAGACACGTAGTCGTGGAATGATACTTGTTGTTTCAGGGACCTGACAAATAATTTTTAAATGGACGCTAAAGGAAAGTGAGAAAGTCTGGTTTGTGACTGTGTAATTAAAGATGAGTTTTGATTCTCTTCAGGGCCGAAAATGATCTTTCTGCCGAAGCACTGATTGCAGGAATGGTAAAAATCAATTTAATTAATTCTGATTTTCAATTACTGCTTTACTAACCCCACATGAGATGAGATACTGACTTTGTCTAAGTATTGGCTGGTTCCAAAATTAGTCTGAATTATGTATCAAAGTGGGATACCTCCAAGGAGTTAAATACAGACCCTGGAAAGTTAACTGTATATTGGCTACACTTTTCATAATTCATATGCGAAAGAAGCTCCAAATAATCCAAGCCAGCATACCTGTCAGTTAAGTGACGCGAGACAGTATCAAAAATTTTACAAAGTAAAGCACGGTACGATTTTTCTCTGTCAGTCACGCCATCCCATTGCTTTTTTCTATGAGGATCACTATCGTTTTCGTCATATTTACGGCGAAGTTCTTGTAATTCAGTCTTAAACTGGCCAGACAATAGCCAATATCAAAGCGTTGAGTCTGCAGTATTTTGAAAATAGTTGCTGACTTGGCAAGTATACACGAAAATATGTTAAGCATGAAATTGATACTGAATTGCGTAAGTGTCAGGGAAAAGCCTTCGGCACACACTCTTGTGACGCCGTCCCATACATTAGGATCATCTTCCATACAATTGAAAATCTCTTCGAATTCAATCTTATAGTTTGCCACTAGCTATTCTGTTATACAACCATCTGGTGTAGGATACCGAAGGGAAACGTCGTTTCATCAATTCATCCACAGTGTTGGATCTTTTAGACGATTTGGAGAAAAATGTGTCAAAACCAGAAATTGACACAAAAAAATATTTTGCACTCCTGTGTACGTTCCACAGAGTGTTTCAGTGCTAAATTCGGTGTATGAGTATATTAATGTACGAAGGGAGGTAAGGGTCGTTTGCCTCTCACAAATTTTTGTACCCCATTATGTTGCCCAGCCATGACGGCAGAGCCGTCGCAAGTCTGAATTAGGAGTTCTGTACCATAATCAAATTCACGTAGGCAGCCAAACAGATGATCCCCTAAGCTAGCAGCATTCCGATTATCACTGAAACATCTCACATACTTTGCCAGCGGATAACACATGTCGCAATACAGTTAAAAGTTAGGACTGACTTGAAACATCTACCGTTTTATCCGTAACAACTGCAACAAATGGCGATTCTTTTTGTTTTTGTTTTTTTATTTTTCTGTACCAGCAATGGAGTAGATGATATAATTCTGTATGTGACTTAAAATACCTGAAAAACTGTGATTTGACAAACATTCATTCTCTTGTGACATTACGTGTGACACTTCAACATAATTGTCTCGATTATCACTGTCTCTTGTTTCACTGTGTCCTCGGAAAAGAAGTTCTTGTGCAGCTAGGAAAACGTGACATCACTTAAATAGCTCACCATGTGTCTATTTTTCTTCACTTGTTCTTCTGAACATTTAATATCAAGGCGTTGTTCAAACCTAATCTATCCTTGTAGTGCGAAATTTAATGAGTGTTCATACAGGGGTAATATGGGCCTTGGAATTTTCGTTGAAATTCTTCATGTTACTCGCCATTTTCTGTCCGTAGGCATCGTAAGAAAACAAACACTTGGCCAACAGTACAGTTTCTGTGACTCTTTAGAGCCATATATAACCATTTATAAGAGCAGTACCAAGATTCTTGAAAATGTCTGACATGATTTTTGGTTACTGTATTTAAATGTGGGAGATCGTCCCTTTTTCATCACTTCGCTTTTGCCTTCAAAACCAGTTCCCCCAAAGGAATGTTTCCACACACTTTCCAGCATACATTTAATATATGTTCGTATCTTTTGAGGAGCCCGCTACTTCGTCACATTGCTTCAGGAACCAAACTCAACACTTACGCAGGAACTAATTTAAAATCATTAAAAATATACGTGTTCACTAAAACTATGAAGAATAAACAATAGCATATACGAAAACACTACAAAGCACTAAAATATTTCCCCCGATTTATATGAGGCGCACGAAACAATAACAAGAGTGACTTTAGAAGAGCTATTAGAACAGCTAAAGAATCGTAGGCGCTACACGATTATCAGCTGCCTTTAACAGTTGCACAGCCCTCCTTCTCTTACTGTGGTGGAAGCGAGAGAGGGGGTGAACCTTGCAATGGGCTACGCACTCACTGTTAATCGTAGTTTCCTGGGATATTACACGAGTGCAGCTTGTAGCTGACCAGTGCCTGTGGCCTTCCAACAAACTTGTTCCTATCACACCGACAGCCGTTACTGTCTCAAACCAAGGTTGACAGCTCGTTTTACAAGTATGGAGTACGCCCGCGACTGAAATTATAAAAAAAGTACCAAGAGTTTTTAAATGCACCAAAAAAACTGTAATTGGCGATTGCAACAGTTACTAGTACGCCTCTCCCATGAACTGACATCGTGGGCACCAGCTCATGTTCAGGAAGAACAGAAACATAATTCACGTGCGATAATATAGATTTAGGTTTTGTTTATGGGATATCCCGCCGGTTATTGGAGTAACGTAGACATATTAATAACTTGAATACGCAGTATTAATGTTCCACAACAATATTTATTTAACAGTTCGTTATGAACCGGCTTTCGGCTTCTTAGCCCATCGTCAGACAACTTAATACTAAACAGATAATCCACACAACTTCATCGAGAATTAATAGGTGTGAAAAGATTGTTGTACAAAGATATGTGATATTCTATTACTATATATATTACTATACACCCGAAGAGATTCCGAGCCAATAACTTATATTACAGTATATTCAAACATTATCACTACATGAATGAATAAGCCAAAAAAGTTCTACGAGTTAGTAATGGCACTGGCTGCTATGTCATGTGGACAAACTGGTGAATGTGATGAATAGACCGAAAAATAAGGGAGAAGGGCTAAGGAGTCTATGAAATATGGGTGTGGAACAGTTATAACAAACATACTATCACACGGTGTGAGAAATAAAACCAACTACCTGCTGCTACTTCAATAAGGGTGCGTAATGGAACTACGGTTTGTCATTAAAGAGCATGTCAAGATTCTTTGATTGATGTTGATTAATGGCCAGAATTTCGTGTAATATTAGTTTCCTGCCTTTAGCTCCTTTATGGAGGACATCCTGCTTCACATTATATGAATGACACGCATTCAGAGCTTGTTCAGCAAAGGTGGACTCTTTGTCTTTCAGTCTCCTACTCGTTTCACGCCCAGTCAATCCAGTAGTTAGAGCGTTCCCTGATTTGCCTACACATAATTTGCCACACATATTGCAGGTCTCCTGTGTGATTCTTCGCATGTTTTTCGTTTCGATTCATCTTCATCTTTAGTTAAAAATTTGCTAGTACATCACCATTCCGAGGTCTTTTATTGCAGGCAGATGTTTAAATCTTTCCTGATAGGAAATAACTATACACTGACGAATGAAGGTGTAGTGCAGCGTGATATTCTTAATTGTCAGTGATAAAATAATTAACCTCTCCAGTGCCAATCACAGTATTATTAACTTTTTGAAAGTTGCTATTACGAAGTTCAGAAAAATTACTATTCACTGGACTGCCACCTTGGGCTCCGAACGACATCACACTCGTCTGTGCTGTTGCGAGCCTGAAGGAAAATCGACATTAAGCCGTATCAAAAAACGTGATCACAATTGTAATCGGCCAAAAAGACCCCCAAAAAGAGCACCCTTCCCCAGTACTATCACGTCACAAAAACTGGTGATTTACCCTTCCTCAGCATGTGGAAGTACGAGGGCTATTCGGAAAGTAAAGTTCGATAAGTCGCGAAATAGAAACGACCGTGGAAATCGGATGAATCTTTGCACAGATGTGTTGGCAATATGCCTGTCGATCGCGTCAAGTCGTTCTTTTCAGTTCTGAGCCCACAGTAGGGGCCTAAAGATATCTAGAACGATAGTGTCTCCCACCAAGTATGGTTGCCTGCCGTGAGTATTCGCCTGATTTCATGCAACCTCACATAAGTACCTGTCACGCATTCCCTTCTTAATGAAAATTCTCGGCCCCATACTGTAGGAGCACTCTGGACGCTCCTGCAGCATTTTCGATGGGAAGTGTTTGATAAACCACCATACAGCCCGGAAATGGCGCTCTCTGCTGTTCATCTGTGCTCACATGAACTGCTGGCTATGAAGACATTTTGCCCACACATGAACTGCAGAGCAGCGTAGGAAAATGGCAGAAAGCAAAGGCCACTGCCTTCTTTGACGATGGCATTGGAAAGTTGGCATAACGCTACGACAAATGTCTAAGCCGGAGCGACGACTGTGGAGAGAAGTGTCTGGGAGGTGTAGCAAACTGTTGCAAATAAACTATTTTTGATTTTCACTGTTCTTTCCAATTCGCACCTGACAAAACCTTAAGTTACTTTCCGAGTGGCCCTCATATAATAATTACATACTGTTTTTCAGTGACTTGCCTTTGTGTGAACTTTTACATTGAGGAGAACCATTTCAGTACTGTACCGAATGTAAGGGGAAAAAAAATTATTGACAGAAAAATTATAAATACATTGGATATGTGTGATGGAAATACTCGTAATTTGACATGTGCGATACCAATGTAAGCTGACAAGCTTTTAGCACGAGGGAACACTTAACTTCATTGGCACTGAGAAACAGTTAAAGGGAGAGGGCCGCTAGAGGGCCGCCCGTACAGGCAGCCTCCTCCTGGCCTGAGCTGCCGGAGCTCATCTTTCCATGATGTTTGTGAGAAATAAATCATTTTTGGTCACCAGAATTCTCACTGGTTTGCTGAAGTCCACCACGATTTGGCCTTCTGCGTCCGTCTCTTCATTTCAGAGCGGCACTTACACTCAACGTCCTGAATTATTTGTTGTGTCTTCTCCAGCCTTTCTCTTCCGTTAAAGTTTGTGTTCTCTTCCGCTTCCTCTTAGAAATTACTCCTTGGTTTCATGACTCAAGCTCTATCTCACAATTCCTGCATGTATGTGGTATTTCACGCATATTCATTTACTCGCTCACTCTTTTGAGAACTCTTGTTTCCTTACCGTAACAGTCTTGCCTGATGATGACAGGCAGAAAAGCTATTGAAACGTAGCCGCAGAACTAATCCTTGACTCGGCTGATAACTCGAGAAAACTTCATCATCGAGGTTCACCGAGAAATTCTAAATTGGCGTATAGTCTATTAAATATTCAACACCATTCCGTAACACCTGATATCAACGGATACTACTCTCTTCGTTTCCAGTTTTCTCAGAGTTTATGATTTACTTAGACACAGTACTGTGCTTCCGATGAACATTCTCAGAAATTTCTTTCTCAAATGAAGGTTTTGGAGGGGAATGGTGTCATTGCTTTGCTAGTCTACTTCCCATGTTTTCTTTGCCTTACACCAGTCACCCTTCCCGCACTACCTCCTAGAAACTATCAATGCGCTCTTTCCACCTATCTGTTCTCTCCTCTGCTCTTAGCAATGCAGTACCTAGCGCACTCTTAATGGGATGCCTTTACTTTTAAAACATCCAAAAGTTATTTTCACTTTCTTGTATGACGAAACTGTCCTTCCAATGACTGTTCCTTTTTCTCGTCCTCAGAGGTTTGCTGTAGCGTTTACTATTTAGCTTCCTATCATTTAATGTTCACTTAATTTAAAATTATTTATACTTCCGTAGTTCTGTCTTGTTTTGAACATCTTTATATTGTGATTCTTGGGTTTCTCCCGGCGTATTTGATAATCAAAATATCCACGGGTATGCTGCCGGTCTATAGTGTCCAACGGGCACAATATTTCGGCGATCAAACATGTCGCCATCATCAGGTGAACTGACGGACTGAGCTCCTGTGAACGTACCGGCACGGAGATCCGTACGCTATGGCTGCTCAGAGGGAACTGGGTTCGGTCGCGGCGGCGGCCGATTTAAATACCCTCCGCCCGCGGCGCGCTCCCTCCGCCGTCCGCGCCCAGCGCCACGGTCGCGCGGTGGAACAGATTGCGACGGCGTCTGAGATGACGTCGGTGTGATGGCTCTGTCCGCCGTGGTCGTCACAACTATACGTCTGCTCGATTTACTCTTGATTAACCCGATCGCTGGTTCCCAAGCCTTGCTAAGATTATAGCCACAGTCCCGGTTTATGAGGTCGTCATTGGTGCGAATTTCGATGGCCTCTCTAACAACGCTGTCCCAGTATCTCGACGTCTGTACCAGAATCCTCGTGCGGTCATACTCCATGGCGTGATTTTCCGACAAACAATGTTCAGCGACCGCCGACTTGCTCGGATACATCAGTCGAGTGTGCCTCTGGTGTTCACGGCATCGATCCTCGACGGTACGCATCGTCTGACCAATATACGACTTGCCACATTGACACGGAATCTGGTACACGCCGGCCTTCCTCAAACCGAGGTCATCTTTGGCGCTCCCCACCAGTGCACGAGTTTTATTTGGAGGACAAAACACAGTTCCGACCCGGTGTTTCTTCAGAATGCGGGCGATTTTCCCCGAGAGTGCGCCTGTGTATGGAATAAATGCAGTGCCTACCTCCTCCCTCGTGACTTCATCCATCTCAACAGGTTGTGCTGCAGTGGTTGGGCGGAGAGCACGTTGAATCTGCCACTCTGAGTACCCATTTTTTCGAAATACAGTTCTCAGATGTTCCAATTCCTGGGGTAGACTCTCTGCGTCAGAGATAGTGCGCGCCCTATGTACTAGAGTTTTAAGTACCCCATTCCTCTGTGAAGGGTGGTGGCAGCTGTCTGCATGCAAATACAGATCAGTGTGCGTAGCCTTCCGATACACCCCATGACCTAGGGTGCCGTCAGCCCTTCTCTTGACCAAGACGTCAAGGAAAGGTAATTTACCCTCCGTTTCAGTCTCCATACACCCCAACATCAAATTCACTATGGAGACTGAAACGGAGGGTAAATTACCTTTCCTTGACGTCTTGGTCAAGAGAAGGGCTGACGGCACCCTAGGTCATGGGGTGTATCGGAAGGCTACGCACACTGATCTGTATTTGCATGCAGACAGCTGCCACCACCCTTCACAGAGGAATGGGGTACTTAAAACTCTAGTACATAGGGCGCGCACTATCTCTGACGCAGAGAGTCTACCCCAGGAATTGGAACATCTGAGAACTGTATTTCGAAAAAATGGGTACTCAGAGTGGCAGATTCAACGTGCTCTCCGCCCAACCACTGCAGCACAACCTGTTGAGATGGATGAAGTCACGAGGGAGGAGGTAGGCACTGCATTTATTCCATACACAGGCGCACTCTCGGGGAAAATCGCCCGCATTCTGAAGAAACACCGGGTCGGAACTGTGTTTTGTCCTCCAAATAAAACTCGTGCACTGGTGGGGAGCGCCAAAGATGACCTCGGTTTGAGGAAGGCCGGCGTGTACCAGATTCCGTGTCAATGTGGCAAGTCGTATATTGGTCAGACGATGCGTACCGTCGAGGATCGATGCCGTGAACACCAGAGGCACACTCGACTGATGTATCCGAGCAAGTCGGCGGTCGCTGAACATTGTTTGTCGGAAAATCACGCCATGGAGTATGACCGCACGAGGATTCTGGTACAGACGTCGAGATACTGGGACAGCGTTGTTAGAGAGGCCATCGAAATTCGCACCAATGACGACCTCATAAACCGGGACTGTGGCTATAATCTTAGCAAGGCTTGGGAACCAGCGATCGGGTTAATCAAGAGTAAATCGAGCAGACGTATAGTTGTGACGACCACGGCGGACAGAGCCATCACACCGACGTCATCTCAGACGCCGTCGCAATCTGTTCCACCGCGCGACCGTGGCGCTGGGCGCGGACGGCGGAGGGAGCGCGCCGCGGGCGGAGGGTATTTAAATCGGCCGCCGCCGCGACCGAACCCAGTTCCCTCTGAGCAGCCATAGCGTACGGATCTCCGTGCCGGTACGTTCACAGGAGCTCAGTCCGTCAGTTCACCTGATGATGGCGACATGTTTGATCGCCGAAATATTGTGCCCGTTGGACACTATAGACCGGCAGCATACCCGTGGATATTTTGATTATCTTTATATTGACTTCTTTTGCCAATAAACTGAAGTATTTGTCCTATTACCCACAATTTCTTCGTAGTTACCATTTCTTTTACTTAGATTTACCTGTCAAAATTCTACACTTACCGAATGTGGTGACGTGTATTCCTCCTCAACTGAATTGTCTACTGGAGTACTGCAGTACTCACTTCTATAGTATCTACAACCTCAGAGAACTTCGAACGTACATAATCATTCCTCAGCACTTCAGTATCCACTTCTTTGGACGTTAATTCACCCTGTAAATTGTCTTAAACCTCGTCTACTCTTCATCGTTACTAAATTGTGGTCTGCGTCTACACTGAGGTGACGAGAATCATGGGATACCTGCTAATACCTGCTAATACCTCCGTTTACCCGTCATAGTGCAGCAACTCGGCGTGGCATGGACTCATTAAGCCGTTGGAAGTCCCCTGCATACATGCTGAGCCATGCTGCCACTATAGCAGTCCACAATTGCGAAACTGTTGCAAGCCATCGCTTACTTTAATCACAAATATAAGTCTGAGTGATGCTGAATATTATTATTGTTACATAAAGAAAAGTCCTATCTTCTCAGTAGCCTTCAATTCGTGAGCTACAGCCTTAATGTTATATATGAATTAGTGACTTTACTTACGGAACTTTTGTTGCCTGTGCCTGCAGCCTTTTTCAGAACTCAAATTCACTCTCTCACTGGTCATACTGGACTCGAGAGCCCATTACCGCAGCAACGTATTTTCGCCATCTGCCCCTGTCTTGGGATATTTCCTTCCACTCACTTTCAATACCTAGGCTCCTCAAATCAGCCTTCACAGTGTCCTCCCATCTACGCCTCGGTCTCCCCACGGGACGTTTTCCCTCTAGGTGCCCTAGCAGTACTCTGCGCTCTGCCCTGCCCTCATCCACTCGAGATACATGACCCGCCCATCGCAGCCTAGGTGATTCAATAATACTGATTATGTCAGGGCTTGAATAGAGTTCGTGGACCTCTTCGTTATGCAGTTTTCGCCACTCTCCGCTAATGTCATCCCTTTTTGCTCCGAAAATTTTCCTCAAAACTTTAGTTTCAAATACTCGAAACGGCTTTTCAATTTGCACAGTGAGAGACCAAGTCTCTCATACAGCATAAATGGTAGAATAATAGTTTTGTATATTCTAATCTTTAAATTTCTAGACAATATCTGTGATGAAAGTAATCTATTCAGTGAGAAGTAGCACGCATTTCCCGCCCGTAATCTCTTCTTTAGTTCGGTTTCAATCTCATTTCTCGGAGTGATGTCCACGCCTAGTTACTTAAATGTGTTCACTTTTTCAAACTGCATGTCTCCAACTCTTAACATTTCCTGATCTACTGCTGTTGGCATTCTAGCAGTAACAAGGTATTTAGTTTTGTCTTCACTTATCCTTAGACCTACATCTTCACTAGCCATGATTAACGCATTCGCATTTGCTGTTACAGATTCTTTTCTATCGCTAATCTGCATACCCTAATATCTTAATATTTCCATTTAACTCCACACCCTCTGAATTATCTGCTGCCATTCGTACAATATATTCTAGGACTGAATTAAAAAGTAGCGGAGACAGGGCATCTCCCTGCTTAATTCCGTTCATTATTACAAATTCTTCTGACTCCAATTTCCCCACGCGTAATCTACCTTTTGTGTTTTTCAAACTCGCTTCTATAAGTCTAACATACCTCTTTGGTATTCCAAGTTCCAAAAGAATTCTGTACAATTTTGATTGGAATACTGAATCATATGCTTTTGTAAAATCTATGAAAAGATTATGAACTGGTTTGTTGTATTCCCATGTCTTTTCCAAAATTTGACGCAGGGTGAATATTTGGTCTATAGTTGATCTGTTACTCCGAAAGCCAGCTTGGTATTCCCCCACAATTTCATCTGCATACGGTGTAAGCCTGCTTAGCACAATATTCGCAAAAATTTTGGAACATACTGGCAATAGCGATATCCCTCTATAATTACTACAATCCATGTTGTCGCCCTTCTTAAAAACTGGGATCAGAATCGACTCCTGCCACTCTTCAGGTATCATCTCTGAGCTCCATCCTTTAGTTATCACTTTGTGAACCACTTCCACCAATTTCTGTCCCCCATTTTCAACTAATTCTGCAGTTATGCAATCTGATCCTGGTGCTTCATGGTTTTTCAATTTGTTGACTGCATCTCTTACTTCCTTTAACGTCAGCTCAGGTATTTGGGGTTCTACTGTATGTATTTCGTACGCCCTCTCATTAATTGCTTCCTAGTGTACATATAATACATGCTCAAAATACGCCCTCCATTTAATATAGCACTGGGGTCTGTCAGTATTCCCCTGGCATCCCCTCGAAGTGCATTTGTCTTAGCCTTGAACCCCTTCCTATACCAATTTATCTCTTGGTAAAGTCCCCTAATGTTTTTTTGTTTTACTGTTTGTTTCCATTTTTTTAAATTTGATTGTTCAAATAATCCCTCTTCTTTGCCCGTAGCCTACGACCAACTTCCCTTCTCATGTTCAAGAACTCCTCTCGTTTTCTGTCTTCCATTCTATCCCAATCTAATCGCGCTTTTCTCCTTTCCTCTAACAATTTCTTGCATTCCTCACCAAACCACGGTTTCCTCCTGTTCTTCTTAATTGTACCTATTGTGACCTTCGCTGCCTCTTTGATATTATTCCTCACAGTGATCCACTGTTTATTTGCATCCTCGTCTTGATCTTCGTGTGTCTTGAGAGCATCAAACCTATTTGAAATTTCTATCATGTACCTTCTTCTAAAGTTTTCATCATTTAGCTTGTCGGTGACGAACCTAACAAGTTCTGCATTGTGACATCTTGATGTTGCTGTAGATAGAACTCAAATTAATAATAAAATTAATTAATCTAGTAAGATTGAAACTTAAATTGTGGTGTGCATACCTATGTACCGCCACAATAAAATAGAAACAGTGAAAGCTGATGGAGTGTGAATGAGAACAGTGCCGTACTTAAGTTCACAAAATAATGACAAGAGTTAGTCATCCTTTTGTAATTGGAAGTAGCTGATGAATCTTACAAAAAAAATGACGGACGCAAATCAGAAAAGGATGGTGTTTGATAGGCAAAGCATGCATTGGGATGGAAGCTATACAAATTCTCATCTGAATTAATCTCTTTTTCAACGCATTCTGACTATGTTTATCTAAATCCACTGTGTTGACCCCAGATGAAATGAACTACGACCAAGTATATCACAAACTACGGTTCACCTGAGAACAGGAACCTGTGAATAACATTCAGCAACCCTTCTATGGAGCAGCAGTATTTTACCCTTTCAACTTGATTCAGGCGGCAGCAGAAAACGGCGCGCTGTAGGCGAGGAGCGACGCGCTGCGGCAGCTGTAATGTTATGATCGTCGACGAAAATTTCGAACTATTCAGTCTAGCGTTCTGATTATCAGAACGCAGGAAACTTTGTTATCAGAGCCTAGATATCCTGGTAGATTGCTGTGTGGGGTGCACCCGTTCGGTGGTCTGGTCAAACCACTTTGACTGACAGGCACGACAATGTGTACTGGAATTGTCAACGTCAGATGGCCCACTCAGGAGGAATAAGTTCACCATCGTGACACACGATATATCTCACATGACATGCAGTTCCATTGTTGGTACAGTTGGAAACCGCCACTGGCTCATAGACCACCACAAGATACAGACTGCCAGTCTCAGCCACTAGGGACAAAACTTGAAGTTGTCCACCAGGGGAGGACCAGAAGACGACGAAGCAAGCAATCACAACAACTTTCCACCGAGCCTCCGTACTGGAGCTGAATTAGCAAAACCGAAACCGCCCCTACATTGCACAAACCAATCGAACTTCCATACTCATTAAATCTCCCCTCTTGAATGTTCTGCTGGCCTGATAACCCTATCCAGACACTGCACGGGCTTCCCACACTGGGGGACCAAGCCCCTGCTTTGCATGTCCTGAGAGGAGCCAATCAGGGACTCCAAATCTCTCTCGCCTGAGAAAAGAAGATTTTAAACTAGGGAGGTGTCGCTCTCACGGTAAGCATGTCCACGCATTGGCAAAAACATCTATGCAGACGGGATCACAGTCCCTCATTTGCGTTAAGATCTAATCTTTCGGGGTCAACAATTTCTAGTGTCTGAAAAAAACTGTTAACCTTCTCTCATTCCCATTAAATATATGTCCATTCTGATAGCTAAAAGAACCTGGCGACGTCCTAACACATCATCAGACGAAGTGTTCAGTCTTCGCCTGAAGGTGACAAGTAGGAAACTTTTTGAAACGGCTGATAACCCGAGATGATTTCGTATCAAGGAACATATAGTCTCTGAAGTCAACTGAAGTCTGGAACATTTTGTTAGTAGCGCTGACATAAGCTGTTGTATCGGTGTTGCTGACTGGAAAGGTGTACTGACATTCAAAACTGTTCTGTGTACGGATAGCCGGCTTCGAGGTCAGCTTGGATTCATTCACAAGCATCACCACCTTGTGACAACAACGGTAAATTCTTTCTAAACACAGCGATAGGGTCGCAATCATTACCGTCTTGTGGCAACAACAATGAACGGGTTCACAGGTAGATGCCGTGTTTCTTGACTTCCGCAAGGCGTTCGATACAGTTCCCCACAGTCGTTTAATGAACAAAGTAAGAGCATATGGACTATCAGACCAATTGTGTGATTGGATTGAAGAGTTCCTAGATAACAGGACGCAGCATGTTATTCTCAATGGAGAGAAGTCTTCCGAAGTAAGAGTGATTTCAGGTGTGCCGCAGGGGAGTGTCATAGGACCGTTGCTATTCACAATATACATAAATGACCTGGTGGATGACATCGGAAGTTCACTGAGGCTTTTTGCAGATGATGCTGTGGTGTATCGAGAGGTTGTAACAATGGAAAATTGTACTGAAATGCAGGAAGATCTGCAGCGAATTGACGCATGGTGCAGGGAATGGCAATTGAATCTCAATGTAGACAAGTGTAATGTGCTGCGAATACACAGAAAGATAGATCCTTTATCATTTAGCTACAAAATAGCAGGTCAGCAACTGGAAGCAGTTTATACCATAAATTATCTGGGAGTACGCATTAGGAGTGATTTAAAATGGAATGATCATATAATGTTGATTGTCGGTAAAGCAGATGCCAGACTGAGATTCATTGGAAGAATCCTAAGGAAATGCAATCCGAAAACAAAGGAAGTAGGTTACAGTACGATTGTTCGCCCACTGCTTGAATACTGCTCAGCAGTGTGGGATCCGTACCAAATAGGGTTGATACAAGACATAGAGAAGATTCAACGGAGAGCAGCGCGCTTCGTTACAGGATCATTTAGTAATCGCGAAAGCGTTACGGAGATGATAGATAAACTCCAGTGGAAGACTCTGCAGGAGAGACATAAACTCCAGTGGAAGACTCTGCAGGAGAGACGCTCAGTAGCTCGGTACGGGCTTTTGTCAAAGTTTCGAGAAAGTACCTTCACCGAAGAGTTAAGCAGTATATTGCTCCCTCCTACGTATATCTCGCGAAGAGACCATGAGTATAAAATCAGAGAGATTAGAGCACACACAGAGGCATACCGACAATCCTTCTTTCCACGAACAATACGAGACTGGAATAGAAGGGAGAACCGATAGAGGTACTGAAGGTACCCTCCGCCACACACCGTCAGGTGGCTTGCGGAGTATGGATGTAGATATAGATGTGGAACGTGGAGCGGTTTGCGTATGCTGAAACGGCTGACGTTCATCTAGTATACGGGTCTGTGAAAGGAATAGCATAAAGTGCGGACAAATGGTAGTTAGAGAGTATCGACAGCGCTTTCCCAACTGACGGGTTGCACAGCAGCAGAAATTCGGACGTCTGCATCGCCTGCTACGTAAAACAGGTAGTTCCCTTACAAGTAATGCATCAGGCTGACACTACCCATTGAATTTCGTGTCGTTTAAAACAACAAATATGCAAAATACTACATATTTTCAATTATTTCATTCTGCACTACTCCAGTTAAACGTATCGAAGTGAACAGATTCTAACAGCTATCAGAAACACATTTGAAGTTGCTGAAGTTATAAAAATTTAGTGTATGAAAGCCATGGAAAAGCAGAAAATGTTTTTGGCTGGTCTACGAGAAGAACCTTGGCTATTATCCTCTAAATGTGATACATTTTATAATGTTCTTGACTCGAATTATTGCGTAATGACATATCACAAAGCAAAGAAACATAGTGTTTGGACAGTAATAAACGGACATTAACGGTCCAGACATTATTTTTGCTATGATAAAAAAACCTATATTTGCCAAATGCTAGAACTTTCACTACTGACTTTGACTGCTTCAGCTGATGGCGTCAGAGATAAAGTAACATTTCGGTTCACTGCATGTGTCTGATGATTGCATACACGTGTAGTGTTTTACACATGGAGTAGCCTCAGACATAAAACGAAATTTTGGTTCTGTGCTTGTGACTCATGACTACATATACAGTGTTTTACACATGCTTGTGAAAGATGTAAAACACAATGCTGTTACATAAATTGTTTCTTTAGGATGACGGTATTGGGACCCACAACTTAGAATTATTGCTTTTGATCTTTCTCTACAATCACAATCATCGTCCTGAAATACAACAATGACCTCACCTCGTTGAAGATACCGGTTTCACTTGAGACGGAAATGCCGTGTGGCTAGGGTCGGTCCCCCGTCGGTTAGACCGTTCGCCTGGTGCAAATCTTTCGAGTTGACACCACTTCGGCGACTTGCGTGTCGATGCGGATGAAATGATGATGGTATGGACAAGACAAGAACCAGTCCCTGCCGGGAATCGAACCCTGGCCGTTAGGTATGACATTCCGTCGCGCTGACCACTCAGCTACCAGGGGCGGACGCTTGAGATCAGCGAAATTAAGCAACGCCAGGCATGGAGAGTACGTGGATGGGTCACTACCCGGGTATGTCCAGCATTGTTGGCAATTTTCCCTTCGCTACCTGTAAAAGGGAGGAGGGATGATGGCGTAAAGTTATTTATCACCAGACTCGGCGTCAATGTCCTGCATTAAATTCCAATCCATTCCGCAGTGTTTCATGGAGCCATATCATCCGACACTGTTAATGGCGATCCATCTGTCGGATGGGGACGTTAAACTCAGGGGCTTCTTTTCGAAAAGAGTAGGCTGTGTGCCAGCATTGGGTTTCATCCTCTCCTTTTTCTTATAATCATTCAGCCGAAACCACTAAAGATAAAACCTTAAAATTTACATAAGGCGTTGATCTTATGCGGTAGGTGTCGTTTAAGAAGCAATTTTTTTAAAATTCCACCCCTAAGTGAGTGAAATAGGGGATGAGATGCTTTTTGAAAATTTGTCAGATCAAGTTCGCAATGGAATTAGAAGAAAACTGGTGCCTACCCTTCCTCGATATACTAATAAAGCTGAAAACTGACAGCACACTGGGACATTCATCCTAACGAAAGAAATTTACGCATGGGCCTGTACCTCAGCGCCAACAGCTGCCATCACCCTGCATAACGGGAATCCATGCTCACTACCGTTGCCCGCAGAGCGCACGACATAAGGAACAAAGTTTACCTAATGAGATGCAGTACCAGAAGAAAACCTTCAGAAGAATGGCAACGGTGAAACGCAGATAAGACGCGCACTCAAGAAGAACAAGAAAAATAAGGCGGACTTCCAAGAAGAAGAGGACCACAAGGGCCTGGCGTTCCTTCCGTTCGCAGGACCGTCCACGGCAAAGATTTCCATGGTACTAGGGAAGAAAAGCATCAGAACCATCTTTCGTCCTCCAGACAAAATCAGGAATATACTGGGCTTAATGAAGGAACTTGGGTTTAAGAATACCGGGTGTATACAGCATTCCCTGTGGAAAATCAATACATCGGACAGACGCAGCGTTGCATCACACAATGCTTCTATGAACACTTGAGAAGCGTTCACCTCTGACAAAAGGAAAAATCCCCTGTAGCGGAGCACAGCCTCGGGGAAGAACACACGTTTCAGTTAGAACAAACCAGGATGCTGTGTAGAGCGAACTGTTTCTGGGGCTCTATTGTTAAAGAGACAGTAGAGATACGAGTCAAGATAACCAGATCAATTGGGATAGCGGCTACCAACTCAGCAAATGGTTCAAATGGCTCTGAGCACTATGGGACTCAACATCTTAGGTCATAAGTCCCCTAGAACTTAGAACTACTTAAACCTAACTAACCTAAAGACATCACACACACCCATGCCCGAGGCAGGATTCGAACCTGCGACCGCAGCAGTCCCGCGGTTCCGGACTGCAGCGCCAGAACCGCTAGACCACCGCGGCCTGCTACCAACTCAGCACCTCGTGGGACACAACATTAGCAAGAATACGACGAGAGCCCACCGATGGAGGCAGGACGGTGGCGGCTGATGGAGTAAACAGTCCGCAACGAGACGAGACGTCGAGACCCGCCGCCCTCACGTGCGCCCCCCCCCCCCCTCCTCACTCCACCCGTCGCGGCCGTCCTACCCCCTCCCGCCCCCCGTTACCATCGCGAGAAGACGCACCGATTCCACTCGCGCCTGATTGGGGCAACCGGTGCCGAGGATGCAGAGAAGTCCGTGGTCCAGCTGCTATAAAGATCCGGACGAGACGTAAACCCGACACTTCGCCGGAAGACGGCAAGTAAGAAACTTGCTGAGACGTTTCCGGAGAACGTTTCCGGAGAACTACGCATTGACTCGGCTGTCAACCCGAGAAAGCCTGCATTCTCATATAAATAAATATGAGTTCAGAATTTTTGGAAATTTAGCCCCTGTGAGTCAGAAACAGTAGATGAATTTTTTTTTTGAGTAAACCGTTGTTAAAGAACTAATAGAGTATTTTAAAGCTACATCTATGAAAACTGATGTGACTTCTCGGTTACAAAAAATAAAAAAAGATGTGTCTTTCAGTTTGTTTTGAAATTCAACCATTAAGAGGGCAAAATATGAAATGTTTTATGAAAATGTTTTATTATGAAAGCACTTTCAATGGTAAAGCTAAGAAAATATAAATTTGGCTTCTCTGTTAGATATAAAGAAATGGGTGATTCACTGGTTTTAGAAGTTCACCCTCTGTGGGGGTGAAATAGTGGATGAAATTTTTTATGGCAGTACTTATTCAAGCATTTTTGAAGCTAACCATATGAAAATACACTGGCTTCTCTGTAAAAAAATAAAAAAAATACACATTTGACTGTTTTTGGTAGTTAAACCGATAAGGGGGTGAAATAGGGGTTGAACGTTTCATGAAAGTATTTTATTGTGAAAGCATGTTTAAAGCTAAATATTTGAGGATTAGTATTTGGCTTCTTCTTCGAAAATGAAAAAATATGTTTTTCACTGTTTTTGAAAATTCAGTCCCCTATGGGCGTGAAATAGAGCCAGATTGATTCACCCTCATCATCCCTCATCTCAAACCACTAAGGGTAGAAGCTTGAAATTAAGAGAGGGTGTTCGTCTTATACTGTAGGCATCGTTTAAGAAGGGATTGCTCGAAATTCCACTCCTAAGGGGGTGAAAATAGGGGATTAAAGGCTTTTTGAAAATATGTCGGTATTAAGACAGTTTTGAAGCTAGACCTGCGAAAATTGATATTTGGTTTCTCTTTCAGAAATAAAAAGAAGTACGGGTGTCAGCATTTTTGGAAGTTCAACCACTAAGTGGAGTGAAATAGTGGGCGAATGTTTTTTGAAAATAAATCATTATTGAAGAACGACTAAAGCATTATTAAAGTTACATCTATAAGAATTAGTATTTGGCATCTCGCTTGGAAACAAAAAATGTACGTGTTGCTCTATTCCTGGAAATTCAACCTATAACGGGATCAAACAAGAGATCAAATTTTTAAAGGAAATGAATCGTTGTATCAAAAAAATATATTGAAGGAAAATCTATGAAAACTGATATTTCACTTCTCGGTTAAAGATAAAGAAATATGTGTTAACGGGGTGAAAGTTTCTATGGAAAAACCACCACAAGAACGCAAAAAGCATGATTAACAAAAACTTTGTACTCCAGCTACGAGAACTGCTTTTTGGTCAGAAGTACATTCAGAAAAGGCAATGCTTCTATGACATTAATTGTCGTGGAAGGTTTAGAAGGTGTTGCAATCTATGAACGACAAGAAATTGATTTAAAGAATTCTGTGCAAAAACCATACGGTGTACGAGAGCAATGCGGCGGACGCTGAGTTACTATTATTAACATTCCAGTTTAACTTACCATTGTTTGAAGTTGAAATAAGCATTTTAAGCACAATCTGCTAATTATGGGTCGTACGTTGTAACATTTGTTGCTGTTTCAGCCAATAATCTCCTAGTATAAGTTTTCTTTCACCTCCACAATACGAATCCTATAACTCCATATGTTTGTGACTAATACAGCGCCATCTACCACAAAGCGAAAAAGTGGTCCAACTAAAACATTCATATTTCTTTACGATCTACACGAATATGTAATATAAAATGGGGGTTCCTATTTAAAAAAAAACGCAGTTGATATTCGTTTCACCTATGGCAGCTCTATCTAGTGGGCCAACCATAGCGCCATCTGGTTTCCCCTTCAAGCTAGACGAGTTTCGTTCTTTGTAGTTTTTTTTCGTTTGACGCTAATTTCGTGAGATTTGGCCCGGTCACGATGAATGGACCACCCCGTATAGTACGAGTAATACGATCAGAAATTTAAAACAGTTCTTAATTCAGCACAGTATTACTTTGTACCTGAACCTAACGCTCGAGATTTCCTCATTTTCCTAAATCGTTATTGGATCTGTCACAGAAGTCATTGCTTCCCCCCTGCCCTCCGTCTCTACACCCTACATCTCCTTTCCCAAGGTGGCTTCCATCAACTCCCCCTCCCGGATGATGCCCTCTCTCCCTCCATTTATCCCTCCTATCAACTCTAATCCTCACTCCCCCTCCTTTCCTCTGTCCTTTCCCTGGGCTCCCTCTTCCCCCCCTTCCATCCTGTTTTCTCCCCACTAAACCTCTCCCTACCTCCCTTCTCTCCCCCCCCCCGAGTCCTTTCGTATTCCCCTCCTCTGCCTACCCCACTCCCTGTCGCGTCTGCCCAGCGCCCCCCCCCCCCACCCCTCTTATGGGCCCTCATCCTCCATCAGCTCCTTTCCCGGCTCCCCCCTTATTTTATTTTCCCATCATCTGTCCCGTTTCCCCCCCACCTGCTCTCGGCTGTGGTATGTTACATTTGCCACCTTTTTAGTGCAGTGTTCCAGTGACTGTTCAGTGTTGTTCGTCTTTCTCGTGTTGCGAACAGAAACCATGCTGTCGCTGGGTGTGAATTTTATGTCTTTTGCGTACAGAAACCAGACTGTCGCCGTGTTTTTTTAAATTGTCTGTCTATTGTTTTACCTGTCTGCTTTGTATGTATTTTCTTAGCGTCATCATCCCTCTGTTCTTTGTTTTAAGTTCCACGATTTCTTTTCGCCATGTTACTCTTTAAGTCTCCGATTTTATCGCCTGTTTTTATTATTTATTCTCTTCATCTTTCTAACAAAGTCTGTAGGCTGAAGAGCGGCATACTAAGCTGCTGCCAGCCCGCCCCCTTCGGGGGGAATTGAAATTCAATAAAGGAAAAAAAAAAAAGTCATTGCTGCGCCAGCGTGTTTGTTGCGACCGTTTACCGTTTGCTAGTTACACACTCCGATGTGGGACAGGCGGCTCCTTTACAGTCCAGGAAACAGTGACGTCGGCGTTAGATTATGCTGGTGTTAGCGTCTACGGAAATTGCCACATCAATTTGATAATTACGGGCAAACGAACTCTTGGGGCGGCTGATACGGCGCCGCCGTGAGGTAAGCCCGTCGTTTGTCAGAGGCCGTCGACGCTTGCTCGTTTCATTACACTTAATTATCGGCAATCGATAACGAGAGCGCCGGTTTATTTGTGGCCGTGATTATCTCTGCCGGCCAGACTGGGCGCCCGCATTTCCGCTGTGTCGAGTGACGCGCGTTCCACCGGATCAACATTGAGTGGCCTCCATAGTCTGGTCTGCAGCACTTAGCGGCTTCAAGTAGCTGCACTTTGCAGGACGGCAGGGTTTCTGAGATGCTTCGGACGTCATCAAATAAGCTCCATCTATAATTTCTTATCGAGGACAAACTATGTATAGTTCATATCTTATACAATTCAAACAGACCACTTGCAAACTACCATTACACAGTTTTCTTGCCTATAGCGAGACAAAGTACCTGTAGTTTTGAATAGGTTCTACTTCCAGAAAACAGCAGTTTCAATGTTAAATGATGCAGTGAAACTATCCACATTTAACCGTGATTTTGCCTAACATTTAACTGAATTTTGTGATATTGAGAAATCACAAGAGCAATCTGTCTTACTTGGCAAACACTGTCTAAAGGCAAGATCACATAAATATTTATTTACTACAAACAGTTTCGACAGACTTGCTGTTATCTTCAGGCCTTCAAAAATTTTTGTTTCAAACGTGTTTTTTTTAGTTGGAACCTCACGCCAAGTTGCCATGTTAGTGGCTAAAATGTAAGACATTATACAAAGGTTCGTCAGAAACAAAACATTTAAAATCAAAAAGCCCTTTTGCACATAGCCATGTTCATATATGTAGCTCTCGCAGATGATAGGTGCGTCATAAAAATCATAGCTCACAGTTTTACCTAACATTTAATCATTTTTGATACCAACGTCACTGTAAAAATCACGTTCATGCGAAGTATACAAAACTCCAAAAGAATACCGTAGGAATGTGTAATATCGTACGGAATTTTAATATTCCTTAAGGCAGCAGGCGACAAAAAGTGCGAGTTATTTGGAAGGATATTGGAGAATAACATAATCAAATTTTATTTAAGTAACCAGATACAAACAAATAAAACTTTCGGATGTTACCCCAAACAATACACATAAGTTTAGAAATTCTTTTTATATGTCTAGAAATTATTTTACACATAGTAACAAAATGTTCTACATTTGTCCAGAAAACATGTGACATATTTTTATACGTTCTGGAAATATGATTTCACTGTTTCATAACACACTTCAGCACACTGACGTTTAATGTTCTCAGATAGTCGGACGCTATAAGATTGAACACGACCATTCTGTTCCCCGTATGCAAAGCCTTTTTCCTTTCATGCATATTTATCGAGATATTCTTTCACTATTTACCTTAAACCAAAGATAAAACGAAAACCCCAAAACGCAGCCACTAAAGTATCATGGACAAGTGAGTTTTCTTCAATTGTGCTCAAGACACAAGACCTTCCAAATATTTCAAGGTTTGTACTACGAGGTGCATTCAAGTTCTAAGGCCTCCAATTTTTTTTTCTCCAGACTGGAAAGAGATAGAAACATGCGCATTGTTTAAAATGAGACCGCGTTCATTGTCAATACGTCCCAGAGATGGCAGCACCGTACGGCAGATGGAATTTTACTGCCAGCGGCGAGAATGAGAACTGTTTTAAATACTTAAAATGGCGACGTTTTCCTTACTTGAACAGCGTGCAATCATTCGTTTTCTGAATTTGCGTGGTGTGAAACCAATTGAAATTCATTGACACTTGAAGGAGACATGTGGTGATGGAGTTACGGATGTGTCGAAAGTGCATTCGTGGGTGCGACAGTTTAATGAAGGCAGAACATCGTGTGACAACAAACCGAAACAACCTCGGGCTCGCACAAGCTGGTCTGACGACATGATCGAGAAAATGGAGAGAATTGTTTTGGGGGATCGCCGAATGACTGTTGAACAGATCGCCTCCAGAGTTGGCATTTCTGTGGGTTCTGTGCACACAATCCTGCATGACGACCTGAAAATGCGAAAAGTGTCATCCAGGTGGGTGCCACGAATGCTGATTGACGACCACATGGCTGCCCGTCTGCCATGTTGCCAAGCAATGTTGACGCGCAACGACAGCGTGAATAGGACTTCCTTTCCGTCGGTTGTGACAATGGATGAGACGTGGATGCCATTTTTCAATCCAGAAACAAAGCGCCAGTCAGCTCAATGGAAGCACACAGATTCACCGCCACCAAAAAAAATTTCGTGTAACCGTCAGTGCTGACCTCGTATTAACTTCATTCTCTAAGGTTGAAGGCGGTGTGTTAAATTTGATTCGAGCCTTTATTTTCGTCATTTTGCCTTATCTTACAGCAGCAGCAGCAGATTTTTAAAGATTTTGAGGGTCATACTTGCACTTGGGTAGAGAATTAAGCTTTATTTTATAAGTCTGCGGCATTGTCTGCTATTCCCACAACATACGTAGATATTTTTAAACTGATTAGTGCATATTAGTACATTCACGTTTCCTTGTTATCACTGAACTAGGTAGATTATACCGAAATTATTCTTGCCACTATTTCCTCTTGTAGTAGAATGACGAAAGCATTTTCATATAGATAACTAACAACTGTACATTGCACTGAAACCTCTACGCTACACGCCGGCCGGAGTGGCCGAGCGGTTCTAGGCGCTACGGTCTGGAACCGCGCGACCGCTACGGTTGCAGGTCAGAATCCTGCCTCGGGCATGGATGTGTGTGGTGTCCTTAGGTTAGTTGGGTTTAAGTAGTTCTAAGTTATAGGGGACTGATGAGCTCAGAAGTTAAGTCCCATAGTGCTCAGAGCCATTTGAACCATTTCGAACCTGTACACTACACAGTCTCAACTTCCAAGTGCAACATGTGTGCTCGGAACTGCTTGACAACACGTAAGGTGCAAACAGCAAAACGTGTATTCGAAATAACAGCTTATATTTTGTGACACCAACATAAGAAGAGATATATACCGTTCCCTTCCGAATTTAGCCCTGTGTCCGACATCTCCCAATCTAATCTCGTGAACACCTTCTGTCAAATAAGACAAACATATTCTAATATTGCTAAAAATGATTAAAAAATTAAGTAATCTCCCACACGACTTCGGAAATCTTGCAATATGACGAGTCCACTAACAGTCAAAGTGTAACATACACAATCGACCATTCACTGCTGTGCAAATTGCTACCGGCCAACAGTTGGAACGGTACTAGCAGCTTTAACGGTGAGAAGCTAGCCGTAAGATTAATTTTGTTCTTAACTATTTTTATATTTAATTGACGAAACAGTTATATTTTTGCGTTCCAAGTATTAGTAAATTACCAGCAGACATGAAAGATCGTGAAATAGATGTAAAAACAGCCGAATCTCAGTGATTCAGTAACATAAGCTACAACGTATTCATGAATAAATACTTTCGGATACACGTGTAACTGCAGATTACTCCAACGAACTGAAGGGAACATAAACACATATTTCATGCATGAGAAGCATGTATTTCTCTTGTCTGTTCTTATTAAGGTTGGCACTTTCCTTGACACTTAACAATTTTGCACGGAGTCTAATGATCCGCAAATTCTTACATTTCACTTGAATTTCAACACACAAATATTTCTGTAAATGCAATTACTTGTGCTTCAAAGCCGTCTGTGGTGAAGATTCTTGCCGTTTAGGGCTCAGATGTAGCAACAATAGTGGAAAATATTCCTTCTATACTGGTAAACTATTTTATTGCTTTCGACGTTTTATTAACATGTTTGCATGGTTTTCCATTCAGCTACAGTTGTGGTGGCTTGTTTGGTGCGTTAAATAATGGAGCTATTTCATTCCATACTACTCGTAGTTTCCTGCATTGTACATTCAGTGGTTAGACTAACGTTCAAAATGGTTCAAATAGCTCTGAGCACTATGAGACTTAACATCTGAGGTCATCAGTCCCCTAGAACTTAGAACTACAGACTGTAGCGCCTAGAACCTCTCGGCCACTCCGGCTGGCTCACGAGTCTCACATTTTGATATTTTGTCCACACAATATTCATGGAGATTCTTAGTCCATACAGTACTCGAAACGTAAGTGTCTGGAAGTACTTTTCATACGTTTTATTGTGACTCGATACGGAATCGATACTATCTCTGTTTTCACATCCTTTGTCCGACTCTTCGACTACTGATGTATCAATAGCTCTCTCCCTCTCATACAACAATTCAGTTTCGTAGTGCTTTACAAAATTTATATGAAACTGAAATATTAAACAACCAAAAATAAACCTGGTAATAATAAACCCGTACGTAACATAAGTAATGCACGTTTATATTTTACTACAGAACAAAACAGGAGAACCAGCAAACATATGCAAACTATTCATGTGTTGCCGTAATGTACACTCCTGGAAATTGAAATAAGAACACCGTGAATTCATTGTCCCAGGAAGGGGAAACTTTATTGACACATTCCTGGGGTCAGATACATCACATGATCACACTGACAGAACCACAGGCACATAGACACAGGCAACAGAGCATGCACAATGTCGGCACTAGTACAGTGTATATCCACCTTTCGCTCCCATGGAGACGATCGTAGAGATGCTGGATGTAGTCCTGTGGAACGGCTTGCCATGCCATTTCCACCTGGCGCCTCAGTTGGACCAGCGTTCGTGCTGGACGTGCAGACCGCGTGAGACGACGCTTCATCCAGACCCAAACATGCTCAATGGGGGACAGATCCGGAGATCTTGCTGGCCAGGGTAGTTGACTTACACCTTCTAGAGCACGTTGGGTGGCACGGGATGCATGCGGACGTGCATTGTCCTGTTGGAACAGCAAGTTCCCTTGCCGGTCTAGGAATGGTAGAACGATGGGTTCGATGACGGTTTGGATGTACCGTGCACTATTCAGTGTACCCTCGACGATCACCAGTGGTGTACGGTCAGTGTAGGAGATCGCTCCCCACACCATGATGCCCTGTGTGCCTCGGTCGTATGCAGTCCTGATTGTGGCGCTCACCTGCACGGCGCCAAACACGCATACGAGCATCATTGGCACCAAGGCAGAAGCGACTCTCATCGCTGAAGACGACACGTCTCCATTCGTCCCTCCATTCACGCCTGTCGCGACACCACTGGAGGCGGGCTGCACGATGTTGGGGCGTGAGCGGAAGACGGCCTAACGGTGTGCGGGACCGTAGCCCAGCTTCATGGAGACGGTTGCGAATGGTCCTCGCCGATACCCCAGGAGCAACAGTGTCCCTAATTTGCTGGGAAGTGGCGGTGCGGTCCCCTACGGCACTGAGTAGGATCCTACGGTCTTGGCGTGCATCCGTGCGTCGCTGCGGTCCGGTCCCAGGTCGACGGGCACGTGCACCTTCCGCCGACCACTGGCGACAACATCGATGTACTGTGGAGACCTCACGCCCCACGTGTTGAGCAATTCGGCGGTACGTCCACCCGGCCTCCCGCATGCCCACTATACGCCCTCGCTCAAAGTCCGTCAAGTGCACATACGGTTCACGTCCACGCTGTCGCGGCATGCTACCAGTGTTAAAGACTGCGATGGAGCTCCGTATGCCACGGCAAACTGGCTGACACTGACGGCGGCGGTGCACAAATGCTGCGCAGCTAGCGCCATTCGACGGCCAACACCGCGGTTCCTGGTGTGTCCGCTGTGCCGTGCGTGTGATCATTGCTTGTACAGCCCTCTCGCAGTGTCCGGAGCAAGTATGGTGGGTCTGACACACCGGTGTCATTGTGTTCTTTTTTCAATTTCCAGGAGTGTATAAAGAGAAAGGAAAATAAGAAAATCATGTCACTTAAAATCATTAGTGTGTTAAAAAAGAAAAACAAAGCATCTAAAGTAATGTGAACCACTCCCTGGTATGCAAGCTGTAACCGAAACAGTAATTCACTGTGACAGGTGTTTGTTGACTTTGTACAAGGGTAAAGAATTAAGGCAGCAGACAGCTGTTGTAATAATGGTATGCGTATAATCAGGGGAAGAAGAGACGTTAACTGTGCATGTGTAACAAACGTTACATTCGTCGCTTAGGACTGTTATTATTTATTTATTTATTTAGCGTATGGCATTACATATGAACAGCAACTAGCAATTTTCGATTACATAGTTTTATAAAATTTTACAAAAATATATTAATTTCATTATTTATAATTTAAAAAAATAATTTTATAAATTAATATCTAATTTGTCGATGCATTCAAGGGATGCCTCTGTCACTTCAAGGAAATCTTCCAAGTTCCCATGGTAGGCTCTTCTACTACAGCTTGTTACAATGTGATGGATCTTCTGGTGTTCATTTCCACAGTCACACTGAGAAGATGAAGCCCTTCCCCCCGGTGGAGGTTTTCAGCACAGGTGCCGTGGCCTGTGCGGATCCGATTAATTGTTTTCCAGGCACGTCGCGTTAGTTTCATACCGGCTAGTCTTGTGTCAGGTCTTTGGAGGGTCTGATGTTCCTCATGGGCAAAGTGTTCCACATTTCTGTCCGCTTTTTGTCGATACTGAAAGTAGCTTTCTGTAGCGATTCTGCCGGTAGGACAGATGGCTGCCTGGATTTGAATCGGTTCATTCGGAGTGCAGGAACGTCAGAGTGCATTGGAAGCTCGGGGATTTTAAGTAATTTTTGGTATTCCTTGAGGAGGGCGTTCTGATTTCGGAGGTCTGGTGGCGCAATGCTGCTTAGAGATGGTAGCCAGTATAGAGGAGTAGATTTGATGCAGCCTGTTATTGTCCTCTTCAGAGAGAAGAGGACAATAACAGGCTGCATCAAATCTATTCCTCTATACTGGCTACCACCTCTCTTCTGAAGAAGAGAAATTTGTTAACATAAAGTATAGATTTAAGTGTCAGGAAGTCATTTCTGAAAGTATTTGTATGGAGTGTAGTCATGTATGGAAGCGAAATATGGACGGAAAATAGTTTGGACAAGAAGAGAATAGAAGCTTTCGAAATGTGGTGCTACAGAAGAATGCTGAAGATTAGATGGGTAGATCGCGTAACTAATGAGGAAGTATTGAATAGGATTGGGGAGAAGAGAAGCTTGTGGCACAACTTGACCAGAAGAAGGGATCGGTTGGTAGGACATGTTCTAAGGCATCAAGGGATCACCAATTTAGTATTGGAGGGCAGCGTGGAGGGTAAAAATCGTAGGGGGAGACCAAGAGATGAATACACTAAGCAGATTCAGAAGGATGTAGGTTGCAGTAGGTACTGGGAGATGAAGAAGCTTGCACAGGATAGAGTAGCATGGAGAGCTGCATCAAACCAGTCTCAGGACTGAAGACCACAACAACAACAACAACAACGTTATTGTCCTCATTGCTGCATTTAGCTCCACGTCAATTTTTCTCTCATATTGAGCCACACTGGGTCACAGTATTCAGCAGCAGAACAGACCAGCCCTAAGGCAGCACATCACAATGTCGTAGCTCATGCGCCCCATGAGCTACCACTCAGCTTCAGTATGATGTTATTGCGTGATCTCAGCTTTGCTGCGGTGTTTCCTCTGTGCTTCCTGTTAGAAAGAGTTCTATCAAGAGTAATTCCTAGATATTTTGAAGAGTCTTGGTGGTGAAGGACATGACCATTAAAGGTGACATTCAACTTCGCATTCATCATTCTTTTTTTGAGGTGCAAGCAGATGATTTCAGTCTTCGTGGGATTTGGTATCAGCTTAGGACTGTGCTTTCCTGTCACTGTATTTAAGACGCTCTAATTGTCAGAATCATAATGATGTACTATCAATTTGTACGCAGCAGACGTGGGAAAACTGAATAAATGACTTCATATATTTGTTACTGTACCACGGAACGACATATTTTTGTGCACGATATTCTGTTTGAAATGATACTTACACTGAAAGCGAACGAAGCACGTAATATAACACAATGTGATTACGTTGGACACAGTGCTATCGTTTAGCTTCGCTTCAAAGATCGAGACTTTCCTAAATATTTGTCCAGATATCGGATTCCTTTTCTCTACTGATTTAGTTTTATTAATCGTGCAGCATATGTAGAAAAACATTCCTTTTTTTCCCAAAATTATGTGGAAAAGTATGTAGCAAACCTGATGTTACTATTCTCCGTAGTTTCTCATACGTCACGTTATGATCAGGAAGTAAGGCATAAGTTGTAGCTCCAAAGACTTAAAGTTCTTACGTGAGGCCAGCTTGGCATTATCTTGCGCATGTTATTCTTGTTACTTCATACCTGTGTTTGATTTAAGCGCTTGATTTAAACTGGTGCTTGCAACTCGCGCTTGAGATAAGAGAGGTAATGACATGAGCCTAACGCTGCAAATTTTGAATATGATTTACTTCTTGATTTCGTTGTGTTACTATATAATTTCAGTTAATGGTAAACAAGAACTGCTGTGAAGAAAAGACCAATAAAACTACCACGCAGAAATGCTGTAAACATTGCCGGTTCGAACTAGTGCAAAAAATTAAAACAAAGGTACATTGCATCGCAAATATTTCTCATACATAACTAAACGTAGAGTTTAGTGAGTGTGATTACTGTTTGGTACGGAATGATTTACGTGAAGCTTTGCCCATTCCAATACTAATAACTGAAACAATCTGCTATCTAAGGCAGCTCTAGGTATATATTCTTGACATTCATGCACGCAACAAAGACATTTCTTTGATATATACGTGACCCAAAACTACAGCCTCTAGATGGTCTTGTGAAGTAGCATTCTTCTTGTGTGTAGAAAAGTAGACTAAATTAATTTTCAGGCTAGTGTTCAGGATAGAAAATAACCGCAATCCACCAACTACATCTTACTCTTGATTGCTTAGGCCTGTCTGATAGTATTAGGCATTATTGACACGAACCGCGTAACACGTTCTTATCTACAGACGGATGAGAACATTAATGCCGTAATGAAAACAACAATACACACCAGTGTGTTTTGATTTTATGCATTGCTGTCAGTGTTTCATGCGGAGTTTCGTAAAATAGAGAACAACCACCTTCAGTCACAATCGTGATTTTATTTCAGTTCACGACGCTTTTCGAGCCCTGGGGCCTAACGTCAAGTGCTTTGACAGTCTGCGTCAATTTTTTACAAATGTATGTTAATTTTGGTCTCTTTCCAGTAATGGATAAATGATTTTCAAGAACAGTATGAGTAGACATGTTTCTGTACACATATTCACTTCGCATTATATAGCACACTTGTAGATGCAAGTAAAAACAAGTCAAAGAATTTCAAATGAAATGCATCGTGCATCGAAATATATATATATATATATATCCTAATAGATTGCCCAAATTCGGCTGCTTTGTGGTGATACCTTAAACTTCCTGACACTCCCTCTGGTGCTAGTGGCTGACCTGGTTTTACATTTTACTCGCGAAGGTGGTTACTACTCATTATATTAGTTGGGGCTCCTTTGCCTCACTGACCGCTTGAGTAGTCTGTTCTGGCCCAGGACACCCATGGCGGCTCTTGCTCGGTCGTCCATTCTGGCTCCTGCCCTTCCCACATTTTTATTCTCCTTATCTGTTATAGTTACCGTTTTTAATGTTTTATCTTTCCTAAAAGCTTTTCGTCTTGTCTGTGGTGCTCATTTTATTGAGATGATGGAGCGCGAGGTAGTACTGGCATCTCCTACCGCATACCATGCCCGTGGGGTCCTGGGCGGAGTGATTCGCCCACTTTACGTCCTGTCATTCCTTCATCTCGCTTTTATCTATGTCTTACTGTATCTTGATTATAATTGGTGTTTCCAAGATTTGCCTTTTGTAATTTTCCTCCGAGGATTATTCCTGGTTCTATACATATAAGATGAAGGGCGTGATGACCTCACAGATTGGGCTCTTTAACTCGGAAAAACCAACCAGTCAATTTGACTACCAAGACTTGTGTGTTAGCCATTCAGTCACATGAGCACCTTGCACTAGCTGAATACCACCAAAGATATCAGTATCACCTATTAAGGGGATGACTAATACGTCGTCCGGTGGGCTCACATGTCATCTAATCGAATTTGGTGTCTCTGGACATTCTCGATTCACATATGCATGCACACGCCGCTACCACAGCCATCATTGTCTTTCAACGTACCTCAAGGAACTCCTCAGACGCAACGCTTTTCGCGAAGCTTGTAGCAGCAGAAAGAGAGTGGGGACGGGCTGAGCCCTCGGCTCCTCGGGCAGGGCCCTGCAGCAGAGTACAGTAGTTATTCAGCAGCGCCAGCCAGGCACTAGGCGGCGCCTGCTCGATATTCCTCGCCCGGCTGGCGGCCGCTGAATATTTCAGTGCGCCGCGGCGCGCCCTTTGTTAGCCTGCGGTCTCCTGACGTCGCAGCTGCAGCTCCACCTGAATGAGCCGACCCAACACGTGCCAGCCCTCGCCTTACTTGACGTCGCCGTCACACAACTTGCGCGACGGACTGCAGGGTCCCACCCACAAGGGAAGCCGTGTGGGCAACTCGGTAGAAGAGTGGCAGTAATTGCGAAACGGGGCCTGCTTCCGGTACTGGGACTGACAATTCCAGATTGTATTAACTCGGGACAGAAATAAACTTAAGTTCGTATTATTAACTTATTTCCTTTTTTACCATGGCCAGATGAGAGCCTTCAGTCCATCTCTTACTTAGAACCATAGGTCATACAGGTTACTGCGTAGACATTCTTAATATTAAGTTTGGGGATTTTGCAATAACTAATTTGCATTATAGTAAGGAAAGCTGAGACAAAAAAGACAGGGAACATCGAAAGTATACCAGCGCCAGCCAGTGCCTGCTAACAAGCAGAGTAGCAGCTGTTGTTATAGCAGACAGTGTGCCAGAGTTTTAAGTGTAAGAATTTCAAATGATGACATCATCTTCGTTTTCGTAATGAAACTTTCTTCTCTTACATTTAACAAAGCTTTCGAAGAGGACTTCAACAAAATAATATGTGAGAAATTTCATCGAATCTTTACCAAATAATACAAAATTCTCCATATCATCCAAAATACCTTAACGAAAACCACAACCCAGAGATTTTACTTATTCTGAATGGCCTCTCTTTGCTGCTTCATTCTGTCTCGAATGTCTCTTGGAGTCAACTTCCTCATCCGAAGTTGCGCTTGCAACCTGCGTCCTCTATTATTTGTTGGACGTATTCCACTCTTCCCTACAGATTTTACTCTCTACAGATCGCTTTCGGGCCATGGAGGCTATTCCATGATGTCTTAACACACGTCCTATCATCCTATCCCTTTTACTTGCCAGTTTTTTTACGTTTCTTTCTTCGCCGATTTGGCAAATAACCTCATCACTAGTTATTTAATCCGTCCACCTAATTTTCAACATTCCGATGTTGCAACACACGTCTTATCTTTTCTAGTTTCCCTACGGTCTGATTCACTACCGTAGAATCGTGTGCACTAAACATAATTTCTTTGAAAATTCTTCCTCAAATTTACTCAAACTTCTGGTACTAACCAAGGATACCCTCTTTGCCTGTGCTAGTTTACTTTTTATGTCCGGCTTGTTACGCTTGTCATTTGTTTGCTTTTTCTCCAAGGTAGCGGAATGCCTTAAATTAGTCTACTTCTTTGACCATAACTCTGATGTTAAGTTAACCGCCAATCTCATTTCTGCTACTCCGCATTCCCTGCGTTTTCCTTTGGTTTACTCTCAGTCCATGTCCTACACTGAAGCGCCAAAGAAACTGGTACAGGCATGCGTATTCAAAGGAAGAATAAGGCGCTGCGGTCAGTAACATCCACATAAGACAACAAGCGTCTGGTGCAGATGTTAGATAGGTTACTGCTGCTACAATGGAAAGTTATCAAGATTTAGGTGAGTTTGAACGTGGTATTATAGTCGGCGCATAAGTGATGGGATACGCCATGGAAAGTTATCAAGATTTAGGTGAGTTTGAACGTGGTGCTATAGTCGGCGCACAAGTGATGGGATACACCATCTCCGAGGTAGCGATAAAGTGGAAATTTTCCGGTACGACCATTGCACAAGTGTACCGTGAATATCACGAGTCCGAAAAAAAACATCAAATCTCCGACATGGGTGCAGCCGGAAAAAGATCCAGCAAGAACAGCACCAACGGCGACTGAAGGGAATCCTCCAACGGAACAGGAGTGCAGCCCTTTCGCAAATTGCTGCATACTTCAATGCTGGGCCATCAACAAGTGTCAGCGTGCGAAACATTCAACGAAACGTCATCGATCTAGGCTTTCGGAGCCGAAGGTCCACTCGTGTACCCTTGATGACTGCACGACACAAAGCTTTAAGTCTCACCTGGGCCTGTCAACAGCGACATTGGACTGTATCGAGCGGATGGGCGTGTACAGGTATGGACTCCATGGATCCTACGTGTCAGCACGGGTTTGTTCAAGCTGGTGGAGACTCTGTAATGGTGTGGGGCTTGTGCAGTTTGAGGGATATGGACCCCTGATACGACTAGATACGACATTGAGAGGTGATACGTACGTAAGCATCCTGTCTGATCACCTGCATCCATTCATGTCCATTCCTACGGACTTGGACAATTCCAACAGGACAATGCGACACCACACACGTCCATAATTGCTACAGAGTGGCTCCAGGAACACTCGTCTGAGTTTAAATGTTTCCGCTCGTCATCAAACTCCCCAGACATGAATATTACTGAGCATATCTAGGATGCCTTGGAATGTGCTGTTCAGAAGAGATCTCCAACCCCGTCTTACTCTAACGAATTTTTCTGGACAGCCCTGCAGGATACATGGTGTCAGTTCCCTCCGGCACTAATTCAAATATTACTCGAGTTCATGCCACGTGGTGTAGTGGCACTTCTGCGTTCTCGCGGGGGCTCAACGCGATATTAGATAAGGGTAGCAGTTTCTTTGGCTCTTCAGTCTATATTCACTAGACTGTTCATCCTACTGAACAGTTTCCGTAATTCTTCCTTACTGAAGGTGAGGAAACCAATGTGATGAGCCAATCTTGCCACTGGTATCATTTTACCCTGATATTTAATCCTACTCTTGAACCTTTCATTTATTACTGTAATTGCTTCCTTTATATCTGGACAATACAGGCTTGTCTCCCACCGTTTCTAATCCGAACGCTTAGTTCTAGGGCTTCTGTTCTTATTGTTCCTCTTTTGTTCCTATACATATTGTGTATTGTCCAACTTTCCGTATAGCTTACTTTTATTTTTCTCAGCATTTCGAACATGTTGCACCATTTTACGGCGTAGAACGCTTTTCACATGTCTACAAATCCTACGAACGTGTCTTACTTTCTCTTAAGTATTGCTTACATTATCAATCGCAACATGAGAACTGCCTCTCTGGTGTCCTTCCCTATCGTAAAGTCAAGGTGTCTGTCATATAACAGGCCTTCAATTTTCTTTTCAATGCGTCTGTATTACGAGAACTTTTGACATTGCAGCGCGTCAGCTATCGTGAATAATTTAATTATTATAAAGTATCCGCCTCGACTGCGAATAGAAACCGGATGTTGACGTAGGTTTCGACGTGGTTATCCGCGCCGAAACCTAGGTCAACATCCGGTTTCTATTTGCAATCGAGTTGGATTCTTCATAATTATTACGTCTGTATTATCTTTGTCAGCAGTTTGTGTGCATGGGCTGTTAAAGTAATTGTACGAGAGATTGCGCACTTTTCTGCTTTTAGGAAATGCGTGAATGACATTTTCTTTAAACATTGATGGCATTTCTCCGTACACACAAATTCTACCGCAACTTGAATAATCGAGAGGCTGATACTTCTTACAATGATTTAGAGTATACCGATGGAATTTTATCCATTCTGCCTGCTTTATTTGATCGCAAACTTTCCAAAGTCTCTGTTTAACTCTGACTCGAATACTGAATTACCTATATCTTATATCTTCCACAGAGATTCCCATTTCTTGCTCACGGACAAATCCTCCTCTCATAGTGTCCTTCAGTGTACACTTATAACCCTGCTACCTCTCCGGCTAATTAGGTTTTTCTATATGACTGTGTATATGAAATCCCTATCTGTGGGGAAAAGGAATCTACTCCCAAGAAAAATGCGGAATCGAGAGAAGTAGATGAATTTATAATTGAATCGCCACTGCTCAGTATTTTCGCAATGACGATTAGAAAGAAATTTCGGTTAACTTGATATATTTTTAATTACGTAAACTAGTTCCTTAATTAGCAGTAGTTAGTGGAAAATTTGGAAGAAAGGTTTTCAAAGTATGTCATTAATTACAAAATCAACGGTCGCCAGTTCCTTACTGGAACAAGAATTATTAAGTTTAAACTGAACTTTAGACTCGAAAGCAATCTTAGGTAAGAATAGTTACTGGCGTCATGACGTAGGTACAGTAACTAACGCACACTTTCAACTACTTCACACCAAACATGTCACAGTAATTAGATAATAATCAAATAGAAAACACATACAACATATCATATTAATTTACAAAGATCAATTAAAGTAAGATTGTTCACTGGCTTTAGTCAGAAACTTTTTGCTGCGTTACTCACGGTAATATTGACCATCGTACTTGTGGCAAGCAGAAAGTTTTTTTAATATTTCTTTCTAATAAAAGTTACAAATTATGACACAAGTTATAAGTTAGAATTGTGCTTTGACAATGACATTCTGTGTCCAAGTTACTTGAAGTTTTACTACCAATTTTTTTATTATGAAAGTTATTCTCTTTTTAGCAGATGAATTAATACTGCCTTTTGCTTCATTCTATTTCTGACATTATTCATACTACAAAAAAATATTTTATTATTACGTAATTGTCCAAAAGTTGGAAAAATTACTTTTTAATAATCTAATAAATTAATGTTCACTTCATTTTCAGTTCATTTTATGATTATATCGGTTCTTACAAATGGATAGGATGGATATTACTTGGATAATGACTTAGGAAAATTATTTACGTGACAATATACGCGAAAACAATGTTATTCGAGCAACAAAATTCCAACTACGCTCGTCAGTCTTTTACACTCCTAGTTAGAAAAGTCTAGATCTTACTTAACTTTTGCCGGCCGCGGTGGTCTAGCGGTTCTGGCGCTGCAGTCCGGAACCGCGGGACTGCTACGGTCGCAGGTTCGACTCCTGCCTCGGGCATGGGTGTGTGTGATGTCCTTAGGTTAGTTAGGTTTAAGTAGTTCTAAGTTCTAGGGGACTTATGACCTAAGATGTTGAGTCCCATAGTGCTCAGAGCCATTACTTAACTTCATGATGCCGTTGGTTTGTCGAGTGGCTTCCTTTAGTGGTAAATACGGTACACGTTGATCTTCTTGCCATACTACAGCCAATAAAAAGGGCCCCACAATACTCTTGATGTTATGTGAATTACTCTTGCTGCAGCTGTACTGTGCTTAATAAATGCCATAGCTTGCCCATATTAAACATTCACCAAAACAACCAATTCAGTTTTCACTGCTCCGTATTTCGGACACAGGCTCTTTGTCTCCGCACTGTTGGACAGCCACACCGGCGAAAACACTCAACCAACGACACCAATCGTCTCCTAGAAACTCCCAACTGCTACTTTTTTTGGCGCGCTCGCACGCCCAGCGATAATGCATTTACAATTTATTATACTCTTTGAATACAGCTTATCTGTGACCAGGCCACCGGGTCTACAAACAAAATGTTAACATTCCATGCGTATTCTCTTTCTTAAATAACAAATAACATTTGTAACTGGCCAACATATTCACAAGAATAATTTTTAGCACAACTATTAAAGCAAACTTCGCAAAACACGTAAAAAATGTATGATCATCCACAGAGTTGTGGGTTACATGTGCCCCACGTTTCATTGATCTTCATCAACAGATGAAGAAACAAGGAAACGTCCAAACCAACAACACTTTGGATACCATGGCTCATACGTTACGCAAATAATAATGGCTTCACACACAATTTCACATTGTAAGAACATCTCGTTGCCCTCCACACTTGGAAACTGATAACAGAAACGTGTAGTATTCACAGCAAATAATGTATATACACTCCTGGAAATGGAAAAAAGAACACATTGACACCGGTGTGTCAGACCCACCATACTTGCTCCGGACACTGCGAGAGGGCTGTACAAGCAATGATCACA
Source organism: Schistocerca cancellata (assembly GCF_023864275.1). Taxonomy (NCBI): domain Eukaryota; kingdom Metazoa; phylum Arthropoda; class Insecta; order Orthoptera; family Acrididae; genus Schistocerca; species Schistocerca cancellata. The sequence continues at coordinate 856,018,113 of NC_064626.1, forward strand.
CGCACGGCACAGCGGACACACCAGGAACCGCGGTGTTGGCCGTCGAATGGCGCTAGCTGCGCAGCATTTGTGCACCGCCGCCGTCAGTGTCAGCCAGTTTGCCGTGGCATACGGAACTCCATCGCAGTCTTTACCACTGGTAGCATGCCGCGACAGCGTGGACGTGAACCGTATGTGCACTTGACGGACTTTGAGCGAGGGCGTATAGTGGGCATGCGGGAGGCCGGGTGGACGTACCGCCGAATTGCTCAACACGTGGGGCGTGAGGTCTCCACAGTACATCGATGTTGTCGCCAGTGGTCGGCGGAAGGTGCACGTGCCCGTCGACCTGGGACCGGACCGCAGCGACGCACGGATGCACGCTAAGACCGTAGGATCCAACGCAGTGCCGTAGGGGACCGCACCGCCACTTCCCAGCAAATTAGGGACACTGTTGCTCCTGGGGTATCGGCGAGGACCATTCGCAACCGTCTCCATGAAGCTGGGCTACGGTCCCGCACACCGTTAGGCCGTCTTCCGCTCACGCCCCAACATCGTGCAGCCCGCCTCCAGTGGTGTCGCGACAGGCGTGAATGGAGGGACGAATGGAGACGTGTCGTCTTCAGCGATGAGAGTCGCTTCTGCCTTGGTGCCAATGATGGTCGTATGCGTGTTTGGCGCCGTGCAGGTGAGCGCCACAATCAGGACTGCATACGACCGAGGCACACAGGGCCAACACCCGGCATCATGGTGTGGGGAGCGATCTCCTACACTGGCCGTACACCACTGGTGATCGTCGAGGGGACACTGAATAGTGCACGGTACATCCAAACCGTCATCGAACCCATCGTTCTACCATTCCTAGACCGGCAAGGGAACTTGCTGTTCTAACAGGACAATGCACGTCCGCATGTATCCCGTGCCACCCAACGTGCTCTAGAAGGTGTAAGTCAACTACCCTGGCCAGCAAGATCTCCGGATCTGTCCCCCATTGAGCATGTTTGGGACTGGATGAAGCGTCGTCTCACGCGGTCTGCACGTCCAGCACGAACGATGGTCCAACTGAGGCGCCAGGTGGAAATGGCATGGCAAGCCGTTCCACAGGACTACACCCAGCATCTCTACGATCGTCTCCATGGGAGAATAGCAGCCTGCATTGCTGCGAAAGGTGGATATACACTGTACTAGTGCCGACATTGTGCATGCTCTGTTGCCTGTGTCTATGTGCCTGTGGTTCTGTCAGTGTGATCATGTGATGTATCTGACCCCACGAATGTGTCAATAAAGTTTCCCCTTCCTGGGACAATGAATTCACGGTGTTCTTATTTCAATTTCCAGGAGTGTACATGGCATAACAACAGTCACTCTATACTTCAAACACTAGTACATAGAAAATAACCATTATTTAAACATTACAAAATGAATATTTCCTTTCACACGGCATGACATTAATCTGTGTCCATTTTCAATAATTTTAAATTTTATTTCCTGTAAAAGAACACGACCTTTTTTATGCACAATATTTCACTTCCTGTACAAGAGTGTAGAATTTTTTGTGTTCACATCAGTGCACTTCTTGTAGTGTACTCTGTCATTCTGTGCACACAACAGTGCACCTTTACACTTCACTCTGTCTTCTTTGTTTTGCTTACTTGCCAAGCACGTCCATATGCTCTCTGTTTCTCTTTCACCCCACTTACAATAGGGGTCCTTCGTCATGAACTTCAACTGTTTCACATATTTTTACCTGCATCTTAAATCACAAGTCTTAGTTCATTCGCTTTTACATCGTTATTACATACACCAAAATCTCTCAACACCAGTAACACTAAATCTTATCTACATACTCTTTAAGTAAAGGCTCCTTCACAAAAACAGTTATCTATATTTTGATTATAAAACTGTATCTAAATTAGAATATGGGCAGGCTTATGTGGCATAGGTTAATATTATCATTTCATTGAAATAACCATTATGTATTACATAATGACAGTTCAAATAATGTTAATGTTCTTTTTTTATTATTAGAAACTTCAGTCATTTCTGCTTTGGTAATGCTCCAAGTCTACTATATTACACTCACTTAATTTTTTATTTGACAGTGGGCAAACTAGACAGAAAGCATTAGGATGAGGAACGCTTTCAATTTTGAAAGGTCTATTATAAATGAATTTAAATTTCGATATTTCATTATATATCTTACTGGATTTCTCATGAGCTTTCAGAAGAACTAGGTCCCAAACCTTAAATTTGACTGACTTTACTCTCTGATCATGTCTTTTAATTTGTGCTTCAGCACATTTTATCATTTTCTCTTTCACCAATTTTTTTTTTTTTTTTTTTGTTACGGGTATAAGCCTTGTCGTGGTGGAAAATTAATCAAATCTTCTACAATACTTTTTGCTTTGTTACCTAGCATAATTTCAATTGGAGTGAACCCTGTACTATCATGTGAAACAGAGTTCATGATTTCTTCAATTTCTGAAACATACTTGCCCCACGCCCTATGATTACTATGGCAGTATGTCCTAAAATACCTACGCATGTAGCGCCCCAAAGGGTTACTTTGGGGATGGTATTGCGATATACGAATAACTTCTACACCTTTATCTTTCATTCCTTCATTCCATACCTTAGACATAAATTCTAGTCCATTGTCGGATAATATTGCTTTCGGTTTCCCAACTCGCGCAAAATAACCAACCAATTTACTGAATACTGACTTAGCAGTAGATTACAAATTTCGAAAGCGTATCTAACACCACCAAGATATATGAAAATTTCCATTAGTCATTGGTAAAGGCCAATTATAAGTCTGTTGCCAAAATTTCTAGGTTGCCTTTAGGTTGTATGCTTTGCATTGGACCATGGCTAGTCACATTTGTTACTTTTACCTTCTGACGTTTATCACAAGTTAGTGCTTACTCGGCTACTTTTCTTGTCATCTTAATAATGTTTGCTAACTCTGATACTTATCTACACACTTCTTTGGTCAGAAAAGTGGCCCATAATCTACAGATTCGATTTCATATTCAAAGTCACGTACTAAACCAGGCTTCTCCCAAAATACTTCTTTATTACTGGCTAAAATATTTAACAATTCCCTTTTCTGTTCTACTGATATTTCCAAAACATTTTCTACTATGTCTTTCATTTTGTCATGAGATCGGTACAATTTATTCGAGTTTCTTACATGATAACGGTCAGCTCCTTCTCCCAGACCTGCACACATTTGTAACTTAAGTATTCGTAAATTAACTTCACTCCTTTCACCTGTTTCCACTACTTCAAAATGGCTATGAGCACTATGGGACTTAACTTCTGAGGTCATCAGTCCCCTAGAACTTAGAACTACTTAAACCTAACTAACCTAAGGACATCACACACAACCATGCCCGAGGCAGGATTCGAACCTGCGACCGTAGCGGTAGTGCTGTTCCAGACTTTAGCGCCTAGAACCGCTCGGCCACCCCAGCTGGCTCTACTACTTCATCAAAATACACATTTATCTTCTCGTTTCCCATTGAACAAATCATTTCCTTCCTATCGCAGTCAATAATTACTTTATGCTTAGTCATCCAATTCATACTTGCAATTATTTAAGTACTTAGCTGAGGAACCGCTAAGAAATCCTATTTAAACAACACATTTTTAATAGTCATTTCTAACAACACCTAAGATTTTATTGGCTTGGTACAAATACCAGTAGCACTTATTTTCTCCACGCCCTCAACCTACATCTCGACTATTTCACGATCATTCCTAATACGCTCATAAAATGACTGGGAACACACACTAATCTGACTACCGATAACAATTAATATCTGAGTTTTCACACCGCGTGCATTTATCGGGATCATTATCTGTTCATATCGTCTCGACTCATCCCCTCTATCTACACATAATAAACCCTGTTCCACTTCCAAATCATTCCACAGTATACTACCCAGCTCAACCATTTGCTCCGGCGGTTTTTTCTGCCTCCTACTACTACCTTCTTCTGTTGGAAACAAAACATGTTTTATTTTCTCAGTATCTGTTGCATCGTCAAGCTGGCTTACTACATATGAGCACAATACTTCTGCGGTAACTTGGTGCGCATTGGAAGCTTCCGTTTCGCTCACTAATCTCACCCAGTTATCAGAACAAACATACTACTGCCCCATAATACAGTTTCTGACTGTCTTTTCTTATCCGCTAACTTCGTCGAGTTCGGGAATGGCATCAACAAACAAATTATTGAAACTTCCTGGCAGATTAAAACTGTGTGCTGGACCGAGACTGGAACTCGGGAACTTTGCCTTTCGCGGGCAAGTACTCTGCCAACTGAGCTACCCAAGCACGACTCACGCCCCGTCCCCACAGCTTTACTTCCGCCAGTACCTCGTCTCCTACCTTCCAAACTTTACAGAAGCTCTCCTGCAAACCATGCAGGACTAGCACTCCGGAAAGAAAGGATATTGCGGAGACATGGCTTAGCCACAGCCTAGGGGATGTTTCCAGAATGAGATTTTCACTCTGCAGCGGAGTGTGTGCTGATATGAAACTTCCTGGCCGATTAAAACTGTGTGCCGGACCAAGACTCGAACTCGCGAACTTTGCCTTTTGCGGGCAAGCGCTCTACCAACTGAGCTACCCAAGCACGACTGGGGTTTTAATCTACCAGGAAGTTTCATATCAGCGCACACTCCGCTGCAAAGTGAAAATCTCATTCTGGAAACAAATTATTATTACGCACTTCATGTGCCCCACACATCTCGTCAATATTATTTACTTTACGTAACACTTCTTTCAAATTGCATGCGCCTTTCGTCTCACAAACAAAATATTCATCTTAATTACTCATCTCTTCCTCATTACTTTCCGTAAGATATACGCCACTTTCTTTCTTCCAGTCCTCCAAACCATCGCACATATTTCTTAATTGCGTCAGCCATTCCTTATCCTCAATTATTCCAACTTCATTTACCGAGACGACTTACGTATTTGCTACCGGAAGACGGTGCAGCGGTACTGTCTGCACTCGCACGAGAAACCACTCCATCAACCTTTCGTGATTTCATTTGCTGATACTTATGATTCGACCGGCGTCAGAAACGCGACATTTCTGCATCGTTTTTCATTCTCACTATTTCCAGCGTACACTTACCTCGTACTTCGTTACTCGTTTTACTTCCCTTTGCGTCGTCATTGTTGCGGCGGCAATACTGCCTCTGAAGCCGACGGGCTCTATAACGATATGTTTACGTAATGTGTATACATAAACATACAGTTATAAATGTCCCCGTTCGTAGTCGCTAATGATAACGATACGTTTACTTTTGTGCTGTAACATATAGCTATAATCAGCAGTGGAAATATATTTGCGAACGCCGACCGTGTGCGGCTGTTTCTTGTTGGATCGTCTGATCAGTCGGAAGTTGCATTGCAGAGGAGAGTAAATGCCTATTCAAAATATAATTATTTTTGGATAGCTCAACATGAATTTCCAAAGGGACCGTAGTTTATCATGCATTTACCAGTAGGATATGTCACGGAGAAAATATTTCGCCGCATGCAACTTCCGTCCGATTTCGACGAAAGAATTCGTGACTGTGAACTCTCTATTTGGCAGAAACATAAAGAAAATTAAATAACTTAATGAAGGAGTGATACATAGATCCTATACTAAATAAATAGTCCATCCACCAGTTCCATTTAACACTGGATTTATGGGAATTAATAGATGAACTTACACTGCAATGAAGGATTTAACATGGATGCCGTTTTGACTGGCACTTCTCTTCTCGTAATGAAAATAATTACTTTGACGTTTTCATATACACGTCGCACAATAAATCTACTGGTATGCAGTATTGAACTTTAAGTATTGCACTTTTACTTTACACTAAAATAATATTATTTTTAACAATAATAATACGGCGGCAAGACATGCGCGTCCGACACAAGTTACAAGAGACAAGAGAAGAAAAAAATGAGTAACTGAGTAACTGTTAATCGAGAATATCTCGTACATCAAAAGAATGTGTAAAAGTGTTCTTCTGTCCGTTTTTTGCGCCGCGGTTTTCTAAGTCAGTAACTCACTGCATCTATGACAGCGCTTCGACAATAAACAAGTTAAGTCACAGGTCGTTCACCTTTTACATTCTCGCAACATTATTTGCTAACTGTAGCTGTTCCAGAACGACTGCTCGATTAATGAATGATTTAAAATGATAAGGCAATCACATAATGTTACAGGTCTCACAAAGCGATCGGGAGCAGTAGGACCCGCTACTGTTGCGGATCCCCGTTCTCACTCTATCACTGCCATGGTGGTTACAAATATAATCTCTCCTACCACGGCCATAACATCTTCCACCGCGTCTTCCTCTATCTACGTGTGCCGATCTCACATTGTAATCACTATTTAAGTTTCCGGTTTGTCTTTGATTTCGATTATTTTGACCTCGTCTGTCGTAATAGTTACTATTTTCAACTGATTATAGCTGCTGGTGTGGTGACTGTACTGGTGATTTTCGTCGTCACGGTATAACAAATCTAGATCTCCTAGCTTTTTCAAAAACGCTGTTTTGCTACAGTCACCGATTATGTAGCCGCAGACACTACGTGGCAATTTGTCGCGCAGTTTGTCCAACATTCTCTTTTCGGTTATGTGTCCTCTTTCTTACATGCTCGATCTTTCTACACATATCCTCGCGACAACTTTTCATATTTGAGTCTCTGCTAGCACGGTGCGGAGGAGCATACGTAAATTCCGTAATTACTTCCTCCTGTTTACTGGTTGACCAGTATTCATCTTCAAATTATTTTAAGAACTCGTCAAGCGTTTCGCAATCGCTCAGGGCGCGAGCTACTGCGTCACCACTCAGTCGTGTCCTAGCAATCCCGACGCCAATTTCTTTTGGAAATTCTTTCGGAATTGTCACCGTACATTTGTCCATGAACACGTCAGGATTGCTACCACCTTTAGGATCAAATTTATCAATCTCACTGCTTATTCGGCGCTGGCATGTCCCTCCTATAACGTACGTGGTGGTTAGATTTCTTGCGTTCTCCAGATTTTTAATATGCCCATTTATCTCACCCACATCTTTGTCTTTTATTTCAGAAAACTTATCATTGACATCTGTTTCCAACGCCTGAACTTTGATCTTACCACTGGTCATTGAAAGAAACCACCGAATTTTTAAAGTCAGAACAGAATGTTGCTATTTCGCGATTTACCTTTTTGTTGACATTTCCATTGATCTCGTCCGTTCTCATACCGATATAACGTTTCAGCTGATTTTCGATACGTTCGCATGTTTCATATTCTAAGTCGCCTAACTGTTGTTGCATTCTGTCTTCGATTTTTTTCATTTCGCCTGCAAAAAGTTTTATCACGTCTTTTCTGTCATTGCTGAATTTAGTATCGAAGTCATTTATTTCTTTTGCAAGGTTTTGTTTGAAATTTCTATAACACCTCTCACTGCAATTATCTCCTCTCTTACAGAGGTCACTACTTACGGTCTTCGTATGGACTTAATGTCACTGTTTAATTGCTCACTCATTTTCTGAATCATTTGCATTAGAGCATTTGTACTAAATATCGGCAAATTACTAGCGTGTTCCATTGTCTGTTTAGATTTCGTATCTGTTACATTTACATCGCTATTATATCCTGTGTCATTCATTGCCAAATTATCATTACTGTCATCAAATATTTCTTGCTTCACCTTTGCATTATTTACACATTCCGTTCCTCCAGTACTGTTTAGTTTGTCGTCAATATCTGAAACATTGTCGAACATATCTACGCTCGTATTGTTACGTCGTAACCCCAAATCCGTTTGCATTGTTGTAACTAAAATTTTCTCAGCATTATTAATTGAAGTTAGCCACTGCTAATTTTGCAAGGCTCGGGACAGTCGTAATTATAATACGAATGTCCTGTGACCGGGAGCCACATATAACCCTCCTACCCCTCCAGCTAATTAGGCTTTTCTATATGACCGTGTACCTAAAGTCCCTAATCTGTGGGGAAAACGAATCTCCTCCAAAGAATAAAAACCGAGAGAAGTAGATGAAGTTATGACCGAATCGCCACTGCTCAGTATTTTAGCAATGACGATTAGAAACAAAGTTCGGTTAACTTTATATGTTTTTAATTATGTAAACTAGTTTTTTAATTAACAGTAGTTAGTGGAAAATTTGGAAGAAAGGTTTTCAAAGTATGTCGTTATTTACATAACCAACGGTCGCCAGTTCCTTACCGGAGCAGGAATAATTAAACTGAAACTGAACTTAACACTCAAAAGAAATCTTACGTAAGAATAGTTACTGGCGTCATGACGTAGGTACAGTAACTAACGCACACTTTCAAGTACTTCACACCACACATGTCACAGTAATTAGATAATAATCAAATAGAAAACACATACAACATATCATATTAATTTTCAAAGATCAGTTTTAGCAATATTGTTTAGTGGGTGTGGTCAGAAACTTTTTGCTACGTTACTCACCATAATACCGACTGTCATATATGTAGCAATCTGAAATTTTGTTTTAATTCAGCAGTTGCTTTGATATTTCTTTGTAATAAAAGTTACAAATCATACCACAGGCTATAAATTAAAATTGTGCTTTGACAATGAAATTCAGTGTCCTAGTTACCTAAAGTTTTACTATCAATGCTCTTATTATGATAGTTATTCTATTTTTAGCAACTGAATTAATACTGGTTCTTGCATCGTTCTATTTCTGACATTATTCATACTACAATCAAAGATTCCATTATTATATAATTGCCAAAAAGTTGGAAAAATTACATTTTGATAATCTAATAAATTAATGTTCACTCCATATTCAGATCATTTTCTGATTGTCTCGGTTCATACAAAGGTATAGGATGAATACTGCTTGGATAATGACTTTGGAAAATTATTTATGTGACTATATGCACGAAAACAACGTAATTCAAGCATTAAAATTCCAACTACGCTGCTCAGTCTGTTACACTTCTAATTATAAAAAGTCTATATTTTACTTCACTTCATGATGCCGTTGGTTTGTCATGTGGTTTCATTTAGTGGTAAACAGGGCACAGGTTGATCTTCTTGCCACACAGTAGCCACTAACAAGAACCGCACAATACTCTTGATGTTATGTGAATTACTCTTGCTGCAGTTGTACTGTGCCTAATAAATGCAATAGCTTGCCCATATTTAACATCCGCCAAAACGACGAATTCAGTTTTCATTGCTCCGCATTTCTGAAACAGACTTTTTGTCTCCGCAGTGTTGGTTAGCCACGCCGCCGAATACATACAACCAACGATACGAATCGTCTCCTTGCGATTCCCAACTGCTACTTTTTTGGTGCGCTGGCACGCTCAGCTATAATGCATTTACAATTTATTATACTCTTTGACAACAGCTTTTCCCTGACGAGACCAACGTGTCTACTAACAAAATGTTAACTTTCCATGCGTGTTCTCTTTCTTTAATAAAAAATACAAGGTTTAGGCCCTACAACATTGCTACCGCGTTTTTCCCCCAACATTTGAGGCCTTAATGAAACAAGTTGGTTAGACATGTATCATTCAAAGCATTTTCCATCGCAGGCCACTACCTTCTCCAATCTTTCGGCAGTGTACGAAACCCGTGTCGAAAAAATTGTTCATCTTTTGAAGCGATCCACGAATCGATCCATTTTGTGAGATCGGAACTGCTGGTCAGCCAGGCCATGCGCCATTGATCTAAACAGGTGATAGGGAGAAATGTTTGGAGAATGCGGCGGGTGGGGTAGGACTTCCCATTTTAACGTTTCCAAGTACGTTTTGACCTCTTTTGCAACGTGGGGTCGAGCGTTGTCGTGCTGCAAAATCACTTTATCGTGCCTCTCGCTTTATTGCGGTCGTTTCGCTTTATTGCTGCCGTTTGTCTTTTAATGCTCTGCTCAGACGCATTAATTGCGCTCGATAACGAGCACCTGTGATTGTTTCACTTGGTTTTACCACCTCATAGTACACGACGCCGAGCTGGTCCCACCAGATGCAGCGCATGATCTTGCAGCCGTGAATATTCAGTTTGGCTGTCGACGTGGAAGCATGGCCGGGATATCCCCATGATATTTTGCGTTTAGGGTTATCGTAATGAACCCATTTTTCGTCCCCGGTCACAATGCGATGTAGAAATCCCTTCCGTGTTTGCCTCTGAAGCAATTGTTCACAAATATTAAAAGGTTGAAATGGCTCTGAGCACTATGGGACTTAACTGCTGCGGTCATCAGTCCCCTAGAACTCAGAACTACTTAAACCTAACTAACCTAAGGACGTCACACACATCCATGCCCGAGGCAGGATTCGAATCTGCGACCGTAGCGGCCACGCGGTTCCAGACTGTAGCGCCTAGAACTGCTCGGCCACTCCGGCCGGCCACAAATACACAAACGCCATTCAACGTCTCTTGGTTTCAGCTCACACGGGATCCAGGTTCCTTCTTTCTGAATCATGCCCATAGCCTTGAGACGTTTTGAAATGGCTTGCTGTGTCACTCCCACTAATCGTGCCAATTCTTCTTGAGTTTGACGTGAGTCTTCACTCAGCAATGTCTCCAATTCTGCATCTTCGAAAACATTCTCTCTTCCACCACTATGCCGGTCTACGACGTTAAAATCACCGTTCTTGAAGCGTTGAAACCACTCACGACACGTTCTTTGAAATGGAACCACTTCCCCATTTCCATCCTTCCCATTACTATTGCAGATCTTAGTATCTACTTTCGGTTTTATGCAAATTATGTGCAGATCTTAATTACTCATTATTAAGTTTGTCATTCAAATAACTTTTATAGTCTGTGCAGATCTTAATTATCCATTTTCTAGTGTGACAATTATTTATATTAATTTTAGTTGTGAATTCATTAAACTTCCATTTACAATGATGTTAATGTTTTGTCAATTGTTTGTTCTTTGGGGGAGATGTGTTTTGGGAGGGAAGTTGGAACGCAGTTGAATGCACGTGGCTGGTGTTGGTGGAACGATTGGACAGTGAAAATGTTTTATATTGTTCGTGAATAAATGACGATGACTCAAAAATTCTGCAGATTATTATTGCAACGCACACATATAAGAAGACCAACTGCAGTAACACCAAGGATTCTCTTTCCTAGCGGAGCAACCTACATCAAAAGGACTTTGGGTTAATTATTCCTTAACCAGCAACAATGAAGCATGTGCTTAATTCTGTAAGTGCCGATATTACTATTCGACGCAATCTTTAACATGAGAAGTCGCTTATCACATCCATAGGATTTGCCGATAAAGGAACGTGATAAGTGAAGGGTGACAAAATCATCGCTGGCATGCCACACAAAAGATGAGTACGATAATTTGCAGTAACTTTCTCATCAATTCCTTTTCGTTGCGTTTGCGAGTGACTATATTGTCGGCAGACTAAGGTGTGAAATGCGTGTGACGAAGTTCGAGGTTAGGATTTGCTTTTGTGTGTACTGTGCCTTGCTATAAAAATCCCCATATCTAGTCCCGAGAGTATAGACGTTACAGGAGAAACATCTACTCCACCACAACAAATCCACATGTCGTCACCAAACCGGCTTCAATCGTCGGAAAGCACGCCATTTTCGGGATTTGGACCAAGAGAGCAAGCATCTGGTTTACTAGCGAACTTGGCAGAACTATAAAACAAAAGAACAAGGATCTGCAACAAGGTTTACAAAAGGACATTAAAGACCTGAAAGAGGATATTGATAGCAGATTTGAAGGTTTAAATTATACTATTGATAACCTGAATGAATCTGTTAGAACAATTAAGCTAGGTATTAGAGACACTAATGAACGTGTAGTAGTCACTTTGTTAGAAACCAGTCAGCTACGCAAATCTATCGCCTTAGATTTTCAAACAGTTAATGACAGGCTGGAAAATGTAGAATCCCCACTAATAGCGTCCTGATCATACGTACCGTAGAGCATTCGACGAGACTCAGCCGCTGTTTTCTTCATATTGTATCAAAACAGCAACACCTCTCACAAGTGGCGAGAATTAGGCTCGTAAACTGACATTTTCAAACAAGAATAACTTTAAGATGCAGCACAAATCGACCAATGGACCAATGTTTGAATGAGGTTATGTTGACCGAAGTCCAAGCTAACTGCATGACGTCTGCGATCTGTTTCTTTCGACCGCTACAGTTACAGCATATTGCGCTACGTACAAATGGGCTACACTGTCCACTGCCCGTCGTTTTACGAAAATTATTTCTGCCAACTGAAATCCCAGGGATTGATTATAAGTCGATTCCTACTTGTAACCTTAAAAGAGAATATACGAATTAAAATACCTTAGCCGGCCGGTGTGGCCAGTTCTAGGCGCTACAGTCTGGTTCTAGGGGACTGAAGTTAAGTCCCATAGTGCTCAGAGCCCTTTAAAATACCTAATTATGCGTGATTCTGAAAAGAGTATTTCGATTTGTATTAGAACATTATGGAAAAGTATCCAAAGCCTTCCAAGATATGAGATGATGCAATTTTTGTTTTAAAACAATTGCTATGTCCCACTCAGTTCTTCTTGTGTCACTTACTTTCGGGTGCCTCCTTTGTCTGCAGGAATAGGACAAGGTGATACTATTGTTTGGTGGACGCCGTAGATTAATTACATATGATCTAAAACTGAATTACTTTTGCTTAACATTACAAATATTTCTTATCCTGACCTTGTTTTTATACGTGTTTTTCAGTACGCTGGTATCACTAATGCGGTGGTGCTTTTGATAGACCACCACTGCTGGAGCCTCAGATACGTACTGTAAGATCAATAAAAGAATCTGTTTTTATCGAAAATTTGTTTTGTAAACTCCGATCTATTTAACAGGGAAATATTTCTTTCCACGATCACGAATCGCCCTATTAGCAGTGGACCAACAATCGCTCACTGTGCCGACTTTTCAAGTCGCTCCTGTCATTAGGATATTTCCGTCTTTTCTTCTTGCTAATCACATAAATCGTATAACATTTAATTATTCACGAAATGGAAGGCGTAATTATAGATTGACATTTACGAATGGGAATTGTCGACCTAGCTGTTTGATTAGACAGTTTAATTAGATTCTTGGAAAGTTATTTTCAGTGGTCTCGTGGACACTGTAAGTACAACCCTTTCTTGGAAATTTATTTGCAATCCCAAATTTTTCCTTTGTCTTTCCTTTTGAAGCCATTCAGAAAACTATTAATACAAACAATACATCGAGCATAATTTCGGTTCATTTGCAGGATAAAACTGAAACTGAAATTAATAAATAAGTTCAAGCATAGGCACTCAACACATCGACCTTTGGATTACCTTCCCGCACTTTATTCCGTTGCGCCAATCGATTCCTGGATATTACATTAAGGTAAATGGATCAGACATCGTACGATTTGCCCCGAAAATGCTATTCTTCTCTGAATGCTTGAATTTGGAGTTCACTCGACTGTTACTTCATATCTGGACAAGCCCTATAAAAATGTGTGTGTACTCCTAAAGGAGCAAACTGCTGAGGCCATCGGGCCCTAGACTTACACACTACTTAAACTAACTGATGCTAGGAACAACACACACATCCATGCCCGAGGGAGGAGTCGAACCTCCGGTGAGAGGGACCGCGCAAACCGTGACAGCTAGCTCTTTATTCCCATGAAGTAATGAGCGCTGTCGGCAAGGTATCTCAGATCTATTCAATATTCCTAGATTTCCAGAAGGCTTTTGATACCGTTCGTCACAAGCGACTGTTAATCAAATTGCGTGCATATGGAGTATCGTTTCAGTTGTATGACTAGATTCGTGATTTCCTCTCAGAGAGGTCACAGTTCGTAGTGATAGACGGTAAATCGTCAAGTAGAACAGAAGTGGTATCTGGCTTACAGCAAGATAGTGTCATAGGCCCTCTGCTGTTCCTGATTTACATAAATGATCTAGGTGATATCTGAGCAGCCCCTTTAGATTGTTTGCAGATGATGCTGTAATTTACCGTCTAGTAAAATCGTCAGACGATTAGTTCCAATTTCAAAATTATGTAGAGAGAATTTCTGTATGGTGCGAAAAGTGGAAATTGCCACAAAACAAGGGAAAGTGCGATACCATCCAAATGAGTGTTAAAAGAAATCCGATAAATTTTGGGTATACGATAAATCGCACAAATATAAGGGCTGTCAATTCTAATAAATACGTAGGAATTACAATTACGAGCAACTTAAATTGGAAGGCGAAACAAAGACTGCGCTTTGTTGGCAGAACACTTAGGAGATGCGACAAACCCACTAAAGAGACAGCCTACATTACACTTGTCCGTCCTCTGCTGCGCGGTATGGGATCCTTACCAGGTAGGATTGACGGAGGACATCGAAAAAGTGCAAAGAAGAGCAGCTCGTTGCGTGTTATCGTGCAATAGGGGTGAGAGTGTCACTGATATGATACGCGAGTTAGGGGTCGCAGTCACTCAAATATAGGCGGTTTTCTTTGCGGCTAGATCTATTTACGAAATTTCAATCACCAATTTTCTCTTCCGAATGCGAAAATATTTTGTTGGCACTCACCTACGCAGGGAGAAATGATCATCATAATAAAATGAGAGAAATCGGAGCTCGAACGGAAAGATTTAGGTGTTCCTCTACCCCACGCGCCATTCCAGAATGGAATGGTAGAGGAGTAGTATGAAAATGGTTCGATGAACCCTCTGCCAGGCACTTAAGTGTGAACTGCAGAGTAACCTTGTAGATGTAGATGTAGACATGGTACCTCAAACCGCGAGAGCACTCCACGCCGCAAGTCCTACATATACTATAAATTTGGACGAAACTCATGATGACGAGTAGGTGCCTTGTAAGCAAAGTATCCTCAGGAACCTACGGCGCAGACAGACCAGTCATCTGTTTACATGGTTAGGAAATAAACAAAAATAAAATAAAAGTTTTTTGACTGGCAGTTGCTCTTGACGTACGCGCTGGTGCAGTTTGTAACACTACCGCCCGCTCGGGCGTACGTTAGCTCTTTAAAGCCTGTACTGTAATAAGTTCACGGGCTTCACCTTGTAAACAAGGATTTTAGTACATAAGTTGACCGCGTGTATCTAATGGAAGCAAGATCGGACCTATACTCAGTCAGTAACTACAGTGATGCGTCAAGCAAATGTAAAGGATAATTACGCGTTCGCATGGACAAGAAGTACACACAGTAGATACTACCAATGATTAATAATACGGTCGCCAGCCTAATTAGGCATTGAGTGAGTTTTTCCTTGTACAAGTGGTTGCAAGTACAAGCATAATAACACGCAGTAATGTTGCGTCTTATGGCAAGGTTTGGAACCAGAAAGAATCTACTGAACTAAGGTTTTCTTCTTTTGTACTAAATTGGACGAACTAAAATTACACAACACCACACTGCAATAATTACTACGAACTGCATGTTGTATATTCATCAGACTGAAATCGGGCATAGATTACCCTAGAATTAGCAATCTTGAAAGTACACATACAATGTCACTATTAAGGATGGATAAACACTAATACACTTAAGGGGCTCCGGAACGCCCTATACTTGCAATGTTAAAATAACGCATATAAATTACATCTTTCCTCACAAAGTATTTGAGGTAGGAAGTTAAAATTTTTACAGATTATTTATTGGAATATGGGCTACAACTTAACAGAGGGATTTTACAAAATTTTAGTTCAGTTATTAAAGATGATTTTTTTTCAATTGTAATGAAAATTCACAACATTTTTTGCAATTTTTTATTCATATATTCAAAAATATACAGTTTTTTGGAAAAAGGCTGTGTTAAATTATGCAGAAGGTTCTGTGTAACATTTACTGAAAGTTTGAAACAAATATGTTTGGAAGGTCCTTAGAAAACATGTAATTAGTATGAGAAAATAAAAGTTTTGGGAATCGAGCGACAAAGATTGGATGAACTTTTTAGTGCATTCCAGGTCCATAGGATGGATTATCTTCATCCTCTGCAAACTCCTCCTTCAGCTTCCTCTTGTTCCTCCTCTTGTTTACTCTTGCTTGTATTTCTAGACTCTTTACAGCCCTGTCTGCAGCCCGAAGGCGTTCCTTGCCTAAAGCAAGCATCGCTCGTGCCTTGTTAGAACCTATCTTCATTCCCATATTTCTAAATACCTTGCACCTTACAATGTTGCCATCATTGAAAGTCGCAACAGCATCATACTTTTACTCATTATTATACTTCAACAAAACAGAGACTCAAGAAACAGAATTAATTACGAATATTTTCGAGATAACAACAGAGTAAATAAACATGAAACAATCGACAATCACACCAGCGATATATATTGAATCATCACAGGTTATCCACAACACATACTTTATCTCACATCACTAAAATGTACCTGATGAACACGGACGTTAATAATAACACCATATGACAGCAGTTTAACAGCGCCACAGTGGGTCACGCCCGTGTAGAACACATTTCAAAAAAAATTTAAAAATAGTTGTAGTCTTCGGAATTGAATAAATTATATATCTATTAAAAGGTAATAGTCTGCAGATTCAGAAAACGCAAAAAAGTAAAAATTGAACTTTTCATGATTTTGAGCCTTTCCGGAGCCCCTTAAGTTTAATATGGAACTTAACTTTGCTGGTCAAATCTGATCAGTACACTTCATGATTTGATAGAACAGACAAGAGAAAGGAGGGGGGGCCCTGAAACTGTTATGGTCGTTATACTGAAACTAGTAAGTACTGAAGGTAAATTAACACTCAAAATTATCTATCTATTGATGACTACTCTTTTGTCTTATTTCTGAATTATTTAACTGTCATTATTTCTGTCTCAAATTAATCAAATAACATCGCTAATTCAATTAAAAAAAAACTCTCTTCCAATTTAGTCATACTATTGTGCTTTATCAACATTTGCAATAACACACAGAACTTTAAACTTCTTTATAGCATAGATTTGCCTGCTGATAATTATCGTTAACACTAACTTTAAACTTTCAGTTGGGGATACTCGGGTTGCACAATATGTGGTAAGGACCCTGTCTAGGTCAGTGATCAGGATAAGTAATGGCTGAGGCAATTCTGGTAAAAGTCACGTTATTATTGAACAGTTACAAACAGTTTCGACACTGGTCCACACAGATACAATTGTAAAGATGAAATAAATGTTTGACCTGTGCAAGTCGGTGCCGTGGATGGCGGGCAGCGAGATAGCAGGCAGCACAGCACACATACAAGCACAGCTAAGGCTCTCATTGCATCGGCACTTTCCTTCTTCTTAGCGTCGTAATCTTTCCAATTTTGTGCCTAAGAATATAGCCATGCCATGTAGTCGTCGGGATCGGCACATCCGAGGCTCAATGGAATTCACTTTTCCTGGATAGCCTCCTCGGTACGGTACATGTTCCTCTGACCGATGCCCAACTCCGACTGTTATACTGAGCCTGTTGTGCCGAACCGCGCCAGTGTGCCTTTTCCCGCGCTCGCCTGCCTCCATCTTTTCCCGCTCCCCTACAGGTAGGGTATTCACCACAGGTTTTCTACTACACATATCCTAATGCATTACCTACTTATGGACCAAGTGTATAAATTACAATTTTCACATCATACAATAGTTTTAACATTAAGTACACATCCTTTTGATTATCACATTGCTTGAAATCTAACATAAATAATAACATTGAGTTTCAAAAGTTACTTACAGTTTCTTTAACATGATTTGAAAAGAAAAAGAAATTCAAAACATTGCTTACATTAATTTACAAATCTTTAACATATTGCAGCGTGTCAGCAACTGTGAAATGTACAGCAAATAAACAATGTTTTCAGCCTTCAGTTGCAAGGTAATTTTACTCGTTGCAAAAAAAAAAAAATACAAAAAAAAAAATACCTTGCAACTGAAGGCTGAAAACATTGTTTATTTGCTTACATTAATCTCCCGAAATTCAAAAAGAAAAAAAAATTATTATATGTACAGTCGTCGTTACACATGCCCCTGTTTCCAGAAAATTTTCTTAAGTCTAAATTTTATGGGAACACTAAATCTTACAATTATACAGTGGTTCTGAATCTTTACGTAAATGTTCAAACAGATTTACACTACATATTTCCTTTTACTCACCGTATATAGGTTTACACTTTTTTAACATATCAAGAATAATTACTTGTCATTTACTTAAGTGCCTTTTGCACAGTCCAACTTCCCACCATAACATTACTAAAATAGCGATTTAATCATTTTTTTCTAAATTTCTCAAAGAAATAATTTCAGATTATGGAATACAAACATTTAACTACAAAAACAAATGCATATTTCGTATACACTATAAGATAATTTGTTGCTGCTTGCTTTGAATAGCAGTCCATTTCCTTACTTACTAAACAAAACACACACATATATTTTCAGAAAATTAACTACCCTTTTTTGCTGCCTATTATGTGGATTTGGGCAGTCCTTTTCACTTCATATTGTCACATCCCCTGGATCACATTTACAATTTTCCATCGACTATTTATCTGCCCTCATTGGTATTTGGCAGTCCTTCATATTATGGTTCATACACTGCCCATTTTCATTTTTCGACAGTCCCATCTTTTATCTGGCTGATATCATTTATCCTTTCTTTTCAGTCCTTTTCTCCATACATTTTTACAGTTACAGTACAATTGGTAATCTGAAACTCACATAACTACATTAGCACACTTTCAAGGGTATACAGACATTTACAAGGATCAGTTACATTTGAAATAACTTGGGTTCAGCATAAGATACAGCACAATTACTCGTTCCTAGGAACATACAGTTGCAGGTCCACAATATTTCTTACACCTAAAGGTCTTTTGGATTTTGGGTAGATCAGGTAGTAAGCATTATCGTGTGGAATGTTCTGTGTTATATATGGTCCATTATAAATGTATTTAAATTTGGAAATTTCATGGTTTAGTTCACTAGACTTTTCGTGGGTTTTTAAAAGAACATAATCTCCAATTTTGAATTTTGAAACTTTTAGATCTTTATCGTTTCTTCTAGATCTAGATTCAGCTTTTTGCTTTGCCCTTTTTATCACCAATTTTTTCTTTTGATCCAATCCCAAACTTGTACAAGGTGGAAACTCTAGTTTTTCTTCAATTAAACTTTTACTACTTCTACCTAACAAAATTTCTTCCGGTGGGAATCCTGTAGTTTCATGATGTAATGTGTTCATGACATTCTCAAAATCCGATATAAATCTGCCCCAGGCTCTAATTCAACAAAACAATAATTCACTTTCAGATAACACTGAGTTACAGTAATAATAAAGTCATGCATAATAATAATAATATATACAAATACAGCACTCTGCCCCCAGTCTCTTTATTAACAAGGCAGTCTTTTAATGGTTCATAAAACAGTCACATAAGTCTGGTGGCTTTTTAGGCCTCTGGAGTTCAAAGTCTTTGCTTACTTGAACTCTTCGCAAAATAAACACAGAGTCATCAGGTGGCTCTTTCTTTCTTTGTTCAGTCTCAACATCTGGATTTTGTTTTGAAACTTCGTCATCGTTAGGTACAATATCGAAATTAGCTGCATTCCCATTATTTCCACTAATTTTCTCATACCCTCTTTCAGTAAAAGTATATTCACTTTCTTTTACACCTGAAAATTCATCCTCACTAGAGTCATCACTACTCTCTTCCTCAGCACCAGGTTCACTTAAGTACACTACTTTTGCACAATAGGTAAAGTTAGAATATTCATTTTCGTCTGTATTAGCGTACCTTTCATCATCTGAACTATCGTCGGAATTCGACCATTCTAGATCGTTTTCAGGTTCTAACATAAAAGCTTTTCTGAGACAGGCACTAAGTTCTTCCTCTGTATTGTCGTCAGGCTTAGATTTTATATTCAATCTCCTCTTTTGGCAAAACGGCCTCATCATCAGCTTTATTCACATCCACTGTGACTTCATATTCGGTGTAATCCTCGTGGACTTTAATTACTTTCAGGTAATCATCTGCCCCTTCTCCACGGTGCCTCTCGGTAGCAGCTTGTACTATTGGCGGATTGTTAGCAGAAGTTATTTCTTCGTCAATGCTGAGGATTTCATCCTCCAAATCCTTCCTATCATTAACTTTCTTCCTATCGGCAGCACGCGTACTTTGCGCGGCGCTAATTATTCTCCCCTCTTCAAATTTGGGCCACGTCACTTTATTGACGTCCCTACTATCTCTCTTTCCACCAACAAATTTCCTCGCCTCATACTCCTTCTTAAAATCCTCCCACTCACATTGCTTTAGGCCCTTGTACAGATCGTCGATCTGCACATGCCAATCAGTTACTTCTGCTAATTCATTTTCGCCTTTCACCTCATTGCAAACACTGCTAACCGCACCTCTCTGTGTACTCACAGTCTCATTTATTGTTTCCTTTGCCATGGAATTATCACTCATAAAATTTTCCTCAGCTCTTACG
Source organism: Schistocerca cancellata (assembly GCF_023864275.1). Taxonomy (NCBI): domain Eukaryota; kingdom Metazoa; phylum Arthropoda; class Insecta; order Orthoptera; family Acrididae; genus Schistocerca; species Schistocerca cancellata. Next base: position 856,038,554 of record NC_064626.1, read on the forward strand.
GCTACGTTCGTATCTACTGCTGCCGTATTGCTAGCGGCTTCTCTCTGAACAGATGTTCTGCTAGGCTGGGTCGTTGCCCTCTGATGCTCCACTCGCCTGTTAACATGCAGCGCTCTGTGCGGCAGAGATGACTCATTCTGGCTCGCACCTGACGCTTGTTTCGCCACAACACGTTGCGTTGTTCCACGCCTGTCTCTAACCTGTTTCATTACATTACGGTCGGTCTGGTATCTTTTCTTAAATTGGGGCCAGTATGTATTGTCTGCTTCCATTTGGCCCGCAACGTTCATGGAAATTAGTTTCCCGCGTCGTTATTATTTTGCGCGGTGTACCCTCTACCGCGACCTGGATAATTTCCTCTGCCTCTTCCTCTGCCTCTTCCTCTCTGTATCATATTGACGTGAAATCCATCGCCGTCATTTCATTCGTCATTGTGTCGATTATTATGGTTACCAAAGTTTTGACAATTGGCACGACTTGCGCGCCAATGGTCTTCGTCTTCGACCCTTTCCAGAAATGCTTGGAAGCTACGATGATTGCTTCCTACATACCTCTTAGAATCTTCTGGAAGCTTTTTATATAACTCCCAGATAATTTCTGAATCTGATCTTCGACCTCTTAAATGCGTCAATTTCCGGTACCAATACTCGCAGAAATCTTTCAAAGAATTCCTGCCCCTGTTATCATGCTGTTTGGCCATGATGAACTCGCGCCATAAATGGTCCTGCTTTTGTTCAGACCAATATTCTTCCGTAAATCTTTGCCTAAATTCTTCGAACGTCATTCGTTCGGTATTTAAATTTATTCCCCAGCGCTTAGCATCACCTGCTAAGGCGCTAATTACAACGTTTATCTTTTCCTGATCAGACAAGTGCTCAGAAAATACTCTCTCGCAATTTTTGATAAAATCTAACGGATGCCACCCGTTATGTTTCTTGGCTGGATCGAAGCGTTCCTCACCTTCTAATAGCTTCGTAATTGGTGTGCCATTACAGACAACACCAGGCATATCTTTAATTTTGCTCTCCAGATCGAAAATTCTGCCTTGAGTTTTCGTAGTATTTTGTTCACAATTTTGAACACATCCGGATACTTTTTTACCTACATCCCTTTCAGTGTCTAAAACTACCTTTTCCAACTGTGATATTCCGTGTTGACATTCGTTTACGATCTCATTTTTAAGACCGAAAACTTTTTCGTCTACCTTAGTTTCAACCAGAGGTTCTACTTTCTCTTGGATGTTGAGAATTTCAACATCGAATCTACTATTAATGTTACCAATTTCCTCCTGCATAGTATCCATATTTTTGTTAATGGTATCAATTTCAAATTTCATATTGTTTACCACAGCACTTAAATTACCCATTTTTTGTTCTACCTGTTCTATTTGTTTACTAATTTTAATTCCCTGTCCTTCAACCTGTGCTTTAATCTGATCACTCTGTGTTTTGAGTTGCTCGTCAACGTGTGTTTTTAGCTGATGGCTCTGTGTTTTAAGTTTCTCTGCAACGTGTGTTTTGAGCTGATTAACCTGATTACCGACTTGTTTTTGAAGCTGATTACTCTGTGTTTTTAGTTGCTCAGTCTGTCCTGCAATTTGTTTGGTTAATTGTTCAAATAAATCGTTCATGCTTAAAATTTTCATACTATTTTGTTCTACTGAATCTGTGTTTTCCGATCCAACTTCAAAAGTTTCTTTCGGTTCTTTCTTTATCTGTGGTGAATCAAACATGTCAGTGGATTCGTTCACGTACCCACTATCATCTACAAAGTCACCCTCTTCTTCCTGTTTTGTCCCTTTCTGTGTTCGAGACGATCTCGACATTTCAATCTGTTCGTTGACGTGTTCATGGTATTGTATGTACGCCAATTGTCTTCCGCTAACGCCATCTGTTATCTGGCCGCGTAAACTCCGGCTACTGCCAGCCGCATTCTCCATTTCGCTTGGCACATAAACGTCTACGTTTCTGCCCATACTAAATGCCAATTACACTACACTATTATACTTGCCTCACACTGCAGTTTATTTTGCTAAATATTTTTACTATTCGTGCCACTGAACATCCACTGTTCGGTCTTTACGTTAATTTGTAACCGACAACATCTGGATGTCCTGTCACCGGGAAGCCGCTTGTAACACTACCGCCCGCTCGGGCGTACGTTAGCTCTATAAAGCCTGTACTGTAATAAGTTCACGGGCTTCACCTTGTAAACAAGGATTTTAGTACATAAGTTGACCGCGTGTATCTAATGGAAGCAAGATCGGACCTATACTCAGTCAGTAACTACAGTGATGCGTCAAGCAAATGTAAAGGATAATTACGCGTTCGCATGGACAAGAAGTACACACAGTAGATACTACCAATGATTAATAATACGGTCGCCAGCCTAATTAGGCATTGAGTGAGTTTTTCCTTGTACAAGTGGTTGCAAGTACAAGCATAATAACACGCAGTAATGTTGTGTCTTATGGCAAGGTTTGGAACCAGAAAGAATCTACTGAACTAAGGTTTTCTTCTTTTGTACTAAATTGGACGAACTAAAATTACACAACACCGCACTGCAATGATTACTACGAACTGTATTTTGTATATTGATCAGACAGAAATCGGGCATAGATTACCCTAGAATTAGCAATCTTGAAAGTACACATACAATGTCATTATTAAGGATGGATAAACACTAATACACTTAAGTTTAATATGGAACTTAACTTTCCTGGTCAAATCTGATCAGTACACTTCATGATTTGAAAGAACAGACAAGAGAAAGGAGGGGGGGCCCTGAAACTGTTATGGTCGTTATACTGAAACTAGTAAGTACTGAAGGTAAATTAACACTCAAAATTATCTATCTATAGATGACTACTCTTTTGTCTTATTTCTGAATTATTTAACTGTCATTATTTCTGTCTCAAATTAATCAAATAACATCGCTAATTCAATTAAAAAAAACTCTCTTCCAATTTAGTCATACTATTGTGCTTTATCAACATTTGCAATAACACACAGAACTTTAAACTTCTTTATAGCATAGATTTGCCTGCTGATAATTATCGTTAACACTAACTTTAAACTTTCAGTTGGGGATACTCGGGTTGCACAATATGTGGTAAGGACCCTGTCTAGGTCAGTGATCAGGATAAGTAATGGCTGAGGCAATTCTGGTAAAAGTCACGTTATTATTGAACAGTTAGAAACAGTTTCGACACTGGTCCATACAGATACAATTCTAAAGATGAAATAAATGTTTGACCTGTGCAAGTCAGTGCCACGGATGGCGGGCAGCAAAATAGCAGGCAGCACAGCACACATACAAGCACGGCTAAGGCTCTCATTGCATCGGCACTTTCCTTCTTCTTAGCGTCGTAATCTTTCCAATTTTGTGCCTAAGAATATAGCCATGCCATGTAGTCGTCGGGATCGGCACATCCGAGGCTCAATGGAATCCACTTTTCCTGGATAGCCTCCTCGGTACGGTACATGTTCCTCTGACCGATGCCCAACTCCGACTGTTATACTGAGCCTGTTGTGCCGAACCGCGCCAGTGTGCCTTTTCCCGCGCTCGCCTGCCTCCACCTTTTCCCGCTCCCCTACAGGTAGGGTATTCACCACAGGTTTTCTACTACACATATCCTAATGCATTACCTACGTATGGACCAAGTGTATAAATTACAATTTTCACATCATACAATAGTTTTAACATTAAGTACACATCCTTTTGATTATCACATTGCTTGAAATCTAACATAAATAATAACATTCATTTTCAAAAGTTACTTACAGTTTCTTTAACATGATACGAAAAGAAAATGAAATTCAAAACATTGCTTACATTAATCTCCCGAAATTCAAAAAGAGAAAAAAATTATTATATGTACAGTTGTCGTTACAAGTTGGTCAGAAACCCGAGCTTTTAATGAAATCCAGTAGGCAACGAACACAAGAAATATTTTCTACATTGTCGTATTTAGGCCGGCCTGAGTGGTCGAGCGGTTCTAGGCGCTACAGTCTGGAACCGCGCGACCGCTACGGTCGCAGGTTCGAATCCTGCCTCGCGCCTGGATGTGTGTGTTCTCCTTAGGTTAGTTAGGTTTAAGTAGTTCTAAGTTCTAGGGGACTGATGACCTCAGAAGTTAAGTCCCATAGTGCTCAGAGCCATTTGAACCAGTATTTTGTCGTATTTAATGACTTATTTGGCGACAAAAATCTTACACCATTGCGGCAACACTCGTCATACCACAGACGTTTCCCGCTGTGTGCAAGAGCAGTTTTTTGGGTAATACGTGAGGTTCTCAATGCGCTGACCTCCATCGTGGAAACTAATGAGGATGTAAGGGCGCAGAGGTTGGCAGAATGAATATTTAAGCAGAGTGCTGCAGCGGAGTGCCCGGCAGGTGGGAGCTGCGGAGCACGGCAGCCAACTGCCCGTGAGCGGGCGCGGGTGCGTGCCAGCCACGCAGCGGAGCCGCCTTTATGGAGATAAGCCGAGAGCCGCATCGGATGCCATTTTTGCGACGGTGTCCCGTTGTTAGGAAAACCGTAACGAGCTTAGTGTCCGCGCCGACTGCAACTGCCGTAATGAGTTTACACGGCCTAGCAGGGAGCCCATTGCGGTTAATCGCCGCTACTTTCCGGCCACTTGCCTTTATGTGACTTCTGGCGCTGCGTTGCGCTGCGACGCGGTATTCACAGTTTGTGGGGTAGGGAGGAGGGGGAAGGGGGGGGGGCGCCATTCTGATAGGGCTCGGGGCTCTCTGCTGCTCGCGTTAGCTCCTGCCTCCCACAAAAACACTCCACTTCGGCGGCCTACCTACCGTTCCCAAATGTTCGGTTTGCGGTCGACTGTGCGCTAACTGCGTAGTAATGAAACGCAATAGCCCGCAGGCTAAGCTCGGATTCGTGTAGCTTCCATTTACCTCACTTATCTCAGTTGCATGGAACAAGGATTAGAGTACTGCTTACGTACATTCATTCCTGTTAGAAACATTCAGATTTCTGAGGGTGATAAAAAAAGAAGTTAAGATGTTTCATGCTGCTTGAAGCAGGCATCATGTGCCTACTGGCTTCATCCTGTTTTACAATTAAACATCCAGCTGTAGAAGCAACGAAAAAAGCATGCAAATTCAGAAGAACGCAAAATCCGCAAGACTGGCTAAGTTTCACGGAAGCTCGAAATTTAGTGTTGAAGTCAATGTGAGATGCTTTTAATAGTTTCTGCAATGAAACATTGTCTCAGAATATGGTAGAAAACCCAATGAGATTCTGGGTGTATGTAAAGTACACCAGCGGCAAAAAACAGTCAATACCGTCACTGCGCGATAGCGATGGAAATGTTACCGATGATGGTGCCACTAAAGTGGAGTTACTAAATACAGTTTTCCGTAATTACTTCACGAAAGAAGACGAAGTAAATATCCGAGAATTCCAAAGCACAACAGCTGTTAGCATGAGTGACATAAAAGTAGATATCTTAGTCGTTGCTAAACAACTCAAATCACTTAAGAAAGGCAAGTCTTCCGGTCCAGATGGTATACCAATCAGGTTCCTTTCAGAGTATGCAGACGCAGTAGCGCCTTTCTTAGCAATCATATAAAACCACTCACTTGACGAAAGGTCTGTTCCTAAAGAATGGAAAGTAGCACAGGTCACACCAATATTCAAGAAAGGAAATAGGAGTAACCCATTGAATTACAGACCCTTATCACTGACCTCAATTTGCAGTAGGATTTTGGAGCATATACTGTACTCGAACATTATGAATTACCTTGAAGAAAATGACTTATTGATACACAAACAACACTGATTCAGAAAATATCGTTCTTCTGCAACACAGTTAGCTATTTATTCCCATGAACTAATGAGTGCTGTCGACAAAGGATCTCAGATCGATTCCATATTCCTACATTTCCAGAAGGCCTTTGATACCGTTCCTCACAAGCGACTATGAATCAAATTGCGTGCATATGGAGTACCGACTCAGTTGTGTGACTAATTTCGTGAATTCCTCTCAGAGAGGTCACAGTTAATAGTGATAGACGGTAAATCATCGAGTAGAACAAAAGTGATATCTGGCGATCCGCAAGGTAGTGTCGTAGGCCCTCTGCTGTTCCTGATTTACATAAATGATCTAGGTGATAATTCTGAGCAGCCCCCTTAGATTGTTTGCAGATGACGGTGTGATTTACCGTCTAGTAAATTCATCAGACCATCAATTCCAATTACAAAATGACATAGAGGTAATTTCTGTATGGTGCGAAAAGTGGCAATTGTCACTACACAAAGAAAAGTGCGAGGTCATCTACATGGGTACTAAAAGATATCCGATAAATTTTGGGTATCGCACAAATCTAAGGGCTGTCAATTCGACTAAATACCTAGGAAATACAATTACGAGCAACTTAAATTGGAAATACCACATCGATAACATTGTGGGGAAGGGGAAACAAAGACTGGGCTTTGTTGGCAGAACACTTAGAAGATGCGACTAACCCACTGAAGAAAGAGACAGCCTACATTACACCTGTCCGTCCTCTACTGGAATATTGCTGCGCAGTGTGGGATCCTTACCAGGTAGGATTGACGGAGGACATCGAAAAAGTGCAAAGAAGGGGAGCTAGGTTCGTGTTATCGGGCAATAGGTGTGAGAGTGTCACTGATATGAAACGCGAGTTGGGGTAGCAGTCACTGAAACAAAGGCGGTTTTCTTTGCGACGGGATCTATTTACGAAATTTCAATCACAAACTTTCTCTTCCCGAATGCGAAAATATTTTGTTGACACCCACCTACGTAGGAAGAACTGATCATCATAATAATATAAGGGAAATCAGAGTTCGAACGGAAAGATTTAGGTGTCCCTTTTTCCCAGGCGCCAATTCGAGAATGGAATGGTAGAGAAGTAGTATGAAAATGGTTCGATGAACCCTCTGCCAGGCACTTAAGTGTGAATTGCAGAGTAACCATTTACATGTAGATGTAGAAAACGCAGATAAAATACCTTCTGCATCATTCAAAATTGTACGCCGTTTAATATCCGTTGATAGCTCGTACTGTACCTCTGACTATAAATACATCTGCTTTATTACGGAAACTGTGGTTAATGTGTAATGGATGTAATAGTGTATTTATTTCTGACTGCATATAATTGGTTGAAATTATAATGTAAACATTATAAACTGCTCGGTGATAACCAAGGCAACTTTATTTTAATGTATCGTTAGCGAAGATGAAATGGCAGCAACTGTGCTGTTGTTTATCTTTGCCTATCTCAAGAAGGCGAGCAGAGAGGAGGTCAGAGCAGCTTGAGTGATGAAAGGGTGCGGAAGTGTTTGTCGGGCGCTCCCGCAGACGCAGTGCTATGGTTGTGGCAGTGAATGCGCCGCTAATTACACTACTGGCCATTAAAATTACTACACCACGAAGATGACGTGCTACAGACGCGAAATTTAACTGACAGGAAGAAGATACTTTGATATGCAAATGATTAGCTTTTCAGAGCATTCACACAATGCTGGCGCCGGTGTCGACACCTACAACGAGCTGACATGAGGAAAGTTTCCAACCGATTTCACATACACAAACAGCAGTTGACCGGCGTTGCCTGGTGAAACATTGTTGTGATGCCTCGTGTAAGGAGGAGAAATGCGTACTACCAGGTTTCCGACTTTGATAAAGGTCGGATTGTAGCCTATTGCGATTGCGGTTTATCGTATCGCGACATTGCTACTCGCGTTGGTCGAGATCCAGTGACTGTTAGCAGAATATGGAATCGGTGGGTTCAGGAGGGTAATGCGGAACGCCGTGCTGGATCCCACGGCCTCGTTTCACTAGCAGTCGAGATGACAGGATTCTTATCCGCATGGCTGTAACGGATCGTGCAGCCACGTTTCGATCCCTGAGTGGGGAAGTTTGCAAGACGACAACCATCTGCACGAACAATTCGACGACGTTTGCAGCAACATGGACTATCAGTTCGGAGACCATGGCTGCGGTTACCCTTGACGCTGCATCACCGACAGGAGCGCCTGCGATGGTGTACTCAACGTCAAACTTGGGTGCACGAATGGCAAAATGTCAATTTTTCGGAAGAATCCAGGTTCTGTTTACAGCATCATGATGGTCGCATCCGTTTGGCGACATCGCGGTAAACGCATATTGGAAGCGTGTATTCGTCATCGCCATACCGGCGTATCACCCAGCGTGATATTATGGGGTGCCATTGGTTACACGCCTTGGTTACCTCTTGTTTGCATTGACGGCGCTTTGAACAGTGGACGTTACATTTCAGACGTGTTACGACCCGTGGCTCTACCATTTATTCGATCCCTGCGAAACCCCACATTTCAGCAGGATAACGCACGATCGCAGGTTGCCTTTCTGGATACAGAAAATGTTCGACTGCTGCTCTGGCCAGCATATTCTCCAGATCTCTCACCAATTGAAAACGTGTGGTCAATGGTGGCTGAGCAACTGGCTCCTGACAATACACCAGTCACTACTCTTGATAAACTGTGGCATCGTGTTGAAGCTGCATGGGCAGCTGTACCTGTACACGCCATCCAAGCTCTGTTTGACTCAATGCCCAGGCGGATCAAGGCCGTTATTACGGCCAGAGGTGGTTGTTCTGGCACTGATTTCTCAGGACCTATGCACCCAAATTGCGTGAAAATGTAACCACATGTCAGTTCTAGTATAATATATTTGTCCAATGAATACCCTCTTATCATCTGCATTTGTTCTTGGTGTAGCAATTATTGGCCAGTAGTGTAGTCAGCTAAAAGGTTCAAATGACTCTAAGCACTATGGGACTTAACATCTGAGGTCATCAGTCCCCTAGATTTAGATCTACTTAAGCCTAACTAACCTAAGGACATCACACACATCCATGCCCGAGGCAGGATTCGAAGCTGCGACCGTAGCAGCAGCGCGGTTCCGCACTGATGCGCCTAGAACCGTTCGGCCACAGCGGCCGGCATTTATTTAAGCCGCGTGTATTGAGAGCACTGTAGAAGTGGACAGGCGCAGCGAGCTCCAGTTCTGACTTGCCTGTCCCACAATTAATTATCCGTGGACCTGAAGGCGACTCGTAATTCTCAACCAGCAGCAGCAGCAACAGCGGCAGCTCAATGTTGTCGTCGGCTACATTCTTCATCGACCGAAGAGCTACGACATCGTGAGGCTCTTAAGTGAAAAAATATAACCTTGTAGCTGTTTTACACAGTGGGATTCCTTTCACTAAGTATGAACAACTTGAATAATAACCTGAAATAGTTAAAACTTGTAAGGCATCTGTGTTATCATTGTCTTCAGGCATTATAATCAAGTAGGGTCCCTTTGCTTTCCATGCAGTCACCGAGTGTCGTAAATGTATGAAATTTGATTAACTATTTAGTTCCAGTTTGTTTGTTTGCTAATGACCAGCTTCAGTCTAAATTTTCCGCCACAGTAACCGTTCATTCTTGTATTGCACAACAGAGGCTTAACTAATTTTCAATTTTGAGTATTAACTTGATTCAGTTAAAGTAACGTAAAATTTGACTAGCGAAATTAGTAACTAAAGATACAGCACAAATTAATAGTGCGTAATTTCATTTATTCAGCATTTAGCTTAGGGTGTGACTTCTGCTGGCTTGATATGTAGTTTGTTGTTATTATGTTACTTGCCGTTTTTTAAATTTGGCATTACTATATGCTGAGGTTATTGAAAGTCTTTTTTTACATAATAAAGTTTTAGTCAGATTTATTTAACCAGTGACTTAATTTTCCTTTACTTTCAAAATTTAGTATTTCAGAATAAGTAACTGCAAACTTAGTGCTTCTTGATTCATGTATTTCTCGTGAACTGTTGTGGTGTGGAAAAGCGTGACAATCTTTTGTTGCCATGCCAGTGATTATTTGGTTAGGTTTCATTGCCGTTACCTTCCTTAAGAGTCTGGAGATTCATTGCTCTAGCGAGTATTACGTGGTAGCCTTTTCCCCTCTGTGTTTCATGAGCGATTGAATTATACTTTACCCATTTCAAAATTATCATCAGAATTTAGATTAGGATTAGAACAGATTCTTCCTTCAGAAGGGTCTGTTGTACACTTTCCTCCTACTAATCGTTATTATTTTCCTTGGGTAACGATGGCGTTCCTCACAGTAAAATTTCATTAGGCATACGCGATCACGGTCAATTATACTGCAATACAGTCGGCTGATTAGGAAGATGGAGGTTAAAAGTTCAGTAAAATGTCTTAAAGGACGATAATAATGCATAGTGGTGATCGGCTTTCAAACCATAGTTTGAATAGTGTCCTTGGAAGAAATTTTCATTATTTAACCGGAAATAGAAGGAGTGGTGGATCTAGATAGGTCTAGAGAAACAGACGTCAAGTGAATACAGTGATCCCTGCGTTGTAACATTTTGTACTCTCTTTCCATGTGAAACTGTAGATGGTGATAGGTCTGTCAGTTGTAGATGTTAAGCTCTATGGCCCCCTTGTTGGTACCCGAGAAAGAGTTGACTAATTGACTGCTCCAGGTTCCACCATCTGCCTTCTATCTTCAAGCGTCATAAACAAAATAAACATGACAGTACTGTGGTGTTTTATCAAGTCGATAGCAATAGATAATTAAATCCTGAGCGCACATTGTTGTGACTTGGCAAGACAGCCAAGCCACTATGATTGGTAACCGAAAGGCACGCGTTAAGCTCACGCAGGCTGGCGTGAGGTCTGGAACATTTAAGAAGTTTATAGTAGGAAGAAAAGTACGTAGCTTCTGGAATACTTAACTTTAATCCATAATTGGTGAACATCGGTCTGACGGTACATGCATCACAAGATAAATAGCAAATGATAATGGTGCCTTGCTAGGTCGTAGCAATTGACGTAGCTGAAGGCTATGCTAACTATCGTCTCGGCAAATGAGAGCGTAATTTGTCAGTGAACCATCGCTAGCAAAGTCGGCTGTACAACTGAGGCGAGTGCTAGCAAGTCTCTCTAGACCTGCCGTGTGGCGGCGCTCGGTCTGCAATCACTGACAGTGGCGACACGCGGGTCCGACGTTTACTAACGGACCGCGGCCGATTTAAAGGCTACCACCTAGCAAGTGTGGTGTCTGGCAGTGACACCACACAACTAATATTATATCGCAAATGCACATTTATATTTCGTTGACAATATACGTGAACTGCAGCTGGCTGTAGTCTAGTTTTATTTATTGTCAAATTATAGACCTGTTACCTGATGTTTAAAACAGGTCGCACATCTTACAATTTACAGTTTTCTTTTCTTTTGTTTTATCTGCAACATTTACAAAGAATGGTACTTTTCAGAATAACAATAATTTGAGGTTGAAATGTAAATAAAATTTTGTTGTTTTTTTAAGAAAAGTGTAAAAACATGATAGGATAGAGGAGAGATTTGTTAGTACAATCACCGAATGTGACTGACGGTGAATACCTCGGAAAGATTTCTTCGCGCCGTTGACCGGCAGTCGCACACACACAGGATCACACGCACACACACACACACACACACACACACACACACACACACACACACACACACGAATGGTTATTATATTGATTATCCTATTTGTTACTAATCTTATGTATTAACTACTTTACGTGCCCATCCATGTACAGCATTTGGTGATTTCTTGGCTAGATCGCCAGCAGCACCTAATACTTATTTATGACACACCTCAGCTTCCTCCTCCTGTTCCTCCTCATTGACACTATTTTCGCTGTCACTGTGGGTATCGCTGTCCACCCTCTGGAGATTGTTGTTACGTTGCACATAAGCATCTCTGTTATGTCGTGTCCGCATGTACTCTTCATGTGTTGTTTTTGAAATACTGTTTGTCAGTGCGTTTAATTGTGCCCATTGTTCTTTGTCTTTTAGTCTCTTAGTACAATCCAGGAGTTTTACATTTACTATGTACACTCAGTTCTCATACACAGTCACAGTATGAAAAGGCATCAGAGACATTTTTCCAGTGGTGCGAACCTAACGTTCAAAGGCAATCACGAAAATACAGGTATTTTCATTCATAATGGTCTATCTCAACATTAACTCATACTGAACTGCACCTGACGTCTTTAAAAATCTGCATATAATCTTGCCTTTCCCCATTAGTTTAAGGGATGTGTAGTCACAAACACAGAGAATAAGTACATACACCACAGATTAATTAAGCTGCCCTATGGGCAGCTCTATTTTATATTAGATTTTCCTTTATTCTTTGTGTATTAAATTAATCGTTACGTACTCGTATATTATCATGGCAGAAACAGTATTTAAGTCATGTTCTCCTCTCAAAAATCGTTCCACCATCTTAATAAGATAAAGTAAATCTGACTTTTTGTAAATTTTAAATGATGAGTGAAATGTCTCATTATTTTTGTGCTAATTCCACACCTGGCCTTAGATTTGATATTCACGAAATTACGGAGAGTTTGATACTATGATTAATACACTAAAAGACAAAATAAAAGGAATTATCTGAATTGACGGAAATCGGTAGATATGTTGTACATGTACAGACAAAATTCTTGCAGAGTAAATGGATGATTTATTCAATAGAAAGAACTTTACAAAACAGATAAGTCAGTAAAGTGTTGGTCCACGACTGGACCCTGTAGAAGCAGTTATTCGGCTTGGCGTTGAATATCAAAGTTGTTGGGTATACTCCTGAGAGGTATTGTGCCAAATTATGTCAAATCGGCGCGTTAAATCGTCAAAATCTCGAGCTAGTTAGGGGGCGTTACTCGTAATGTTCCTAACATTGTCAATTACGGAGACATCCGGCGACCTTGCTGGCCAAGGTAGGGTTTGGCAAGCACGAAGAAAACGGTAGAAACTCGTAGCGGGGCGTCAATGTGCTGAAAAGTAAGCCCAGAATGGCTTGCCAAGAACGGTAACAAAACGGAACTTAGAATATCGTCAACGCGCTGCTGTGCTATAAGGATGTCGCAGATGACAATCAAAAGGATCCTACTATGAAAAGAAATGGCATCCAAGACCATTACTCCTGGTTGTTGGGCCGTAAGGCGAGCGATGGTCACTTTGGTATCCAACCGCTATCGTTGGCGTCTCCAGGCACGTCTCCGCTGGTCACCGGACTCAGTTTGAAGTGGAACTCATCACTGAAGACATTGCTACCTACACCAGTCACTGAGATTCCAGATTGAACGTGCCCGTCACCACTGGAAACGGGTTTGTTGGTGTACAGAGCTCAATGGTAGCACAAGGGCCGCTATGAGCTCAACCCGCTTTCTGTGAGTCGTCTATTAACGGTCCCTGTGCTCACCGAAGCACCAGTTGCACATCGGATCGATGCTAATGATGGACCCGGGAATCTGAGTATCGCTCTGACGATTGCTTGCTCCTCACGTCCTGTCATCTCTCTCGAGATCGGCTGCTTGTGTGCATTAATGACCTCTCGTCTGTCACGTTGCCATATGCCAAGCTTGTTTTGTTTGCAGATGATACAAACATTGCAATACGTAGCAAGTCAAGAACAGATTTAGAATAGCTGCTAATCAAATTTTTATTGACATTAGTAAATGATTTAAATCCAATTCAGACTTAGGCTCAGAACCTGTAAGGATTTCCTTCCAGCAAGTGTATAACATTTGAAGACATGCAGACTGAAGAGGTTGACAGTGTAAAATTTCTGGGATTACAACTTCACAATAAATTCAGTTCGGAAGGGCATACCACAGAATTGTTGAAGCCCCGAAAGAAGTCTTTATTTGCAATGAGAATGACGTCACATGTAGGAGACAAAATTAAAAAAAAAAAAAACTTGCGTAGTTTGCTTGCTTTTATTCTATTGTATCATATAGGATCATTTTCTGGGGTAACTCATCAGGTTAAGCAAAAGTTTTTAGCTAGCAAAAGCGTTTAATAAGACTTATTTGTTGTGTAAATTCAAGAACAGCATATAGAAACCTGTTCAAGAAACTTTGTATTCTGACCACTACTTCTCAGTATATGTTTACAGCCAATACCTCAATACATAGTATAGTATCAATAGTACAAATAGGAACAATCTACATAAAAACCTAAAATCACTTACCTTGGTCCAAAAAGGGGTCCAATAGTGAGGAACACACATTTTCAATAAACTGACAGCAACCATTAATAAGTTGGTTTCAGATAAACGGCTTAAACAGAGTTAGAAAGACTTTTTGATAGGCAGCCCCTTCTATTCTTCTGTAAAAAGACTGGTTCGATGCAGCTCTCCATACTACTCTATCCCGTGCAAGCCTCTTCATCTCTAAGTAACTACCGTAAACTAAATCCTTCAGAATTTTCTAGGTTTTTTTACCTCCACGCTTCCCTCCAGTATTAAATTCGTGATCCCTGATAGCTCAGAATGTGCCTTACCAAGCGATCCCTTCTTCTAGTCAAATTGCACCACAATTTCCTCTTCTCCCCAATTCTATTCAGTACCTCCTCACTAGTTACGTGATCTACCCATCTAATCTTCAGCATTCTTCTATGGCACCACATTTTCAAAAGCTTCCATTTTCTTCTTGTCTAAACTGTTTATCGTTCACGTTTTACTTCCATACATGGCTACACTCCATACAAATACTTTCAGAAAAAACTTCCTGACACTTAAATCTATATTCGATTTTAACAAATTTCTGTTCTTTAGAAACGCTTTCCTTGCCATTGTCAGTCTACGTTTTATATCCTCTATTCTTCGACCATCATCACTTTGCTGCCCAAATGGCAGAACTCATCTACTACTTTAAGTGTCTAATTTCCTAATCTAACTCCCTCAGCATCACATGATTTATTTAGACTACATTCCATCATCCTAGTTTTGTTTTTCTTTTCATCTTGTATCTCCTTTTTAAGACACTGTCCACTCCGTTCAACTGCTCTTACGAGTCCTTTGCTGTCCTTGACAGTATTACGATGTCATCGGAAAACCTTAACGTTTTTATATCTTCTCCCTGGACTTTAATTCCTGCTCTAAATTTTTCTTTTGTTCCTCTTACTGCTTGCTCGATGTACAGTTTAAATAACATTGGGGATAGGCTACAACCCTGTCTCACTCCGTTCTCAACCATAGCTTTCCCTTCGTGCCCATCTACTCTTATAACGCTCATCTGCTTTCTGTACAAATTGTAAATAGCCTTTCGCTCCCTGTATTTTACCCCTGCCACCTTCAGAATTTGAAAGAGACTATTCCAGTCAACATTGTCGAAAGCTTTCTCTAAGTCTACAAATGTTACAAACGTAGGGTTGTCTTTCAGTAACCTGTCTTCTAACATAAGTCGTAGAGTCAGTATTGCCTCCCCTGTTCCTACTTTTCTACGCAAGCCAAACTGATCATCCCCGACGTCTTCTTCTACCAGCTTTTCCTTCGTCTGTAAAGAATTAGTGTTAGTATTTTGCAACTGTGACTTATTAAACTAATAGTTCGGTAATTTTCGCACCTATCAGCACCTGCCTTCTTTCTAATTGGATTTATTATATTCTTCTTGAAGTCTGAGGGTATTTCACCAGTCTCATCTTGCTCAACAGATGGAAGATATTTTTTGATAATTGCCTCTCCGAAGGCTATCCTTGTTCCGACTTAGTCTTTCAGTGCTCTGTCAAATTCTTTACGCAGTAAAATATCTCCCATCTCATCTTCATCTACGTCCTTTTCCATTTCCATAATATTGCCCTCAAGTACAATGCCCTTGTATAAACCCTCTTATACTCCTTGCACGTTTATGCTTTCCCTTCTTTGCTTAGGATTTGTTTTCCATCTAAGCTCTTGATATTCATATTGGTAGTGATTATTATATTCAGATTTTTATGTTTTTTTGTTTTAGATTTACTGACTTGTTCCACACTCGCGAGAATGATCGCATTTTTGGATGTATGGAATGAGAACTGAATGTAATCTAATCTAAGTCTTCATTACTACTATACTGTAATTAAGATAGGCTGCAAGAGTAAGCAGGCCACTGTATGACCGATCCTGGATTTCAAAATATAAGAAAAAGGCGAAACGGTGACCTAAGGATGGTTTATATATCACAGTAAACATTCAGGAAGACAGTAATAGAGAATTCTTGGAGAAGCAACTAAAGCATTTGATATAGCTTCTCAAACTCATAACCAAATTTCACCTTCCAACCTAACCTAAACATCAGACTAAGCTACATATCCGTCATTCACTTCAATCCACATTGGAAAAACTGATTAAGGCGCAAAAGAAACGTTCTACGTACTCTGTGCTCTGTAGGTTTCTGCATAGATGATGTCACACTCTACATTAGCATTACCTTACGGCATGAAGCCCACATCCGGTATCAGTAGGTTTAGTTGATTCCTCACAAAACTATGGATGACAAATGTCTTGTGATGATGACATATTTAAAAATTAGGATGTGCGTGGGTCCGCTCAGTGTGTACCGGATTTTACTTACG
Source organism: Schistocerca cancellata (assembly GCF_023864275.1). NCBI lineage: Eukaryota > Metazoa > Arthropoda > Insecta > Orthoptera > Acrididae > Schistocerca > Schistocerca cancellata. The sequence goes on from NC_064626.1 coordinate 856,054,981, forward strand.
TCGATGAGCATAATTTCATATTTTTAAAATTTCTGCTTATTTGTTTTTACACGTCTAACTTACTGGGCAGGGCGGTCTTTATAGTGCTCTCGGTACTCTGCAACCGAATCTCAGCAAGCTGTGAACGGGGACTGGCGATTTCCACTTGCAGATATCTGAGAAGGGTTTAGCAGTTCATGAATAACGATTGAGAATGACGGGAAGTTTCCAGTCAAGGTTGGACGCAGGACCTTTAATTTGGGGTTGGGACAACATGACGCCGGAAAAAAATATGTATTGTCATTTAGTGTAATTACTGCTGTCCATTCTAATAGTACTAAACTTCTGCCTCGTTTTCGTCCCTATTCATATGGGTGACACTAGCGAAAACACAACATTGTAACATTACTGTCCAAGAAATAGATTAGTAATGACATAAGGCTTTAGCGATGTTTCGTTGTCAAGCAGATCTTTGAAGTTGTTTTTCCTTCCATACGGTTCTAATTGTGAACAACACTCCTTGACCACCCTGTCCATTTAGATTGAGAATGAAAGATGTAGAATGAATGAAGTGTGTTGTTTCCGGCCCACTAGTACCTTTCATAGCAATTGCATATTGCTGGGGGAATGATCACTCCTACTGCGTGTGGCGTACCGACACTCGAGAATGATCAGGGAACGTTTCCGCACGTAGTCGCTGTCGATGAATCAGCGGTTAAATTTTTTTGCTGAAAGATTGATTGGTGCAAAGTAGTTATCCGCCAAGCTCCAAAAGGTAGCGACTGTAAAGCAGGAACGCTGTGTAGGAGATACCCAGTCCTACCTGGAGTCCAGCCGCAGGTTTATTCGCCCGATCGTTTCGTGCGGGTGCGAGTTAACCTCGGAGCGGACCTTCCGCCCGGTAGCTGGTCGCTTAATGGCAGCTGTGACGTGCTCTTACCACGACGTGTGCTCGGAATATATTAGGGGACGCCGCGCCGCCGTCACCCCGCAATAAAATACGGCCTCGGAATAACAAGTGTGTCCCGGCTCCCTTCCAAAAGGGACAAGTGATTGTCGGCAGTACAACGCGCTGTGTATTTTAAGCCGAATAGCCGGGGGAACTCTTGTTTTTAAATACATGCATCTACATATACAGTAGGCACGTCGCTGTACAGGGCGTGGCGGACGTTACTCCCTACTGTCGTTCATGACTCCTGTTTCTACTGGCGAACGGAACGGAGAAAAATGGCTGTCTGTGTGGATTTGCTCGTTGCTTAGCTGTCCTATTTTGCTCTTAGCGAAGTTTTCAACGGAATCAGTACATTAACATTTATATCTCTACTCAGAAATTCACCTTGCAGTGTGAAGTGGAGGGTACTTCCGGTACCATTGTCTTGTCGTGGGAAAAATGTATCAGTAACTAATGGAACACATTTTTTCGTGGCCATTTTCGGCTGTAAAAATACAGAATTTACTGTGGGACGTCGTGGAATATTCCCTTTCAGCCTCTATAGTTTCATGAAGTTCCGATAGGTGGTAACGCTATAAGCAGACATCAAAATGGTGTCTATAACGGAGATGCGTCCTAGGCAGAGGGCTGTCATTGACTTTCTTTTGGTGGCAAATCAGATCATCGCAGGTATCTATAGACGCTTGCAGAATGTCTACGGAAGCCTGGAAGTGAGCAAGAGCACGTTGAGTCGTTGGGAGAGGCGTCTGTCATAATCGAAACGAGGCCGCGCAGACGTGTCCTTCTGACGTTTCAGCCCTGCCATATACACGGCATCGCCCGCGATATGCCTAATGGAGCTTCCGAAGTTATCCACCGGACCATTAGCGTATATCACGGCTCCACAGGAAACGTGCTCCACGAGCAGACGCCGAGTGCGGGCCCGCGAGCAGTAAGCATTGTACCCTCTCCTCCGACACGGGGAACAAGGGTGGGGAACCGTTTGGAGACTAGAATAAACGAGGAAATCGATCAATTGCTTCGAGCATTAGAGTTTGGTACGGGAAGGTTTGTCATTTTTCAGTCAGTTGCGGTGCGAATCGTGATTTTTACACATGAATGGCGCTGCGCCTGAAGACGCACAAACTAATAAATTCCACTACAGTCCTACATTTTCTTTAACTTTAGCAATATCAGTGCAGTTTCCATATCGCGCATTATCAACGGGGGTGGCGTAAGGAGAGGGGGGAAGGAGATTGAGCGGGGAGGACTAGAAAAAGGTAAACAGGGAAACAAATTTCTTCAATTGTTGGACTCTTATATTAACAACTCACTGCTCAATGAGGTACTTATGTGTGAGTAGTGTCCAGAATCCGTATATATCTTTTAGCACACTCTCAGCAGTATCTACGCATTTTCGGTGACGTGTACTACCAAGCTGGGGTACCTTATGATCACCACAAAAATGCAGATTTCGTTAATTTCTGTTGACTACTAACTGAACATACTTTTAAAAGAGGTGTTGATGTGTAAGTAAGCTCCTGCACTAGAAAATATTAAGTATGACATTCATTGTGGAAAGTGAGATCACTACTAAGATTTAAATTTTTGTTTAACTGAAAAAATTAAAACAAGAAAATGGCTTAGAAAAATTCGCTGTAGATGAAAGAGTACATAAAATGGAGAGAGCTTATACGTATAATAACTGGGCTTGTCTACAACAAAAGGTGTCTGTCTAAAAATTTGAAGATACATCACTACAACACAGTAGCAAAACCAGAATGGCTCTATACAAGTGACTGTTTAGTACTGAACCACAAATTACATACACGTGAACTCCTAGAAAGAAAAATCATTCGAAAAATAATTGGGCCACTAAAAAATAAAGAGGCATGGAAATTAATAATCAATCAAGAAGTTTATCGTACATAGAAAATATAAATGAAACACTACGAAATAGGCGGCTGCTATTTTTTTGACACTTACACAGAATGAACAGCAACAGGTTAATCCAACAGATTTTTAAATATCTTTGGGACAAGAAGTCAACAATAGTCTGAATTCAAGAAGTTAGGAAAGATTTGGGAAGAAACAATATAAGTGAAAAAGATGCAACAGAAAGAGAGATTTTCAATAGGAAATTGATAAAAATGGAAGGATTACAAGGCAGGAGGGAGAAGAAGAGAGGATAAAAATGGTCTGAGGAGAGAAAAAGGATACATAGTGAAAAGATGAAAGAATACTGGAGGAAAAAGAAAGAACAACAACGAAGGAAAACTAAAATTGGTGCGTGATCCTTGGATGATCCAAACGAAGAAAGAAGTAAAGCATTTAAAGAGTCTGATTGAAAAATTCATTAAAAAACATTTTTTATCAAAATTTTAAAATATAAAATGAGTGACTAAATTACAGTACTTTCGAAGGTGAGCATAAAGTACTCCCAGAGGTGTAGGCTACCTGCGATATCAAGACTTTCATAGAGCACTAAACAATATGCAACAAACTCGTTACAAATATTTTTCAAGCCGGCTCTGACGGTGGTCTGCAGTTACGTGTGTAGGTTTGATAATGGCACCATACGAGACTGTTCTACCTGAAGTGGATAAAAATGTTCAACAGCAAGTACTAAGTATTATTTCTATACGTTTCCACCGCTGAAGGGCGCAAGGACTTTGATGAAAGTAGTGCAGTTTTGTAGATCATCCAAACGGCATACTTACTCGATTTTTCTTCTTCTTCTTCTTCTTCCCCTTCAGACAGCTTCCTTTTAAGTTCTAAAATCTCATGTGCACGCTCAAGGCCTTCACATTTTCTGTTTTCGTATTCTTTATCATGGTAAATGGGTTTAATGATATGTCGAATGTAGTCACAACTCACCAACATGAAAAAGTAAATTCAAACTTTTGTGATGAATTCCGAACAGCAAATTCAATAAACAATAATCACATTGAGAATTCTGAAGTAGCCATGAATGATTTCACCGCAAATGTAGAGTCAACCAATAACGAGGGCAGTGGAAACGTTGATCCGGTGACAAACAATGATAATGTAAACCCAGGATGAATGAGCCAACAGTTGAGTTACGTACATTAAGTCATGATAGAGCGTCAGCTGATACTTTACCAACTCAGAATGATGATCAGGATCTGAGCTCTATGCTAAAATTAGTTTTGGAAGAACAAAAAGTACTAAGTGTTAAATTATGTAGGGAAATAAAATAGCATAGGGATTAAAAGAAAATAGTGAGAAATTAAAAGAAATTAAGGTAAGAATAGCTCAAATTATCGCCAAGTTCGATGCTTTGGAGCAAAATGATACAAATCTTGAAGCTAAAACTGAGAGATGTAGCAAGAAAGTAGATTATGAAGCAAAAGAGTGGAGTAAAGAAGTGGTCTATAAGTTACATATACATCAAAAGTTTGATCATGAAATTGAAAAGTACAATGTGGATTTGCAGAATCCAAATGAGGTGATAGCAAAAACAATCAATGACATAAGTAATGTAAGACAAGGGAAAAGCAAAGTTAACATGTGTAATTTAAGTACCCTCGAATATGACCAGGAAATACTTAGTTGTAACATTTCACATGTAGAATCCTCTTGTAAAGGCAACACAAGCGTGATTCAGAATAAACTGTGAGAAATAAAGCAGAAAGTGCTTCTCGATATGCAAGTGACGTAGAAAATCACGCAAATGGGTACAAATCCCATCATTTCTCTAGTAAGGGAACTAAAATCCCAGTAGCCTTCATTGGACAATTTGAGTGCATCTTTCCTGAAAACATGACTGAACAACAAAAGATCGAAATCGTGGCTACGAGCTTAGAAGGAGAAGCATCATGGGGAACAAGAGTCAGTAACACATGAAAAACGTGTCAAGAATTTGTTCAAGCATTCTTGAATCCAAACTGGTCTTGCAGCACACAAAACAAAGCGAGAGGTGAAGAAGTTGTGAACAGAAGGTTTGACGGAGAAAATGTTATTATACAACAAATTGATAGGACTAAAGCACTAGAGGGTCCTGTACAGAACTTTTATAGCGTCAAGATATCAATAAGCATAGACCGGACAGCCAGCTTCTGTCAGAGGCCGCTAGCAAAAAATTATCAAATGTATACTGCATTCGTCTATGGGAGACGAAGTTACCAGTTCAGTTCTAATAAGCATCATATAGGGGTAGATAACGTTCTTGAAGTTCAGAAATTTGTGAATGAAATGCCTCATTCTACCACGAAAATACCCCACAACAATTATAACATGAAATGTCAGTCAGTGTCATGGAAAAATATTATGAGTACTAACCTCAGGGGAATAACGTTTTTTATATTGCTAGGTAACTGACGATTAGCAGGTGCCCGATTTAACAGGCAGCATACTCAGTTTTCCTTTCCTGCTGTTAGTTCTTCCCCTTCTTTCATTCAGAACTTTGTCTGTCTTCTTTAACCTTCTTCACCATCTACTTTAAGATGAGCAAATTTCCGTACGCCGAGTGCGACAACAAAGAAACAAGCTGTGACACAAACAAAGTAACCCAGAAGAATAAACATCTGTGTAGCACAGGTGACAAACGGACATTTGACGGAATAAAGGCGGACAGACTAGAATATACGAATCATAAGATTACAGATACACCAACAAGAGGACACAGTTTATAGTTACAACAAGACACCAATTCCATATTAATGCACGTAACAAAAAGGAAGTATGTCATACAGTATGTAGCGCAAGAAGTTTTAGATATTTATAACAACGACACATAAACATTAACATTAGAAATTGTTTTCAGTGTAAGAGAGCAAGACGAGGGTTATTATACAGGGTGAATGACTACCTATTGCCACCTAGAATAACTCCGAAAGTATGATAGGAGCTGAAAAGTTTGTAGGACAAAAGTTACATGGGACAACGGGGACTATAATATTACGTTGGTTTTTTGTTGCTAGGTGGGGCCGCATCAGAAATATGAAGGTCAACTTTGTGTTTTAAATGGGATGCTGTAGTTTGGTACTGACAGCGGCTACCAAGTCGAATCTAATGAGGTGTAGCAGTAAGGTCTTTGAAGATCAACGAAGGTCACAAGAATGGCATGAACGTCCATTTACAGAAGGTGTTCGAAGTGATGACCATTGGTATCAGTGCAGTGCTGCAATCTTCTTATCATGGCCTAAGTGGCATTCCTTATCACATCGGCACCTATCGAAGCACATGCTCTAACAATTCTCTCTCGCATAACTTCAGGTATAGTTGGAACATCATTATAAACAATTTACACTCCTGGAAATGGAAAAAAGAACACATTGACACCGGTGTGTCAGACCCACCATACTTGCTCCGGACACTGCGAGAGGGCTGTACAAGCAATGATCACACGCACGGCACAGCGGACACACCAGGAACCGCGGTGTTGGCCGTCGAATGGCGCTAGCTGCGCAGCATTTGTGCACCGCCGCCGTCAGTGTCAGCCAGTTAGCCGTGGCATACGGAGCTCCATCGCAGTCTTTAACACTGGTAGCATGCACCGTATGTGCAGTTGACGGACTTTGAACGAGGGCGTATAGTGGGCCTGCGGGAGGCCGGGTGGACGTACCGCCGAATTGCTCAACACGTGGGGCGTGAGGTCTCCACAGTACATCGATGTTGTCGCCAGTGGTCGGCGGAAGGTGCACGTGCCCGTCGACCTGGGACCGGACCGCAGCGACGCACGGATGCACGCCAAGACCGTAGGATCCTACTCAGTGCCGTAGGGGACCGCACCGCCACTTCCCAGCAAATTAGGGACACTGTTGCTCCTGGGGTATCGGCGAGGACCATTCGCAACCGTCTCCATGAAGCTGGGCTACGGTCCCGCACACCGTTAGGCCGTCTTCCGCTCACGCCCCAACATCGTGCAGCCCGCCTCCAGTGGTGTCGCGACAGGCGTGAATGGAGGGACGAATGGAGACGTGTCGTCTTCAGCGATGAGAGTCGCTTCTGCCTTGGTGCCAATGATGGTCGTATGCGTGTTTGGCGCCGTGCAGGTGAGCGCCACAATCAGGACTGCATACGACCGAGGCACACAGGGCCAACACCCGGCATCATGGTGTGGGGAGCGATCTCCTACACTGGCCGTACACCACTGGTGATCGTCGAGGGGACACTGAATAGTGCACGGTACATCCAAACCGTCATCGAACCCATCGTTCTACCATTCCTAGACCGGCAAGGGAACTTGCTGTTCCAACAGGACAATGCACGTCCGCATGTATCCCGTGCCACCCAACGTGCTCTAGAAGGTGTAAGTCAACTACCCTGGCCAGCAAGATCTCCGGATCTGTCCCCCATTGAGCATGTTTGGGACTGGATGAAGCGTCGTCTCACGCGGTCTGCACGTCCAGCACGAACGCTGGTCCAACTGAGGCGCCAGGTGGAAATGGCATGGCAAGCCGTTCCACAGGACTACATCCAGCATCTCTACGATCGTCTCCATGGGAGAATAGCAGCCTGCATTGCTGCGAAAGGTGGATATACACTGTACTAGTGCCGACATTGTGCATGCTCTGTTGCCTGTGTCTATGTGCCTGTGGTTCTGTCAGTGTGATCATGTGATGTATCTGACCCCAGGAATGTGTCAATAAAGTTTCCCCTTCCTGGGACAATGAATTCACGGTGTTCTTATTTCAATTTCCAGGGGTGTATTTTACGAATCCCCACAAGAAAAAAGTCCAGAGGCGTCAAGTCTGGCGAACACGCCGGCCACGACGAATCTCCTCCGCGTCCAATCCAACGATTTGGAAATTGTCTCTGCAACTCATTACTAGCCATCAGCTAAAAATGTGCCGGACGTCCAGTGTGTAAATACCACACTCTGTTCCTTGTTCCTAAAGGTATTTCTTCCAAATACAGATCTAATATTTCTTGCAGAAATGTGGTGTACTTCCTACCATCAAGATTTCCTTCGATGAAGTAGGGGCCTATAATTCTGTCCTCCAGGATCCCACACCATACATTTACCGACCGCGGTTTGTGGCGTGCAATCTTCTGCAGCCAACGAGCATTTTCAGTTGCCCAGTAATTCATGTTATGCAAATTAACATTTCCATGGATCGTGAATGTAGCCTAGTCAGTAAATAAAATCAAATTAATAAATGTATCATCCCTCTGAATCTGAAGTTTAGCCCATCGCAGAATTCAATGCGACGCATACAATTCGTACCAGTTAATTCTTGGTGGAGACTGATATCATATCAGTCTCAAGCATGGTATTTATGGCGATGCAGAACACGGACAACACTACTCTGGCTCATGCCACATTCCCTTGCGATTTGACGTGAACTAACACAAGGATCTCGGACCACAGTGGCAGGAGTACCAGTTTCCGTTTCCTAGTTAGCAACTTTCCTTTGCCGGATATGTTTCCGATGCGTTAAAGATCCAATTGTTCTCAATTTATCATACACATATTTAAATGTACGACGTTTAGGGTGTGTACGTTGAGGATATCTTTCAGCTTATAAGTCTCTAGCTATCACTGAATTTCGTTGGCATTCTCCTTAAATGAGAAGCATATCGATTTGTTCTTCCAAGGAATACATCATTCACATTCGCTTGATTCGACGATACTAGTCTTACCGTGCCTGTTAGTGTTGTATTGCGAAACCGTCGAATGTTTCTTACATGTCAGTGGCACGTTAGATGGATACGCCGTATTCGGTGAATATTTACTATTTGCACGATATACGAGAGTGAATTGTCAGAGCATGTGCTTCGATAAGTGCTAAAGTGATAAGGAATGCCACTCAATCCGTGATGAGAAGATTGCAGCACTGCATTGATACCAATGGTCACCACTTCGAACACCTTCTGTAAATGGACGTTCATGCGACCTTTTTGTCCTTCGTTGACCTTCAAACACCTTACTGTTACACATCATTGGATTGGTCTCGATAGTCGCTAACAGTACCAAACTACAGCATCAATTTAAAAAACAAAGTTGACCTTCATATCTCTGTCGCGACCTCACCTAGCAACAAAGAACCAACCTCATATTATGGTCCCCGTTGTCACATGGAACATTTGTGCCACAGACTTTCCACCTACTATCACACTTTCGGAGTTATTCCAGGTGGCAGTACTTAGTGACTCACCCTGTATATCACAGATGAAATAATGTACAAAAACAATCTGAAGACAGCATAAGAAGACAACGACGCTAAACCAGCTAAGTGAATAGACAATATACAATATACAACAATTCTAATGGCAAAATTAATAGAAATAATAAAATGATGTCTAGAGATGGTTTACGGGTTGTGTCAAAAAAGACATATCGTTACTCTTTAGTATGAATTGAAAAGGCGAAGTGGTTTCCGCAATAATGAATTAGGATACATTGACAGGTTAGGTACGGTCCTGCCAAAGACGTTTATAGTAAATGGAGATATATGGTTGTTAGGCGACAAAAAAGTCTACCATTTATGTACATAGAGAGAGAAAGGGAAAGTATTGTTATTAGACGACGGGAAAGTCGGCCTATCATTAATGACAGTCAGAGAGGAAAGGCAAAAGGCCAAGTGTAAGTCGGCCATTAGATAGTATTTATGGGCGAAGTTGTTTCCACCAGCTATTTTGTGAAGAACAATGGAGTAGACATATTGTAGACATATTGCCAACATAAGTAACGTAGAAGTAAATATCCTCGGAGTAGTGAAGCAACTCAAATCACTTACAAAAGCAAGTCTTCTGGTCCAGACTGTGTACCAATTAGATTCCTTTCAGAGTATGCTGATGCATTAGCTACATACTTAACAATCATATACAACCGTTCGCTCGAAGAAAGATCCATACCCAAAGACTGGAAAGTTGCACAGGTGACACCAATATTCAAGAAATGTAGTAGGAGTAATCCACTAAATTAGGCCCATATCGTTAACGTCGATATGCAGCAGGATTTTAGAACATATATTGTGTTCGAACATTATGAATTACCTCGAAGGAAACGGTCTATTGACACACAGTCAACATGGGTTTAGAAAACATCGTTTCTGTGAAACACAACTAGCTCTTTATTCGCGCTGAGTGCTATTGACAAGGGATTTAAGATCGATTCCGTATTCCTGGATTTCCGGAAGGCGGTTGACACCGAACCACACAAGCGCCTCGTAGTAAAATTGTGCGCTTTTGGAATATCGTCTCAGTTATGTGACTGGATTTGCGATTTCCTGTCAGAGAGTTCACAGTTCGTAGTAACTGACGGAAAGTCATCGGGTAAAACAGAAGTGATTTCAGGTGTTCCCCAAGGTAGTGTTGCAGGCCCTTTGCTGTTCCTTATCTATATAAACTATTTGGGAGACAATCTGAGCAGCCGTCTTCGGTTGTTTTCAGATGACGCTGTCGTTTATCGACTAATAAAGTCATCAGAAGATCAAAACAAACTGGAAAACGATTTAGAAAAAATATCTCAATAGTGCGAAAAGTGGCAGTTGACCCTAAATAACGAAAAGTGTGAAGTCATTCACATGAGTGCTAAAAGGAACTCGATAAACTTCGGTTACACAATAAATCAGTCTAATCCAAAAGCCGTAAATTCAAGTAGATACCTAGGTATTACATTTACGAACAACTTAAATTGGAAAGAACACATAGAAAATGTTGTGGGTAAGGCTAACCAAAGGCTGCGTTTTATTGGCAGGACGCTTAGAAAATGTAACAGACCTACTTAGGAGACTGACTACACTACGCTTGTCCGTCCTCTTTTAGAATACTGCTGCGTGGTGTGGGATCCTTACCAGGTAGGACTGACGGAGTACATCGAAAAAGTTCAAAGGAAGGCAGCACGTTTTGTATTATCGCGAAATATAGGAGAGGGTGTCACAGAAATGATACAGGATTTTGGATGGAAATCATTAAAAGAAAGGCGTTTTTCGTTGCGACGGAATCTTCTCAGGAAATTCCGATCACCAACTTTCTCCTCCGAATGCGAAAATATTTTGTTGACACCGACCTACATAGGGAGAAACGATCATCACGATAAATTAAGGGAAATCAGAGCTCGTACGGAAAGATATAGGTGTTCATTCTTTCCTCGCGCTATACGAGATTGGAATAATAGAGAATTGTGAAGGTGGTTCGATTAACCCTCTGATTTGTAGAGTATCTATGTAGATGTAGATGTCGACATAAGACACAACAGGTGACATGAAAATCTCATAAAATACAAACTCAGTGAAGAAGGTTGAAAAAGAAGGTCACGTAATATGAAGTATAGCGAATAATGACACACACTGGGTTTAGATACGAAAGGAATGTGAAATAAATATCTAGCTAAGAACAATTAGCCCCTAGACATTAAGAAATCACACAGAGCACTTCAAGAATCCAAAGGGCAATGAGCTAGCCTTATGTAGCTTCAGCTGTGACCAAAACAAAAATATTGACTCTGTTTACAAACACTCAAAATAAAAAATAAAAAAAACACTACGTATCACGTATTCATATTGTAATAGTGCATAGAAACATGTTTATTTAAAATTTGTTTAGAATTGTTAGAAAACTAATTTAAGGCTTTTTGTTTTGTTTCATAGATTGTACTGAAGCTGTATGCGGAGGTTGGAAATGGGAGAATGGACTGACAGTGGTTTAACTCAACACCACTTTGGACTGTCTGGAGTTTCACAACACAAGACCACATCACGGACAACAGAATCATCAGTATGGGTTGCTGTTGTGGAATGCTTACGTTAGTTCTGGTAAAAGGTGTCAGTGCAAAGTTCTTCCGTCTCCGTGTATTTGTGAAATGTGTAGGTGATGTGTTTATTTTATCTGTAGTTCTGTGAAGTGGACATCTTTATGACGCAAATAAGTGCAGAACGGCATGGTGCCGACATAATATTGAAGAAGTGTAAAGTGTAAAGAATGTTTCATCGATCTGAAAGGACGGCAATACGCCGGTGGTAATTGTGTAGGAATGTAACTTCTTGGAAAATATTTTGTTGAATTTAATGGACGGCAACGCACCGACAGTAATTGTGTAGGACTGTAATTTCTCGAAAAATATTTTGTTGAATTTAATGGACGGCAATGCGCCGATATTAGAGGTGTAGCAGTTGGTCAATTTAAAAAATGGCAATGCGACGGAAGTGAATAACAATTTAATTCTTCAAGAGAAATATTTTTGTTGAATTTAATGTACGGCAGTACGCCGATATATTGACAGCAATATAAAATTTCTGATTCATAGAAAATTGGCTAGGAGACAGCAAACTGCTATACAGTATTCTAGTAGACATAATAGATTGTAAGTTAACAAAAGACTACCAACAACATAGATGTACAGAATAATGGTTCTTTGGAATATTTACTATTAAAAGAATAATGTAATTAATATAGAAAGTGTTACTAAAGATTAATAACTTTGCAGTATAAGGTTATACAGGAAGCGAAGGGCGGTGGAAGAGAATAGGCACCCCACTCGTACTGCAGTCTGAGTACAAATAAGATCAGTGACACGTCATCTGTGGTAACACAGAGGAGGTATGAAGGAGAGAAATATTTTTGAGGGAACGGATTAACCACACACACGTATTTAACACCCAATCTCTCTCTCTCTCTCTCTCTCTCTTTATCTCTCTCTCTGCCTCTATATCTTTCTCTCTCTTTCAACTTACCGTAGTATTTATTGCCATAAAGAACTGTACCGTGTCTGGTAAGGCTTTACCGACTTCGAATGTGAAATACTCTGGGTAAATGCAAGCATCAAAAGTGAGTTTTGTAACATGGTAAGCGGCTGATTTTATAGATCACCCTCGTCAGGGGTTGTACCGGCAGGGCGCTTCAGAAACAACTTGGGGAATATCACAGCTGGCCGCGGTGGCCGAGCGGTTCTAGGCGCTTCAGTTCGGAACCGCGAGACTGCTACGGTCGCAGGTTCGAATCCTGCCTCGGGCATGGATGTGTGTGATGTTCTTAGGTTAGTTAGGTTTAAGAAATTCTAAGTTCTAGGGGACTGATGACCTCAGATGTTAAGTCCCATAGTCCTCAGAGCTATTTGAACCATTTTTGAGAATATCACAAGTAAGTTTCTTGACCATCCTGTCGTAATAAGAGGAGCCTTCAACTTCCGAGCTACAGAATTGGAGAGTCATGCAATTAAAACTGGTGACAGAGAAAGGAAGTCGAGTAGGATTGTTCGGAATGTCTAATCTGGAAATTACTTCGAGCAAATAGCGAAAGAACCGACGCCTGACATGTAAGTCTTACTCCTTCTGGTAATCGACAAACTCAAACTTTTACAATCGGTTAATGTCAAGAAGGGAGTCACTCATCATGTGGCTGTAATAGCAACATTGAGTAGGTGTATTACAAGAAATGTTAAGGAAGGTATGAAAATACACTCCTGGAAATTGAAATAAGAACACCGTGAATTCATTGTCCCAGGAAGGGGAAACTTTATTGACACATTCCTGGGGTCAGATACATCACATGATCACACTGACAGAACCACAGGCACATAGACACAGGCAACAGAGCATGCACAATGTCGGCACTAGTACAGTGTATATCCACCTTTCGCAGCAATGCAGGCTGCTATTCTCCCATGGAGACGATCGTAGAGATGCTGGATGTAGTCCTGTGGAACGGCTTGCCATGCCATTTCCACCTGGCGCCTCAGTTGGACCAGCGTTCGTGCTGGACGTGCAGACCGCGTGAGACGACGCTTCATCCAGCCCCAAACATGCTCAATGGGGGACAGATCCGTAGATCTTGCTGGCCAGGGTAGTTGACTTACACCTTCTAGAGCACGTTGGGTGGCACGGGATACATGCGGACGTGCATTGTCCTGTTGGAACAGCAAGTTCCCTTGCCGGTCTAGGAATGGTAGAACGATGGGTTCGATGACGGTTTGGATGTACCGTGCACTATTCAGTGTCCCCTCGACGATCACCAGTGGTGTACGGCCAGTGTAGGAGATCGCTCCCCACACCATGATGCCGGGTGTTGGCCCTGTGTGCCTCGGTCGTATGCAGTCCTGATTGTGGCGCTCACCTGCACGGCGCCAAACACGCATACGACCATCATTGGCACCAAGGCAGAAGCGACTCTCATCGCTGAAGACGACACGTCTCCATTCGTCCCTCCATTCACGCCTGTCGCGACACCACTGGAGGCGGGCTGCACGATGTTGGGGCGTGAGCGGAAGACGGCCTAACGGTGTGCGGGACCGTAGCCCAGCTTCATGGAGACGGTTGCGAATGGTCCTCGCCGATACCCCAGAAGCAACAGTGTCCCTAATTTGCTGGGAAGTGGCGGTGCGGTCCCCTACGACACTGCGTAGGATCCTACGGTCTTGGCGTGCATCCGTGCGTCGCTGCGGTCCGGTCCCAGGTCGACGGGCACGTGCACCTTCCGCCGACCACTGGCGACAACATCGATGTACTGTGGAGACCTCACGCCCCACGTGTTGAGCAATTCGGCGGTACGTCCACCCGGCCTCCCGCATGCCCACTATACGCCCTCGCTCAAAGTCCGTCAACTGCACATACGGTTCACGTCCACGCTGTCGCGGCATGCTACCAGTGTTAAAGACTGCGATGGAGCTCCGTATGCCACGGCAAACTGGCTGTCACTGACGGCGGCGGTGCACAAATGCTGCGCAGCTAGCGCCATTCGACGGCCAACACCGCGGTTCCTGGTGTGTCCGCTGTGCCGTGCGTGTGATCATTGCTTGTACAGCCCTCTCGCAGTGTCCGGAGCAAGTATGGTGGGTCTGACACACCGGTGTCAATGTGTTCTTTTTTCCATTTCCAGGAGTGTATGTTTGGTTTACAAGGGTGGTAGGATAAAGTTACAAAGTATCCAATTCATCAGAATCAAATATTCAACCCTGAGGACAAAGATGTGGACCGAAAATTGGTAAAACTGAAAAGTAACGAACAATATGCCTTAGACAAGTATATTTAGAACAAGGTTTTGAGGGATGGGAGAAACACACCATGGTTCAGTTAACATGTTAGAAAATTGCCACACTTCCGATTTAAGTGAAGTGAAAGCCTGGTAGACAACGGAAGATGAATGCAGCCAAAATGAGCCAGAGGAGAGGCACTTAATGAATTTCAAAGTAGAATTTTTTCAAACGATACGACCAAAAATCCTAAGAGGGTTTGGCCATATGTAAAATCAGTAAGCGGATCGAAGCCATCTAGTCATTCTTTCAGTGATAAAGCTGCCAGCGAAACAGAAGATGACGGAGAGAAGGCCGAAGTTCTGAAATCGGTCTTCTGATATTGTCTTACAGAGAAAGATAGTTATACGGCTCCTCTTTCACGTGATTATACTAAGGCCGAAGTGACAGATTTTGAGAAATGCGATTTCGTAATAGAAAGTTCAACTGAAACTGCTGACCGTGAAAATGCATCTGGACCAGCTGACATATCTGTGAGATCCCACAGAAATTGTGCGAAATGATTTACTCCCATTCTTGCAATGCTTTATCGTATGTCAGTGTAGCAAATGGAGTACCTTGCTATTCGAAAAAAGGCAAAATCCATTCTCGTTTGCAACAAAAGGTGTCGTGGAAGCGCCTCTAACGCTTACATAAATCAATCTGCAGTATAATTATGGAATATGTTATATGTTCACGTCTCACGGTGTTTTTGCAGAACGGGAATCTGCTCTATAAAATGCAGCATGGATTTCGCAAACAGAGGTTTTGGGAACTTCAGATCACTCTGTCCTTCAATGAAATCCAGGCGCCATAGACAAAGGTGTTCATCTTGATGACGTCTTTGACTTCCGGAAGGAATTAAATAAAGTTATGGACTGTTTTTGAGAACAAAATATGAGATTACCTAGTATCGGACCAAATTTTGGATTTGATACAAGACCTTCTTCCATACAGAACTCTATAAGTCGTTCTCAGCGACCGAGCGAGGTGGCGCAGTGGTTAGCACACTGGACTCGCATTCGGGAGGACGACGGTTCAATCCCGTCTCCGGCCATCCTGATTTAGGTTTTCCGTGATTTCCCTAAATCGCTTCAGGCAAATGCCGGGATGGTTCCATTGAAAGGGCACGGCCGATTTCCTTCCCCGTCCTTCCCTAACCCGAGCTTGCGCTCCGTCTCTAATGACCTCGTTGTCGACGGGACGTTAAACACTAATCTCCTCCTCCTCGTTCTCAGCGGTACAAAATCGGCAAATAGGAAGGTAATTTCGGCAGTCCCCTAAGCAATGTTGCAGAACTGCTACTATTTGCAGTTCATACTAAAGATCTAGAGGATAACGAAAGAGGTTCCATGAGACTATACATGGAGGATGCTGTTGTCTATAGAACGGTTGCAACACCAGAAGACTACGGCGAAATACAGGATGACCTGCAGAGGATTGATGACTCTACATCTACATCTACATATATACTCCGCTAGCCACCAAGCGGTGTGTGGCGGTGAGCACAATTCGCGCCAAAGTCATATCCCCCCCCCCCCCCCCCCCCCGTGTGTTCCACTGGCGGATCGCGCGAGAGAAAAACGACAACTTAGTACGAGCTCTAATTTCCCTTATCTTTGAATGGTGATCATTGCGCGATTTGAAAGTTAGTGGTAATAATCTTTGCTCTACATCCTCGGCGAAGATCGATTTTCGGAATTTAGTGAGCAGCCTCTTCCGTTTAGCGCGTCGTCTGTCTGCAAGTGTGTCGCACTTCAAACTTTCTATGAGATTTGTAACGTTGACGAGGTGGCTAAATGTACCAGTCACGAATCTTGCCACTCTTCTTTGGACCTTCTCAATCTCTTGAATCAGACCCAGCTGATAAGAGTCCCATACAGACGAACAATACTCTAAGACTGGACGAACTAACCTATTGTAAGTCATTTCCTTTGTTGAATGACTGCATCGCTTCAGGATTCTACCAATAAACCACAATCTAGAGTTCGCCTTACCGGTTACTTGTGTAATCTGATCGTTCCATTTGAGATCATTTCGAATAGTCACACCCAGATACTTGACGGATGTTACCGCATCCAATGACTGGCCATTTATTTTGTACTCGGACATTTATGGGGCTATTCTCTTTGTTATATGCAATAGGTTACATTTACTAATATTGAGAGATAACTGCCAGTCGTTACACCACGCATTTATTTTCTGCAAATCCTCACTGTTTGTTCACAACTTTCGAGTGATACTACTTTCCTGTAGATTACAGCATCATCGGTAAACAGTCTAATGCCGCTATCAATACCATGAACCAGATCATTTATGTAAATCGTAAAAAGCAGAGGACCTATTACGCTGCCCTGGGACACACCTGAAGTTACGCTTGTTTCTGTTGAAGTCACCCCATTCAGAACTATATACTGCTCTCTGTCTGCTAGAAAACTTTATATCCAACCGCATATGTCATCGGATAAACCGTAAGTGCGCACTTTTTGGAGCAAGCGACAGTGTGAAACTGAGTCGAACGCCTTTCGAAAGTCGAGAAATATGACATCAACCTGGGAGCCGGTATCTAGACCCTGTTGTATATCATGCACAAAGAGGGCCAGCTGTGTCTCGTATGACCGCTGTTTCCTAAAACCGTGCTGGTTTCTGCAGATGAGCTTCTCACAGTCTAGAAAGGTCATTATGTCTGATCACGAAATATGTTCCGTGATTCTACAACAAATCGTTGTCAGTGAAATGGCCAGTAATTATGTGCATCCGATTTTCTCCCCTTTTTATAGATTCCTATGACCTGGGCTTTCTTCCAGTCCCGAGGAACTTTGCGCTGTTCCAATGATCTCTGATAGATGATGGATAAGAATGATGATTGATACAGGACTGACTGTTGAATCTTAACATAAATAAACGTAACGTATTGTTCTTTTAAGTGAAGAGATCCACTACTGTTCGATTACACTATCAGCGAAAGATCACGGGAAGCAACAGTTACCGTATAAATAATTAGCAGTAACTACCCTGTGCGATCTAAAGTACAGTGATCACATCAAACAAATAGTAGGATAACCAAAAGCTGGACTGAGAGTACTTGGGTGAACCTTAAGGAAATGTTGTTGAGCCAATAAAGAAGTCGCTTATAAAACAGTCGATTCTTGAGTATTACTCATTCGTCTGGGACCCTTACCAAGTAGGGTAAATAGAAGTAACGGAGAATTTGCACCAAATAATGACGCATTTCGTCACTGAATCGTCTACGCGGCGCGAGAGCATTACGGACATGCCCAGCAAACTACAGTGTCAGACGCTACAGAGGGCAGATATGAACTCGGACCAAAATTTAGCGACGGTGAAGAATGGACTGAAGTTAAAGAGACCCGCCAGGAAGAACCAGCCTGGAAGAAAGTTGGATACAGAAGTACTGAGATGTGACGCTGTATGTTTGACGACCTCGAAGGTAGCAGAAACTTTGATAATAAATAGCACAACAAGCTTTTAAGTTGAAAAAGATTGATAATAATGGGCATCTTTATAAGAGCTCTCACGTTAGTTGGAAAAATAAATATAGCGGCGAGGAAAGTAATTGTGAAGAACCTTGGATAACAAAAGAAGGACTTCATTCAGTTGATTGGCAGAATAAGAAATTAACAAAACTACTTAGAAAAGACAGGAATGAGGAAATATAAAGACACTTAGGAATTAAACAAATAGGAAATTCTGGAAACCTAAGGAGAAATGACTGCAGTTTATATGTGAAGAAAAGACTAACCTTTCGGAATGACCGATTCAGCTTATAGAAAAGTCGGAACAACCTTCGGCGAACTTAAAAGCAAAGGAGTCAACGTAAAGGACCGAAAGCGAGTTTCACTGTTACACGCAGATGGAGAAAGCGAATAGGTGGAAAGAGTACACTGAAGGTCTCTTCGAGGAGCATGAAGTTAAAAGGGGCCTTGCCGGTGGGCAGGCAAGTGCGTACCTGTAATGAACCTCTGTCTCTCAATCACTCAAAGGCTCTTATTACACTGGGCAGCCAGGAGGCGCAGCCAGCCACGCCGCCTGTGGCGCTGCTCGTCATTGGGAGTAGATTTTTATGGAGATCATTAGACTAGGGCAGTTAGGGGCGCCGCCGGAAGCTGGCAGCCGACTGACTGCCTTGCCCCGCCACCACGTCGGCAGCCACTGATGGCGGAGGGTCCTGGCGGGGGCACTGTGTCAAACGGAGCCTATTACACTGGCAAGGGGACGCCACGACGTTTGGAACGCGGATTTGTTGCAAACTTCGTACACTCGTAGTACTCCATTAGGACAACAAAATATGTAAGCAGTAGCGCGTACTTCTCATGCGTTATTGAGAAAATCACAAGATAATTTCGGTTGTCCAATATATACCTGTGCGTGGCCATTTTTAATCGTGAACCGGCGGCAGCCGACTGGTTAGCGTTCGAGCCCTGTAACCATTGGGTCGGTAGATCGAGTCCCGTTCGTGACCTTTTTTTTATTTTCAACACATTCATTTTCTTTACTGTTTATGTTACAATTGATATACTGGGAAGAATACGTCTAATCGGATGAACTTTCATTAAATTTACAATGCTATTTGGCTGTCATAATAAAAATTTGTATACTGCCAAATAACACTAAATTTAACAAAAGTTCATATGATTACACGTTTTTTCCTATTATATCAATTGTAATATAAACAGTAAAGAAAATGAATGTGTTGAAATTAAAAAAAATGCTCACGAAAGGCACACTATCCAGCGACCCAACGAATACTGACCGTGAACGCTAACCAGTCAGCTCCCACCACTTTATGGTGAAAATGGACACGCACAGGTATATATTTGACGACCGAAATTATTTTGCGATTTTCTCAATATCGCTTGAGAAGTACGCGCTACTACTGACACGTTTATTGGTCCAATAGAGTTTGCAGTAAATCCGCGTTCCAAACGTGTGGCCTCCACTTGTGGGCCGTCAGGCGGCGCAGCCAGTCCTGCCACCACCACCCGGTTTTGCCATCACGTCGTCAGTTCGCTGTGTACTAGTGACCAGGGAACGTGTCGGGCCACAGTTATACATATATGCTCCTCCTAGCACCTTTAATGAAAACGAGAGGGCGAAGGGAGAGGAAGATGCGTGTGCACCCTATACTACCGTTAAGACAATCTAAAGGCTCGTATTATACTCTTTTTGGTGAACTGTGTTTAGACAACAACAAGTTTCCTAATTACCTACGAATGTCTAATTTGTCTTTCTTTGAGTTATTGTCGTCAATAAAGGCTGGTATTACCAGAAAAGAAACGAAAACGTGAAAGTGTATCTCACCAGAAGAAAAATTCGTAGTTACTTTAAGGTAAGTAAACCGAGAAATTGTATTGAAAAGTTGCGCGGAGTGGCCGCGCGGTTTGAAGCGTCATGTCATGGATCGCGCAGCCCCTCTAGTCGGAGGTTCGAGTCCTCCCTCGGGCATGGGTGTGTGTGTTCTTCTTAGCTTAAGATAGTTTAAGTAGTGTGTAAATCTAGGGACTGATGACCTCAGCAGTCCTGGTCCCCTAGGAATTCACCCACATTTGAACATTTGTATTGAAAGTTATTATATTTCTTGCTATAGGAATTATTAATTACTTTTGAAAACGGTTAACATTTTAAAAAATATGAAGATTTTAGTTCAATATTTTTATCCTATTACGTCAAAAGGAAATTGATTCAAAGTATGACTAAAAGTAGAACATTAATAAGAACATTTATTTTCAAAAAGAACAGTGATAAGAACATTTATTTCCAAAAGCTTTGTACATTGTATCTGTTGAATATTTGTATATATACACTACATATTGAAGAGAAAACGTTCAGTCATCTGACTATCAGAATCTTCATTTGATGTGATTGACGTATCTGCACATGAAGGAGATCGTATGGGCACATTTGCATTTAGGCATTGTTGAAATTGAGTCTGAAAAAATTGAACTTGTGGTTGTTGATCCACTAGTCCTGGCTGAGACATTGTTTTCTGTTGCATAGGATGCTGTTCCATCGTCCACTGTGGCATGCATTGTATTTGCATAGGCTGTGGTTCTATAGGACGCTGTAGCATTGATGGTGGCGGCAGAGGAGTGAAGGGTCCAGTATAACCCATTTGCATTCAGTTTTCTTGTAGTCATAATGATAACATTTGACTTGTGAGTATTTACGAATAAATATAATGCTTAAATACATACAAAGATTATTTCTCTCAACCAAAGACCGCTGCTCAAAATCCAGTAGGAATGAACAAATAATTTCATTCCAAGCATTTAGTTTTTTACTGATTATTACTGTAAGCTTCAGAACTGTTGTTCCAAATTGCAGGATGTTGTTCAACAGCACAAATGAAATCTTCGGTATTCACTTGTGTGTCCAATAAATCTGGCATTCTTTTAGTGCTTCTTCCAGCTTCGTATTTTTCCCTTTTGTCATGTCTACACTTTCACTCGTTTCCACAGTGGCACTCTGCAGTTCACTAGACATACTGAAGCAAATGAAATAGTGCGAGTGAAACCATGAGCAGAAAACAGACCATCCGACTAGCAAGAACTGCCGAACTACAGTAGCCTGAACAAGAAGTGATTGTTGTGGCGCCGGTGGCCCAGTTGGCTCCACTGCTGGCGGCCTAGTGTAATAGGAACAGTGCCTCTGGTGGCGTGGCTGGCTGTGCCATCTGGTGGCCTAGTGTAATAAGGCCATTAGACACAAAGCCACTACTTCAGTTACACATTAGAAAGACAAACTACGTTTTGGTGTATTTTATTAGTGCAGGTTGCCTACATCAGAGGCAGTTATACTCTCAGAGGCAAACCTATTGTTCTCCTTTCACTAACTTGTCATTAACGTATTGTTCTTCTTTGATTGACAGGTTCTTAACCTATTGTTCTATTAAAAGGATCCTTCCTCTTGTTGACAGATACATAATCGATTGGTCCCATCCCCTCTACACCCCACCGCCCTCAGGAAATCTCCCCCCTCGCTACTACAGCTACACTTTCAAGTCTGAGTCACTGGAATAGCCCCTCTCACTCTTATCAGTTTCATTGACTATTTAATTAAAATGATCAATTAATTAACCTCTCCCCCTCTGGTAAACCCCCTCCTCTCCCACCCACACTCCCAGAAATTGGCGGGAAAAGACTCATATGATCGGTCATTTGCAGGGAATTGCTGGCCATTGTGGCTGAGCGGTTCTAGGCACTTCAGACCTGAACTGTCCTGTTGCTACAGTCTCAGGTTCGAATCCTGCCTCGGGCTTAGTTAGGTTTAAGTAATTCTAAGTTCTAGGGGACTGATGACCTCAGATGTTAAGTCCCATAGTGCTCAGAGACATTTGAACCAATTTTTTGTTGTTGAAGGAATTCGATTGTAGTGTAAGGAATATTGTTTACACAATTTAGACAATGTATATTTTATTGTTTACTTATTTATGGCAGTATATGGAATAAAGCTTATTTATTTAGTCAAAGAATTTGTCTGGAAATCGATTGTTGTGTTTGCAATACTGTTTAAACAATCTAGACAATATCTGCAATATTGTTTCTTTAATAAATTTAGGGAATTCAAGGCTGTGTCTCGAATATAGTTTACTTATTTATTTAAAGAATTTTTCAGGAAATCGATCACCACCACCGCCACCTTATCCCTGCCCCTCTCACCACATCCCATCTTCCCTGCCCCTCCTCTACCAGGAAACTGGTGGCTCTGCATTGGAGAGGAAGGATCTCACTAAGGGAAATTCCACAGTATATTCGTTTTTTTATAAAAAATCAGTTTGCGGGGCTTGGATTTCACTTGCTCATCATTCTCTGCTGTTTGGAAAGATGCAGGTCTTGTGAAAAGTAATTATAGAACATCGAACGTATTTCCCTTTTTATTCCGATTGCGCAAGGAATGCCGCCATGAAACACACATAACACATAGGTAAAAATCTTTCGATCGTGAAGCACGAACCGCCTGCTGTATCCTGTCCACTGTATCGCACAGGACGCTACCGCACACGCTCCTTGGGGTAGGGATGTACTGGTGCCCAAGCGAAGTGAGGATGCGGCCGTCAGCTGCTCAACCATGCACAGGTGTCAGTTCGGATGCTGCAAGGATGAGGCAGCGGCTTCCCTTTCATACTTCTGAGAAATTCCTGTCGAAATACATGTTCACCTAGGCACCATTGCTGGCGCGATGACACATGTCCTTTGTACCTGCGGTTCAGCGAGATGTTCGCATAGCAGATCACCCTCAGCGAACTGTTCCAATGCACGCAAGCGCCGACTCCGCAAGCCACTGCAGAACAGAAGAATACAGGGTTGTGAGCTATTGCTCACAGGCCACTGCCGATTGCAGCCAGCAGGTGAAAATCGTGTATACAGTTAGAGTGTTATACTCATGTCACATGTCAAGCCAAGTCACCCTTTGCGATTGTACGTGCGTATTTACCATTGCTGGCGTGATACCTCTCTACCTGTGGACACTGGCGTCACAGGTTGCCAAATAGAAATCTGTTCCAATGCTTTCCAGAGTAGAACAGGGTGCATTGTTCCTAGTACTTCTAATAGGACACGCAAGCTGTGTCTAGTCGTACAGGTGTGTTTACCACCCAGCGTGGCTGACGCATTGCCGCAAAACGTTTGGGTAGTGACTTACCATGTATAATGTTCTCAATGTTATAAGGACGTCTTATGGCTATGTAAATAAGAGCAAAGTCGACCTCTCAGAACTGTGTATAGTGTACAAGAAATAGTTAACGGTCGCTTTTTATAGGAGCTTTTGTGATCACTCTCAGCTCGTCTACATAGAAAATTCTTATCTTAACAGAACCTGTTTCCGAAAAATAGCGCAGAATAACGCCGAATGCATTCCCCCTGATGGTCCTAACGTTACACCCCGTCCATCACGTGTTACCCTTCCTGGAAATCGTTTAGTCCTGCTTTCAGCAAACATATCCGAAACTGTAAACGTTCCCACCCTGAAAAGCCCTCATCATGTTTGTGCATGCTCGCGAAAACACCGTTAATCATAAAATCATTCCTCTTGTTTGGAAAGAGAGCACTGTGTAAGCACAGTTCCTGCTACTAATAAGGCGAGTACACTGTTCGTTTGTTACATATTTTACGAGCTTCAAACAGGAGCAACTTACACTCCTGGAAATGGAAAAAAGAACACATTGACACCGGTGTGTCAGTTCCACCATACTTGCTCCGGACACTGCGAGAGGGCTGTACAAGCAATGATCACACGCACGGCACAGCGGACACACCAGGAACCGCGCTGTTGGCCGTCGAATGGCGCTAGCTGCGCAGCATTTGTGCACCGCCGCCGTCAGTGTCAGCCAGTTTGCCGTGGCATACGGAGCTCCATCGCAGTCTTTAACACTGGTAGCATGCCGCGACAGCGTGGACGTGAACCGTATGTGCAGTTGACGGACTTTGAGCGAGGGCGTATAGTGGGCATGCGGGAGGCCGGGTGGACGTACCGCCGAATTGCTCAACACGTGGGGCGTGAGGTCTCCACAGTACATCGATGTTGTCGCCAGTGGTCGGCGGAAGGTGCACGTGCCCGTCGACCTGGGACCGGACCGCAGTGACGCACGGATGCACACCAAGACCGTAGGATCCTACACAGTGCCGTAGGGGACCGCACCGCCACTTCCCAGCAAATTAGGGACACTGTTGCTCCTGGGGTATCGGTGAGGACCATTCGCAACCGTCTCCATGAAGCTGGGCTACGGTCCCGCACACCGTTAGGCCGTCTTCCGCTCACGCCCCAACATCGTGCAGCCCGCCTCCAGTGGTGTCGCGACAGGCGTGAATGGAGGGACGAATGGAGACGTGTCGTCTTCAGCGATGAGAGTCGCTTCTGCCTTGGTGCCAATGATGGTCGTATGCGTGTTTGGCGCCGTGCAGGTAAGCGCCACAATCAGGACTGCATACGACCGAGGCACACAGGGCCAACACCTGGCTTCATGGTGTGGGGAGCGATCTCCTACACTGGCCGTACACCACTGGTGATCGTCGAGGGGACACTGAATAGTGCACGGTACATCCAAACCGTCATCGAACCCATCGTTCTACCATTCCTAGACCGGCAAGGGAACTTGCTGTTCCAACAGGACAATTCACGTCCGCATGTATCCCTTGCCACCCAACGTGCTCTAGAAGGTGTAAGTCAACTACTCTGGCCAGCAAGATCTCCGGATCTGTCCCCCATTGAGCATGTTTGGGGCTGGATGAAGCGTCGTCTCACGCGGTCTGCACGTCCAGCACGAACGCTGGTCCAACTGAGGCGCCAGGTGGAAATGGCATGGCAAGCCGTTCCACAGGACTACATCCAGCATCTCTACGATCGTCTCCATGGGAGAATAGCAGCCTGCATTGCTGCGAAAGGTGGATATACACTGTACTAGTGCCGACATTGTGCATGCTCTGTTGCCTGTGTCTATGTGCCTGTGGTTCTGTCAGTGTGATCATGTGATGTATCTGACCCCAGGAATGTGTCAATAAAGTTTCCCCTTCCTGGGACAATGAATTCACGGTGTTCTTATTTCAATTTCCAGGAGTGTATTTTCAGTTATCTGGTTAGTTACTAGTTTATTTTTGGAATTTCTTGCGTGTTTGAGTGCCCACTAGGCACAACCTGTTATTTGAATAACATTGTAGTGTACAGTACCGCCGTTGTTATCGACACTTGTGCTGACCCTCGTACAGTACAGGCTTTTGTTTGTTTGGTTAGAACAGCTCAGTATCAGTTAGACCGTCACCGAGAGCAGCACTGCTAGTTCCTGCTACTAATAAGGCGAGTACACTATTCGCTTGTTATATATTTTTACGAGCTTCAAACAGGAGTGACTGCAGTAATGGATAGAAACCGTGATTGTTGTGTACAGATGCGAGCTGAGTTGGTGGCACTTCGTTCACAGCTCCAGGCTGCTTTGGCTTCCATCACACAGCTTGAGGCTGCTGCCAAGGGGTGTCACTGTGGGGGATCGAACGCGGGGATGCGAGGGACGTTGAGCACATCCCACGTGTCCTCCGATAGGTCCACTGCTGTGGCCGCCCCTGGTAGTGCCTGCACTGAGGTTGACCCCTCACTCGTGGTCGAGTGGGAGATCATTCCAAAGTCTGACAGGCAGCGAAAAACTTTCCGAGGGGCCGATCGTAGGGCCTCCCCAGTTCGTTTGACGAACAGGTTTTGGGCGTTATCTGTGGCTGACGATGTCTCTGAGCCGGATGCAGTCGTCCACCCTGTTCCAGAAGAAGCTTCTCGGCCCACGAGGGCTAGGCACAGAGGGTGGGTTTGCTGGTAGTTGGGAGCTCCAACGTTAGGCGCGTAATAGGGCCCCTTAGGAACATTGCTGCTAAGGTGTGGAAGGAAGCCAGCGCGCACTCCGCGTGCAATTCAGGGGGAGTCATTCCGGATGTGGACAGGGTGGTATGAGGAGTACAGGGTGCAGCCAACTGCAGGTGGTGGCTCATGTCGGTACCAATGACGTGTGTCGCTTTGGATTGGAGCAGATTATGACTGGTTTTGGACGGCTAGCGGAAATGGTAAAGACTGCCAGTCTTGCTTCCGAGATTAAGGCGGAGCTCATCATCTGCAGCATCGTCGATAGAACCGACTGTGATCCTTTGGTGCAGAGCCGAGTGGAGGGTCTGAATCAGAGGCACAGGCGGTTCTGTGACCGGGTAGGCTGCAGATTCCTTGACTTGAGCCATCGGGTGGTGGGTTTCTGGGTTCCGCTTAGTAGGTCAGGCCCACTACACACAGGAAGCGGCTACACGGGTAACGGGGGCTGTGTGGAAGGGACTGGGCGGTTTTATAGGTTAGAGTGTCTCAGGGAACCACAGAAGGTACGTCTGTCAGAAAGTGGGCAGCTAAAACACAGTAAGGTAGTTGTAGAAACGATTGGCATTGTAGTTGTAAATTGTCATAGCTGTGTAGGGGAAAGAACCAGAGCTCCAAACCCTAATAGAAAGCACTGATGCTCAAATAGTTGTAGGTACAGAGAGCTGGCTAAAGCCTGAAATAAGTTCAGTTGAAAATTTTTCAAACGATCTAACAGTGTTCAGAAAGGATCTATTAAGTACAGTTGGTGGTGGAGTATTTATTGCTGTCAGAGGTGGTTTGCATTGTAGCGAAATTGAAGTAGATAGTTCGAGTGAAATAGTATGGGTAGAGGTTATACTTGACAATCGGACTAAACTATTAATTGGAAGATATAGTGCTGAACAGTTAAAAAAAAAACTTGAGTCTCATTTGAAATAAGTACCCCGCTCATACAATTATAGTCGGTAGTAGGTTTGCCCCTGAGTGCATACCTGTCCCTGATGTGGGCAGCCTGCACTAACAAAGTGCATGGAAACTAAGGTTGTCCTTCTGCTTGACACTACTACAAAAATTGAACGTTAGAGACTTTAAAGCCAGTTGTTATGAAATGTCACGCTGTGTAGTGAAATTGAAGATGACACGTTGTATTTCTTACTACAAGACTACTCCTGCTATATCCCGCGTAAATAAGTAAAATAATCAAAGGCGATGATGATATCTCGCGATCTTGAATGATAAACAGAATTAAGTATCACGAAAGATTTATTTATAAAAACATGAGTTAAATACAATATGGATCAATGTAATACATTGATTATATTGTATCTCATATTCATAAAGCAAAGTGATCTAATCGGCAGTTGTTGAAGTTGAACGACGGCTGATGACCCGACTTCAATTGTGACTTTAAATGCAAAACGCGATATGACTGTGATTAATGCCAATGACTGATTGTGAACTGAACCCGGAAACAAACTACTACAGTGCGCGTGAATCGGGCAACAATTGCTGCTGCTTTGGGCACGCATTGGAGTAAGAGAATGGACTCTATTAGGATTCTTAGTTCCAGTGCCGTGAAATGCTCGCCATACACATGTAGAAAATTCGAAATCGTTTGCCCAGTACTCCTCGGCGTCGAGTCACGCGGTGGACCTTTGTCACCTCCTCTTTTTCAGATGCACCTTTGCTCCCAGACTCCAAGTCTAATACACCAAACCTCCTATATGGGGGGCGTCTATATCTTCTCCGCTGTCCTGCACAGTTCGCCACCGAATCTGCTCTGCTCCTCACACTGTACGCCATACTGCACAAAAACTCGGTTTCGAGTTTCCACCAAGAAACTAAAACAACCAACTGAAAACTCGGGAAACAGTTTTGGGTAATTTGCGCATTACAAAAATGGCTCAAATGGCTCTGAGCACTATGGGACTTAACATCTGAGGTCATCAGTCCCCTAGATCTTAGAACTACTTAAACCTAACTAACCTAAGGACATCACAAACATTCACGCCTGAGGCAGCATTGGAATCTGCGGCCGTAGAAGTCACGTGGTTCCGGACTGAAGCGCCTAGAACCGTTCGGCCACCTCGGCCGGCCATCCTGATTTAAGTTTTCTGTGATATCCCTAAGTCGCTAAAGGCAAATGCCGGGATGGTTCCTTTTCAAGGCCACGGCCGTCTTTCTGTCCCATCCTTCCCTAGTCCAATGGGACCGATGACCTCGCTGTTTGACCCCTTCCCTCAAATCAAACAACTAATGATTATTGAAGCAGTTATGTAGAATATGTGCCATACGATTATCAGAAAAAAATGTCATCTACGTGTATGTAAAGACAGAAAGGATGGATAATAGCGAAAATTATCGTACAGTGAGCTTGAAAGTTCATGCATCAAAATTGCTAACGAGAACAATACACAGAAAAAATGTTAAGGAACTTGAAGATGTGTTGGATGACGATCAATTTGGCTTTGGGACTGGTAAAGTATCTGGAGAAGCAGTATTGTTGATAGGCTTGACAATGGAAGCAAGAATCATGAAAAAACAGGGCACACTCCTAGTATCTGTTGACACACGGGAAGCGTTAGAAACTGTAATCTTATGACAGATTCGAAATTCTGGATGAAATGGGAGTACCTATTGGAGAAAGACATGTGACATAAAATATGTACAAGGATCAAGAGGAATGGAAGACGAAGAACGAATCGGTCGGATTAAAATGAATGTAAGACAGGAATGTAGTCTTTGGCTCCTATTGTTCAATGGATATATCGAAGAAGTAATGACGGAAATAAAAGAAAGCTTCAGAAGTGGAATTAAATTAGGATGATAGAATATCAACGATAAGATTCACTGACGTCATTGATATTGTCAATTTAAGCAAGAAAGAATTATGGGAAATGAAGAACCTGCCCAGAACAGAATACTGTCTGGGAGTAAACCGAAGAAAGGTGAAAGTTATGATAAGTACCGAAAGTGTGACTAGTGATAAAATTCACATCAAAATTGACCTGAAGTAGTTGTGCTGCTTAGGAAGGAAAATAACTCGAGGTGGACGAAGGAAGGAGAACTTAAAATGCAAACTAGAACTTGGAGAGAGTGGATTGTGGGCCAAAAGATTATAGTAGTATCAAACATTGGTTTTAATTTGAGGAACATGTTGCTGAGAACAAACGTCTGGAACTATGCTTCATAAGATGATAAATGAGGAGTGTATCTGTAGAATCAGCAAGGAAGTAATATGCAGAAAACACCGGCAAAAAGAAGGAGTAGTGTCACAAGACATGTTTTAAGACATGGGGGAAAATTACCATGGTACTACAAGCAGCTGTAGAGGATAACAGCTCTAGGTGAAGACGGTAAATGGAGTATATTCAAGAAATAATAGACGATGGGTGCTGCTCTGAGATTTAGAGGTTGGTACAGGACAGGAAGTTGTGGCGAGCTGTATCAAACTAATCAGTTGACTGCTGCAAAATTTTTAAGTATCTGAGTGTCGCACTAACTAGAATTTTGTGCTAAATACATCGAGTTGCAGCGCTTCTGGTTTTTACACTGAAGCCAAAGAAACTGGTATAGATATGCGTAATCAAATACAGGGATATGTAAACAGGCTATTCTTACAACAAGTTCAAATGGCTCTGAGCACTATGGGACTTATCTTCTGAGGTCGTCAGTCCCCTAGAACTTAGAACTACTTAAACACAACTAACCTAAGGACATCGCACACATCCATGCCCGAGGCAGGATTCGAACCTGCGACCGTAGCGGTCACGTAGTTCCAGCGTCTAGAACCGCTCGGCCACTCTAGCCGGCTAACAAAAAGTGTCTGGCGCATTTGTTAGATCGGTTTCTGCTGCTAGAGGCGAAAATTATCAAGATTTAAGTGAATCTGAACGTGGTGTTACAGTCGGCCGAAGAGCGATGGGACACAGCATCTCCTAGACACCAATGAAGTGGGGGTTTTCCCCATACGACCATTTCACGAGTGTACCGTGGACATCAGGAATTCGGTAAGACATCAAATTTCCGACATCTCTGTGGTCGGAAAACGATGCTGCAGGAATGGGACCAACGACGACTGAAAAGAATCGTTCAACGTGACATAAGTGCAACGCTTCCGCGAACTGCTCGAGATTTCAATGCTGCGCCATCAACAAGTGTCAGCGTGCGAACCATTCAACGAAATATCATTGATATGGGCTTTCGAGCCGAAGGCCCCCTCTTGTGCTAATGATGACTGCATGACACAGAGCTTTACTCCTCGCCTGGGCTCGTCGACACCGACATTGGACTGTTTATGACTGGAGACATGTTGCCTGGACGGAAGAGCGTCGTTTCAAATTATATCGAGGGATGGAAGGATACAGGTATGGAGACGACCTCACGAATACACGGACCCTGCATGTCAGCAGGGGACTGTCCAAGCCGATGGAGGCTCTTTAATGGTGGGGCGTGTGGAGTTGGAGCGATATGGGGCTCCTGATACATCTAGATACGATTCTGACAGGTGACACCTAAGTAGGAATTCTGTCTGATCACCTGCATCCATTCATGTCCATTGTGCATTCCGACGGACTTGGACAATTCCACTAGGAGAATGTTTCACCCCATAGGTGCAGAAATGCTAGAGTGACTTCAGGAATCCGAGTTTAAACACTTCCGCCGACCACCAAACTGCTCAGACATGAACATTATTGAGCATCATGGGATGCCTTGCAACGTGCTGTTCTAAGATATCTCCTCGCCCTCCTACTCTTTCGGATTTATGGACAGCCCTGCAGGAGTCATGGTGACAGTACCCTTCAGCACTGCTTCAGACATTAGTCGAGTCCACTCCACGTCGTGTTTCGGCACTTCTGCGTGCTCGCGGGGGCCGTACACTAGGTGTACCAGCTCCTTTGGCTCTTCTGTGTATAAGGTAGCTTCATCAACCCTGTGATAACAGATTTAGCCTCTGTTATTTTAACATTTCGGCCAATTACTCCAGTTTTATTTCTATCTAGATTGATGGACAAAAGTGAATGAACATAATATTTCACAAATAAAAATGAAATACGGTGAAATTAGATTCCCACAGTGACGACAACATTTCCGAAAAGGCCATCAGAATTTAATTTTACTGCCTGAGTCACTTCGAGAGCTCGATTGAGAACGCGCGTCGCAGAAAGTAGTCACCAAAAATATCTATTGGAATTCCCTCGACGGCGCTGACGGCGCTATTGTGTCAACTGCCGCTCTGGAAGTATGTCAGGGAAATTTGGCCACCGGCTGTGACGCAGCTGGCAGGCCCGGCCGCGGCGTTGCGGCCTGGCGGCGCGGCTGGTCGATCGTCGCTTGTTTGCTCTGGCACTTCGATCGCCGGCGACGTGGCCCGCGTGGCGTGGCGTGGGAGGAGCGGTGACTCGTCGCAGCTGTCCGTCCGTCCGCCCGCCTGCTGTTTGCTTGGCGAGCGCGGCCGGCCGCGTGTTTTCTGTTGCCCGTTAGTCGGCGCGTCGGGGACGGACTTATAATGAAGCGTCGATTAATGCTGTTGACAAGGAACATCGTACATCGACAACAAACAACAAAACGTGCGTCCTAAGCCAATTGTCGCAAAAACAGACCAAGTAATAATATTTCACAAATTTTGCGTATTAGGCTAATGGTACGCTCTGTATGCAAAAATATCACTCGTTATAGAGAAAGCTCTCAAATGTGCAATCGTTTCGTGCTACACTGCGCTGCACATTCCCCGTCATTTTATATGAGGGGTAGTCACAGAGTTTTAACTGTCACCTAAAGAAAATGGAGATACCAAACTTTGTTCGCAGTTACGTGTGTGCCATCACTATACACATTGAAACACCTCTCACAACGCCGGCCCGAGTGGTCGGGCGGTTCTAGGCGCTACAGTCTGGAACCGCGCGACTTCTACGGTCGCAGGTTCGAATCCTGCCTCGGTCATGGATGCGTGTGATGTCCTTAGGTTAGTTAGGTTTAAGTAGTTCTAAGTTCTAGGGGACTGATGATCTCATCAGTTAAGTCCCATAGTGCTCAGAGCCTTTTTCAACGTCTCACAACAGTACCGCAACATGCCCCTACAGGAGCGAAAACAAAAAGGTTAGAGCGGCGCTCTACCAAAACTATAGCTTGGCCTTTTTGGTACAGTATATAAAACACGTAGTAAATGGTAGGGTTACCGAAAGTATTGGTAGCATTGGTAGAGAATGAGTTATAAATGAATCTGTAAGAGAGAAACTGGGAGTTGGCGACTTCTCTTCGTTTTTTGTTTGTTTTGTGCATAATTAGAACCCACATCTTTCAGTGTTAATCCACTGTGTATTCTATATTCTCACAAAACATAAATTGCTTTTCATAAATAATAAAAATTAGTTGATCGAGTAACTTTTGCGCTTTTATCCAACCAAAGGAGTTGCTTCTGTTGCAAGTACACTTTACAGACTCAAACATAAAAAAGTGTATATTATTATTCTGGTTGTTTTGGTATTCTACAGAATATTCTTCATCGTTATTATATATAATAGTTCCTTGTTATTATTGATAAGTGCGAAAATCATTTATGAGTGACAGAAACATGTTTTTTATAAGCTGGACGAAGTACTGAAGATATATCCGATAGCTTTTTGGGAAATTACGTTTTCGATATTGTTATTTATTTGTACGATAACGTTCCCCTACTTAATGTTACAAATCAGCAAATTTCGAACAAGGCCTCAATTAAATATTCGCAATTTCAGTTTCGCTATGTATACTGTTTATCTTTAAGTTCAAAATTGGTTCAAATGGCTTTGAGCACTATGGGGCTTAACATCTATGGTCATCAGTCCCCTAGAACTTAGAACTACTTAAACCTAACTAACCTAAGGACAGCACACAACACCCAGCCATCACGAGGCAGAGAAAATCCCTGACCCCGCCGGGAATCGAACCCGGGAACCCGGGCGTGGGAAGCGAGAACGCTACCGCACGACCACGAGATGCGGGCTATCTTTAAGTAACAGACATGAGGATAGTTACGCAGAACAAAAATGTTCCGAATGTTACTCCATCCATAATACACTCAGGCGCCATGAATATACATGCATGCATATTCAAATACAGAGATATGTAAACAGGCAGAATACGACGCTGCGGTCGGCAACGCCTGTATAAGATGCCAGGTGTTTGGCGCAGTTGTTACAATAGCAGGTTATCAAGATTTAGGTGAATTTGAACGTGGTGTTAGAGTCGGTGCACGAGTGACGGGACACAGCGTCTCCAAGGTAGCGACGAATTTGGGATTTTCCCGTACGACCATTTCACGAGTGTGCCGTGAATATCACGAATCCAGTAAAACATCAAATCTCCGACATCGCTGCGGCCGGAAAAAGATCCTGCAAGAACGAGACCAATGACTGCTCAAGAGAATCGTTCAACGTAACAGAAGTGCCACCCTTCTGCAAATTGCTGCAGACTTCAATGCTGGACCATCAACAAGTATCAGGGTGTGAACCATTCAACGAAACATCATCGATGTGGGCTTTCAGAACCGAAGGCCCGCTCGTGTACCCTTGATGACTGCACAATACAAAGCCTTTAGCCTCGTCAACACCGACATTGGACTGTTACAACTGGGAACGTGTTGCCTGGTTGGACGTGTCTGGTTTCAAATTGTATCGAGCGGATGGAAGTGTACGAGTATAGAGACGACCTCATGAATCCATGGACCCTGGCCGTGCAGGGTAGCTGCGGGGTCTATAGCGCCTTGCCACGTTTCGCGCGGCTTCCCCCGTTGGGGGATCGAGTCATCCCTCGGGCATGGCTGTGTATGATGTCCTTAACAGACATTATCTGAATGAGGTTAGGAATCTGCTTGGTGTTGGGGGGGAAATTATTTTGTACTATTTACCTAGATTTTAAAAAGTTGTGTATTTGAAGTACATTTTCAATCAATTCATTATTCTCGCTGATGTAAAAAGTTGTACATTAAAGCACATTTTTAATTAAATAATGATTCTCGATCTTGGTCTATAGCTTAAGTGCAGTAACTCGCTTTTCAATACATGCAGGTACAGATCTCGACCGTATTTACACATGGGGCGTAGTGATTAGCAAAGATGTCAGTAGTGTTCGTAATATTTTTGGAGCTGTGTGCACTTTTCAGCTCTGTGATTGAACATATAACAACATCTCGTCGGCGGTGCTGGTCATTCACTCAGCTACCTATTACTGCGAGTGACAGTCCTCTTCGTGTTTTTGCCGCTTGCTTTCTGTACACAGAATTACTTTGATGTCATTCGGTTGCGTCTACCAGCCGTGGACAAAGTGCTTCTGCGCTTTGTGGTTAGCGGGGAAGGTCCTCGATGTCGTTGCAGTAACTGACATGAAAGCCTGGCTCTTCTGCCGCTGCTCGCTACTTGACCTCACGTGGAGGCCACGTGCTGCCTCCGCGCGGTACCCGTTCTGACAGCTGTCACCTGAAACGACTGCTGCGTCAGGAGATAAGCCAGCCGCCAGTTCGCTCGGATGAGACGCTGCTGATTCGACATGTTGCGCAAAAGCTGACGTAGCAGCGCCCTGCGTTACATATAGTACTAGTAGCACGAGTATCAAAGGAGATGATTACATTACGCAGAACTATGTTTACATCTGTGCTCTACCATACCCAAAAGTATCCCAACGATCTGAAGTGTGTTTCACCTGATTTTTATGCAGCCCAAATAGCGTAGCTGTCTTGCAGGTCGTCTATCCGCTTTGCAGTGCAATTGTTTCATTGAACAAAATGGATAACACAAGAGATAATTAGAGAACACTGTTCTTTAGTAATCAGTCCAGATGTAAATCAACACCCCGATATTGAAATACTAGTAGAGATGAGACTGTACTTAATGCTTGTAAACTCTGCTTTATTACAGCAAATGGCATTTCAAAATAACTAACACTCATTAGAAATAGAGTCAACTAACTCCCTCATGTAAGTTATTCCAGCAACGTTCGGCAAAATCAAATATATTTATCAACAAAATATCTCTGGATACCTAAATTTCTATGACAATAAGACGTATTTTTGCTCTATAAAAAGTTTTTCCACAGCTGCGAAATATCGATCCTTATAGGAATGTTTTGTCATGAACTGGATGTTGAACTAAACAGTTAAAATCAGAGCCATTAACAGCGGAAATTGCTCTGTACAAGCCTAGAAATTCAAACTATATCATCAGTAACTTCTCTGTACTTATGACCGAGAAAATATTTGTGCACATGTTTAAACTTTCAAGGACATGAAAAACTCTTTTGTACTCGGTCTGGACTGAGACCAAGCACCTATAGCCACTGTAACTAAGCAAAGCTTCCGTGCCTGCCGGAGACTTGATCACAGTAACGTTCGTCACTGATGACTAGGCATAAAAAATTGTGAAATATCGAAGTTTTTCACCAGCGTCAGTTAGTAAATATGAACTCGAAAATTTTTTTTATTCTACTTGGAATCGTGTCAAGATCCTTATCTCCCTGTTAACTAACCATGGAAAATGTTTCATATAATTTCAGGTAACAGAGTTTGCTCGCGTTTAAAACGAAGTGCACATGATGGAAAGCTCTGTGGCGGGAACTCGAACCCAGCACGTAAGAAGATTCTTCACTAAGTGAACTAAGATGCTCCATATCGAATTTTTACAACAATAGCGAGATTTTGAGTTTGAAATGAGGATACAATTTTTTGCGTGACCGGGAGTCGAACCTTAAACCTACCGCCGTTGTTTGCCAACCACGAGTTCTTCGCACACCAGTTGTGAGATGTGTGCATGTCTGAATAGAAATAACGGCACCTGTCGTTATTGTTGACATGATACGAACAGACATTAAAAATGAAAATTGTTTATGACAATATGTTCGGTGCGCATATGCTGCCGCTTGAAATGAAATCATTAATATTTTTGTCCTGGACTAGGATTAAAACCCAAATATGTGCCTTTCGTGGAGATCTAAAAGAATTTCCAGTTTGGGGGAAACAGCGAAATGATTGAACTCTGTCGCTCCGTGTGGATCGGTTACCCCGAAAAAGAAAATCCATATACGAATCCCAGTCCAGCATCCAATTTTTACACGTCTCAAGTTCAAAAAATCAAGCGGCCAGTGACATTAAATGGGCATTGGCTGATAAAATAAAATAAAATTTCTAATGTATGGAAGCTCAGTGGTGGCAGAGTTTCTGCTGCCGCGACCTCCTCCTCTACTACGGACCAATCTGTGTCGGCTTTGTTTCCCCCGTTCCCGGCCCCCCACCCCTCCCTTTCGTAGTGTTGGTGTATGGCGTTTACAATGCGGATTATGAAATACAGTTCAAGCTCACGTCCTTCTCTTGGCGTCACTAGAGGAGATCTATTATTGTATGTTTCAAATACGGGCCGGAAGTGGGAATCGAGCCCATACCCCGCATCAAAGAAACTAGGATCAATCCACCAGACCACCCAAACCCACATCTGCTACATTCATGATTGTGGCATAACGTACGATGCGCTCAGCTTACAAATTAGACACGGTGAAAAAAATTCACTTTTCTATTAAATGATTAATTTTCAGCAGACTTCTGGCACGAAAATCCTTGTCTCATGTCACCGGCATCTAAGAACGCTTTTAGCCAGCTTAGCATCGGTCGTCGGTTCGAAGCCGTTTTTAAACCTTCACTATTTCAAGAAATGTCTTAGTTCGAGAAATACCATTGTATAGTATGAAGTTACCAAACACTTCGATTATTACTACCATTATCGCCATTAACTACTTCCATGAGGCTGTGACATTGTCGCGAATAAAACAGTGACCCGTTTATACAACAAGTTTCGTTTAATTTACGTCTGTGGTCACAAACGTTTTGTTAACAGATTACCGGTTTCGGTCTATAATGACCACTATCAGATCTGTTTTATAAAAACAAAGTCCTAACGTACTGCAGCCATAGTGCATATGCTGTTATTTATATATATTTAACGATGCTGGTGTTGATGTTGCTTTTAACATTTGACGATGCCACTATGGCTGCAGTACATTAGGACTTTTTTTTTGTAAAACAGATCTGATGATGATCATTATATACCGATACCAGTAATCTGTTAACAAAAAGTTTGTGACCATAGACGTAAATTAAAGGAAACTTACTAACTACTTCATTTTGCTGCTGCTAGATGTGTGGCTGAAGGAAGCATTTAATGCTTCTGGTCATTTTTAGAAGCAGTTGTAAAAAACTGGTAAATATTTAGTTCGCAACAAATAGTTACGGCGTTCTGTGGCAGCTGGACAGAAGCAAATAATTATTTAGTTCTTTTAAGAACTAGAGACTACTTTTCAAGTAAATATTGGACATCTCCAGTTGTTAGTAGATTCCATTAAAACTACTTTAACTGTTACTTCATAACAGGAATTGTGCTGCATTACTTTATTTTCTTGCGCTGAGTGACAACGCTAGTTAAATGTTAAAACTGATGGTAAACACCACTTTCAGAGCTAGAGGATATTAATCTGTTTTGTTCCATATCACAATCGTTCTCTCCAGATGACTTAAATGAGGGCACCTATTTCAAATAGTACTAGGAAGAAAATGTTACAGAAGTTGAACTGTTTTCCGTTGCATAAACTCATTCTAAGTGGTTCAAGTTCACATTTCTGCGGAATTAATCTAACTGTAGTATCAGTTTCAACAATGCAGAAAAATAATTCAATATTGCAAAACTTATATCCGACTCAGAGTCCTTGAACTTAGTCACCAATCAAAAAAAATCTAACTCTGGCGACACGAGTTTCAGTAAACTAATCTAGCGGAGACTGTTTACCACTGCCCTTTCCCATCGGAAAATACGCAGATGACCTAACTACATTACTATACTGCAAAAGTTATTTTGTGTGCAGGCAATGCATGCGAATTGCAGAATTCAATAGCATCGTAGCTTCCAGTTCTGTATATTCCTGACCAAAAGTGCTCCGCACCATTTCAGGTCTCAGGTACCGCAACGTCATACTGACACCAACAGTGTGCTCATAATGGCAATTTCACTGTTTTGTTCACTTGGTTTTGTAATCACTGAAATAAAACTCAAATGACTTCCCAACATGAGAGGTTTTGCTTAATTCCTCTCTCTACTCTGGGAGCTTAGTTTTCTGCTCAGTAAACTTCCCTTTTCTAACCAGCGATATGCTGCAAAATGCGGCCGCTAATCGCTTCAAAAATCGCTATTTAGTGCAGTTCAGAAAATTCCTTTTGAGGTTGTCGTAGGTAAAGGTATTTAGTTTTCTTTTAAAACATCTTAAATAGCAGTGTACACAAATGTACCAAAATAGAAAAGCTTATTGTTCAGACAGGAAAAGGATTACAACCAAAGTCTGTACAGTCTGGGTCTGGTCGACCTTATCGCCTGATAGCACTGCGTTAGAGTTTGCCTTAGAGGTATCACATTTTATTTTTCTGTAGCTGTGGACGTCGTTAGCTGAAACCGAGCTTAACATCTGTGAGTTTGGTATTGTTAAAAATACAAAACTATTACCAAACGAAGGCCGAGTTTATGCTCAAACAACAGTCGACTACTGTATGAAGCGCTCATGTTACGCCACGTAACATGAGGTAACATAATTCACTAAAATACGATAGCCGGAGGAACATGAAGTACATCACAACATTTATTTCCCACAGAGCAATTACCAGTAGAGGTGGAGAAAACTACTGGATGTAGAAGACCAGCACCGACAACTAAGCCAGCGGTGTCCAAAGCAGTTTATGTCGCGGGTAAGAGTTGTCACAGAATAGCATATTCATATGGAAAGTTGTCGCATCTAATGCCCGGCGGGTAAACGCAATTACTTTTTATTTAAAAAAAAGAAGAGCAACAGAGTATACACAAAAACTAGGCTGCCTATTTCACTCTTTATAGTAATTTAATAGACTCTTGATTTCAAATTATTTTGCGGCAGTTGATCAAAAAGACTCAGACAAACAATGTTTTTGTCACATGGTGCATATGTCAATGCCTATGAAAGCATCAAAAAGAGAGTAATTTTTTACGTCCGGAAATGGTATCATATTAATTCGTGCATGCAGGCAGAACGCCAATACCGACGAAAGCACAAAGCAAATATCATTTCCTTTTAATGCCAAGCAGAAAACACAAGACAGAAAGACGAAATGTGGTGAACATCGGCGGTGTAAACGTAAAGTCGAGAGCTGAGCCCACCACATCCTCAAACCTTTTCTGTGAAAAAGAAACATTATACCGACTGAAAGTGGCGCAGTATCTCTTCGACGGAAATGAAGGCAATCCATCTGACTTTTAATCCCATGAACGGAGCTATGAAGAACATAAGCTAAATGAAAGAGGGGCAGTAGGTATTCCGCTCTGTTTCATATCATCTCCTTTTATTGGAGACGCCGTGTGTGGAAGAGTATGAGAACTTAGTAGCTGCAGGCTCGAGTGTCATGAAATATCGGCACAGCAACAGCAATGTTATTCATGTGACAACTGATCCTGAGAAAATGGCTTTAGACTCTGTGAAACATATATTATACCACCATAGTTGAAACGTATCTGAATTATAGACTTATCATAGCTATCTTACGACGAAAGCTTGATGTAACCCTAGAAAACTGTCATAGTTATGGAGTGATTGAAGTATATCATACAATAATCAAAATTTATGTTTACAGGGTGAATGTATTTCTTCTAATGCAGATGCAAAAAGAAAGATGCGAAAAAGTTTGCAGGTCTG
The DNA here is from genome assembly GCF_023864275.1 of Schistocerca cancellata. Classification (NCBI taxonomy): domain Eukaryota; kingdom Metazoa; phylum Arthropoda; class Insecta; order Orthoptera; family Acrididae; genus Schistocerca; species Schistocerca cancellata. The sequence continues at coordinate 856,094,874 of NC_064626.1, forward strand.
CTATTCAATATGTTTCTCACATCCAGATGTACCTCATTATGTCCATTGCTTCCGTAACATTTGTCTTGTGCGATGATTTCCTGTATGATAAACAACTACAGATTACTGTCATTAATGATCCTTGGAGCCATTTCTGAGCCTTTCTTCTCAAATAGTTCAATGTTTCCAAAACAGACATTTCTGCTCACTTCTTCATTGTACTGAACAGACGCCGTGTGATGGATAATGGAGTCGAGCTTGTCTTATGACATAGCGACTGAATTTCTTTCTGGTCGTTATAGGCTGAATGAAAAAAGAGAGAAAAGGACATTCAAACAACATTTTTTGTCAATCGAAATCTGGATCGCCTTTCATATCAGCCACTGCGTTAGAAATCGAACGGTTTACCCCTAGACTAACATGACACTATGTCTTAATGTATATTACTCAGAACGTGACATTACAGACCAAGCTTACCTTACGTGCAGAATGTCAAATCTGTTTTCAAAATATGCATTTTACTTGCTCAGTGTCACATCTTAAATGGAGGCCATGCACAATATTTTATCAAGATAATAAATAAGTACAGTAACACGGCCAAAAGCGGGCCACTGCAAAGATGAAGTCCAAGTCGTTCACTTAAAGCGCCAATATTCCCGGCCACCCTTTACAATACCGGCCATATACACTATCTGGCAACACTGTATGTTTCGGAAGTAAATGGAGGAGGTTCTGTCAGTCTTCTCGAGCTGTTATGGAGACGTATTTGCTCATGACCTAGTGGTCAGTTTCGTGCTTTAGCAATGGTCGTTTTCTTAAAGTTCTCGTATATTTCTCGCCGTTACAATTTAGACTTTGAGTGGCTGAAACTTATGAACGTTGTTCAGATGTGTTAAAATATAGTTGCATTTGGAAAACGGAAAAGGGTCTAACATTTGCGGCATATTGTTCGGTTTGGGTTTACTAGAGGGATGAAGGCAGTATAAGCAGCTCTGAAACTTTGAACTGTGTGTGGGGTGAGCGCATTTGGGCAAAACACGTCAGAAAAAGATTTGCTGCTTCTAGAAGGATCGCTCTGGTATGAATGATTTGCACGTTCAGGAAACGTCGATGGCAGACGTACGTGATGAAGTGCGACCATTCAACTGTCCTGCAGCATTTACATTCAATAGACTAAGCTCAAAAGTCGGGAGCAGTAGTTCTAATGCTCCAATTTAAAACAACAAAAATGAAAGGGTTGAATATTAATGCATTTTTGCTTGATCGTCTACAGCTGGCTCATTGAGAATTACACAGCAATACATCTGTTAGTGACTAGTTGTAATGAGCTTAGATTTCTTCTTAAGAAGAAGCCCTAAGAAAAGACACACATCGAGCAAAAGGGCAGTGTGAATATAACATTTTGCCTCTGATGGCTCAGAAAGAGTGTTGTGCTTTACGAAGATCTCCCCAGTGGAGAGTATACTGCTGCTCTTATCTTTTGCGAACAGCTAAGATACATACTGGTCTTAGTGTACGAAAACTGACCTACAAAATTTCACCCATCTTGATATTACACAACAATGCACTCTAGAGTTTTCGCTAACAAAACTATCCAGCAGTTTGAAAGTCATCCACCATTCACTTATTCTTCTGATCCTATGCCCTCATATGTTTATCTCTCAAGCTCATCATCGAAAAACAATCAAGAATCTTCCTTTCTCGACGAAAATACACATCAAACCTGGTTTGATGACATCTTTAACTGCGATCTAGTAGGTTTCTACAGGTGTGGGACCGGTAAGCTACCTGAGCTTTGTCTGACTGTTTTAGATAATGCAAAAGAATATACTGTTATAATTTCCTTATGATGTTTGCTGTTGTGTTCAACAAAAATCGATAATGCTATTAAAATATGCACATTACTAATTCAAATGAAATTCAAATTACAATGATATCCTGATAACAAAAGTCTTTTTTTAATTAAGCATACAGTACCCGTAACAGGAGTTTGCCTGTATCAGCGAGACATAGTAAGATATTACTCATTCTGGAAATCGAAATAGGCTTTGTTTATTTGCTGTCCTGTCTCACAATGAAGTAGAAACGGCTAAAAATGTTTCCTTCAGTGAGATTGGAATCAGGATCCAAAGGAGCCCTTGACAAACGACCACGTTACTTCACTGTTAGTGAAATACTGCAGCACTTTGTTCTCCCTTATTTCTGCAATGCTGCTAGCACAGGTAAGCCGACAACGAAAAAGACGAGATTAATTGCAACTACCACATCGAATGACTTCCTTGGACTCAAAACCTTAAATTGAAAAACTTTGTTTCAATCTTTATGTGAAAATCACCCAGAATATTTAATGGATATGGTATGAATATATCAAGAGAATTTTTTATGCTAATTCTGTCATCCAGGGAGTAACTAGTCTGTCAAAGGGTTGTCAAATGTATCCTGCATTGTTGTCAAGATTCAGTTACACTTACACCAGAAAGAAAACCAACATTGGGTGTTCCAAGAAGTGACTACAGTACGTGTCTCAAAGACGTGGCAGACGAGTGCTGAAATAACCAAGGTATATGTCAATCAGTCTTATTTGCGTTTTTGTAATTGGGTTTAGGGACTAGAGCGTCGTCACTGGTAATATTCAAATACAACAACTGAAAACTAAACAACACAGATAATTAACTGTCATAATTTTTATTTTTCTCTCTTAAGTGTACTGAAACTAAGAAGCTCGTCGCCAGACTTGCTTCACATTTTTAGAAATGGAACATCTCCAGAAGTTACACCATAAACTTTATGAGTAAGCAACACATAATCGCAGACTAGGAAAATGTTTTTCTTGACATCGATGTCTATCCATGAAAGACAGGCACACAACTGAAGAGACAACAACACTGCGTCAGTTGCAAAACGTAACATCCACAGCGAGGCTTCGTAAGCTATGAATAACATGAAATTTCAAACTAAGAGAGGCAGGAAACCATAAGAAATGACAGAAAATGCAGGCCAAAAATTCTGTTGAAAATGAACCTACGGAAAGTATGCAGCGCAACCTCGACTCCAGCTTCTGTTATCGCGAAAGGAGAAGCAGATATTATCAGAAGTGGAATAAGGAACACAAAACGCTGACAGTAATGTCTATAATACGCCACTCTTAAGTAAACGTGCCAATCTGTCCATAAATAATGAAAGAAAGATGTGTATCATCTATTTCATTATGATTAAAATATATTAGCTGCTGAGTTTTATTAGTAAAAGGGAAACGCGCATATTTTGAAGAGCTTTTCAACGTGCTGTATGATTAAGTCAGAGAGAATCCGAAACAACGCCAAGTTCTCCAAGCTAAGAGTGGTGCTGCGATTCTACGCACTGTTTGCACAGACTATTATTAATGTGGCCCCTAATTTTTTAATATTAACGACGCCTCTGGGCTACAACAATAGTCATGTGAGATTTATCATGTTCTATTGTGGCGGCAAAAGCAAGCAAACGATTCTAGAATTTTTGGAGACAGTCAATATGCTTCTGAATCACAATGGCATACTACCACTACAACAGATTTTAGGCCTTACTTAATATATGCCTGTGAAAGAATTGCTCAACAGTGAATGGACAAAATCAATGCCACTAACCCCTCACCCTGCACACAACACTGTATATGCCAGTTAATTCCTGCAAAACGCTCTATACTTGCATTTTTTTTGCCAACGACTTAATTTCTGTCCCAGAACCGTCACCACATTACCCAGCCGATAAACTAGTGTTATGGCCTAACACACTGTCGTTCGCGCCCACTCCCTTCCCCCAACCACTACACTGACTGTGGATGTCTCATAAATTACGACACTGAACACAGATTTTTATCTACATAACCAGCTTCTTATCAGCTTTTCTGATGTGGTAATCTGCCACTGTTCTGAAAAGAAATACTTAAGGTAAGTACGAACATTCCGTACAGCGATCATCCAAGCTGTCCATTATTCCAGGTCCATTATTCGAAAAATTGCGAAAATAGGCAACACAGAAGCACCTATGAATTAATAAATAATAATAGGTGAAATTTGGCATACTCCATCAGTCATCTGACGATGATTAAAAACCGCTTTTCACCCTACACAACACTAAAGTCCCCCAATGAATCATGGACCTTGTCTCGGTGTGGTGGCTTGCGTGCTTCAGCGCTGCAGATAGCTGTACAGTTACAATGGATGGGTATCTTCTGAGAGGCCAGACAACGTGTGGTTATTGAAGAGGGGCAGCAACCTTTTCAGATGTTGTAGGGCAACAGTATGGATGACATACTGATGTGGTCTTGTAACATCAACCAAAAGGGCCCTGCTGTACTGGTACTGCGAGCGGCTGAAAGCACGGGCGAACTACAGCTGTAATTTTTCCTGAGGACTCTATTCTATGGTTAAATGATGGTGACATCCTCTTGGGTAAAATATTTCGGAGTTAAAGTAGTCCAGGGTAGGGCTATTCAGGAGGATGTTGTCCTCAGGAAAAAGCAAATCTGGCGTTCGATGGATCGGAGCGTGGCATGTTAGATCCTTCAGTCGGGCATGTAGATCAGAAAATTTAAAAATGGCAATGGATAGATTGAAGTAAGATATAGTGGCAATTAGCGAAGTTCGATGTCAGAAGGAACATGACTTCTGGTCAGGTGAATTCGGGATAATAAATACGAAATCAAATAAACTAATGCAGGAGTAGGTTTAATAATGAATAAGAAAATAGGAATGTGGATAAACTACTAAGAACAGCACAGTGAACACAATATCTTAGCCAAGATAGACACAAAGTCCACGCCAACCACAGTAGTGCAAGTTTACATGTCGACTAGCTCTGCACATGACGAGATTGAAGAAATGTATGGATAAAATAAGTTATTCAGACAGTTCAAGGAGACGAAAACTTAATCGTGATATAGAGGACTGGAATTCGGTAGCAGGAAAAGTAAGAGAAGGAAAAATAGTAGATGATTAAGAACTGAGGGAAAGGAATGAAAGAGAATCCGTCTGGTACAATTTTGCACAGAATATAATTTATCATCGCTAACACTAGGTTTAAAAAAATGGTTCAAATGGCTCTGAGCACTATGGGACTCAACATCTTAGGTCATAAGTGCCCTAGAACTTAGAACTACTTAAACCTAACTAACCTAAGGACATCACACACACCCATGCCCGAGGCAGGATTCGAACCTGCGACCGTAGCAGACCCGCGGTTCCGGACTGCAGCGCCAGAACCGCTAGACCACCGCGGCCGGCCACTAGGTTTAATAATCAGAAAAGGCGGCTGTATACGTTGAAGAGACCTGGATACACCGGAAGGCTTCCAACTGCTTATATAATGGTTAGAAAAGATTTAGGTACCAAATTTTAAATTGTAATACATTTACAGGGACAGAGATGGACTGTGACCACAATTTATTGGTTGTGAACTGTAGATTACAACTGAAAAAATCGGAAAGATGTAGGAAATTAAGGAGATGGGACCTGGATAGGTTGAAAGAATCACGAGATATTTACAGCTTCAGAGGGAGCATTATACAACGGTTGAGTAAAACATGGGAAAAGAATACAGCAGAACACGAATTGGTAGCAGCAGAGGATCAAATAGTTAAAAATAAGAGGCCTAGTAAGAATGCTTGGATAACACAAAAGATATTGTATTTAGATGATGGAAGGACAAAATTTAAAATATAGCAAATGAAGCAGGTGAAAGGGAATGCAAACATTTGAAAAATGAGATGAAGAGGAAGTGCAAAATTGCGAAGGATTTAGAAGCATATCTCACTAGGGGAAAGATGGATACCGCCAACAGGAAAATTAAAGACGCCTTTAGGGAAACGAGAAGACACTCTATGAATATCAAGAGCTCAGTTGTAAGCGAAGAAGGGAAAGCTGAAAGATGGAAAGAGTATTTAGAGGGTCTGAGCTTTTGACAATGTTGACTGGAATAGTCTCTTTGACTGAAGGCAGCAAAAGTAAAATACAGGGAGCGAAACGCTATTTACAACTTGTACAGAAACCAGACGCCAGTTATAAGAGTCGATGGGCATGAAAGAGAAGCAGTAGTTGAGAAGTGAGAGAGACAGGATTGTAGCCGATCCCCAATGTTATTCAATATGTTCACTGAACGAGCAGTAAAGGAAACCAAAGAAAAATCTGAAGTAGGAATTAAAGTTCAGGGAGAAGATAAAAAACTTTAGGTTTGTCGCTGATACTGTAATCCTGTCAGAGACAGTAAAGGGACTTGCAAGAGCAGTTGTACGGAATGTTCAGAGTCTTGAAAGGATGATATAAGATTAACATCAATGGAAGCAAAACAAGGCAGTCGAACTGAATCTGATGATGCTGAGGGAATTAGATTAGTAGACGAGACAGTTATTGTACTCGATAAGTTTTCCTCTTTAGGCAGCAAAACAACTGATGATTGCCGAAGTAGAGAGTATATCAAATGTAAACTGGCAACAGCAAAAAAGTCATTTCTGAGGAACAGAAATTCGTTAAACTCCAAGATAGATTAAAGTGTTAGGAAGTTTTCCTGAATGTATTTGTCTCGAGAGTAGCCATTTATGGAAATGAAATATGTACGACGAACAGTTTAGACAGAAAGAGAATAGAAGCTTTCGAAAAGTAGCTACAGAAGAGTTCTGAAGATTAGATGGGTCGATCAAGTAACTAATAAGGACATACTAAATAGAATTGGGGAGATAAGGAATTTGTGACAAAGCTTGAACGAAAGAAGGGATCGGTTGATAGGACACATTATGAGACACCAAAGGATTACCAATTTGGTATTGGAGGGGAGTGTGGGTGGTTAAAATGGTAGAGGGAGACCAAGAGTGGGAGATGAAGATTCTAGCCCAAGATAGAGTAGGATGGAGAGCTGCATCAGCTGCATCAAATCTTCGGACTGAAGAACACAGCAACAACAACAACAACAACAACAACACTGCAGTATAATCTTTCGTGTTCGTAGCAATGCTTTACTAAAATTCGTTGCGGTCCTTATCAGTTAAGATACTGACTTTAAATATATTACTGCAGCGGGATTTGAATTTATGGGTACAGTATGCACAGCTACTGAATACACTCAGCTACTGAGGAATCAAAAGTATGGTGTAATACAGACATAGGCAGAGACAAGCAGTATAATTACTTTTTTATGTTTAATTTAAGATATTGTACCACATTTGATGAAAATTTTGTTCATTATCAGGCGCTTCCACAAACAGAAAAATATCACATCTTCATCGAACTTGACATAGGGCTGTATTTTTGATTGATCGCTGCTGTAGTGGCTATTGGACTATTTGGGAGAGGGGGTAACATTGTTTGGTCGGAAATGAACGTCCAATGGGGCATGCTGCTCGCATGGAGCTTTGTCTCGTTGTGATTCAGGCCATAGCTTGTGTTTGAAACAGTTTTGCCACAGTTATCGTTCTGCTGTATCATGTAATCTACTTTCGATTTATCAGTTGTTCACTTACTGTTTAGGTTTCCCAAACTGAATTAGCTTTTTATGGTACTCTGGAGGAGCTGTGTGGTAACATAACACTGTCGCACTGCTTAATCGGACACTGTTTTCGATGTCATTATTACACAGAATCGTGCTTCCTAAACTACAGGCATGGCAGCAATGAACGAAGAAAGAAGCAGATTTCCCACGAAGTAACTGACGAGAGACATTGTGATTTTCCCGTTAAAAAGCGTTATTGCAGTCCAAAACTTAAAGTTTTCAACCATTGTTAGTATTACACACGAATTGTTCAGAAAATTTCATCAAAATTAAAGGTAAATATCTAGCGAACCGAACAGAATACTTTAGTTCGGGTCTTGGTAGTCCGTCGAGTGTCACTGAGTGGTCAGAAATTTTTCGGATTCCATTTTACATGTGACAGTCTTCTGACACAGTGCAAGTGATTCGCGGACATTTGTTTCGCTACGTGATGGAACTTTAGTGAGATCCTTGCTTCAGGCATTGTTCTGTGATCGTGATAAAATATGTCAAATGCATGTGAGCCAGCATGTAGCGCCTATTTATTCAAATAACCGATGGTCAGTATATTTCAGAACAGTAAAAGCAACATTCCTAGCAGGCTGACAACTTAAACTGTGACATTCAGAACCTGTGTATTGGCTGTCATTTCAGTGACATGTTAGGAGCATTTGGTGCCATTAAAATTGCTGGTTCTCGAAGGTAACATGTGGCGGCATATCAGGGCAAATGTCCATTGTCACACATCAGTGAACATTGTAAACCAGCTTCTGGTCCAGGACGTTTTAGGTAGAGCTCAATCAGAGTTTCCGTTCATAAGATGCGAGAACGCCACCGCGCCGTCTTTACTTAGGTAGGCAGCGTTAGATTAACTGCACAACCACTAATGTGATTCACAATAGGTGGACCGTGTACCTCCACCACTTTCTCTGAGAACCCATACAATTCCGATCATACAGTTGTTACCATGATTTGCTCCTGATGATTAGAATATTATTGGTGGCAATGCTTTGCCAAGAAAGGCGAAAAGCGCTTTTTGAATGAGAATTCCCATTTGCAGTAGGTCTCGAGTTCTTGCAGCTTGATGTTAATTCATGCCTGATACTTTCACCCACTTACCGGTCGTTTCGGCCATCAGAATATTCGAATGGGAATCATCAAAGTATAACTGCTGAAACATTTGACAACCTTAAGTTATACTCCAGTATGTGTTGAATGTGACTCAGCTATAATTTGACTTTCCGTCTGCCTCCTGAGGAGCTACTGAAGGATTTGTGGAATGCTCTGATACTGGTGTCCTGTGCCGCGACAGTTCTGTAAAGTTTCGTGGCAGCTGTCAGTCTGTGCTGAGTGCAGACGTACACAAAGATCTTCACTGCTAGAGGATCATCTCGACTTTCCCGAACGTTCCCCGAACTGTAATTAGTAACATTAGGCTGATTCTACCGAAAAGCTTTGTGTCCCCAAAGTCCATCAATAACAATCTGCAACTGGTAGTAATGCATGAAAGGGAAGAGACTGTTGATTTTAGTGACACTTGCGATAGGGATAATGATAAGGATCTGGTGTCATATTACACTTCAGAGTCCCAAAACGTTTATATTTTCATTTCATATTCAAACAAGTGCTATAATATGAGAGGAAGAAATTCACCGTAGTTATGCTCTCTTGTGTACTACTATCAAGTGCCGAAAAGCTCCTTAGTTATTTATTTGTATTGCGTAAATTATGGTGACGCTTCATCTTGCTTTGTGGGAAGGTTCTTTTTTACGAAACATAAGTTGAAAACGTTATCTCTGTGTAACAATTTACTGTTTCCATAAGCATCTGATGACGAGCAAAGCATGCTTGAAATCGGTCGCAATATGTTCAATTAAACATAAAATAAATATTAAACTGCGTATCTCTGCCTTAGTCTGTACTATACCAATGAGAGAATGTTTGCAAAATTGATCCCACTAAAACTGCAGCCATAGGCTCAAATTTCCGCTGTAATAGTATATTTAAAGTGAGACATTTTCCTCCCACTGTATCTTAATTCATAAAGGCCACAACGAATTTAATTAACAGATTCCTATGACACTCTCAAGTTAGTACTGCAGTGCTGTTGAAATGGAATATTTGCTGTAAAGCATAGGAACAAGCCTCGCTTTCGTTTCACCAGCCTGATGAAAGATGTGCGTGTGAAAAACGCGAATTTAATTAGTAGTAGCGTAAAGAGTATCTACTGTCGCCTGGTCTGTTGGAATTTGCGTGGATATAACACAAAGGAAAATGGGGGCCCAGGGCAGAAGGCGACGACGGACGTGTAACTTGGACTGGCCAGTGAGGGGTCACTTACGCTTTGCAGTTGTGCTTAGGGGTTGCAGTGGCCTGGCGACAATGGTCGAGCACCAAAGAAAAATTAATGCCGTTATATAGTCTCCATGTTATGATATCTCGAGTTAAATATGAACTTATGGGTTTGGTCAAGCTTGAAGCATCATGTATGGACGAGGTGTCTGAAAAGCTTTGTTAATTATCAGTTATGAGCTGAGAACTTAAATTAATATAGAAGAATAACGGAAACCATGTTTTGTGATATCGTAGTGAGTTGTTCAAATGTAGAAACTCTTTTATAACCCTCGCCCCTCTACAATCTGAAAAGAAGTTAGCAGTCAAATACGTGGCACTGCATAGCACGACCACAGCACTAAAAGAGACAGCGACAGGGAAACTCGTAAGAGAAGGTAACTATTGTTACCTGGAACGAGTAAAGACTTGACATCGCGCAATTTGTCGATCACTTAAAATCAGCCCCCAACAAGAAAAACACCTCACCGTGAAGGTCAAAAAGTAGTCAGATGAATGATGGAGTATCTCAAATTTCACTGATTATTATTTCGTAATTCAAAAGCACTTCTTTGTCGCTTATTTTCACCATTTTCCGAATAATGGACCTGGAAGAATGGAAACATTGGGTGACCGTATAAAGGCACATTTGCATGCCGAGCGTGAGCTTCCTCGGAAACTCGAAATATTAATTAAATAAATAATCAGTGACAAATAAATAAAGCCTATGGCACACAACTGCAGCGCTGTGTCGCTGATAAAACAAAAGCACAATTACGTTACTCTTATGTTTGATTAAGGAATGGGAGAGCTCTGGTAGAAGTGGTGCGAGAAGCACGTATTTTATTCTATTGTCTGGCACACCGCCATATTTCATGTTATAGAAGAATACTGCGAGTTGCAACCAGACTAGGCACTCGATTCTGTAAAGAATTTATATTTATAAAAGTAAGTAGGATTATGAACTGTAGGCTTATTCATTGAATATATCTGATTTAACTAACTGTGTAACTTTTTTATGTTTAGTAGACAATCATCTCTGTACGACGTATTGGCATGGCTGGCAAATTATTGAAATATTGAGATTTAGATTATGAGTCCGCACCTACCTCAGCAGTCTTTGGAAACGATTTATTTACGAAGTCCGATTATTTCAGTTTTATTTCACGGTCAACTACGAGTAACATTGCCTTTACGAGAAAGCCATTGTCAAGCGTCTGATACCGAATAATTAAACGTCCACGTTCCAGATAAGCAAATATTAATTACAATTACAATCACAATCACCATCATACAGATAGAATAATTAATATTTAAACAATATTTTTATTTTATTTATTTTATATTGGCGACTGCGTGTCGGACTTGTTATTTTGTCATTTGTTACATTGTTCTCTTTGTTTCATGTGAAAAATCAACTTTCTGGACCTGGACGTGAATGTATGAAAGATAACAAAAAATCTGAAGATATTTTCCAATTCTAAAATTTTGCGGGAAGACGCAATGAAACTTCCAGCAAAATAAGGTAAGACGCAGCATCTTTGCATTAGCAGGCTTGACCAGACGTATAATTCAGTGTATTTGCTTTTCAGTAGATTCTGTAGTGTTTCTTTCGCGCATAACAGTTTTCAGTGATAAATTTCATTCTCAGTACTTTTCCTTAAACAATAACGTATGCAACAATACCAATACACGAGTGTACAATATGGCCGACTTCTGTACGATACGTAGTAACATGGACAGCAGCCATTACCAATAATCTCAAATTCAGTTTATATTTTTAAATTAACAGACAGCCATTGTTGCTACGAGCGATTCATGCTCAACTGCATTTTATTTTAAAATCAGTGTCAAATATTTTCTTGAAACATATATCACGTGTGGCATGGTAATAACTAGAAATCAATACGCAAAAATGGAACAGCAAAGACGTACTATTCAGACGCAATCCGACTCGGACGAGAGACAAATGTTAGAAAATGACTTTACGACAGCAACCGGTAGTGACGATTTATCAAACATTGACGCAAGTGTTGACGGAAATTTTGGCAATAGGCCGTCCACTACAAAAATTTCAAAGTCTCAGTCAGAGCCCATGTTGATGCATGACGTCACGTCTAATGACGCGACGGGGGCACAGACCTTGCAAACAGTAAACATTGCCGACATGTTACAAATGCTAATGAAACAAAACGCAGAAAATATGGCATACATAAGGAAACAGAACGCCGAAAACATGGCAACCTTACAGACACAAAATGACGCAATAAAATCTGACCTCATAGCACTCAAGACAGGTAATGACACTTTATGTAAACGTGTGGAACTTATAGACGCCACACTGACCAAACAGATGACTGAACTCAGTACTAAATTTTCCCAGCTTAATACGAGACAAGAAAAGACTACAACTGACGTAGCACTTTTACAGACACAAGTAAAAAACCTTAATGTCACGTGTGAAGTTCTTACTGAACAAATTCAAACATATCCTTCAGTACATGACAACCTTGAAAAACGAATTACTGATGTACAGAATAAATTTGACAATGTTGAACAACACCTGACTGACATCTTACAATCTGATGCCACAGCTCATTTTCAAAATATTAATAAAGAATTTCATGATTGGGTTGAGAACAAGGACAAACATTTTGATAGATGCTTACGTGAAAATTTACCAACAATTGTGCACGACTCCGTAGCGCAATACATTACTAATAACAAACAGCTGATCAGTGACGCAGTACAATCCGTCACTGCACCCATGGGACAATTCACCGATCGACCACAGTCTGAATGTAACGAAAATATCAGTCAAAATGCACAGTTCAGGAACCAATATACATTCGAGTATGACACACACATACCGCACACGACAAACACACAAGAACAAAACACACCACGACTACAACACATACCACGATGTGCAAACACAAACACAAGCTATTATCATGGTAAACCACAGCAACATTATCGTAATTACTCGCCAGCTGAACATACCAGTAATTACAGTGGAATAAATCCATATCACAATGCGAAGGAAGAAGAAAGCTTAATGAAACACAGGCAATTTCAGATTTTTATCCCAGAAAAACGAACCATTCATCCGGTGATTTTTCTTAAATCTTTTAGTAACGCATTTCCACGCACTTGGAGTGACCGGAAAAAGATTTCATATATTGTCGGATACATCCAAGGCGATGCAGCTGTCTGGGCATACAGTCAAGCTGACGTATGTACCACGTACAGTGAGTTTGAGCGTGCTTTTCTGAACAAATTCTGGTCGCAATCCGTCCAGGAGCGACTCAGAAGACAAATTTTAGAACCTGAAATTTTTAACAGTAAAAATGGCAACTTACGCAGATATTTTGAAAAATACTTGAACATGGGACACTTTTTAGACGAACCAGTCGCAACGCGTGATATACTCCGTGCGTTGAAGGCCAAATTGCCTTTCAACATTAAAGAAAAACTCCTACATATCCCGGATGACGATTCAGATTATTTTTTTAACAGCCTTAGATTCGGTTGACATGTTACTTGAAGATCAGCGCTTCGCGCGGCAAAACAGCAGCCACAATGTTTACACTAGTGGTATGCAAAACATGCAGGCTTGCCAACTCAATTCTGGCGCGCCCACAGTTGGATACGCGGTACAGCAAAAACAGCAAACTCACATGCCGTCTCAATACGAAAATCAAAATCAACACGCGTATTCCAATACAAACAATAGTTACAACAGTAATAACACTTCATGCGGCAATCCATACAAAAGGCACCGCGGTAATAACTACAACGGTAACAACGGATACAAAGGCAACAACAAAAACACAAACAGAAATAGAAATAATAATAACTACGAGCCAAGACAGCATCAAGGTTGGACTCGTAACGATCAGTACTTTCATTCAAACTCTGCTTTACCACAGCAGCCACCAGGACAAAATTGGAGCATACCATACGACCGACAGGTAAGTTATAATGCGCAACAGCAACAACAACCGCCAAAGTTTGGAGATCATAATAGGCAATATCCGAATGTGAATATAATAGAAATGACACCTGATGCACAACCTCAATCTGTGTCAGTACCTAGTACAAATGCTAATCCAACAAACTAGAAACAGTCACTTCTATGCCCCAGGTCGTGGCTGAAGAATTCTTGGGGGGCGACTTCAATGTTAATCAGTTATTTGACACCACACTTGAACAACAGAATAATGATATGCCGAATAATTCTAAACAAAAATTACCTGTTTTATTTATAAGATACAACTACAATAACAATATATCAGATGAACTTTTACAAGACAGTACACAATGTCGTTCAAACACAAATGAAATTGTTTTAGCATCTACTACTGGTGTAGTAGGTGGGATTCCAACTACTATTATCCTAGATACAGGTGCAGCTGTGAGCGTTTTGTCTTTTAATTTCTATAAAAAGATGTGTGAATTGGAACCTGTGCCTGAGTTTCCTGCCCAAAACTGTAAAATAACTACTGCACTAGGTAATAAGTCATGTAGGGTTACGAAGCAAGTTTTTGTAAACATTAAAATAGGTAATGGAACCGTACAATGGCCATTCCTGGTTGTACAAAACCTTGTGACAAATTGCATATTAGGAATAGATATTATGAGCGAGGAGGACTCTATTATAGACTTCTCCAAAGGTAAATGTATTTTAAATGATAAAGGCAGTGTAATTATTATTGATTTGGACAGGAGAACTCTAAAGCATGACAAACACTGTACAGGGTACAAGGTTCAGTTAGTACTTGACAATGACATTCAAGATATGCAAACACACTCATCTGACACAGAGCTAATGGACTTGAAAACATTGCTTGATCATAAGATAAGTGAAGCTACAGCTCTCAGTGTACATGAACGTATAAAACTACAGGAAGTGTTATCCAAATATTTACAAGTTTTTACCAAACGATTAGGTGTTATCAACACGTATGTATACAAGATTGAAGTTAAGCCTCACAAGATATTCTACCACAAGACATATAACGTACCGTTATCTCAACAACCTGCTGTGTGGCAAGAATTAAAACAAATGTTAGACTGGAAGGTCATTGAACCATCCACCTCACCTTATTGTAGTCCTCTACTTGTTGTCAAAAAATCAAATGGAAGCATTAGGTTAGTGTTAGACGCACGAGCAATTAATGAAATAATTTTACCGGTTCACACAAAACCCGAAAATTTAGAAGAGCAATTACAGAAATTTCTAGATGCAAAATATTTTTCCACAATAGATCTCGCTAATTCGTTTTGGCAGGTGGGTATCACTCCTGATTCACGGAAATATACTGCATTTATGTTCGGGGGGCGAACCTATCAGTTTTGTGTTCTACCTTTCGGACTGAATGTCAGCTCTGGGGTATTCATTACAGCCCTGGATACCGTGCTTGGCGATGATTTAGTTGAGACAGTCACACACTATGTAGATGATATACTGATAGCTACCCAGTCTTGGAAGGAACACGTTGACACACTTCAAAGAATTTTAGAAAAATACGCACACCGAGATCTTAGAGCATTTCATGCTGAATAATGTCAAAGTCATACCCATCAAAATATTGCTAAGCAACTCGAAAAACTCTGTTGTTACAACACAGATAATAAGTAGTGTAGAAATTTTCATTTCAGCGCTTCCAGAGTCGCAGTTGAAGGCAGAAGAACTCTTCTTTCAGCGCGCGCCACCACCTGGTAGACGGAATATCAAAATAAAATTTATGATTACGTAGCAGTGAATGATATATTAACTTTTCACGGAACATTTGTTATTGTAGGTACCACTGACTTGGTATGACACCTGACGAACCGACAGACGTCATCTGTGAAGCGATCTTTTACTTTGAGAAATAGATTAGACGCACATCTCTCAACACGAAAAGCATCTATCAGTAGTCAAGGCCACACAGACACTCTACACACACGCACAAAACGCGAGGAATCGAACATTTTCTCTCTCTTACTATTTTGAATATTTATTGAGTAGTGAAAACGCCTGGTCTTGCCTACTGATGTAATGAATGTTGTGTCTAACCTATCTTAATTTCAGATGACATCACGTGACACAATGTAATAACCTATAGCTATGTAATGATGATGCAAACATGTTTATGTCCAACTGTATTATGTTTATGCTAAGAAAATATGTGACGTGTGTATGTACAATTACTTATTTTTTTAACTGATGTATCATGTAACTGTTACTATGTAAAAATTTGAACAAAACGAGTGCCAAAAAGACATTGCATAGTGAACCTCTGTTCACAGACATTAACGAACATTACTAACTCTGCAACTACGCAGAAACCTATGTCAAAGAAACGGTTAATGCCATTCATTATGCAGCGTATCTATGTAAACGCGATGAATGATTTCTTTGATTAATAACTACGAACATTTAGGTGAGCTATATTCAGCAAAAAACTGAAAATGTGAAGGGCATAATTCGTGCATCGTCTAGTGACATTACTACAGTACCTAACTTCAAGATGTTAACTGGATTAAATGGACACAAAGTGCCTGTCCAGAAAACAACACGACGGGTGGAAGAATTTTGGTTGGAACTTCAGGGAATGAAATGTTCTCGAAATGTGACGGACACTCTTACCTGGACTGTCCAAGGATCGACGCCAGCTATGTGCCGTCCGAGGTTCTGCAACCAAGCTTCCACGGAATGTAAAAAAAAAAAATAAAATAAAACGAACTGCACGTGGACCAATTACTCGACGGGTCACGTCTGATCTGTAATGAGCAATGCCTTTAGTCACAACGAACTGCATCACAACGACTATAATGGAAATGGGAAATGGACATGCTTATGTATTAATCACATTGTTATACAGCGATGTTACTGTGATCAAAAAAAAAAACTTTACCACGACGATACTAACCTGTAAAAAATTATTGTGCAGCAGATGAATATGAACTGTAATAACGACACGATGTGTATAGGTCAACGCACCTGAAACATACGGACATTTTTCTTTGAAGTATTTCAAAACAATACTATGTAACTAAGAACATTCAACAATCTAAGTTGTATTGTGTTATAACAAATATTGTAAATTTAAAACTAAGTTACCTGTCATAGAATGTAGTCTTCATATGTAATCTTGGTTGAATATTTTCTTTGTGCAACGACTGAGAAACGCGCGCACACGAACAATATGAACTGCAATACTGTGCCGCGTGATCTAACTGTACGATATAACGGCAGTGCCGGAGTCACACAGACGCTTCTGCGCATGCGCGCACTCTATCTGCCAACATAAGAACTTTTACGGCGCACCTGCGTCATTCAAATTTTGTATATAATGTGTATAATGTGTATAATGTAGGTCATGTAAATAGTTGTAGATAACTTAGATTTTCTTGTGCCTTTAGGTGAATTGCTCGCCTGCAGGTGTGTCCTTTCGCCTCGCAATTCAGGGGGCAATATAAAGGCACATTTGCATGCCGAGCGTGAGCTTCCTCGGAAACTCGAAATATTAATTAAATAAATAATCAGTGACAAATAAATAAAGCCTATGGCACACAACTGCAGCGCTGTGTCGCTGATAAAACAAAAGCACAATTACGTTACTCTTATGTTTGATTAAGGAATGGGAGAGCTCTGGTAGAAGTGGTGCGAGAAGCACGTATTTTATTCTATTGTCTGGCACACCGCCATATTTCATGTTATAGAAGAATACTGCGAGTTGCAACCAGACTAGGCACTCGATTCTGTAAAGAATTTATATTTATAAAAGTAAGTAGGATTATGAACTGTAGGTTTATTCATTGAATATATCTGATTTAACTAACTGTGTAACTTTTTTATGTTTAGTAGACAATCATCTCTGTACGACGTATTGGCATGGCTGGCAAATTATTGAAATATTGAGATTTAGATTATGAGTCCGCACCTACCGCAGCAGTCTTTGGAAACGATTTATTTACGAAGTCCGATTATTTCAGTTTTATTTCACGGTCAACTACGAGTAACATTGCCTTTACGAGAAAGCCATTGTCAAGTGTCTGATACCGAATAATTAAACGTCCACGTTCCAGATAAGCAAATATTAATTACAATTACAATCACAATCACCATCATACAGATAGAATAATTAATATTTAAACAATATTTTTATTTTATTTATTTTATAACCGCCATACAAAATATTCGTATTTACCTGAAGTATTTCTCTTCAGGGCAATAGCAGACACCCCGTCAGAACAGCTGATAAGAAGCTGGTTAATTTAGGTATTCATGTCATAGTTTGAGGCATCCGCAGTGGGTGTAGTGGGTGGGAGGGTGTGGGCGTGAACGATGGTGTGGTAGACAATAAGACTATATTATTACCTCGGTAACGGGGTGATAGTCCTGCAATAGAAATAAGTAGTTAACGGAGAAATGCGAGCGTAGTACAATTTGCAGCAATTAACTGGCATATACTGGGACTGTGTTGTGTGTAGGTGAGGAGTTAGTAATGTTGATTATGTTCACCCATTGCTGAGCAATTATTTCACAGGTCGAAAATAAGAATGGCCTATAATGCGATGTTGTGGTGGTCTGGCGTTATGATTCAGAAGTATATGGATAGTCTCTAGAAATTCTAGAACCAGCTGCCCATCTGTCTGAACAGATCTCGATAACTCTCTGTGATGATTGTGATCGTCTAGAGGTGTCTCCAATATTAAAACGTTAGTGGCTACAAAATAACACTCTGCAGAAACGATGCATAGGATTTGAGCACCACTCTTAGCTTGGTGAACCTGTTGTTGTTCAATTTCCCCCCTGTCTTAATCAGATTGCACTTTGAAAATCTATTCAACATAGGAGTTTCTTGCTTTTATTGACAAAGCATCAGCAGCTGATATACCTTAATCATAACGGTATAGATGATACGCATTTTTCTTTTAGTATTTATGGATTAAATGACTTTTTACTCAAGGGGTGACTTATTATTGCAAGCGTTACTGTCGACGTTTTGTGTTTCTTGTCCACGTTCTGATAACACCTGCTTATTCTTTCGCGTTAGCAGAAGCTGGAGTCGACGTTGCGCCAGGATACATTCGTTAGTATAATTTTCAACGGAATTTTAAGCCTATATTTTCTGTTATTTCTTACGGTTTCCCACATAGTAGCATTTCTTCATTTGAAATCTCATGTTATTTGTAGCATACGAAGTATCCCTGCAGAGTCTATGTTTTCAATTGATGCTGTGTTGTTGTCTATTTACTTGCGTGCCTGACTTCCGCGTATAATGCCACCGACATCGATATCAAGGAAAGGATTTTCCAAGAGTTTTACTGTATAAGAGATGTCTTGCCTACACATAACGTTTACTGTACAACTACTGGAGATGTCCTAAAAATGGGAAACATGTCTGGTGATGAGCTTTCCAGTTCCAGTACGCTTACGACAGAAAAACACGAATAATTATGACAGTTAATGATCTGTGAAGTTTAGTTTGCAGTTGGCGTATCTGAGTATTACTAATGACGACGCTCTAGTCCCTAAACTCAATTACAGAAACGCAAATAAGACTGATTGATATATACTTTGCTTATTTCAGCACTCTGCCACATCTTCGAGACACGAACCGTAGTCACTTCCTAGACCATCCAAGGTTGGTTTTCTTTCTGCTGTAAGTATAACTGAATCTTGGCAACAATGCAGGATATATTTGACAACCCTATGACCTACTAGTTACTTCCCGGATGACAGAATTAGCATACAAAATTCACTTAATATATTCACATCATATCCATTAAATATTCTGGGTGATTTTCACATAAATATTGAAACAAAGTTTTCCAATTTAAGGTTTTGAGTCCAAAAAAGTCATTCGATGTGGAAATTGCAACTAATTTCGTCTTTTGGGTTGTCAGCTTACCTGTGCTAGCCAGCACTGGAGAATTAAGGGAGAATACAATGCTGCACTATTCCACTAACAGTGAGGTAACATGGTCGACTGTGAAGTGAGGGCTTCTTTGGTTCCTGGTTCCAATCTAACTGAAGGAAACATTTCTAACTGTTTTGTGTCAGAGCTACAAGCAGTCAGATTGAAAATCAGACTGCGTTTTCATGAAGTGCTGCATTTATATACTACTTCATTTTCAGACAGGACAGCAAGTAAATACAGAGTGTTCCAAAGTCCAGAATGGGTAATACCTTACTATGTCTTGCTGATATAGGCACATTCCTGTTACAGGTACTGTAACCTTTAAATATATACTGTCGTTATCATGTCGTCATTATAATTTGAATTTCATTTGAATTGGAGCTACGCATATTTTGATAACGTATTCCATTTTTTGTCAACACAGCAATACATACGAGAGAGAAATTAATCACCAACAGTATATTCTCTCACCTTATCTAAGACCGTTTGCCAATGCTCAGGTACCTTACCGGCTCCACAGCTGCAGACACCCACTGGATCTGATTTAACGATATAGTCAATCCAGGTTTGATGTGCATTTTGGTCCAGAAAGGATTTTTCTTGACTGTTTTTCGAGAACGAACATGGAAGATAAAAATAGGAGGGCATAAGGTTAGAAACGTAGGTGGGTGATGGATGACTTTTCAAACTCCTTGATAGTTTTGTTAGTAAATCGTCAGTGTGCGTTATCGTTTAGTATCACCACATGATTAAATTTTGCAGATTTTTTTTTTACACTGTGACTGGTATGTGTCTGAGATGATGGCACAAAACAACAGGCTCCGTATACTCCCCCTTAGGGTGGTTTTCGTGAAGCACAACACCGTTTTTGAGCCACCAGAGGTAAAATAATACGTTCACACTGCATTTTGCTCGAGTATATGTCTTTTTTTACGGCTCAGCAATTAATTCTTTTTAAGAGTGTTAATACAAAGACCTCGTAACCACTTACTGCTAGGAATATTGCATTGGTATTTTCAGTGACGTGATTGATGACGTTCAAGTGAAAATACACTCCTGGAAATTGAAATAAGAACACCGTGAATTCATTGTCCCAGGGAGGGGAAACTTTATTGCCACATTCCTGGGGTCAGATACATCACATGATCACACTGACAGAACCACAGGCACATAGACACAGGCAACAGAGCATGCACAATGTCGACACTAGTACAGTGTATATCCACCTTTTGCAGCAATGCAGGCTGCTATTCTCCCATGGAGACGATCGTAGAGATGCTGGATGTAGTCCTGTGGAACGGCTTGCCATGCCATTTCCACCTGGCGCCTCAGTTGGACCAGCGTTCGTGCTGGACGTGCAGACCGCGTGAGACGATGCTTCATCCAGTCCCAAACATGCTCAATGGGGGACAGATCCGGAGATCTTGCTGGCCAGGTTAGTTGACTTACACCTTGTGGAGCACTTTGGGTGGCACGGGATACATGCGGACGTGCATTGTCCTGTTGGAACAGCAAGTTCCCTTGCCGGTCTAGGAATGGTAGAACGATGGGTTCGATGACGGTTTGGATGTACCGTGCACTATTCAGTGTCCCCTCGACGATCACCAGTGGTGTACGGCCAGTGTAGGAGATCGCTCCCCACACCATGATGCCGGGTGTTGGCCCTGTGTGCCTCGGTCGTATGCAGTCCTGATTGTGGCGCTCACCTGCACGGCGCCAAACACGCATACGACCATCATTGGCACCAAGGCAGAAGCGACTCTCATCGCTGAAGACGACACGTCTCCATTCGTCCCTCCATTCACGCCTGTCGCGACACCACTGGAGGCGGGCTGCACGATGTTGGGGCGTGAGCGGAAGACGGCCTAACGGTGTGCGGGACCGTAGCCCAGCTTCATGGAGACGGTTGCGAATGGTCCTCGCCGATACCCCAGGAGCAACAGTGTCCCTAATTTGCTGGGAAGTGGCGGTGCGGTCCCCTACGGCACTGCGTAGGATCCTACGGTTTTGGCGTGCATCCGTGCGTCGTTGCGATCCGGTCCCAGGTCGACGGGCACGTGCACCTTCCGCCGACCACTGGCGACAACATCGATGTACTTTGGAGACCTCACGCCCCACGTGTTGAGCAATTCGGCCTCCCTCATGCCCACTATACGCCCTCGCTCAAAGTCCGTCAACTGCACATACGGTTCACGTCCACGCTGTCACGGCATGCTACCAGTGTTAAAGACTGCGATGGAGCTCCGTATGCCACGGCAAACTGGTTGACACTGACGGCGGCGGTGCACAAATGCTGCGCAGCTAGCGCCATTCGACGGCCAACACCGCGGTTCCTGGTGTGTCCGCTGTGCCGTGCGTGTGATCATTGCTTGTACAGCCCTCTCGCAGTGTCCGGAGCAAGTATGGTGGGTCTGACACACCGGTGTCAATGTGTTCTTTTTTCCATTTCCAGGAGTGTATTTTTGTTGTTTTAAAATAGAGCTTAGAGTGCAACTGCTCCCGACTTCTGATCCTTGTCCGTCGAATGCAAATGTCTTACGATGCTTACTTGAATGGTCAGATTTCATCACATATGACTTCCACTGAGACGTCCTAAATATGCAAAGTCATTCATGCCGGAATGATTTTTTTGGAGGCAACGAAAAGCCTTTTTTCTGAAGCGTTTCGCCAAAAAGCACTCGCCACACACACAATACAGAGGTTCAGAGCTGCTTCTGCTGTCTACATCCCTCTATTGAACTCAGAGCGAGTAAGACGTCACAAAGGTTAGACCTTTTTCCCTTTTGCGACTATAATGAACACACTTGAACAACATTGATAAACTTCAGGCATGAAGAATTCAAATCTTGACTGTCAGATAAATACGGGAACTTTAAATAAGAAAACATCAGTTGATAAGGCACGAGGATTACTGCTAGACTATGAGCAGATACGTCTCCACAGCAGCTCGAGAAACTGAGAGAACTTTCTCCATGTACTTCTGAACCCTACAGCGTTACGAGATCGTGCATATGGCTGGACGCCTGGACGCAGAATTCTGAGAGGCGTCTGGGAATAGTGGCAGTCATCTCGATGAAATATTCTGAATGGCTTCCATTTAAGAAGTTACATTGAGTAAATGAAATTCATTCTTTGAATACAGATTTGACATTCGGCACCTAAGCTAATATTGCTCTCTAATGTCACATTCCGACTAATATACACTCAGAAACAGTGTAACGTTAGCCTAGTGGTAACCCGTTCGTTTTCAACGCAGTGGCTAACATAAAAGGCGATTCTGATATCGCCTGATAAACAATGTGGTTTGAAAGTCCTTTTCTTTCTTTCTTCATTCAGTCTATCAACGATCGGAACGAAATTGAGTGACTACATCATAAGACAAGCTCGACACCATTAGCCATCTCACGGCGTCTATTCGGTACAATGGAAGAAGTGAGCAGAAGTGTCTGTTTTGGAGATATAGAGCTACTTGAGAAGAACGGCTCAGAAATGGCTCCAGGGACCATTAATGATGAATTGTTTATCATTTAGGAAATCATCACGAGAGGCAAATGTTACGCAAGCAGTGGACATAATCTGGATGTGAAAAACATATTGAACTGCAAACTTTTTCGTATCTTTCTTTTTGCATTCGCAGTAGAAAAAATACATTCTCCTTTCAAATATACATTTCTATTATTATGTGATACAACTGAATCATTTCACAACTGTCATTGAAAGAAATAGTTTTCTTGCATTACATCAAACTTTCTTTATAAGATAGATATGATAAAACCATAAGCCAGCTGCATTTTCTGATGCATTTCAACTACGGTGATAAATGATGTTTCAAAGATTCTAAAGCCATTTTTTCACGAGCAGTTGCCACATGGGTAACTTTGCAATCACAGTGTTGAAATTTTATGATATTTCCGTTAGAAACTATTAATCATTCAAATGGCTCTAAGCACTATGGGGATTAACATAAGAGGTCATCAGTCTCCCCCCCCCCCCTCCCCCCTCAGATGTTAAGTCCCATAGTGCTCAGAGTCATTTGAACCATCATCAGTCCCCTAGACTTAGAACTACTTAAACCTAACTAACCTAGGAACATCACACGCATCCATGCCCAAGGCAGGATTCGAACCTGCGACAGCAGCAGCAGCGCGGTTCCGGCCTGAAGCGCCTAGAACCGCTCGGCCACAGTGGCCGGCCGAAACTATTACGTTGTCACACTTCCCCACTCACGGCAGCTCCGAACTAAGCAAATCTGATAAAGCCTAACAAAATACCTACTGTGTCAGTTCCAGTTAGCTTCTGTTCTTCATAAGGCGCTTCATGGAATAAAAGTCATATGACCTGTCTGCATTTTCGTCGAAGACGCATTGCACCACTTGCACGCGTTATGCCATTTGTTTTTCACGGAAAAGTTGTGACATCACAGACCAGATCATAACGTTTCGTAAATGTAGTGTATGCTCAAATGGTTCAAATGGCTCTGAGCACTATGGGACTCAACTGCTGAGGTCATTAGTCCCCTAGAACTTAGAACTAGTTAAACCTAACTAACCTAAGGACATCACAAACAGCCATGCCCGAGGCAGGATTCGAACCTGCGACCGTAGCGGTCTTGCGGTTCCAGACTGCAGCGCCTTTAACCGCACGGCCACTTCGGCCGGCGTAGTGTATGCGATTGGTAGAATGGCGTTGTAGCTTGCATTCGGTTTTCAATCTACAGGTGGAGGGCACTAATCCTCTCACTTCAATGAATGTCAGTTCTTAGTAAGAGTTATTAGTTGAGGATGACAATGAGAGTTACTAAGTATTCGTAATTTTCAAATATTCATAAGTATACAGCTGAGTATGTAGTGGACTCAAGCTCTCAACTTTACGTTTAAATCGCCGGTATTCCATTACTTGTTCTCTTTGTTTTATGATTTCTGCTTGGCATTAAAAGAAAATGATATCTTCTTTGTGCTTCGCCAGTACTGGCGCTCTGCCTGCATGTACGTAAAGAGAACACAAATTAATGTAATGCTTGTTCTCGATATAAAAAGCTACATACTTTCTCTTTGATGCCCTCATCGGCACTGACGTAATGCGCCATGTCACAAAAAAGTTAATTTCATGTTTTTCTCATTCTTTTTGATCAATGATCGTAAAAAATTAAAATCAACGAACGACTAAAAAGAGTGAAGTAGACAGTGTAGTTGTTATGTATTATAAGCTCCTATTTTTCCTTATTTTTTTTTAAAAAAAGGACATACGAATTTTACGCTTCTTACATTGATCTGTCAAAAACAAATTTATCTCCCTAACAATAATTCAGTATCGTGTCGGTTTCTGCCTTCTTTTTCAGATGCGAGCGACTAAAGGCAACAGGTTCCATCTTTTACTCTGTTCAACTCTTCCCGTGCGTCATGAACTGCTTCGGACAGCGCTGGCTTGGTTGTCGGTGTTGGTCTTCTACACCTAATAATTTTCTCCATCTCTCCCCATACGTGATCTGTAGGGTTAAGATCAGCTCCTATGATAGGCCAGTCCAACAGCTCAGTGTCTACATTTGAAACCAGTGTTTTGGACAGTTTTCAATGTGGATAGGAGAACGGTCATGTAGGAAGATTATGCTGCCCCGAAAATCTCTGACGTACAGAAGGAAACATTATGTTCACCAGTGTTTCCCATTAATAATGACTGGAATACAGACGGCCCACTTGCCCCAGAACGCTGCAAGGACTTGCTGACATCGATCACCAAATTTTAGCAGTAGTTCGGCCACACCATTGCCTTTTTTGGACATATTCGCTGTCCCATCTCACTCCATTTGGTCGCTATACGTGGACGGAAGTATTTGGCCTAGTAGAATACAACTCGTCCGTAAATGTAACTTGTTGCCACTATGAAAGCCGTTTCATTCAACATGCCTGAGTGATGTTTAATTTGAAACCCTTATGTTAGTCCAAATTTTAATTAACAACCAATTTTCGTCCATACCTTCGTTTGTCGTTGAGACAACGAGGAATCGTCTATCTACACATACGTAGCTGCGGGATGCTCCAAATTTCTGAGCTAGTCCTGAAAGGGACTTCATCACTGCAGTGGAGTATACTATTGTCTTGATCCTCCATGGTAGTCCGTACACGTCCAGAATGACGAAGACGTTTGACGCGCCCTTCCTCCGCCATCCTCTTCACCCAGAGATGTATCGTAGATATGCTATATCCTAGAGCCCGACAAATGGCACTGATACAATATCCATCGTCGTAAAGCACAAGAGGGTGACTTTCATCAAATTCCTTGAACAAGCAAAAATGTATTGACAAGGCAGGGGGAAATGAAGCGTTATACAAGTTGGCCGTGCGGTTCTAGGTGCTACAGTCTGGAACCGCGTGACCGCTGCGGTCGCAGGTTCGAATCCTGCCTCGGGCATTGATGTGTGTGATATCCTTAGGTAAGTTAGGTTTAAGTAGTTCTAAGTTCTAGGGGACTGATGACCTTAGAAGTTAAGTCCCATAGTGCTCTGAGCCATTTTGTGATACAAGTCAAATTCATTGTCGATTACAAGCTTTAAAAAAAAAAAAGAGATATATTAAACTACTTACTTCTGAGTATTGTTTAGAGTATCGTGTAAATGTCCTTTTTATCTAAATATCATACGTAGTCACAATAAGGACACTATCTTTAGAGATGAATGATAAAATTTTGATACACGTTATGATGCAGGCCATATTGTTCCGGCTAACATATTTTAGGCGACGGTGTTACCTCACATATTACACCACGAAACATCGCTTCATACATTAGTCGAATTGTTACACTTTACTGTGACATTTTATCGACAGAAGTTCTCAGATGGTGATGTATGATTTTACGGTGAAAGGTGCTGCCTTGGGAAGGAATTGACGTTAACAGGTATATATTTCGTTTGCTAATGGTTTAGTATTTTTAACAGCACGGTAACCTTAGATAATAAACCCACTTTCAACTAATGGTTTCCACAGCTATAGCAACACAACGAGTGATACCTCTTAGGCAAACTATAATGCATTGCTATCAGGCGAAAAGTTTGACCAGACCCAGACTATGCAGACTTCGTTTTTAAACTTATCCTGCTCCATTCGGTAAATTTGTGAACGTTGCTACTCAAGATTTTTCACGAATAAACTAAATTCTTTCACCTACGACCAGATCAAAAGAGATCTCCTAAACAGCACTAAATAGCGGTTTGAGAAGCGATTACTGGCCGCATTTTATAGAATTTCGCTGGTTAGAAGAGACAAAAATTTCTGACGGGAAAACTAATTCCCTGAATGGAACAAGAAAGGAAAGGAAACCTTTCATGTTGGGAGGTCATGTCGCTTTTATTTTAGTGATTGTATCATTAGGTGAAACGAACAATGAAGTTGGTAGCACGAGCACGCTGCCGGTGTCAGTATGACGTTGCAGTACCTGAGACCTAAAATGATGCTGAGCATTTAGGCCAGGAATGTACAGAACTGGAAGCTACGATGCTGCTAAATTCTGTAATTCCTATACACTGCTTGCACACGAAACGACTTTTGTAGTATAGTCATGCAGCTAAGTCACTTGCGTAGACAGTCTTCGCTATATCAATGTACTGAAAGTCGTGTTCCACGCAATTAGAATTTGTGATTGGCGACTATGTCTAACGCGTTAGATGCAAGTTTTTCAATGTTGAAATATTTTTCTGGATTGTTGAAGTGGATACTACAGTTAGAATAATTACGCAAAAATGTGAAGTTGGACCATTTAGAACGAGTTTATTTGCAACCGAAAACAGTCGACCTTATGCAGCATTTTCTACCTTGTATTACTCGAAACAGGCGCCGTCATTTAAGTCATCTGGAGAGAATTATCGTGACATTTAACAGAAGAGATTAACATCCTCTTGCTTTGAAAGTGGCGTTTACTGCCAGTTTTAGCATTTTACAAGCATCGTCGCTAAGTGCAAGTCAGTGAAGTAATCCAGAGCAATTCCTGTCATGAAGTAACGTCTTCATCCGTTAATTTGGTGTTAAGGTAATCTACGTATAACTGGAACGGCCTTGCCGCAGTGGTAACACCTGTTCCCGTCAGATCACCGAAGTTAATCGCTGTCTGGCTCTGCTAGCACTTGGATGGGTGACCATTCGGTCTGCCGAGTGCTGTTGGCAAGCGGGGTGCACTCAGCCCTTGTGGGGCAAACTTAGAAGCTACTTGATCGAGAAGTAGTGGCTCCGGTCTCGAAAACTGACAAACGGCTGGGAGGGCGATGTGCTGACCACATGCCCCTCCCTCCATATCCGCTTCCAGTGACACCTGTGGGCTGAGGGTGACACGGCGGACGGTCGGTAACGTTGGGCCTTCGTCCCCTGTTCGAGTGGAGTTTAGTTTTATTCTTTTTTGCGATAAATTGGATCTGTACGGTACTAAGTTGAAAAGTATTCGCTAGACATGGAAAGAAATAACTACTTCTTCTGGTCCAGCTGCCATAGAACACCGTAACCATTTGTTGCAAACATTTACCTGTTTTTGGGCAACTGCTTTTGAAAACGACTAGAAGCATTAAATGCATCCTTCAAGCACACATGTAGCAGCAGCAGAATTAAGTAGATAATAGCGATAATAGTAGTAATAATCGACGTATTTGGTAACTTCATACTGTGCGATGATATTTCTTGAATTAGTGAAAATTTCAAAATAGCTTCGAATCTATGATATGTTGGCTAAAAGCGTCTTTACATCCCGCTGGCATGAGACTAGCATAATTTCCGTGTCAGAAGCCTGCTGACAATTAACCATTTCATAGAGAACTGAATTTCTTCCGCCTTGTCTAATTTGTCACCCAAGCGCATCGTACTTTTCGCTACGATCATGAATATAGTAAATGTGGGCTTGGGTGGTCTGGGGGATTGATCCTAGTTTCTTTGCTGCGAGGTATGTGTTCGATTCCCACTTCCAGCATGTATTTTAGACACACACCTACAGATATGCTCTAGTAATGCCAAGTGAAGAACATCAGGTTGAACTGTAGTTGAGAATCCGCATTATAAACATCATATCCCTTCGATACGAACGGTGGGGGGGAGGGGGGGTAGGGCGATTGGGCAGAGCCGATTTGGGTTGGGCCATAGTAGAGGCGGAAGTCTCGGCAAACAGAACCTGTCGCAAGTGAGCTTCCCTTTCCAGTATTCCCTCATTTTCTCCCCATGAAATCTCTTCCTCTCTTCTGTCCATGTTGTTCCCAATTTTTTATTTCTTCTGCTTTGAAAGCCTTCCAAATTTAGTATTTTGTTTTTAAAACGGTTTCTTTCTGCTATTTCTGATTCTTTGATGTTGTTTCTTCCAAGATCTTTTCTTACTTCTGTAATCCATGCTATTGTCGATTTCTTCTTCCAGAAATATAGGAGTATTTGTTTTGTTAGTCTATTTCCATCCATTCGGTAGAGGTGTCCAAAAAAGGTTTAATCTTCGTTTGGCCATTACTTCAGATATTTTCTCTATATTTTGTAGATCTCTTCATTACTTCTTATTTTCCAATCATCTGCAGTTTTCATTGCACCCATTATTTTTCTAATAATCCTTCTTCCCAGTACCTGTAGTCTGTCCATAATATTGTTCATCGTTAGGCATTCAGATCCATATAAACATTCTGCTCGTACCACTGTGATGTAGTGTTTTAGTTTTGTTTTTCTAGATATACATTTCTTGTTGTAGATATTTTTGGTCAAACCATATGCTCTTTCCATTTTGTTAATTCTTACATCTATTGCAGATTTTTCTAGTCCATTCCGTTGTATAGTTTCTCCAAGATATTTAAATTTATTTACTCGCTCTATTTTACCTATTTGTGTTTCTATGTATTTTGGTGCATTTTTTATATTTGTCATGAATTTTGTTTTTTCAGCTGAAATTTTGAGACCAATTCTGTTTGCTAATTTTTCCAGATTGTTTATTTGAGTAACTGCTTCTGTCAGGTTTTCTGAAAGTATTGCAAAAACATCCGCAAAAGCCAAGCAGTTTACCTTAGAAGCTTTATTTTATTTAATTAATCGATGGTCATTTAAGGTCACAGGGCTCTTACTTTGTTTGAACTTGAGAGGTTGAAAAATTGGGTGCTGGCCTGGAATTCGAATCTGTGTCTCCTCTTTCGTGGTACCCAACCCACACGGAACGATATGGTTCGATCATTTCGCTGTTTCCCCAAGATGGCAAATTCCTCTAGGTTCTCACGATAGGCACATATTTCGGTTTGAATCCTCGTTCGGCACAAAAATGCTGATGGTTTCATTTCAAGCCCTACCATATTCACACCGAACAAGTAGTGATAAACAATTTTCATTTTTAATGTCTGCCGGCCGCGGTGGCTATGCGGTTCTAGGCGCTGCAGTCAGGAACCGCGCTGCTGCTACGGTCGCAGGTTCGAATCCTGCCGAGGGCATGGATGTGGGTGATGTCCTTACGTTTAAGTAATTCTAAGTCTAGGGGACTGATGACCTAAGATGTTGAGTCCCTTAGTGCTCAGAGCCATTTACGCCATTTTTTTAATGTCTCCTCATGTCACGTGAACAGTATAACGACAGGTGCCTTTATTATTAATCAAGCATATAAACATCACACTACTGCCGAGCGAACAATTTGTAGTAAGCAAACAACGGTGGTAGGTATCGGGTTCGATTTCCGGTCATGCTAAAAAATTGTATCCTCATTTCGAACTCAGACATCTCACTGTTGGTGGAAAAATTCGATATGGAGCATCTTTTTTTACTTAGATAAGAATGTGCTTAAATGGTGGATTCGACTTCCTGTCATAATCCTTTCTATTATGCACTTCCTTTAAAACACGAGGAAACTTTGTTACCTGAAATTGTATTAAACATTTTTCATGTTTAATTAACGGAGAGATAAGGGTATCGACTGGATTCCAGGTAGAGCACAAAAATTTTCAAGTTCATATTTACTAACTGATGCTGATGAAAAACATCGATATTTTACGTCTGTTTATGCCTGGCCACCAATGACGAACGGTGCTGTGATGAAGTCTCGGGCAGGCCCGAAAGCTTTGCTTAGTTACAATGGCTGAAGGTGCTTCGTTTCAGTCCAGCCCGAGAAAAAAAGAGTTTTTCATGTCGCTGAAAGTTCAAACATGGACACAAATATTTTCTCGATCATAAGTACACAGAGGGTACTGACGATAAAGCGTTAATTTCGAGGTTTGCATAGAAAAATTGCCGCTGTTAATCGCGCTAATTGTAACTAGTTAGTGTAATATCCAGTTTACGACAAACCGCTCATAGCAGGAACGAAGCTTCGCAGCTGCGGGAAAACATTTTAAAGAGGAAAAATACTTCAAATTGTCATAGAGTTTTAGGAGTCCAGATATTGTATCAAATCTCTTGTTTACAAACGTATTTAATTTTGACTAAGGATAGCTGGAATGACTTATGATGAAGTTAGGTAACCAGCCCTCTAATGAGTGTGGTAGTGACTTTGATATGACACTTACTGTAGCAAAATTGAGTTTACAGACGTTAAGGACTATATTATCTCTAGTGACGAGTTTCCTAGTATTTTTAGTATCGAAGTGTTGATTTGGATCTGGAGTAATTACCTTATAGAACAGTGTTCTATAATGATCTCTTATGGTATCTATTTTGCATAGTAAAACGACTGTACTGAAAATCGAATGCCGCGCGGCGTGGCCGCACGGCTTGGGGCACCATGTCACAGATCGTGCGGCCCCTCCCGCTGGAGGTTCGAGTCCTCCCTCGGGCATGGGTGTGTGTGTTGTTCTTAACGTAAGTTAGTTTAAGTAGTGAGTAAGTCTAGGGATCGATGACCTTAGCAGATTGGTCCCTTAGGAATTCACACACACTTGAACATTTGAAAATCGAGTAGAGCGCCTTGAAAGCAGATACGTTACGTGGGCCGCGGCGAAACACAATTCAAGTCATACTGATACTTTTGGGTATTATAGTGTACGCTCTGAAAATTGTTGAAGTGTGTATTGTACAAGCTCTAACAGTTTCTTTCCATTACTGTAGCGTATTGAGCTTAATACTTTAACATTAGTATCGGCACTGTTATTGGGGTAATCACGTCTCTGCGGTGACTACGGCAGATACTAGGGAGTTGAATAACAAAAAATGTTCATATGTGTGCGAAATCTTATGGGACTTAACTGCTAAGGTCATCAGTCCGTAAGCTTAGACACTACTTAACCTAAAGTATCATAAGGACAAACACACACACCCATGCCCGAGAGAGGACTCGAACTTCCGACGGTACCAGCCGCATAGACCGCTCGGCTAATCCCGCGCGGCAGTTGAATAACATTTTTAGACTCTTCAACTAGATGTGGAGCTTGAAACTGTTAGTGGGTTGTTGG
Organism: Schistocerca cancellata; assembly: GCF_023864275.1. NCBI lineage: Eukaryota > Metazoa > Arthropoda > Insecta > Orthoptera > Acrididae > Schistocerca > Schistocerca cancellata. The sequence continues at coordinate 856,126,965 of NC_064626.1, forward strand.
AAATTTCCGGTCAGTAGCCACAGAAAGTCCTGTCGGTGCTATAGCGTCAGTGAAACGTCACTGAGTAGATTAATATGGATTCAATTAATTAAGAAAAGCCTAGTGTCATTTGTAATATTGTTTGCTTGTTCTTTGTGGCTGGCGGAAGAAGTATTTAAGCTGCTTTGTGTGAAATATGTTCTGTTTCTTCGTCCTTCTTAGACATGTACTCGGCGCCACTGTATATTGAAACTCACCGTTTATTTCTGAAACTGTGTCACAGAAAAGTATATTTTTCCATCCGCTCAGCTTCATGACTTAAACGAGATAGCCAAAAATATCTGGCTTCCTCCGTCTTTCATTTATTTCAAGACAAATAAGAATTAGATTGCACCTGAGATAAAATTGCTCAGGTAAGGGCCTAAGCGATAATATAGGAACTTTACGATTAAAAATAAGACAAATCGTTCATAAAATCACGAAATTATACAAGAAGAGTTACGTTTCAGCGATGGGTGGTGTAATACATCACAATGGGAAGAAATAAAATGAACACAAAGAATTTATGACATTTAGCTGTTAGTGGGAGTTTATTTAAATCAATGGGAAAAGTTGAAAATTTGTGCGCGGCCGAGACTTGAAGGTGGGTCACTTTGCCATCAGGACACAGTGATTGTCTCATGTGCACGGACTACCCTAGCACGCGCCCGGTCAGATCGAAATTCTCAACTTCTCCACACACTACTAACGTAGCGCGCGTGCCCATAATATTTCTTATACAAATTTTCGACTCTCCACACTGATATATCAGTGACCACTGGCAGCTATATGTCATTAATTCTTTTGTGTATTGTTTTATAATGGGTGCAGGATCAAAATGGTGTTGGACATATCCGAAGAACAGACATCACATATATATTAAGAAAACAACATCAGGAGTGCATGTATTCACAGAAAGTACTATTCGTAGACAAGGTCTCGGTACGTAGGTTCAGGAGTATCTCCGTGTCATATTATAAAGAAAAAATTAATGAATTGATGAACGTGGTATCAAAGTTGTAAGCGATGCGGTCAGTCAAACATAGAGTGCTTCTGGCATTGCAAGGACAGATGCAATAGAATCCTGTCTTATCAAAATTCGTCTCAAGTATTTAAAGAGCAATTCTCCGAGGTGAACTATAAAATAAATATTTGTTTCTATTGCATAACACAGTGAGAAGTATAAAATACAAGTTTTTTTCTCGTGTGAAAATATATAATTAGTCACTAACGTCTCGTTCCATTTCTAACTGAAACAAGAATGCATTTCTAGTAAAAAGAGCTCCTAATTAATACCGTTTTACCCCCCCCCCCCCCACCGCCTCATTCTGCACTGTGTTACTTGGCTGCGACTATGCGACTACTACACCATCCCCTGTAAATACCTTGCACTGACCGAGATGATACATTAGCGAATACTGGCAAATTCATTCATGGCTTGACCATGTACATGCCCAAAGATAGTAGCTTCTTCACTAGCTCTTTCAGTAGCTCCTTCACTAGCTCATTTCTGCCATCCTGCCACGTGGCCATGTCGATCCATCTTACTAAGCAAATTACATACAGCCGACACCATACTAACGCCACTTCCCTACCATGTGAAGGCGACCTGTGGATTTTGGTTGCAGAGGATGCTCTCTGGCGCCAGTAAAACAGCCAAAAGTTCCCAAAATGTCTTATTACGGCTCTCAGCCGTGGTTTAGTACTGGAAGCAGCAGCTGAGGCATTCAGCGGCCTCCTGTGTTTTGTCTGCCAATAACGCTGGCGGAGTACAGCTTCGACGTAGCAGCGGCTCCTTCCGCAACTGTCTCTGTCAGTGACGACATCAATGCTGGTGGCCTATGTGGTGGTATGATTCAAGCCTGAAGTGCTTTCCCTCTGTCAGTGATGACACCAGTGCTGGTGGCCCGTGTGGTGGCGTGACTCCCACCTGAAGTGCTGTCTCTCTGTCAGTGACGACATCAGTGCTGGCGGCCTATGTGGTGGTATGATTCAAGCCTGAAGTGCTTTCCCTCTGTCAGTGATGACACCAGTGCTGGTGGCCCGTGTGGTGGCGTGACTCCCACCTGAAGTGCTGTCCCTCTGTCAGTGACGACATCAGTGCTGGTGGCCTATGTGGTGGTATGATTCAAGCCTGAAGTGCTTTCCCTCTGTCAGTGATGACACCAGTGCTGGTGGCCCGTGTGGTGGCGTGACTCCCACCTGAAGTGCTGTCCCTCTGTCAGTGACGACATCAGTGCTGGCGGCCTATGTGGTGGTATGATTCAAGCCTGAAGTGCTTTCCCTCTGTCAGTGATGACACCAGTGCTGGTGGCCCGTGTGGTGGCGTGACTCCCACCTGAAGTGCTGTCCCTCTGTCAGTGACGACATCAGTGCTGGCGGCCTATGTGGTGGTATGATTCAAGCCTGAAGTGCTTTCCCTCTATCAGTGATGACACCAGTGCTGGTGGCCCGTGTGGTGGCGTGACTCCCACCTGAAGTGCTGTCCCTCTGTCAGTGACGACATCAGTGCTGGCGGCCTATGTGGTGGTATGATTCAAGCCTGAAGTGCTTTCCCTCTGTCAGTGATGACACCAGTTCTGGCATCCTATCTGGCGCCATTACTCACCCTGAAGTGCTGTCCCTCTGCCAGTGACGGCACCAGTGCTGGTGGCCTATGTGGTAGCATGACTCCCACGTGAAGTGCTGTCTCCGTGTCAGTGACGACATCAGTGCAGGCGGCCTTATGTGGTGGTGTGACTCACGCCTGAAGTGCTGTCCCTGTGCCAGTGGCAACACTAGTGCTGGTGGCCTATATGGTGCTATGACTCAAACCTTAAGTGCTGTCCCTGTGTCAGTGAAGACACCAGTGCTGGCAGCCTATGTAGTGGCATGACTCACGCCTTAAGTGCTGTCCAGATGCGGATGGCAGGTGACGTAATGGTAGTGACGCACTGTCCCTCGTTATTGGCTGGCTACCTGCTTCCCAGGGCACGTGGTGGCCCATTGTGGCAGGGTCTCAAGCTCCCATGATTTCTGGAGGGACTGCCCTTTCAAACTATGATCCACGTACAGCACTCTGCATGATCGCCTAAGCACCACAGCCCATAGTAGTAGAGCAGAGATACTAACACAAGTGACTTTAGTGTACAATGGGTAGGATTCAGATACTTTCTGCACTTGCTGCACTTGCTTTGCTTTTGCTGTGACTTGTGTCATATATGCTGAATATTTCAGCAGTTGCAGATCTAAGTGAATGAAAATATTGCAACCCGAGTAGAAGTCTGAAGGGAAGTGCCGGTATTTACATGAGAGTGAGATCTAATCGGAGAAAGTTCCGCCTGCTCAGTCCGGCGTACTGCACCCTTGTGGCTCATGTGTTATACTGCTAAGACGGTGATGAATGTGTAATGTATGAATCAAGTGAGTGAAGCATGAATGTACATAACGGTAGGAGCTACCGGAGCATGCAATGCGACATCAGTGTGAATCATAGTGGATCATATTGCTCTGACCACAGTGTTGCCTCCTCGCTGGGAACAGTACGTCACGATTTTGAAGCGGCAGACCAGCGGTGAAACCGCTTCCACGCCGCAAAAAAATAAATAAATAAATAAATAAATAAAAAATAAAAAAAAATAAAAAAAATAATTAAATATATAAAACGAGAGCTGATCAACAAAGATTGAGACCAATTTTTTTGCTATAGCTTCGTAATAGTTTCCTAACTTTACCTTGAATTTTTGAAAAGGGAGCGTTTTTATGTGTAATGTCTATAGGCGACAGCTCTCTCGTGTCGGTAGATTGCAAGTATTGCTTGATTCTTTAGCTGCTCTTTGCATATCGCTTATCAAACAATCAATGGAAGTGATGAGAGAGGAGCAGTACGGCGCAATAAAATTTTGTGAAACTTAACAAAAAGCTGCAGCAAACATACGGTGAAGATGCACTACCTAGTGAAATAGTGTTTAGGTGGTTTAAGGACTGCAAAGAAGACCGACTTGTCGGTGCTAAGCAAGGTGTCGTGGTGTTTCGGCTTCTGTTGTGACCGAAGTTAACATCAACAAGCTGCTGTGCTTGTCCATGAGGATTTGCGAATAACATTACGTAACTAAGCTCAGTGAAGTGTTGAGAATTACATATAGGAGTGCCTTTAGGATTATGCATGATAATCACTATATCACCCATGTGTGTACCAGTTGGGTACCATGTCTGTTGACTCCCGAACCAACGACTGTGTGAATGGAGACAAACCGTGAAGCAGTTATGTCTGCATCACTATGATCTTGAAGAAAAACGAGATAGCGCAATGTGGAAATCGCCAGATTCTCCAACACCAAAAACGACGAAAGTTTTTCCATATGCAGAAGAAACGATGGTGACCACATCTTTTAACTGTCATGGAGTGATTTACCAGCATATAGTTCCTCCTCACACTGCTGTTACAGCAGCATACCACACATCAGGATCGGCTAAACTAAGGAAGCACATCGCAAGGAAACGACCAGAACTTTCTTTGTTTGGTTGGCGACTTTAATGACAGACTTGTCGGTGCTAAGCAAGGTGACGAGGTGTTTCGGCTTCTGTTGTGATTGAAGCCAACATCAACAAGCTGCTGTGATTGTCCATGAGGATTTACAGATAACATTACGTAACTAACCTCAGTGAAGTGTTGAGAATTTCATATAGCAGAGCCTTTAGGATTATGCATGATAATCACTATATGACCCATGTGTGTACCCGTTGGGTACCATGTCTGTTGACTGCAGAACCAATGAGGAAGCACATTGCAAGGAAACGACCACAACTTTCTCTGTTTGGATGGCGACTTTCATGACAGTCCGTGGCCTCAAGTCGCAAACCAACACACACAATCTCTGACTTAATTTAACTTTACCTGTGTACCGCATACACATTTTAGCCGCCATCTTGCACCCTGATATTTTTTATTGCCATCACTAAAGGCAAAGCTTCAGCGAATTCGATTTAAGAACTCCGAAGTAATGCTCAAGAAAAGCGAGACATTCTCAAGACTTGACAAAGAATGGACTACATCATGTGTTTGAGGACTCGCAGAGACGCTAATAGAAAGTGCAGTCAAGTAGTAGCGGAGTGCTTTGAAAAAAATCATGTAAACATTGAAATGAAATACACTCCTGGAAATGGAAAAAAGAACACATTGACACCGGTGTGTCAGACCCACCATACTTGCTCCGGACACTGCGAGAGGGCTGTACAAGCAATGATCACACGCACGGCACAGCGGACACACCAGGAACCGCGGTGTTGGCCGTCGAATGGCGCTAGCTGCGCAGCATTTGTGCACCGCCGCCGTCAGTGTCAGCCAGTTTTCCGTGGCATACGGAGCTCCATCGCAGTCTTTAACAAAGGTAGCATGCCGCGACAGCGTGGACGTGAACCGTATGTGCAGTTGACGGACTTTGAGCGAGGGCGTATAGTGGGCATGCGGGAGGCCGGGTGGACGTACCGCCGAATTGCTCAACACGTGGGGCGTGAGGTCTCCACAGTACATCGATGTTGTCGCCAGTGGTCGGCGGAAGGTGCACGTGCCCGTCGACCTGGGACCGGACCGCAGCGACGCACGGATGCACGCCAAGACCGTAGGATCCTACGCAGTGCCGTAGGGGACCGCACCGCCACTTCCCAGCAAATTAGGGACACTGTTGCTCCTGGGGTATCGGCGAGGACCATTCGCAACCGTCTCCATGAAGCTGGGCTACGGTCCCGCACACCGTTAGGCCGTCTTCCGCTCACGCCCCAACATCTACATCTACATCTACATCTATACTCCGCGAGCCACCTTACGGTGTGTGGCGGAGGGTACTTATTGTACCACTATCTGATCCCCCCTTCCCTGTTCCATTCACATCGTGCAGCCCGCCTCCAGTGGTGTCGCGACAGGCGTGAATGGAGGGACGAATGGAGACGTGTCGTCTTCAGCGATGAGAGTCGCTTCTGCCTTGGTGCCAATGATGGTCGTATGCGTGTTTGGCGCCGTGCAGATGAGCGCCACAATCAGGACTGCATACGACCGAGGCACACAGGGCCAACACCCGGCATCATGGTGTGGGGAGCGATCTCCTACACTGGCCGTACACCACTGGTGATCGTCGAGGGGACACTGAATAGTGCACGGTACATCCAAACCGTCATCGAACCCATCGTTCTACCATTCCTAGACCGGCAAGGGAACTTGCTGTTCCAACAGGACAATGCACGTCCGCATGTATCCCGTGGCACCCAACGTGCTCTAGAAGGTGTAAGTCAACTACCCTGGCCAGCAAGATCTCCGGATCTGTCCCCCATTGAGCATGTTTGGGACTGGATGAAGCGTCGTCTCACGCGGTCTGCACGTCCAGCACGAACGCTGGTCCAACTGAGGCGCCAGGTGGAAATGGCATGGCAAGCCGTTCCACAGGACTACATCCAGCATCTCTACGATCGTCTCCATGGGAGAATAGCAGCCTGCATTGCTGCGAAAGGTGGATATACACTGTACTAGTGCCGACATTGTGCATGCTCTGTTGCCTGTGTCTATGTGCCTGTGGTTCTGTCAGTGTGATCATGTGATGTATCTGACCCCAGGAATGTGTCAATAAAGTTTCCCCTTCCTGGGACAATGAATTCACGGTGTTCTTATTTCAATTTCCAGGAGTGTAATAAACACTTGTGAAAAAATCAGTCTCTGTCTTTGCTGATCAGCCTTCATATTTCGCGAAGTGACTGACAACAAAGTAAATGTATGGTATATAGCGATTACCGCCAACGGCCCTACCACAGTTGTAACAGCGGTTCCCGTCAGATCAATGAAGTTAAGCGTTGTCGGGCTGGATAGCACTTGGATGGGTGACCTTCAGGTCTGCCGAGCGCTGTTGGCAAGCGGGATGCACTCAGCCCTTGTGAGGCAAACTGAAGAGCTACTTGACTGAGAAATCGATATAGGTACAGAAAGCTGGCTGAAGCCAGAGAAGTAGGCTGAAGGCAGATTTCAGACTACCTAACAGATCAAAACGAAAATTTCTGTTCCGACACTGACAATGTTGAGTGTTTATGGAAAGAGTTCAAGGCAATCGTAAAATCCGTTTTAGCCAGGTACGTGCCGAGTAAAACTGTGAGGGACGGGAAAAACCCACCGTGGTACAACAACAAAGTTAGGAAACTACTGAGAAAGCAAAGAGAGCTTCACTCCAAGTTTAAACGCAGCCAAAACCCCTCAGACAAACAGAAGCTAAACTATGTCAAAGTTAGCGTAAGGAGGGCTATGCGTGAAGCGTTCAGTGAATTCGAAAGTAAAATTCTATGTACCGACTTGACAGAAAATCATAGGAAGTTCTGGTCTTACGTTAAATCAGTAAGTGACTCGAAACAGCATATCCAGACACTCCGGGATGATGATGGCATTGAAACAGAGGATGACACGCGTAAAGCTGAAATACTAAACACCTTTTTCCAAAGCTGTTTCACAGAGAAAGACCGCACTGCAGTTCCTTCTCTAAATCCTCGCACAAACGAAAAAATGGCTGACATCGAAATAAGTGTCCAAGGAATAGAAAAGCAACTGGAATCACTCAACAGAGGAAAGTCCACTGGACCTGACGGGATACCAATTCGATTCCACACAGAGTACGCGAAAGAACTTGCCCCCCTTCTAACAGCCGTGTACCGCAAGTCTCTAGAGGAACGGAAGGTTCCAAATGATTGGAAGAGAGCACAGGTAGTCCCAGTCTTCAAGAAGGGTCGTCGAGCAGATGCGCAAAACTATAGACCTATATCTCTGACGTCGATCTGTTGTAGAATTTTAGAACATGTTTTTTTTGCTCGAGTATCATGTCGTTTTTGGAAACCCAGAATCTACTATGTAGGAATCAACATGGATTCCGGAAACAGCGATCGTGTGAGACCCAACTCGCTTTATTTGTTCACGAGACCCAGAAAATATTAGATACAGGCTCCCAGGTAGATGCTATTTCTCTTGACTTCCGGAAGGCGTTCGATACAGTTCCGCACTGTCGCCTGATAAACAAAGTAAGAGCCTACGGAATATCAGACCAGCTGTGTGGCTGGATTGAAGAGTTTTTAGCAAACAGAACACAGCATGTTGTTATCAATGGAGAGACGTCTACAGACGTTAAAGTAACCTCTGGTGTGCCACAGGGGAGTGTTATGGGACCATTGCTTTTCACAATATATATAAATGACCTAGTAGATAGTGTCGGAAGTTCCATGCGGCTTTTCGCGGATGATGCTGTAGTATACAGAGAAGTTGCAACATTAGAAAATTGTAGCGAAATGCAGGAAGATCTTCAGCGGATAGGCACTTGGTGCAGGGAGTGGCAACTGACCCTTAACATAGACAAATGTAATGTATTGCGAATACATAGAAAGAAGGATCCTTTATTGTATGATTATATGATTGCGGAACAAACACTGGTAGCAGTTACTTCTGTAAAATATCTGGGAGTATGCGTGCGGAACGATTTGAAGTAGAATGATCATATAAAATTAATTGTTGGTAAGGCGGGTACCAGGTTGAGATTCATTGGGAGAATCCTTAGAAAATGTAGTCCATCAACAAAGGAGGTGGCTTACAAAACACTCGTTCGATCTATACTTGAGTATTACTCATCAGCGTGGGATCCGTACCAGATCGGGTTGCCGGAGCAGATAGAGAAGATCCACAGAAGAGCGGCGCGTTTCGTCACAGGGTTATTTGGTAACCGTGATAGCGTTATGGAGATGTTTAACAAACTCAAGTGGCAGACTCTGCAAGAGAGGCGCTCTGCATCGCGGCGTAGCTTGCTCGTCAGGTTTCTAGAGGGTGCGTTTCTGGATGAGGTATCGAATATATTGCTTCCCCCTACTTATACCTCCCGAGGAGATCACGAATGTAAAATTAGAGAGATTAGAGCGCGCACGGAGGCTTTCAGACAGTCGTTCTTCCCGCGAACCATACGCGACTGGAACAGGAAAGGGAGGTAATGACAGTGGCACGTAAAGTGCCCTCCGCCACACACCGTTGAGTGGCTTGCGGAGTATAAATGTAGATGTAGATGTAGATGTAGAAGTACTGGCTCCGGTCACGAAAACTGACAATGGCCCGGACAACTGTGTGCTGGCCACATGCCACGCCGTATCCGCATCCAGTGGCGTCCCTAGGCTGAGACGATGACATGGCGGGCGGTCTGTACCGTTGGGCTTTCCGAGGTCTGTTCGGACGGAGTTTAGTTTTAGTTTTTATATAGCGATTACGAAGGCCACAATATTTTATATCCCTGTCGGCAATGCAATGCCTAACTGAGTAGAATCACAGCAATTTGAGCGAATTGTGTAATGAATAAAATCTTAATACTCCAATTTCCAGGAAGGGTTACTGATCCCTCTCGCTATCTCCCCCGTTCCCCCCCCCCCTATTCCCCCCTCCCCCCTCCGCCTCTGCCCCAGTCACCTTTCCCTTCCATCTGGTCAGAGACTAACTCTCGCGTCAAAACGGGTTTTACGTCGAGGTCCAAGTCAGTCTCTTCTTCAGTAACCGCGACACGCGTCCGCATACGTGTTAACGGCTTTTCACAGTCAGTATTTTCGAACCGCAGAGTGGGCAGTCACCAAATCTGGTGCTGCGATGCGGCTCCTGATACTACACACTCCCATGTAATGAAGGCAAACTGAGCTGTTGCCACTACTTCAGGAAGGTTTTTGAACCACAGTTGCCGGCCTTCCTTCAGGCAAGTGTACATCAGCAGGACAGTACACAGCCACATACAGCGATGAGTGTGGAGGCCCTTTTCGTAAATGAATGGGGAACGCTTATTCTCAGGTTTGACAGTGATTTCACATTTCGTTCATATAACACGTTTAATGTATGCCTTGTCGACTCATAGTGCGTTACGGTTTTCTGGAAATTGCAGTTGATTTGTTGTAAATGTATGAGTACAAAATAGAGAACCATGCCACATACAAACAGGCTCTATTTCATAACATATATATCAATAAGGTACACCATGTAAGAGAGCTGCAGAACGTCTGGTGTCTCTAGGTAGGCCGCATCTTCATATACTCGTATACAACAGCTTCATCATTCATAATAATTAATATCCTGAAAACTTCTGCTTGGAAATGACACTTATTTTCGTATTTACTAATTTTTAATCCATGTGAGTGTAAATACGTCTTTAGTTACAAACAACTAAAACTACACATGACAATGCACATCATTGATCCATAAAACTATGTTTGTCTAACACAGGAAAATGTGCTGACTTGCGAAAAATAGCTATAGCATTTCGCCAAGAACCCACACTGAAATCAGTTAGCAAGTAATTAACTTAATTTAATCAGAAAAAAACAAATGTATCAATGCAGGAGTGTCGTTCACACATATTGGTGAAGAGAAAAGCAAATATTTAAGCATCAAAATGCCTAAAAGGATTCAAAACGAGAAAGCAAGGGTGTGCAAAAGAGATCGCGCTTGGAACTCACATCAAGTGAGACGACATTTTTTACTTACGTGTGAAATTCCCTGGTGTGGATAACTGCTTTTCAAATATTACATCACAGAACAACGGTAGAAGTTACATGAACGGGTAAGAAATGCAATGAAGTGTAATTAGGCGGAATAAGTATAAACAAAAGTCTACAGTAACTCTTACCAGAGGAAGAGATACCTTGGTGTCGAGTATTGTGAAAGTCATGAATGGTGAATATGACAAATTTGCAGAAAGGTGAGATACAGAGAACTGCGTAAAACTACGAATGATTGATAGCGTCATGGTCATAAAAAGTGCATGTAGGAGACTGTCGTATTCCATCGCAGCTGACGATATCACCTTGACCATTCTTTATTTCTACGAGGACAGACATATTGAAGAAGCAAGCACAATCCATTAAGGTAGGTAAACAAACGACCAAACGAAGAATTTCTTTGGTTCCTATTTGCAGCAGAAACGAAGAAAGAAGTTACAAAGTGAATGACACCAACATGTTGTGAAACATGACAAAGTAGTTCACAAAATTACTTGCAAGTACAATATTTTTGAAATTTTTGTTTACGAGATTAGTACAGAACAATTAGCTCGCAATTAAAACAAATTAAAGAGTAAAACTATCGTTCCATCAGAGTGCTGCTTTATGCTTATCTAATGCTACTTTCCACCGGACTTAGGGGCAGAGAGTGGGAGAGGGAGAAACGGCCAGTTAATCATCTCCTGCGAAGAGGCTGTCCTCCAATCCATCACCACGCTGAAGGCTACATGTAACTGTCTGACGTCCGATCCTTCTCCTCCGTGTTAGTTTGAAAATTAGAGCCCGCGCGAGCGAGACAGCCGACAGGCGTGGTTGCACGCAAATCTGCAGTTGCAGGAAGTCGTCAACCATTCTAATTCCATTAGTTGTGGATGGAATTATTGTGTCAGATGGATGGAATGTATTCCCCAGTTGCCGATTTCATGTCAATCCTTCTCTAGACTGCGTTCCTCCACAACAGGGGTGTCCAAACTTTTACCTTACCTGGGCCACATTGGAACAAGACGAGTATTTTTGAGCCGCACCTAATATAACGCTATCAAAAACTGCTGCGGAGAAAATAAAAAGTTCAAAGATATACGGTTAGAACATTTAAGTAATTTAGAGTTTATGATTATTTATTCTAAAGAAGCAAAATGGAATCAAATTGTCATTTTATATACAAGATTTATGAGATTTCATTAATAATTTTGTATATAATTAATTACGAACAGAAGAATTAATGTGACAGTGCACTTTAAATTTGTGAAACTAATGCATCAGTATCGAATTCTAAACAAGCGGTTTGCAATTCTGAAGGTATTCTCAAGACGTCCGTCTGAGAATTTCGTTCTATTTTTACTCTTTGTGTGCTTACCTCTTGAAAATAACTGTTCAGAAACAGTGATGACATATATAACGCAGGACAGTGCATCAGTCTGTGGGCAGGTAAGATTTGTAAAAGTACAACAAAGCTACTCAATCGAATTTCTCTTTCAGTTGGATGTAAGAGTGCAACAGTACACATTACATCTCCTGGCAACGTAATTATATTTTTTGTAATAGGTTTCGTATAACTAGGAACATTTTGATTGTTTTTTTGAAAGATTTTCAAATGCTTGCCTCAGACCGAAAGGTATGGTTGTGTACCTCATACAATCTTTAGGATTATATTTGGTCAAAGTGCTTAAACGAAAACAACTGTTTTCATTCACTTGTGCTTGTCATAATTTCATTTTCATTTGAAACTCATTTATTGTTTGAAACATTGTACTGATAAGTAGCCTTCTACCTTGAAGACGCCTGTTTAAGTCACCTAAATAACCAGTCACTTCTACCAAAAATGCTAAATATGTCACCCAGTTGGCGTCGTCAAGTTCTGGCACTGCCCTCGTTTTTGATATCGTGGACGACTTGATTTCATTAAGTATAGTATAAAGCGTGTTTAACATCTGGTCTCGACTGAGCCCCTTAATCCTGTAAAATATACGATTTCATGATACTAAGCATCCAAAAGTCTGAGGAATTCTTGGAAAAGATGATTTAATTCTGTAGGAAGCTAGTGCGTGTGCTGTCGAGAGAAGAAACTGAATTGACTGAAACTCATCTTTTTGCACCTATCATCTGCAATGGTAGAAATTGCACACGAAAGTAAAACGATTTCGTGGAACCATATTAAAGAGGCATTCATGTTAAAATGCGGCTTCTTGTTTGTAGCAATGGATATGATACCAAATTAAAGCTGTTATAAAATTACTTGCCTGTTAGACAACAAACAATGGCAGTAATTACAATCCACGAGAAGATGTCTAAGTTCTACCGACTTGCCGTGATCAAGACTATGGTGAAAAAGGTTCTTTATCACAATTGTACGGAGATAACAGAGAATTTTCTTCTTCTTCCACAATTTTATTATACGTCTTGAAATGCCTAGTTTAGTAGTTGCAACTGAAGTAGCCGTAAGATAAGACCAGTGCGTCTGGCAGATCGGCCAGTTATAGCAATTAGACTCTGGGGGTTCAAGTACAGTATGGGCGGCAATGCTAAGGAGTGATGGACCAGTGAGGGAATATCATGTGGCAGCAGTTTCAGAATGAAAATATTCAATTTCTCGAAAGTTTACAGAAGCGGAATTTTATGGATACATATATATTTTTACCGATCGTATGATAGATGCTTACTTGTTGGGCCAGATTGATACTAACTTTGGGCAGCATGCGGCCCTCGGGTCGCGGGCTGGACACTCCTGCCCTTCAGTAATGTTTAAGAGTAAATAAAAGCAACTGATTCCCACGAAAAAGAGATGTTTCACAAACTTCTCATTTACAAACTTCTTTAATATTTCCTCTTACTGTGTTATTAACACAGAGAGGACGCTAACAGGCGTAGGTTGTTTAGAATATTTCAGGGAAAATTAGAGACTATAATTCGTATACCGAATCGATATTTAAGCAGTGAGTTCAGAAAGCATACAGCATTTCAAAATCCTGAAATATCGATTTGCTACATTATATACGGGTGATATGACTATAGCCTTAACTACTTGTAAATATATATAAAAGAGATACAAAAATTTTATCTAAAATAAACAGAAACCTTAATGCCCAATTATGTATAAAACGTTATCAGTCAGGACGAAATTGTTGCCTTTAAAATCATACACTTCATCACACATTTAGTTTACTCCATCAAGATGTTTCTATAGAAAAGTTTGTTCAAGGATAAAGTACAGAAACGAAAACATTTTGGTGGGGGCACTTCATCGACATTTTGCAAGTGGTGTAAGAAATGCCATAGGAATACAATACTCAAATGGTAACTGGCGCACTACAGAAGTTACAGCCCATTTTCATGTGCGTGTGATCGTTTGGTGTTGCTTCACAACAACAAAATTGCTTCCTTCTTGGACGGAAGATCATTCTTTCGTTTATGGGTATAGTAGCAAAAGATGCTACTGTCTAAACAATATGGCAGCTAGGCTGTTTTGTTTTTCAGCGACACACATGGTCCTCCCGAGGACGCAGGGCCACATCGGCTCGTGGATCACAATTACACATTTAATTTGGATATCTAGCGTTGCGTATCGAACTACATTCATTAATTAATTGACAAAACCTATACGTAACTCCAGTTCATATATTTCTGTTTTTATCCATTTATCCACGCAGTATTTTTATTCGATGTAAATTTATCCAGGGGACGTGTGCTGTCTGCAGATAATTGCTATTTACTGGTGTGTGATCGTGAGTAATGATGTATGTGACACGCAGGCTTCCAATCTGAAATCCCCTCATGCGGCATTTCGGACTGCAGCTACACGATCAGGGAACGAAATATTATTACCGTGCACTGTAAAAACACCAACTGAATGTTTTTACAAGGCTGTCAGGTTAACTTCAAAGTTTACGTGGGGATTTTGAAAACATTTAAGATGTTGCAGGTTTCTGTCTCACACGTGTTAAACGGGCCGAAAAATGGAAAACACTTGACGTAATTTTTTCTCAGTTACATTCACTAGGTTCTTTCATGTGAGATGGCTTGAGTAGGGGTGGCGGGGAGGTGGGGATGGGGGGAGAGGGGGGAGGGACGTTGATGACATTGACAGAAAATGTCAATTTTCAGTATATTTTTTATTTATTAGTAGAACTCATGGAATGGTGAAATTGCATCCTAAGTCTCCGGAAAATAGTTAAATGTGTGGTGTGACATTCATACCACTCCCACTTTTGAAGTAACACTTAAGTGCTAACTCAATGAACAACAGTTCCGAGGAATACCTTGAAGCAAACTTGCACGTGAAGGCTGCGATATATAATCTTTGGTTTTATAGATCGTCTACGACTCTGTTCCTTATCTCCGTATCTCTAAATTCCCTCATGTGGAAGCGATGCCATGAAGCCACAGTTTCATCTGCTACAGCTGCCAGAAATGATCTTCACGATGCAGTTCTTGCATTTAATAATGAGAAAGTAGCAAGGATGAAGGTATTAGAGAAAATGGGCTATAAGACAGGCAATTTCTCTCATGACATTTGGAGAAATACGGATTTACATTGCTTCTCTGCAAGACCTGTTAAGGGGAAGAAGGCAGAAACCAAGAAACAAGGGGAGAAAACTTGGAGGGAAAGAAAGCCCTGAGAACCAATCTTGACCTTGTGAAGGGGAGACATAGGAACAAACGTTAGGTTGAACTTTAAACTGCATTTCCAGAAATTAATGGTTTTTAAAGTTTGTGCAACTTTTTTCAGAATTTATGAAAGATTAAATAATGAATTTCTATACAGTTCTTTCTATAAATCCAATAAAAGTTTGTCTCAAGAGTAAATTTTGCACTTCTGAGCGTAAGCTGAGATGTGGGGCAACATACTTCGAATTTTGCATGCATGTTATATTATACTTCCAGAATTACAACCGAAAAATTATTAAAATTCCCTTGTTCCAGATAAAAAAAACTCAAGAGAGAAGTTACTATATGGAAAGAAGTTAAACTGAGAAAATTTTGTAGAAATCTCTTGAATAATTTCTGAGAGGAAGTACAGTATACATATTGTTTCTTGAAAATGAAATGTTCAAATCCCATGAAAAATTTAAATATATGTACTCCAACTCACTGAATAGTAAATGCGCTAATTTCTCACAAAGCATGGTACAAAATTTCATTGCCATATTTTCAGAATAATGAATTTGGTACTTCTTTTGAACAGTGTGTGTTTTTCATGAACATACCCTCTTATGGCATACTTACAAGTAACAACCTTAACTCCGTCAGCCGCGATGGCCATGCAGTTCTAGGCAGTACAGTCCGGAACCTCGCGACTGCTACGGTCGCAGGTTCGAATCCTCCCTCGGGCATGGATGTGTGTGATATTCTTAGGTTAGTTAGGTTTAAGTAGTTCCAAGTTCTATGGGACCCCCTCAGATGTTAAGTACATAGCGCTCAGAGCCATTTGAACCATTTTAACACTCATCTCTATCCAAGAGAAATAGCAACTTTATGAATGAGAACAGACACATTATCACAAGATTGGTTGTTGCTGATACGCCAGAACAAGACTCATCCGGATGCTAGTCCTTAGCAGCCAGTGGAATGAACCGTATTTACTAGTGTAGGTGACCCGAGAGAAATACTGAAGACAGCACCTTGTAAGTAACTTGACTTAGCTCATCATGAAGTCATACATTTGGATAATACGTTGAGGTTTGGATTTCCCTTGGATAGTCTAAACCGAGGATTAGTGAGGTAGATGAGTGACTTGTGACGTCTGCTGGTCTTACCTCTGCAGATTATCGAGATTACAGTTTCATTTCTTCCAAAAGGCGATATTTCTGAATATGAGTTCCGAAATAACGTGTTAAAGAGTCACGGATCATACAAAAGGAGAGGTCGATATGACGAATTCGTTGGAGCAGGTGATTAAAGTGACTGTGGCATGCACTGGGCTGAGTTTATGCACTGTTCCCATTTACAGCTTTCCGTATGAAATTCCTGATGAGCAGTCGCAACTGGCACTGATAAATAATGGTAAAGTGTTTCAATTTCGACAGGAGTAGGAGACAAGGTGCTCTCACTTTCACGTTCCTAACGGGGCTGGATCCGTACGAAGTGATTTTACTGGTCATGTTACGTCATATATAAATGTTGTGGGATACCGCGCTCTTTTCGCAATTGACAAGCAGCTGTAAACATGCACCTAATGCTATCAGACGAGTCACCTACGGGCACGATGTAATTAGCCACTAATCGATTATCGCGAATCAACACTGTAGGCAACTTTTAGACATCTTAAGTGACAGCTCTCCCCACCTATGAACCATAGACAGTGCCGTTGGTGGGGAGGCTCGCGTGCCTCAGCGATACAGATAGTCATACCGTAGGAGCAACCACAATGGAGGGGTATCTGTTGAGAGGCAAGACAAACGTGTGGTTCCTGAAGAAAGGCAGCTGCCTTTTCGATAGTTACAGGGTAAGAGTCTAGATGATTGACTGATCCGGCCTTATAACATGAACCAAAACGGCCTTGCTGTGCTGGTACTGCGAACAGCTGAAAGCAAGGAAAAACTATAGTCGTTATTTTTCCCGAGGGCGTGCAGCTTTACTGCATGGTTACATGATGTTGGCGTCCTCTTGGGTAAAATATTCCGGAAGTAAAATAGTCCCCCACTCGGATCTGCTCCGGTGGGGACGACTCAGGAGGACGTAGTTATCACGAGAAGCAAAACAGGCGTCTTATGGGTCGGAGCGTGGAATGTCAGATCCCTTAATCAGGCAGGTAGGTTAGAAAATTTAGAATGGGAAGTGGTTAGGTTACAGTTAGATACGCGTATATTGGGAATTAGTGAGATTTGGCGGCAGGAGGAGCAAGACTTCTGGTCAGATGAGTACACGTTTATGAATACAAAATCAAATAAGGGTTTAATAATGAATAAAAAAATAGGAACGCTGGTAAATTACTACGAACAGCATAGTGAACGCATTATTGCAGTCAAGATAGATACGAAGTCCACGCCAACCACAGTAACACGAGTTTATATGACAACTAACTCCGCAGATGGCGAAGAGATTGAAGAAATGTATGATGAGACAAAAGAAATGATGCAGACAGTGGAGGTAGACGAAAATTTAATAGTCTTGGGGGACTGGAATTCGATAGTAGGAAAAGGAAGAGAAGGAAAAGTAGTAGGTGAATATGGAATGGGGTAAGGAATGAAAGAAGAAGCCCCCTGGTAGAATTTTGCAATGAGCATAACTTAATCGTAGTTAACACTTGGTTTAAGAATCATGAAAGAAGGTTGTATACGTGGAAGAGGCCTGGAGACATTGGAATGTTTGAGATAGGTTATATAATGCTAAGACAGAGATTAAAGAACCATGTTTTAAATTGTAAGACATTTCCAGGGGAAGATGTGGACTCTAATCACAATCAATTGGTTATGAACTGCAGATTAAAACAGAAGAAACTGCGAAAAGGTGGGAATTTACGGAGTAGTACCTCGATAAACTGAAAGATCGAAATGGTTCTGAGCACTATGGGACTTAACATCTGAGGTCATCAGTCCCCTAGAAGTTAGAACTACTTAAACCTAACTAACCTAAGGACATCACAAACATCCATGACCGAGGCAGAATTCGAACCTCCGACCGTAGCGGTCACGCGGTTGCAGACTGAAGTGCCTAGAACCGCTCGGTCACTCCGGCCGGCGACACTGAAAGAACCAGACGTTGTAGAGAGTTTCCGAGGGAGCATTATGGGACGATTGACAAGAACAGGGGAAAGAAATACAGTAGAATGGGTATCTTTAAGAGGTGAAATAGTGAAGGCAGCGGAGGATCAAGTAGGTGGAAAATACGATGAATAGTAGAAATCCTTGGGTAACAGAAGAGATACTAAATTTAATTGATGGAAGAAGAAATTATAAAAATGCAGTAAATGAAGCAGGCTAAGAGGAATACAAATGTCTCAGGAATGAAAGCGACAGGAATTACAAAATGGCTAAGTATGGATGGCTAGAGGACAAATGTAAGAATATAGAGGCATACATCACTAGGGGTAAGATAGATAATTCCTATAGGAAAATTAAAGAGACATTTGGAGAAAAGAGAACCACTTGAATGAAATCAAGAGATCAGACGGAAAACCATTCTAAGCAAGGAAGGGGAAACAGAAAGATGAATGAGTATATAGAGGGTCTGTACAAGGGCGATGTACTCGAGGTCAGTATCATAGAAATGACAGAAGATGAAAATGAAATGGGAGGTATGATACTGCGTTAAGAATTTGACAGAGCACTGAAAGACCTAAGTCGACACAAGGCCCCCTGAGTAGACAAGATTCCATTAGAACTACTGATAGTCTTGGGAGAGCCACCACTGACAAAACTCTAGCATCTGGTGAGCAAGATGTATGAGACACGCAAAATACCCTCGGACATCAAGAACAATATAATAATTCCAATTCCAAAGAAAGCAGGTGTTGACAGGTTTGAGAATTACTGAACTATCAGTTTAATAAGTCACGGCTTCAAAATACTGACACGAATTCTTTACAGAAGAATGGAAAAACCGGTAGAAGCCGACCTTGGGGAAGATCAGCTTGTATTCTGTAGAAATATGAGAACACATGAGGCAATACTGACCCTACGACGTATCTTAGGAGACAGACTGGGGAAAGGCAAAACTACATGTCTAGCATCTGTAGACTTAGAGAAAGCTTTTGACAATGTTGAATGGAATACTCTCTTTTAAATTCTGAAGTTCGCAGGGATCAAATACAGGGAGGGAAAGGCTATTTGCAACTTGTACATAAACCAGATGGAAGTTATAAGAGTTGGGTGCATGAAAGAGAGGCAGTGGTTGGGAAGGGAGTGAGCAGAGTTGTAGCCTGTTCCTGATGTTATATTGAGCACCAGTAAATGAAAAAAAGAAAAAAATTAGCATGAATTAAAATCCATAGAGATGAAATAAACCTTTGAGGTTTGCCGGCCAAATTGTAATTTTGTCAGAGACAGAAAAGGACCTGGGAGAGCATTTGAACGGAATGGACAGTGTCTTGAAAGGAGGATAGAAGATGAACATCAACAAAAAGCAAAACGAGGATAATGGAAGGAAGTCGAATGAAATCAGGTGATGATGAGAAAATCAGATTAGGAAATGAGACACTTAAAGTAGTAGATGAATTTTGCTATTTAGTGAGCAAAATAACTGATGATGATCGAAGTAGGGAGGATATAAAGTGTAGACTGGCAATGACAAGAAAAGCTTTTCTGAAGAAGAGAAAGTTATTAACATTGGGTGTTGATTTAAGTATCTTGAAGTCCTTTCCGAAGGTATTAGTATGGAGTGTAGCCATGTATGGGTGTGAAACATATACAATAAATGGTTTAGACAACAAGAGAATAGAAGCTTTCGAAATGTGGTCCCTACAGAAGAATGGGGAAGATTAGACGAGTAGATTACAAATGGTTCAAATGGCTATGAGCACTATGGGACTTAACATCCATGGTCATCAGTCCCCTAGAACTTAGAACTACTTAAACCTAACTAACCTAAGGACAGCACACAACACCCAGCCATCACGAGGCAGAGAAAATCCCTGACCCCGCCGGGAAACGAACCTGGGAACCCGGGCGTGGGAAGCGAGAACGCTACAGTAGGTTACATAACTAATGAGGAGATACTGAACAGAATTGGGGAGAAGAGGAATTTGTGGCACAATTTCACTAGAAGAAGGGATCGGTTTGTAGGGCATCTAGGGATCACCAATTTAATATTGGAGGGCATGTGGAGGAAATATCATAGAGGGAGACCAAGAGATGAATACGGTAAGCAGATTCAAAGGATGTAGGGTGCAGTAGTTACTTGGAGATGAAGAAACTTATGCAGGGTAGAGTAAAATGGAAGCTTCATCAAACCAACCTCTGGACTGAATACTACAACATGGACAACAACAACATGCGACACCAGTTGCAAACGGTAACACCCAATCAGATGCACCTGACGCTTTAACATGTCGGATGAAACTACTACTCATATCTAAGAACATGAGGTATTAGAGATCCCAGCCTCGAGTATTGTCGAAAGCACGTACACAACGCCCCAACTAGCAGAAAGGCTGGATTCTTAATCTGAAATGGAGCATGACCTCTCCTAATCACAGTCGTCTCAACATACGCACACTGAAATGAACCCATCTGGAGTGACGTAGATATGACCCTAACTGAAACATCCAAACAGCCAGTACCGACGTAGACCATTAACGAAATTAAGGTACCGTCACCGAAGATGAAAAGAGACCAGCATCTTGAGCGAAAGTGAGACGTGCTAATATATGCGAGGCAAGAAGAGATATATTCATTGATTTCGCGATATTTGAAGCTACTAAGATGGAACAGGAAGTGGATAGGTTAAACTAAGATCGGTAAACGGCGGACGGCAAAGTGGGAGCGTTTACTTTGAAGTGGAATACGGGCTGGGCAGCTTCGGAGATTTCATATGGGCCGTGATGACGTAAAAAGAACAAATCTCACCACGTCTTCACCTGCTAGACTGGGACAGAGTGGATGATTGAGGTAGACTGTGGTACAAATACCATTTGGACGGATAAGAACACTGAGATTAAGATTCCTTGGAGGATATTTGGACTCGCGCTTGTGTTCATTCCTGGGATGGCTCTCAATGCAGGTTTTAGAAGTTAAATGATTTTTCAGCACATTGTTTGTGGTTATGATGGGGAAGTTTAGCTCTTATGCACAATGATTTAAATGACGAAAACGGAGTTGTTTCTGTGGGCCTAGGACATCCGCAGCAGAGACAGTTCAGCATTAAAATAGGAGACTGATATTGCAGACCGCTCACATCGATTAAATCTTCACAAGGCGTAGCTCATATTCAGGACAAGCATCGAGCTTGGCTCCTGGAAGAAACCCTCTTCGTCATGGCCACATCAGTTTAGAACAATTACTGGCGTATGTCCTTGTCCAATATTCGTTCGTTCTTACACTTTGCAAATTTTTTCTCTCTTCTGACTACGAAGCTTCTCTCATGGGCCTAATTCTGTCCTGAAAACTATTATAACTTAATTCTTATTATTTCAGAGTCACCCAGTTGTAAACCCGTGTTTTCTGTATTCCCACATATTCAAAATTTCTCTGCACCCTTTATATCATCGGTACTTTATATTGCTCACATGAAACTGCGTTATCTAGTCCATTCTACGGATATGTCCGAAGAACATTGTCTTTCCTTTTCTGACAGTCTCTGCGATCCTCTCTGTCTGGGTATAGTGTTCTTGAACTGTTCGTCCTAATATTGGCCGTCTATTGTTATTCGAAGTCCCAATATTCTCTTGAGAATCCTTCGTTCCACGAATTCTAGCTTTTCAAGTAATCCTCTTATTAAGAGGTTCAGACGTTCAATTGCGTATAAGGTGTGGATCACTTTCTGGTAATGTCTGAGTTTTGCATTGATCGATAAAATCTTATTTTATAAGTCCTTAGTGATATTGAAACGTCCCCTTAGAACAATTTATACACGACTGTGCTTAACCTGACAGACAATATTTTTTAGCGCAACGCAATCTGACTTTCAGAAATCCCTACAAAAGAATGGCCCTGACTAACATTAACCTATACCCTTCACAAATCACTTACCTCACAAAAATCTTCGTTACTCAAGCTACAGCAAAACAGCGAGCGCCACTACTGCCAGCTAAATAACAGATTCAAACTACGGAAGGCACTAACTACTAGTAGGCATAGTTAGCAAATGAAAGATATTAATAGAGAACAAACAATGTATTTACCTTAATAGTCATAATATATATATATATAGCAGTTCATGACAAATTACAAAACTCCGCCATCTCTCTCCCCACATCCACCACTGCTGGCGGCTCACCTCCAACTGCGCGACGCTACGCGCTGTTCACATCCAGCTGCCGCTGCCCAACACTACAATGGCAGACAACAATGCAAACTAGCCACAGGCTGCACACAGCACAGCCAGTGATTTTCATACAGAGCGCTACGTAACGTTGCCAATAAGAAAATACACTCCTGGAAATTGAAATAAGAACACCGTGAATTCATTGTCCCAGGAAGGGGAAACTTTATTGACACATTCCTGGGGTCAGATACATCACATGATCACACTGACAGAACCACAGGCACATAGACACAGGCAACAGAGCATGAACAATGTCGGCATTAGTACAGTGTATATCCACCTTTCGCAGCAATGCAGGCTGCTATTCTCCCATGGAGACGATCGTAGAGATGCTGGATGTAGTCCTGTGGAACGGCTTGCCATACCATTTCCACCTGGCGCCTCAGTTGGACTAGCGTTCGTGCTGGACGTGCAGACCGCGTGAGACGACGCTTCATCCAGTCCCAAACATGCTCAATGGGGGACAGATCCGGAGATCTTGCTGGCCAGGGTAGTTGACTTTCACCTTCTAGAGCACGTTGGGTGGCACGGGATACATGCGGACGTGCATTGTCCTGTTGGAACAGCAAGTTCCCTTGCCGGTCTAGGAATGGTAGAACGATGGGTTCGATGACGGTTTGGATGTACCGTGCACTATTCAGTGTCCCCTCGACGATCACCAGTGGTGTACGGCCAGTGTAGGAGATCGCTCCCCACACCATGATGCCGGGTGTTGGCCCTGTGTGCCTCGGTCGTATGCAGTCCTGATTGTGGCGCTCACCTGCACGGCGCCAAACACGCATACGACCATCATTGGCACCAAGGCAGAAGCGACTCTCATCGCTGAAGACGACACGTCTCCATTCGTCCCTCCATTCACGCCTGTCGCGACACCACTGGAGGCGGGCTGCACGATGTTGGGGCGTGAGCGGAAGACGGCCTAACGGTGTGTGGGACCGTAGCCCAGCTTCATGGAGACGGTTGCGAATGGTCCTCGCCGATACCCCAGGAGCAACAGTGTCCCTAATTTGCTGGGAAGTGGCGGTGCGGTCCCCTACGGCACTGCGTAGGATCCTACGGTCTTGGCGTGCATCCGTGCGTCGCTGCGGTCCGGTCCCAGGTCGACGAGCACGTGCACCTTCCGCCGACCACTGGCGACAACATCGATGTACTGTGGAGACCTCACGCCCCACGTGTTGAGCAATTCGACGGTACGTCCACCCGGCCTCCCGCATGCCCACTATACGCCCTCGCTCAAAGTCCGTCAACTGCACATACGGTTCACGTCCACGCTGTCGCGGCATGCTACCAGTGTTAAAGACTGCGATGGAGCTCCGTATGCCACGGCAAACTGGCTGACACTGACGGCGGCGGTGCACAAATGCTGCGCAGCTACCGCCATTCGACGGCCAACACCGCGGTTACTGGTGTGTCCGCTGTGCCGTGCGTGTGATCATTGCTTGTACAGCCCTCTCGCAGTGTCCGGAGCAAGTATGGTGGGTCTGACACACCGGTGTCAATGTGTTCTTTTTTCCATTTCCAGGAGTGTATAAACAGCCTACTTACATAGCCCCCCTGCTCCCCACAAAAAAATTTTACAAATCGTTTTGGGCAGTGGCCAATAATGATTTGAAAATTTCTTTCATAATTACAATAACAAAGATATCAAATGCACACACTTATTTACACAATGTTGGTCAAAAGCTAAAATTTTCTCACAGTCCATAAAGACAGTCCAGATTGTTCATCACAGTAAAATTTCAGTGTGTTTTTTTTTTTCTAAGTCTGAGCAGTAAAAGACAATGCACACGGAAGTAGTGGATTTCCATGTAGTCTTGAAGAAGTAGTGTTGTCCTTCCAAGTGAAAGACAGTGCTGACTCTTGACATGCTGACAGGTAATGGGCCACAACAGAGCAAACCCACAGCAGAGTCATTCGACGTTTTGAAGAAGATTGTTAGGTAGGTCGTCACAGAGCAGACCCACTGTAGTCCTGGTAGAGAATATGGTATTGGTGGCTACCGGAGGTGCAGACCCAGTGCAGTCCTTGTAGAAATAATGGTATTGATGAATCATCAAAGGTGTAGACCCACTGTAGTCCTTGTAGAAATAATGGTATTTGTGGGTCATCAGAGATGCAGACCCACTGTAGTCCTTGTAGAGATGGCCAGCAGCCATCTGTTGCGACTGTGCGGGTGCACAATCACCATTGAAGAGTCTTGCAGTTAATATAGCAAGTCCATAACCACCACTTGTGCACTCACAAAGTTTTTGGGATTGTCCTTGGAACCAGCAATGCTATTATCCAGTCCCTTGCTGAATTATTAACACACATGTAAACACTAAGAGCCCCAACTTCTCACATATTGTCCATATACTATGACCAACAGAAACGTGTGCAGTGAAATGTAACTTACAAGTTAATAATATGATGAACTTGTGTCAATTACAATTTTATAACATGAGAATACAATTACAAAGGTACAAAATACATAATTAAAAACATAACAATACAGATAACATTTGTAGTACAGGCTTTACAACAGAATAGAAATAAACATATACATCAGTGTTACAGGAATTATGACATAAGTAAATAGATAAAAGATCAGAATAACTTGCGAAACATCAACTTCACACATGAGCATTAAAACAAAACAGAATAAATAATGTCTAAGCATATTTACAAGGTAAATAACATATTATTAATGCCAATTATATTTGAGGATAACAGTATTCCTCATCATAGTGAATATAGCTTAGTATTAGAAGAAAAAATTCTATGAAACTACACAGAGACAGGAAGAAAACAACTACACAAGGGTACACAAACACATAGTGGGATAACACAAAAGGAAAGGACTGGGTTTGTTTTCAGTGTAACATTTGGTACTGCAGTCCAACCCAAAACTTCATTCCATATGTCGTCCCTCTTATTTCAACATTTGCTCCAGCCAAAAAAACATCCTATCCAAGCATGCTTTCTGTATTCTGTTCACATCCTCTTTCAAAAATAGTTTTTCTCCACTGTGCACTACTTTTTTGGCCAAACTATTTTCTTATAGCTTCTTAATGCATTTCTTCCAATTCATCATAGTTAGTTTCTTATATAGTCTACCCCCTCTTAAGCTAACTTAAATCTACTGATCTCAGATATATACACTCCTGAAAATGGAAAAAAGAACACATTGACACCGGTGTGTCAGACCCACCACACTTGCTCCGGACACTGCGAGAGGGCTGTCCAAGCAATGATCACACGCACGGCACAGCGGACACACCAGGAACCGCGGTGTTGGCCGTCGAATGGCGCTAGCTGCGCAGCATTTGTGCACCGCCGCCGTCAGTGTCAGCCAGTTTGCCGTGGCATACGGAGCTCCATCGCAGTCTTTAACACTGGTAGCATGCCGCGACAGCGTGGACGTGAACCGTATGTGCAGTTGACGGACTTTGAGCGAGGGCGTATAGTGGGCATGCGGGAGGCCGGGTGGACGTACCGTCGAATTGCTCAACACGTGGGGCGTGAGGTCTCCACAGTACATCGATGTTGTCGCCAGTGGTCGGCGGAAGGTGCACGTGCTCGTCGACCTGGGACCGGACCGCAGCGACGCACGGATGCACGCCAAGACCGTAGGATCCTACGCAGTGCCGTAGGGGACCGCACCGCCACTTCCCAGCAAATTAGGGACACTGTTGCTCCTGGGGTATCGGCGAGGACCATTCGCAACCGTCTCCATGAAGCTGGGCTACGGTTCCACACACCGTTAGGCCGTCTTCCACTCACGCCCCAACATCGTGCAGCCCGCCTCCAGTGGTGTCGCGACGGGCGTGAATGGAGGGACGAATGGAGACGTGTCGTCTTCAGCGATGAGAGTCGCTTCTGCCTTGGTGCCAATGATGGTCGTATGCGTGTTTGGCGCCGTGCAGGTGAGCGCCACAATCAGGACTGCATACGACCGAGGCACACAGGGTCAACACCCGGCATCATGGTGTGGGGAGCGATCTCCTACACTGGCCGTACACCACTGGTGATCGTCGAGGGGACACTGAATAGTGCACGGTACATCCAAACCGTCATCGAACCCATCGTTCTACCATTCCTAGACCGGCAAGGGAACTTGCTGTTCCAACGGGACAATGCACGTCCGCATGTATCCCGTGGCACCCAACGTGCTCTAGAAGGTGTAAGTCAACTACCCTGGCCAGCAAGATCTCCGGATCTGTCCCCCATTGAGCATGTTTGGGACTGGATGAAGCGTCGTCTCACGCGGTCTGCACGTCCAGCACGAACGCTGGTCCAACTGAGGCGCCAGGTGGAAATGGCATGGCAAGCCGTTCCACAGGACTACATCCAGCATCTCTACGATCGTCTCCATGGGAGAATAGCAGCCTGCATTGCTGCGAAAGGTGGATACACACTGTACTAGTGCCGACATTGTGCATGCTCTGTTGCCTGTGTCTATGTGCCTGTGGTTCTGTCAGTGTGATCATGTGATGTATCTGACCCCAGGAATGTGTCAATAAAGTTTCCCCTTCCTGGGACAATGAATTCACGATGTTCTTATTTCAATTTCCAGGAGTGTATATACCATGGGACGAGGCAATGCAGCAGCATAAAACAATTAATACAAACAGCAATGACAAAAAATTCAAATTGGCAAAGCAATTGCAATATTATAACTAATATAAGGCACTGTGCAGCAAACAAGAAAACTAAATCCGTAGTAAAACTGGCTTAACAGCGTAATACAAAGTCAAATTCTGTAACATTATGCCTGGCAAACAACAGCACCAAATAACAAAACTTATATCTAAACATGAAATAGCTCAAGCAGAAAAAATATTACACTAAAATGGGCCGCTGCCCAACACTACAATGGCAGACAACAATGCAAACTAGCCACAGGCTGAACACAGCACAGCCAGTGATTTTCATACAGAGCGCTACGTAACGTTGCCAATAAGAAAAAATAAACAGCCTACTTACAATATTCCACACTACATTCACTTTGTTTATTCGTACTCTCCTAAATTTTCGCTGTGACTGATCAGTTCCTTTTCCTTCTAAATATTGTAATCTTATTGCGTTCCGAATTTTCCTTCCTCGTACTGCCATCTGTCTTAAATTGTCATGGTGTTTGTCACACAATGTGTCTCCTGAGTGATCTGTAAACTAGCTGTAGGCGCCTGTCTCTGGAGTTGAGTGCTTTGAATTGTCGCCTCTTCTAATGATTCTGTCATTGTCGTCTACAAATGTAGACAATGAGCTCGTATTCATTTTTCCATGCATCGAATTCGTATACTGTCCAGACCTTTCACTTCTTGTCGCCGTTTGCCTTTGCTCTTTACCTGTAAGGTGATGAGGAAATCTGTCTCGGTCTCTCACTTCAGTTATGAAGGACTCTGGAATATTCTTCCTATACTTGACATTATATGTCTTCTTGGTTAGGCTCAGTTTAATCAGTTCATTGGAAATTCTGTCAAAACTCACCTCCTCAAAATTTTGAACAGTGCTCGTCTATCTATTCAATCATACGCTGATGTGACACCAAAATATATCCATTGTCCACCACGAGACTGAATGAACCGTTGTAGATTTGTGGCGAAATGATACACTATGAAAATTATGTAAGTACAGGAGAGACGAATGGACGATTGTCCAAGCGACGTTATGGTTCACAAAGTAATGGGAAAATACAGTAACTTTAGCGACTTTGGTAGAGAATAGATTTTTAATACCTGGTGCCTGGGAACAAGTATGCCGCACACGGTGAAGCTGGTCTGTTTTTCGCGTGCAACTTACTTGACATGTATGCAAGGTATCTGAAAAAAAGTAAAGCCATGAGTAGGCGACACGATGTTAGTCGTGCACGCCTCATCACAGAATGTGTAAATCGGACGCTTCCCCACTCTGTAAAGCTGCGTAGGCGACTATCTGTGGTAGATATTACGATAGAGTACAATACTTGTAGGGAAACAAAGCTACAGAGCATACGGTTCAGCACATATTGTAGAACTTGGAGATCTACGGTAGACCAACCCTGCATGTTCCCATATTGACCCATAGACATCATCATTTGCAGTTGTAATTGGCATGGGAACATTGAGATTGGACTGCGGATCAATGGAAACATGTTGCTAGGTCTCATGAGTTACATTTCTTGATACATCATTTCTGTTGTTGTGTCCGTACGGGCTGTCATAGGGAAGTGTGTGTGTGTGTGTGTGTGTGGGTGGGTGGTCGGGGGGGGGAGGGGGGCTCAGTGGAGGGAACGGCTGCTCGACGCATGTTCTCAGCCACAGATGGAAGTATTACCCAGTATGCTGTGGGGATACTCAGCTGGGCTTCCATGGAGCTGTAGTAGTAATCGAGGGCACAATGGCACATGACTATGTGAGTATTATTTGTTTACTGTATCGCTTAATGTTTGATATTTTCTTCAACAGCAATGGCATCTTCCATTAAGATGACAACCCGACTCATTATGCCACAATCGTAGTACATTGATGCGAGGAGCGTAATAGTGATCTCACGTTGATGTCTTGGCTACCAGTTTCACCTTATTTGAACTCATGGAACACGCCTGGAACATTATGGGTCGCCAGTTCTGCGTTCACGACCCAGTGGCCCGCAATTTACGGGACTGAGTATAATGTGCGTAGACATCAATTTTCAAAACTTGGCTGTATAGCCCAGGATTAAATAGGAGATTCCTACAGCACACCGATCTCATCGATTTAGCCTGCACACTGCACGGTTCCATACAGGATAAGCATTCAGCGCGGCGGCTGGAAGAGGCACTCTTATTAATGGCAGGAATCTTTCGCCATGGAGGGTGTCATAAAACCAGGCCGCGTCTGGAGGAGAACGCAGCGCAGAGTCACTGGACCGCGGAGGGCCCAACAGTCGTGGGCAGAGGCCGGCGCCGCGCACTGTGGCGCTGACAAAGCGCCTGCCATAAATTTCGCGGATGACGCCATAAATCGCGACCCGCGGACGGAGGTCAGCGTAGCGCTCGCGGACGCAGCGGTTGCCAGCTCGGCAGACCCGCACTACAGGCCGAGCCCCACCCGCAGCGCCTGCTACGCAGGCAGACCCGCGGCACACGCTGTCCTCGCTGCCCGCACACGTCTGCGATGCAGGCAGACCCACGCTACGGGTGGCTTCGCCCGATGAAACTTCTGAATGCCTCCCACATTCGACCTCCGCGCGCCTTGCAGTTTCCCAGTAGTATTGTTGTTATTCTATGCGGCCAACGTCTGGCTCGAGACTGCTGTAAGTTTTGCTAGAGCAAAGTATTCGCAAGTTCTTCGAGTGCACGGAAGCGTGAATTCTGTGAGTGCTGCATCTGAAAGTAGTCTCAAGAGAGATCATTTATACACTTCGGCAACATTGTTTCTTAACACAGAAAATGACATATTATTTTCGCGTAACTGTAGTTCACTATAATCATAGACTTAAAGAAGCGATGATGCTAACGAAGACTTGCTTTGTGGCCAACAGTGAAACATGGGCATGTAATTATCAAGGGGCCAGGGGACAGCTGCTCGTCTCTGACACATACAGAAAATGCAAGACTCTCACTAAGCTAGGTTAGCACACTAGACTTGCATTCAGGAGGATGACGGTTCAATCCCACTTCAGACCATCCTGATTTAGGTTTTCCATGATCTCGCTAAACTGCTTGAGGCTAATACCCAGACGGTTCCTTCGAAAGGGCACGGCCGATTTCGTTCTTCATCCTTTCCTAATCGACCTCGTTGTCGACGGTACGTTAAATTCTCATGAAAGCTAGAGGTTATCACGATTCCTGAAGGATGATGATGAGCTTTAAGGTAATATGTAAGATGTATGAATCAAAAAATGTAGGCTTAGAAATACACAAATAACAATCATTTGGCTGCGTCTTAACTTGTACTGCATTATATTTCTGTTCACTAATTCTCAGCAAATGCTTTTGAATGATGCCAGAGAGCTGTATGGCTTAGATGAATCTACATATGAGGGAGCAAGTGCCTGAAAGAATACTACATAGATTACGAAAGGAAGTCCAGAAACTTAACCAAAAAAAAGGAATGGAAACCAATGACATAAGGAAAACTGTTTACTAATAACACGATCTCGCCTGTTCTGAAGTTAGAACAAAGAAGTAAAGGTAAGGGACGGTATTGAGCTTTGGTATATTTTCCAGACTTTCCCCCGTAGCTTCCCTTGTTACACAAGAATTTCTCTCATTCCGTTTTAAATGATGGAATTCACTTTCTATGTGCTGGATTCTTTTTCTGAAATTATAAAAATCACTCCGAAATCTAGGTTGTTTTCTAAATGTGAAAAAATGTTTCAAGTTACAAAATAGTCATGTACCTTTGTTGTCATCGACAAAATCCAGTCAATAATACGTTTAATATTCAGTTTGTTATGTCAGTACTCCAGTACAGACAAACAAACAATAAGTGAAATCATATTACGCAGAAGTATTATCGAAAACGAGTTCCATGTTAAATTAATTTTGGATAAGGAATCATTGAAATCTGACTCATTTCTTCTGTTTCAAGACATAATTGTTAAGATACTTAAGAAATAATTTCATCGGAAAGTATCACATGTTTCATGGTAAAATATCTTCTTTTGTTTCGAAGTAGAGGATGGCACGCTGCTAATGGGGTATGGTTTAACTGCCCACATGTTATATAAATAGCTCTGAAAAACATAGCATTTTACTCATCATAAAATTCTGTACCGAAGAGATTTGAGTGGACTACATCTTCTCACAGCTATGTTTCATTTTCGCTACATAATGAACTTGGATATGATGGGGAGTACAGATAATCAAAAATATTTTTATACATCCGCAAAGTGATGATGAACATTTACCCATGTATGAATGCTTAACAGTTTAGCATTCTTAACACGCAGCTTCCCTAGGCGTTTAATGCTGCGACGCGTTTCCTCGCCGTAGAGGTACGTCATGTATGAATGCATAGTTTCGCGGCGATATGAATTAATAAAATTTTCTCGGGCTTCCAGCCGCGTCAGGTGGTTAAAATCCCACGAGCTTTCGACCGAGCTCTCCTCAGTCATTGTCAAGTGGTAAGACTGACTGCTCTTCGCCGACTACGGAAATCGAGACAGATGGTACATTGCCCTTCCGTTACGTCCTCGTTCGACGGAAAACCAATGGGCACTTCAGCCACAATGTCTACAGGAAACCGACACACACAGATCGGTATCTGCTCGCTCTCAGCCACCACCATCTGGCACAAAAACGTGGCGTTCTGAACACCCTCGTCCATCGTGCTAAAGTCGTCTCAGACGCTGAAAGTCTGCCACTAGAACTGAGCCACCACCGAAAAGTCTTCCGGGAGAATGGGTACAGCCACGGAGAGGTGTCACAGGTTATATCTGGTGTGACACGCAAGAAACATACCAACAGAGGAGAGAACACCACCGAAGAAGTAAGCAAGAAACTTGTGTTTTTGCCTTTCTGTGGTAGAGTTTCGGGAAACATTAGCCGGCTCCTGAAGAGATATAACATTTCATTGGTGTTCAGGCCCCCATCAAAAATTCGACAGCTCAAGAGGCCTGTGAAGGACGATATAGGGCTTAGAATGCCTTGAGTGTACAAGATACCGCATCAGTGTGGCTGTTACTACGTCGGCCAAACAGTACGCACTGTGGAGCAACGCCGGACGGAACACGAAAGGTTCTTACGCCTACGCTATCCAGAAAAATCAGCCGTGGCAGAACACGCCTTAGAAAATGGACACCTAATTCTGTTTCACGGAACATCTGTCGTTATGAGGACGAAGGGATTTTGGGATAGCGTCATAAAAGAAGCTATTGAAATAAAAACCTCTGAAAACACGATCAACAAGGACGACGGTTTGCAGCTCAGCGTAGCCTGGGGCCCGGCCACCGCGAGGTTAAAAGGGGCGCGACAGACACGGGTTGAAAACATTCCCAAATATGGCGAGGAAGAGATCACTAGTGACGTCACAGTCAGCAGTGCGGCTATATAACGACGCGGCCACGGCGACATAGCAGTCAGTCTTACCATCTGACAGTGACCAAGGAGAGCTCGGTCGAAAGCTCGTGAAATTTTAACCACCTGACGCAGATGGAATCCCGAGAAAATTTTATTAAGACATTTACCCACTTATTTGAAATTTGGTAAAAGGTGGGAACTGTATTTCATAAGATGTTTATCAACAAGAAGATATGTTACACGCACAGCCAACAGAATTAGAAACGTAACGAAAATACAAATTTTCACGTCTCATGGTTATAAAGTTTAGAAAAACTGTCATTACGGAAATAGAAAGATTAAGCTATTTTATGATGCATATCATGTGACTACTTTGTTCCCGAGCACGGCATATTATGTTAAGATACAGATAAACAAAAACTGAACGTCCAAAATACCCACGTATTTTAAGAACAGCTGCGACAATCTATTGTATACCTAAAAACCGTCAGTGCATTAAGCATACTGAATAGGTTTGTTGTCTAGAAAGATTTTACCCAAAATGATTTCTGAGTTTAAGAGGTCGAAGGAAGTGACGCCGTGGTTTGGCAGGTGGACATTGATCCCAGAAGTGTGAGATTCAGGTTTTCCTCATTTACGTTTTCCATGGATTCTAATAACCTCAGTTCAACTGAACGTCGTGATGTATCCTTACACAACCACGTAACTACTGAAGCAAGTAATCCCGACTGTATGGTTGCGAAAATGGCTATAAAATTTCATTCTTGACAATTGACCCTAGTTTCACAGCGCAGGCATTCTCAAAGAACAGTGATCCGGAAATAAACTATCACATGATGCCCTTAATTAAACATCGTTACAATGCAGCATCCATGAAACCCACAGATAAGCTAATTCACGAGGGAGGGTTAATTTTTAATATCAAGTGACGTACACAGCCCCGTACGTTCTTCCATCGAACATTGACTTTTCAGAGAAACAAGAACGAATCTATTAGGTCGTCACGTATTACAACTAAACAGTGACCAGCATCTGAACTACTTTTCTGAGACGATACTGCGAACCTATAAAGGACATTTGATTACCACCAGTCATAGGAGCTCTATACTTAAATAAGGTAATGACCAGCAAGATCACGAGATTATAATCCTGTTCAGTACATATAGGGTGACAATTATTGAACTATATGAATTGAAATTGTCATAACTTCTGAACGGTTAATGTTAAGACATTCAAACGGCACGCTAGGCCGTGGGGCATGATGGGAATTAGAATGTGCACGTTTGTTTTGGTTTAGCGACGTAGCCCAATATCATTTGGGTGGGTTCGTCAATAAGCAAAATTGGTGCATCTGGGGGGATTATCCAAAGTGATTCTGATCTCGACAAGATGTGTTTCATACAAGTCAGAGTTCGGCCCCATCGAAGCAGCAGAGCGTTTGACGTCCTGGAGGAGCACTTTGGGGACCGCATTCTGCTCTGGGGTACCCAGAGTCCACTGGAATGGGCTCGATTGTCCGCCATGTTGTCCGGATCCGAACACATGCGACTCCTTTTTGTGGGGCTATATTAAAGACAAGGTGTACAGCAATAACCCCAAAACGATTGCTGAGCTGAAGACAGCCATTCAAAAGATAACCGACAGCATCAGTGTTCCGACTCTTCAGCGGATCATGCAGAATTTCGCTACTCATCTGCGCCACTTCATCGCCAATGATGGCAAACGTATCGAACATGTCATAACCTAAATCCGAATGTGTGTAGTCACGTTTACTTGTCGAATAAAGTTTGTGCACGCCGTAGTTAACGTTTTTTCTTATAGTTCAATAATTGTCATCCTGTACAAAAATTAACCCTTTCAAAGAATCATCAGATTTGGTTGTTCTCCTTGAATTTAGCAAGAACTACGAAGGATTCTTTGTATATGTATAAGAAACCTGTGTCACAGTCTTACCAGGAGTATGTGCTGCTGCTTTGAGTTTAGCATATTGGGTCACACTGCTCTTTTTCGTATTAGCAACTGGGCGAAACAATCTTTTCTGAACGACACGACAAACCAGCTTTCTTCTTTCAAACCGTAATAAGCGTGAACATTAATAAAACCGACAAATTGCAGGGACGGTTTCCTGACTGGAAATGGAGAAAAATGTCATATGAACAAGTTTGAGGAAATGAAATGGACAGAGTGTGTGCAACGACAACAAATCGTCCCGGAACACAGTACAGAACTGCATCGCATCCACATCATAACAGATGTTGAAAGTGGCTTCCATGGGGTGCAGTGGAAGCGTTCACACGTTGCATCATGGATTGCATCACTCCTTCTCCAGTTCTGGCCTCTCTCTGAATACCATCAAAGGCGTCGTGAATATGCTGTTGAAGGATCTGCGTATCAGGGTCTGGTTCAGTATACAGAACACTTTTCAGATGCCCACAGAAGCAAAAATCCGTGGAGTATAAGTCCGGTGATCTAGCAGGCGATGCTACAAGGCCTCCTTGTCCTATCTAACGTCCGGGAAAGATGTTATTGGGGTGTCGATGTACTGTGATGCGGAAGTGGGGTGGTGCTTAGTCATGCAGAGCCCACATAACCTGTCGTATTGTCAAATGCACATTCTCACGTAGTCCAGGAACAGTATTCCTCCGTCGAGGTGTTGTGGAATAATAACCGTCCCAAGTATGTTGTTGCCGAGAATCCCTGCCCGCACACTTATGCTGAACCATTGGTGATGGGACGCCTCAACCATAGCCCGAAGATTTTCTGTAGCCCAGAGATGACAATTTTGCAGATTGATGGTGCCAATTCTGGTAAAGGTTACTTCGTCGGTGAACAAGAGTAATGACAGGTATCCCATAATTGTGATGATCTGGTGCAAAAATCATAGGCAAAATGGTCTCTGTAGAGGGAAATCTGCAGCTGATAATCCTTGCACTTGTTGTAGCGGTTGTCATGCAGCATACCCATAACGCCAAGTTGGCGCGCCACTTGCCTGGAGCTTGTACTAGTTTCGTCTCGACATTCTGTAGGATCCAGTCCTCTAAATCTGGTGTACTCATAGTCTGCCGTCTTCCTGCTCATTCGTATGTCTGAAAGGACTCATGATAACACAAACGCCCAAAAAAGGCTTGAAATGTTTTGTGGTGGGGTTGGTGTCTCTGAGGTTGCCTGTTTTGGTTCAGCCATTCTCTCTCTCCACTGTTTCCATCTGCTTGAGAGTACACAAACACCATCTGGGCTTGTCCCAGACAAGAATGCCGGACCATTCTGCTGCCTACAGTATGCTGTGTCGATCATACAGCTTGCAGCACACAAGGAATACATGGCACGTTGTCAAAGGAACTTTCATTCGTTAGCGTCATCTACCTCAGTGACGATGCATTCACAGTCACATATTCATAGGACCTTTCTTCTTCCGTTTCCAGTCAGGAATCCGTCCCTACAGTTTGTTGGTTTTATCAATTTTCGCTTTGTATCAGTTTATATAATTGATACAATGAATAAATTGTCTGTTAGTAGTATTTGTTTTGTTTGAGCAGATAGAGGACGTAATAAATGATGTATCTGTAATTTCATTTGTTGACTCTAAATACGTGCATGCAAAAACTAAAGATCGTCAATACAAATACCAAACACATTTTCCCTACGATTAAAATACAGATTTTAGAGGACAATGTATATTTTAACTGATATCTTCGTGAAGGGCACTGTTCATCCGCTTATTTATTGTCAGTTTCCATTGACCAATATGGCAGGGCAGGTTATTTTAAGACATGTATGGCGTCCTGGAAGCATTTACGGAGAACGTAGAGAAAAGACACAAGCTGAATAGGGTACGCAACGAATCTTCTGGGAATGACGAGGTCACACTTTGTCCTAAAACGGTGCTACCTATTTCACTTTACGTTCCAGAACTATAGTCTGGAAAAACAAAAATACTTTTTGTGATGTACGAGGTCGCTTGTAGTTCGAACAGTTTTGGACGCACTTCTGTATGTAGTAAAATACGATGTAGAATGGAATCTCAGAAATTTCTGAAAGAGGCTGTGTAACTGCTCACCATCGCACCAGGATGTGAGATGGTTGTAAAAGGGTCCGCGTCACAACGCCCCGATCCATTGTCAAAATGGTTCAAATGGCTCTGAGCACTATGGGACTTAACATCTGTGGTCATCAGTCCCCTAGAACTTAAAACTACTTAAACCTAACTAACTTAAGGACATCACACACATCCATGCCCGAGGCAGGATTCGAACCTGCAACCGTAGCAGTCGCGCGGTTCCGGACTGCGCGCCTAGAACCGCTAGACCACCGCGGCCGACCGATCCATTGTCACCACGGCAGGCTGTCCACATTCAGATTCGGCGAGCGCGGAACACAGTCGGCCCCAAGTTGTAGTTCCTGCCTAAACTTATAACACATGAGAATCTAATATAATATACGACACAGTTGCCAATTCCATTTTTATGCATAACGTTTCGAAGAACGACTCACTCAGCTTCTTCAGGTGCTGTAAACTGTGTTGTTATGAGTACCCGCTGTACTAAACGCTATCAGAACGTTTGTCTAGCTACATTCAAGTACTAGGATGCGCGACCGCCATGTTAAGTTAAGGCGAGTAAGCTGAGAGTGGCCTTGATATGTGCTAGGGGATACATATGCACTCTTTCAAATTTCAGTGACTCAGTGTCAATCTTACAGTTGCCCAAAGCTTGCTGCACATCTATATGAGTACATCGACTATTGTGATGATTCATCACGATACCCGTTAACCTTATCAGTTCCTACCTCGGTTACCATCCTCTAGTTATTGTCACGCGGATGTAGTCATTGAGCGGAAATTTCCTGTTTGTACGGATGTGGTGGATATGCCTTATTACGGATCCCAAGTTCCGAAAACGGTGAGCCTGTTGTGACGTCAAATTACCAACACTCAGAACTTACGTGATATGTACGTCATCGCTTGGTTGCTGGATGACCATAACTCATTTTTGTGCTTTGGCAGAGAGAAATTTATTCTTCTGAAGGGATTCGGATTCCCTGCAGTTTCTATTTAGGCTAAGCGGTGAAAGGTTTCACTTACACTCCAACTCTTTTACACTCTAGCTCCGAACAAACAGAATTCAAAAAAGCAACAGCTTCAATGTGGCATGCTGCAAACGTCACAATGGCGTGAAGTATATTAAATACCAGAAAATGCAAATTATTGGGCTCTTAGTGCAACCGAACAATTTAAGTAGGTGCGACGCTATCTAAATTTCATATATAAAGGAAAGATTGTGCAGCGAGATAAGAAATCACATTTCAATGTTTCTTGTATGTGGGAAGACAATGTAGTGTCTCATGTAAATAGGAGAAATTACAGCCAGTGCAATTCAGGCAAGATTGTGTCCTGTCGGGGCTGAGTTTAATGTTCCGCAAGATTGCTACTTACGTTGGCCGGGAATCAATGACTGCCATAAATTATGTAATCGATAGGTTCAGGAAGGTCAAAAGAGAGACAAGTACCCACACAACGTTCTTTCCTTTAACGTGCTGTCTTTACAATCGACAGGGTCGTAACTCTATCGATCACCGAAAAAAACTCAATTTCTCTCGCTCGTTCATCGTCCGCTCGTTCACTCGTTCACTCGTTCTCTCGCTCTCTCGCTCTCTCTCTCGCTCTCTCGCTCTCTCTCTCTCTCTCTCTCTCTCTCGCTCTCTCGCTCTCTCGCTCCCTCGCTCATTCGCTCATTCGCTCATTCTCTCATTCTCTCATTCACTCATTCTCTCATTCTCTCATTCTCTCATTCACTCACTCACTCACTCAATCACTCACAGAGAGAGAGAGAGACTGAGGAGGGGGAGTATCACACCACGGTATACTTATTGAGTGCCTGATGTTCAATCGCCAATTCCCGCCACTTGGAGGCGGAGTAGATTTTACTGGGTAGAAAATTTGTAATGACTTTGTTAGCAGCATTTTAAGACATTATCAATTACCATAATATAAAACCTTCACGGACAGTGTGATCACATGTAGAGCACAGTGGGCCTCCAGTGCAGTGACAATTGTTGCGGCTTCCTTCGACACGGGTGTACGAAGAGGCTCGCCGACAGGTTTGCGACCAGAAACATTGGTCACAGGGAGGGCACCACTTGGGCGTTGCTGCAATTTTAATGTCCAGTTGTGTACTACCTTGCCTTCAAGAGCACCAGTTTTATCGTTGCTACTCCGATTAGTATGTTCATGAAGATGTCTTTGGTTTATGAATTTTTACGTATCTATTTTCATACTCATTATTACTGCTTGTTAGATTTAATGCACACGTCAGTACTTAAATTCTCTACTACAACAAATTACACAAAAAGCAATCGATTGCATGTTGACAGTTACATTATGTGTACGCTATACTACTGCCATTTGTATATGTGCATATCACTATCCCATGACTTTTGTCTCGACAATGTATTACAATGGACATATCCGTATTTTTCCCTGCGTAGTGCAGCAACTCGACGTGCCGTGCACTCAACAAGACGTTGGAAGTCTCCTGCAGAAATATTGAGCGTTGCTGTCTCTACAGCCGTAATTGCAAAAGCGTTGCCGGCGCAGGATTTTGTACACAAATTGACTACTTCCTTATGTCCCATAAATGTTCGATGGGATTCATGTTGGGTGATCTGATTGGCCAAATCATTCGTTCGAATCGTCCAGAATGTTCTGAAACGGCACATTGACATCCACAAAAATTCCATGGTTGTTTGGAAACATGAAGTTCATGAATGGCTATAAATGGTCTTCAAATGACCAAACATTAACATTACCAATCAATGACCGGTTCAGCTGGACCAGGCAACCCAATCAATTTATGTAAACACAGCCCACGCCATTATGGACCCACCACCACCTTGCACTGTGTCTTTGAGAACTTGGGTCCACGGCTCCATGGCGTCTGCGCCACAATACCATCAACTCTTACCAACTGAAATCTGGACTCATCTGAGTAGACCACGGTTTTCCACGAGCCCACGAGAGGTGCAGCAGGCGACGTAGTGCTATTAACAATGGCACTCACGTCGGTCGTCTGCCGCCATTGCCTCTTAGACCCACATTTGGTCGCACTGTCTTAAGGGATACGTTCGTCGTACGCCCCACATTGATTTCCGCCGTTATTTCACGCTCCGCACCGTCGACTCTATGCAAACGCCGCTGCTTTGTGCTTTTAAGTGAAGGCCATCGGTTAATGCGTGGTCCGTGGTGAGCGGTGATGCCAGAAATTTGGCATTCTCGGCACTCTCTTGACACTGTATATATCGAAATATTTAATCCCTTAACGATTTCCAAAATGGAATGTACCATGCGTCAAGCTCCAACCATCATTCCGCTTTCAAAGTCTATTAATTCCCGTCGTGTAGCTATAATCACGTCGGAAACCTTTTCACATGAATCACGTGAGTAAAAATGACAGACCCACCAATGCGTTGCCCTGTTACATTATGTGTACGCTATACTACTGCCATTTGTATATGTGCATATCATTATCCCATGACTTTTGTCTCGACAATGTATTACAATGGACATATCCGTATTCTGAGTCTCGGAGAAGAGTGAATGTTTCCTTACTGTACTCGTTGTCGACATGTATGGCCCAGCTTCTGACATGATGGTACGAAATGCTATTAGGTACACATCACAATCATCTATCGTGGATATAGCTGGTAATGTGGACAGCAGGCGTTTCATTTCTGACGTTTTAAAGCCGGTGGATGTGCACTATGTTCGATGTCTTCCTAACAATATCTTTCAAGAAAATATTGCAAGAACACATATTTCCTTTCCTCTTTGGCCAACCTCGATGCGGTGAGTGTTCAATTGTCACTTTAGTCACCACGTTCTCCAGACATCTCCACCACTGAAAACATCTAGGCATGTGTTGCTGAGAGACCGGGAACTTGCAACTCGCCCGTCAGTACCATTGATGAATTCCGGCACAGCGTTGCAGCGACATACACTCCTGGAAATGGAAAAAAGAACACATTGACACCGGTGTGTCAGACCCACCATACTTGCTCCGGACACTGCGAGAGGGCTGTACAAGCAATGATCACACGCACGGCACAGCGGACACACCAGAAACCGCGGTGTTGGCCGTCGAATGGCGCTAGCTGCGCAGCATTTGTGCACCGCCGCCGTCAGTGTCAGCCAGTTTGCCGTGGCATACGGAGCTCCATCGCAGTCTTTAACACTGGTAGCATGCCGCGACAGCGTGGACGTGAACCGTATGTGCAGTTGACGGACTTTGAGCGAGGGCGTATAGTGAGCATGCGGGAGGCCGGGTGGACGTACCGCCGAATTGCTCAACACGTGGGGCGTGAGGTCTCCACAGTACATCGATGTTGTCGCCAGTGGTCGGCGGAAGGTGCACGTGCCCGTCGACCTGGGACCGGATCGCAGCGACGCACGGATGCACGCCAAGACCGTAGGATCCTACGCAGTGCCGTAGGGGACCGCACCGCCACTTCCCAGCAAATTAGGGATACTGTTGCTCCTGGGGTATCGGCGAGGACCATTCGCAACCGTCTCCATGAAGCTGGGCTACGGTCCCGCACACCGTTAGGCCGTCTTCCGCTCACGCCCCAACATCGTGCAGCCCGCCTCCAGTGGTGTCGCGACAGGCGTGAATGGAGGGACGAATGGAGACGTGTCGTCTTCAGCGATGAGAGTCGCTTCTGCCTTGGTGCCAATGATGGTCGTATGCGTGTTTGGCGCCGTGCAGGTGAGCGCCACAATCAGGACTGCATACGACCGAGGCACACAGGGCCAACAGCCGGCATCATGGTGTGGGGAGCGATCTCCTACACTGGCCGTACACCACTGGTGATCGTCGAGGGGACACTGAATAGTGCACGGTACATCCAAACCGTCATCGAACCCATCGTTCTACCATTCCTAGACCGGCAAGGGAACTTGCTGTTCCAACAGGACAATGCACGTCCGCATGTATCCCGTGCCACCCAACGTGCTCTAGAAGGTGTAAGTCAACTACCCTGGCCAGCAAGATCTCCGGATCTGTCCCCCATTGAGCATGTTTGGGACTGGATGAAGCGTCGTCTCACGCGGTCTGCACGTCCAGCACGAACGCTGGTCCAACTGAGGCGCCAGGTGGAAATGGCATTGCAAGCCATTCCACAGGACTACATCCAGCATCTCTACGATCGTCTCCATGGGAGAATAGCAGCCTGCATTGCTGCGAAAGGTGGATATACACTGTACTAGTGCCGACATTGTGCATGCTCTGTTGCCTGTGTCTATGTGCCTGTGGTTCTGTCAGTGTGATCATGTGATGTATCTGACCCCAGGAATGTGTCAATAAAGTTTCCCCTTCCTGGGACAATGAATTCACGGTGTTCTTATTTCAATTTCCAGGAGTGTAGAATGATGCACCCGCACCTTTCATTTAAGCTGAATTCGACCTGAGACACAGATGCCTAGAACTTCTGTTGCTCCATAGCTGGTAGCTCTGTGTACTAAACTTCACAACCTGCATACCTCCAAATTACCTACTAATTTTATAATATATTCCTCCTGCTATACTGTATACGCTGAATTATTAAGAGTTCATTATTTGGTATAATTCCTGTTGCTGCAATTTTAATGTCCAGTTGTGTACAACCTTGCCTTCAAGAGCACCAGTTTTATCGTTGCTACTCCTATTTGTATGTTCATGAAGATGTCTTTGGTTTATGAATTTTTACGTATCAATTTTCGTACTCATTATTACTGCTTGCTAGATTTAATGCACACGTCAGTACTTAAATTCTCTACTACAACAAATTACACAAAAAGCAATCGATTGGATGTTGACAGTTCCAATACACGGTTTTTCATATTCACTGAAGTAGTACTTACATGAAAATGTTGCTAATAAGCTAAGGGCCATGAAGAAGGGAAAATAGCATATGAGAGTACAACATTACCCGGATGGGACTGTTAGTACTACCTGCAGTTGCAAGTGCTCAGTAAGGGAACTGTATCTGGTCATTCATTACTAAGCTGACCAGATGGACATACGTTTATTAATTTCCATTATTTTAAAATAGTTTATCTTCCTTCCTTTATGGATGTGATGTAATACTTCATGTTGCACCTTGCAATTATGTTAAGTGATCTGTAAAAGTAGCGAGTTCTTTTCTGTATCCAAATTATATGGTGTTCCTCCAAGCAGATGCATATTTCACTGCCTTCCTGTAATTGATTTACAACATAAGAGGCACACAGAACGCTTCTGAAAGACTTTAAAACGTGGGAATAGTAAGGATGATCCAGCAAAACCTTTAAGACTAAATATACTAACCAGTAAAATCCATATATTCTAGAGCACACGTTAATCATTACCTACTGCTGGTGCCTATCAAGGGAATTAACATCCACCAATAAAAGACGCTTGCATTCATTTGCTATACCATCTCTGAGAAGTATTGCTCAGCTTCAATTAAGAATTACGGGTGCTAAATACAGATTTTCAATTTTACCAAAAAACAACAAAAGTCATCCCATTTAGTCACTCTCGGGTGAATCACACTAACACTGTGTAACACGGCCTCTAGTCTCTATGATAATGGCCTCGATTTAGCCAGGAAGAGAGTCTACAAGTTTCTTCATGTTCAGCATAAAGCCACTCTTTGATGATTAGATACGTGTAGCACACTGAAACTGCAAGGATAGCGATTCCTACTTTTCACCTGTTTTTCCAAATATTCCAGGTAATTTTATACGTGATTAGGGTCGGGTAATGTAGTGGGCTAATCGAAGTGCGGTAAGGTGCCTTAGTTTTCGTCGAACCAGGAACGCATTTGTGCGGCTCTACGAGCACGGCTGTTGTCATCTTCAAATACGGGAGCGACCACAATATACTCATCATGATGATATAGAACAAAAGG
This sequence comes from Schistocerca cancellata, assembly GCF_023864275.1. Lineage (NCBI taxonomy): Eukaryota > Metazoa > Arthropoda > Insecta > Orthoptera > Acrididae > Schistocerca > Schistocerca cancellata. The sequence goes on from NC_064626.1 coordinate 856,170,304, forward strand.
GAACACTTGGTCACAGGCAATCATGAAATAAACACCATGGTTCATGTAGAGGAGGCGTGGGCGGAACGGCCCGCCTAACGTTTGGAGCAAATTTTGGAGGGCTTAGTGACGAAAAACTATGGAGATAAGTTAGGAACAGTTTATTCAAACATTTGGAAATGGAGGTAATATAAAATAATGTACTTCGTTTCTTATATCAATAAACTAAATAAGTGTCTGTAAATCCTTTCTGCGCCACGCACAGGAATGAAAGAACTCTGTCTTTTCTTTTCTGATCACATATCTTACAAGTAAGATGGGCTTCATCGTCCTAAATATCTATGTCAGCACACGAGTTGTGTGCCCACTGTTTGCACAACTTCCTGCTGCAGGACGGCGAGTCAGAAGTTCATGGACCAAATTTATCCAACCATTTTCGTTTCGTTATGGAATGGGTTCGAGCATCTGTTTGGTTCTGCATGTTGATATGCTGATCTGCGCAGTTCTTTCACAGTCATACCGAAATTTCGCTTTTTCAGATCCATTAATCATTTGACAAGTTCTAACTCTTGCTCCTTATCGAAAACGCACAGATATTTTCCGCACGTTTTATCAGTTGTTGAAATAGGAATGGTTTTTTTCATTTTTACGCATCATTTTAAGCTAATTGAACGTAAGACAAGTCGCTTCGACCCTTTTTCGTGGGTAGTCTTTTCATTAATTACCTATTCAACAGTTTGTGCCATATTTTTCATGAACCAGTTTTGTCTTCCCAGCTTTCGAACATAATGACGTACCATCTACAAACGATAAAGGGTAACCATGCTGTAGAATTCATCAGAAGAAGAATAAAGGGCGACCGGAGCAACGGACTATACCAGTAGACAATTCCGCCCCAAACGAATATCTCCAAAATATCGCTGTACCACTTCCAGCGGAGCAATACATTCCACACACTGTGGGGTTCAAGTTCTCATTGGCCCTACGGCGTACTTGGATTAATTTGAACACAGGCGAAATGGCGACTTGTCGGACCACACTACATGTCTCCAGTCATTTTGTGTACAGTTTCTGTGTTGTCTGACCGATTTAAGAAATGCAACTTTATGTGTTGCTCTGAACATTTATTTTGCGAGGTAACTGACTCCAAAGTTTCGCTACGTGCAGTTCCCTTCGCGATGTTTATTCGCAAACTGACACGGATTCCTAGAACCCTATCAGGTTTCAAACTGACTGTCACTCTCAAGACATTTCACTTTGTCTCAGGTCCACATCGGTTGGGATCTTTTTAGCGGCCACTGTTCTTACACATAGTTGTCCACGGTACTCTGTTTCTTGTAGACACGTTGGACAGCCCGCTTTAATATCGCTACAAATCCGTCAACTTTATCAAGATGTATACAATGGCACATCTAAATACTATAGCTTCTGGGGCTCTTCTTTTGCGTCTCCACCTCGTCCCATATGACTATGCTGATTCCATACAACCGACTAGCACGTACATACAACGTCACTACCATGGCAGACTCCAGGAGATTAGTGTCATCTCTTTGACCGGTTCCAGTTCTACACTATCTGCAGCTAATATTTCATCTACCACTTCTTTGTCATTTTACGAAATTCCTTGAGTTCCTTTCTGACGAAATGTCAATTTTGGCAACTATTGTAGTGGATATAATGCAATGACCACTTTTTTTATCGCTGCCATTGCTCTGCTTTGTGTCAGCAACACCAGCACTACATCACTGCTTACTAAGCAGTACAACTACTCTCCGTAGCCCTGTGCTGTACTCACCACTGGATACCTCCCATCTCCCCGCCCCCTCTTTTGGCATTAGCACTCAATACCGCCGTTGCCTAGTCGACAATATGTGGGGCGTCGAATGCTGTAAACATCATCCGCCTTTTGCGACTTGCCACTCACGGGGTTCCTTGTTGGTAAAGCTCCGACTTCTGTATTTAGCTATCGTTTTAAAGAACTTAGTCTATCGTATTATAACTGCGGTATAAAAGAAAGCGCAAAGATATTTAGGGTGCTATTGACTGCGTGCTGGTCAAACGATAAATGCTGTACTCAGAATAAAACACGAAATAAGAATTTTTCCCTTCCTTTGCTTATCTGTCTCAACCAATCTCTCTCAGCTTTATGTTTACAGAAGAGGCTGCTAAGCAGTAACATAAGTAAAAAGGTCAGTGTTCTAGCGCACAGAGGAGAGTACTTCATTTTATTCAATGTCAGTTGCAAAAGTAGTATTCATGAAAGCAACACCTGTTTTAATTAATTTCTCCGAATCATGAAAATACCTTGATATTTTTGGACAATTTACAAAGTGTTTTATCCTCAGTCATGGTTAAAAGCTCTTCTCAGGCTAAATTTATCATTTGTAGTCATACGGATCCTGTCTATTTAAAGAGACGTCAGGGCGACTCGGCTTTTTCATACCTGGAAACGCTTTTTCTTGTAGCCGGGCCGCCTCGTCTTTATCACCGTTTGTTCAGCCATGGATCATAGTCACATGCGCCTGCTAATAAGGCGAATGCCTGGGAATGGTTGAACGGAATTACTTCTACAAACGTGAAACAATTAAAAGTAACTTGATATCTACTCAAATGTCAAACTGAAAGTGTGTCAATAGCAACACATCGCCACTGAGGGAAAGAGTATCCAAAAATGAAGTTTGGTTTTTGGTTACAAACTCTATGGCGCTGTTTTACTTCGAAAGCCGTTAAAGTAATTTGATTATTAATCAGAAAAGAACTATTTGTGTGAAGATTTATCTTGAATTGATGTGAACAATCCACCCACAATATTGGTAGAAGTATGTGCGACACATTCTTTACTTGCAGATGAAAATTTAGACATGTCTCTCAAATTCCAGGAACAGCCCTTAACTACAGAATGTGCCTAAAATTTCAGCATTGTTACCATAAATTAATTTAGAATAAATTTTTAGTACACCGCACCAAACGTTGCAGCCCCTTTCGTTATCTCAATGATCTTATGACGCATGTCCACGTAAAACTTAACTGGCTGCGTCCTACGTACTACCAGGTTTCAGCGACGATCTGCTTCACTCCATGCTCTAGTGAAGCAAGTGTCCTCGTTTCCCCGAAGCAACGAATAGAAGAAGCGGAGTATAGAAAAAAAATCAGCGAGGCGGCAGATCGAACCAGTGGGGCGAGAAGAACTGCAGAAAACACGGAAGGCGAGTTCGCAGAAGCGAATGTCTGGTAGTGCAGGCGCTGAGACTGAGAGCTTCCAGGAAAATATCTGCGACGTGCGGCAAGGTTACTGTCATACTCGCTTATTGCTGTAAAGTAATAATTCAGGCTCACTAGAATTTCATGCGGTCCTTTGTATTTCACATTTATTGAAGTTCACAGGGGTGCACGAATAATTTTTCGGGCTTTGAAGTCCTCTCATGCACGTATTTCCTGTTATGGAACCTCGTTTATCCGACCCTTATTCATCTCGATTTCCTGTTCTTATGGATCTCTTTTCTTACTATGGCAACTGTACTCCACTTGACACTCCCAAGTAATAGGGGCAACAAAATGGCTCTGAGCACTATGGGACTTAAACTGCTACGGTCATCAGTCCCCTAGAACTTAGAACTACTTAAACCTAACTAACCTAAGGACAGCACACAACACCCAGCCATCACGAGGCAGAGAAAATCCCTGACCCCGCCGGGAATCGAACCCGGGAACCCGGGCGTGGGAAGCGAGAACGCTACCGCACGACCACGAGATGCGGGCTAGGGGGCAACAACCAATGGAGATATTCATTCAGTTTAAATTCAGCCAACGACCTTACACGTATCTCGGAACGTCATCAGTTATCGAGTTAACGCGGAGCTGTACAGCACCGTACTGCCTACGTTTGATGTGAGTGTAAAATATATTTAGAGAGAAAGATGGTGGTAGTGCCCCTGGACTGAATGATACATTGCATAGACGGCTAACGATTTTTTGACCATGATTTTATTAGAGACGGAACGTGGCCAGCTTGCAGCAGGGTGAATCCTTCTATATTGAGACTTTTCTGTTCATTTCAGCGCACTTTAACAGTAAAAGATCGACCACTTGATAATGATCATCTGATCCATGATTTATACTGTAAGCACTTTGTTTTCCTTAATATAAATTTTCAAGCGTGTTGATCGAGATATTACACGATACACTCTTCCGACTGCATCTAAAACTTGCTTAAAATTACATGTCTTTTTCATATCAATGATTTTATTTATATTTATCAGTTATGACCATGTCATTCTTTTTTTTTGCCTTAATTTCTAGAAATTATACCTAGCTCTAAGAACATTTGTTAGAAGTTAGAATCGCGTAAGTATTTTCAATGAGCAAACAGTTGTCGTGAATTATAGCCTCCAAAAGTTAATCCAAGAAAGTCTGATGCGACAACTCTAATACACTCTTTTTAACACTTTTTTTTAAAACATTGTTTTGAAAAACTGGGCTGCCCTAGTGGACCCAGAGGTTTAAAAGGCCTCTACTCAGGCGACACATTATACACTACTGGCCATTAAAATTGCTACAACACGAAGATGACGTGCTACAAACGTGAAATTGAACCGACTGGAAGAAGATTATGTGATATGCAAATTATTAGCATTTCAGAGCATTCACACAAGGTCGGAGCCGGTGGCGACACCTACAACGTGCTGACATGAGAAAAGTTTCCAACCGATTTCTCATACACAAACAGCATTTGACCGGCGTTGCCTGCTGAAACGTTGTTGTGATGCCTCGTGTAAGGAAGATAAATGTGGACCATCACGTTTCCGACTTCGATAAAGTTCGGATTGTAGCCTATCGCGACTGCGGTTTACCGTATCGCGACATTGCTGCTCGCGTTGGTCGAGATCCAATGACTGTTAGCAGAATATGGAGTCGGTGGGTTCGGGAGGGTAATACGGAACGCCGTGCTGGATCCCAACAGCCTCGTATCACTGGCAGTCGAGATGACAGGCATCGTATCCGCATGGCTTGAACGGATCGTGCAGCCACGTCTCGATCCCTGAGTCCACAGACGGGGACGTCTGCAAGACAACAGCCATCTGTACGAGCAGCTAGACAACGTTTGCAGCAGCTTGGACTATCAACTCGGACACCATGGCTGCTCCTACCCTTGACGCTACATCGCAGACAGGAGCGCCTGTGATGGTGTACTCAACGACGAACCTGGGTGGACGAATGGCAAAACGTCATTTTTTCGGATGAATTCAGGTTCTGTTTACAGCATCATGATGGTCGCATCCGTGTTTGGCGACATCGCGGTGAACGCACATTGGAAGCGTGTATTCGTCATCGTCATACTGGCGTATCACCCGGCGTGACGGTATGGGGTGCCATTGGTTACACGTCTCGGTTACCTCTTGTTCGCATTGACGGCACTTTGAACAGTGGACGTTACATTTCAGATGTGTTACGACCCGTGGCTCTACCCTTCATTCGATCCCTGCGAAACCCTACATTTCAGCAGGATAATGCACGACCGCAAGTTGTAGGCCCTGTACGGGCCTTTCTGGATACAGAAAATGTTTGACTGCTGCCCTGGCCAGCACATTCTCCAAATCTCTCACCAATTGTAAACGTCTGGTCAATGGTGGCCGAGCAACTGCCTCGTCACAACACGCCAGTCACTACTCTTGATGAACTGTGGTATCGTGTTGAAGCTGCATGGGCAGCTGTACCTGTACACGCCATTCAAGCTCTGTTTGACTCAATGCCCAGGCGTATCAAGGCCGTTATTACGGCCAGAGGTGGTTATTCTGGGTACTGATTTCTCAGGATGTATGCACCCAAATTCCGTGAAAATGTAATCACATGTCAGTTCTAGTATAATATATTTGTCCAATGAATACCCGTTTATCATCTCCATTTCTTCTTGGTGTAGCTTTTTTAATGGCCAGTAGTGTACATACAGGAGTTGGACAAAAGTATGGGAACACCGTAAGATGTGCTTGCCTGAACATACACTGGTGTCTATAATTAAAAAAAAACTGCTATTTCCCCGTCCTGTGACTAACACAAGACAATCATAGAAACTGTTAACAGATGTCATTACGATCCTGTTTTGAATGGAAGATGGAATTCCGGTCAACGGACAACCACGCCAGCTATAACGTCAGGGCATCTATCAAGCGGGGTAGTATTTGTATGGTAGTCCCACACCCAGAATCGCTGTGTACACAGTCACAGATTATGCAATTTGGCACAGAGAAGACTCCTACAGACTCTCTACTGTGGACGGCCGTAGGAAGAAAGGAAGCAGGAGAGTCGCAAACTGATGTGGCCCGATGGCTTAATGTGAAACATTCTGTTGTTTCTCGGATGGGGCGACAGTTAATAGAGACCGAAATTGTATCCCGGAGATCAGGACAGAGCCGAACACTTGTGACATCAGAAAGAACGTACAGTTATTTGGCTGTCTGCACTGCAACTGGCATCTGCCCTAGCATCATCCCCTGGGCGTGTTGTATAAAGGCAAACGGTGTACAGAAGGTGGCCTTTGTTGTTGGAGACCCGCTATCTGTTTACCTCTTCAGACAAGGGAACGTCTAGAGAGGAGCCGTCAACATGCCAGATGGACAGTGGGCCAATGTTCTTTTCACACATGAGTCTCGATTTGGTCTGGAGAGTGATTCTCAACAGATTCGTATTTGAAAGGCACGTGGAACACGATTTCGGGACCCAAACATTGCGGAAAGAGACCAATGTCGAGGAGGATCCCTAATGGTGTGGGCAGGTATTACGATGACCACTCAAACACACAGCAAGATTTAATTTAGTCAGCAATATTTAACTGCTGTCAGGTACGGTTAGGAGATCTTGGGAACTCAAGCGTGGTTGTTGCGAGGTGCTGTGGGCCCAGACTTCGTATTGAAGGACGATAATGCTCGACCTCATAGATCACGGGTGAACTGATGTTTTTTTTCTGGAAACGGAAGATATTGCACGCATCATGTGGCCTCCTCGCTCTCCCGATTTATATCCTAAAGAGCACGTCTGGGATGTATTAGGGAGGCGGGTTGCATCACGTTAGCATTGTGAGCAGCTCTGTAGGAAGAGTGGGCATTATTGCCCAAACATGAGATTGATGACATCATTCACAGTAGGTCCCGTCGTTGTCCGTCCTTTATTGGTGTCAAAGGTCGTCACACCCTATACTGAGCACGTTAACCAGTTGTTAGAATGTGTGTGTAAATCCGTTAAGTTGGAAAAAAGCGAAGAACATTTTTGTCTACCATTATGCGTGATGCAGTTGATAATTTTCTGTGTTCTTTACATTATTTCTACTTTACTGCCGCCTGTTTTCTCTATTTTGTGGCAAAATAAACGCAACCTCCCTAAATTTCCGTTTGCTGTTTAATTTTGGACACCAGTGTATATGCAGATATTAGCCAAGCCTGCAGGTTGTGATGTTGTGTATGATACCGAACACCATCTGTATAATATTTCCACTACGTTGTAGTATCATTTGTGGTCAGTACTGTGTTCTTTGCAGTTGAGAGTGCAATATGTCGTAGATAAGTGAATTCGAATGTAGGTAAATTATTGCTGCTCTTGTAGTGGATGCTTCGCTAACGTAAGGAACCGAAGTCTACTGTTTCCAGAGGGGCTGTATCTAAGATTCATATCGCATACGGGTGAAGTGGAATAAAAACATCCAATGAATCATTACATGGACGAAAGTATGTGTTGAGTGATGGTGACGGGTTGTCATTGAAGAGGATTGTGACGAAAAATAAGAGTACAACAGCTGCAAAAGTTACCTCAGAACTGACTGTTATTCTCGCGAACCTTGTCAGAACCAAAACAACAAAAAGAGAGCCTCATAAGCAGGGAATTTTAGGGAGAGCTGAAATTCCAAAACTACTCATCAGTGACGCAGATGCCCGTAACAGGAGAACGCGATATCGAAGCCACAAAACCTGGATTATGGATGGATGTGATCGATTGAGTCTTCTTGCACACTGTTTTGAACTTGTGGCGAAGGCTAGGTTCCAAGGGAGTAACATGTTTGATGTTCTGTGTAGTTTTGGGCAACCATATCAGAGTATTTCACTGGCCCTTACTGCCAATGGTTATGAGACCATTTTGTCTGATCAGGGCCATCTCATGGTACAACGTTTGTTCCACAACGGTAATGCTGTGTTCCAAAACAACACTGGAAGAGTATGTAGGAAGAGTATGTGATTGCTAGCCACCTCCGTCATCGTTACCAGAACTCACACTATTTTGCAGTAAGAATGGTATAGGATTTCCTTGAATACCATTCAAGACCTGCAGCTATCAATTCCGAGACGGCTGGAAGCTGTTTTGAATGCTGACGGATTTCTTAAAGCATATGAAGCATGTGTTGTGTTTTTGGTGTGTATCTTTCTCCAAACCCTGTCGAAGGTGTCGTTTTAACTAATATTAACTATTATCGATGTGTTCCTATTTATATTTTAATTGTTATTCACTACTGAAAATATTATTAAGAGCTCATTTCCAACTAATCAACGGCATTACCTCAACAAAATCTGATCCTGATTTGTAGCAGAGAGAGTTGTACTTTGAACATTGCTTTCCGAGGAAGACATTATGTTTCCTGGTCGGTGTTTTAGTCTGGTAACCCATTTTAGAACCACATGAAGGAATGCGCACTAGAAATCGTCACAAGCAGTATCTGACATGAAACTTCCTGGCAGATTAAAACTTTGTGTCGGACCAAGACTCGAACTGGGGACCTTTGCCTTTTGCGGGAAAGTGCTCTTCCAACTCAGCTACCCAAGCACGATCACGACCCGACCTCACAGCTTCAATTCTGCCAGTACCTCGTCTCCTACCTTAGAAACTCCACAGAAGCTCTTCTGTGAACATTGCAGAACTATTATCTGACATTTCCCACTGTTTTTGTTGTTGTGAGACAGGAGATTGTAATTTCTGTTGCATTTGAAAATATTACGAGTTCTACATATGGAAGTGCTACATACTTATTAAAGATGTTTGGAGGACATTATATGTTCTTGAGTGACAGAGTTTTTTGGTAAGTGAAAATTCAATGTTTTTCAAAACAAGTTGTATAGCGTTTAGAATTTTAACCTGAACTTCTTCGGTCAAATGTTCAAATGTGTGTCAAATCTTATGGGACTTAACTGCTAAGGCCATCAGTCCCTAAGCTTACACACTACTTAACCCTTAACTTCCCAGCGTGTCCATATTGACACAATTGTTGACTAGTTTTGTTTTTCCTTCATTGTTGGCTTACAATTATTTTTAGCGTTGGCGGTCACATATTGTTTGGAGGGAGGGTTTGAATTTTACGTACATTGCGTTAACACTTCATTGTTACCATTTACACTGTGATTGTGAAAGCCTGTATTTCAGGGAGTGATTTGACGTCCGGAATGGAGCATGTTGATGTAAAGTAAGTAATGTTTCGTAAAGAACGTCTTCATCCTGGCATGTGAAACTGTTTGCAGTACATCTAAATATGTTTACAGAGATTTTCATTTGAGAAAAGTTGTTATCCGTCGATTCACTTTCTGTTTATGAAGTGATTATTTCAGCCGTGTCCATATGGACACGCTGGGCAGTTACAGGGTCAAAAATGATTTCGTTTCTTTTTCTCTTTTCATATCATAACAGAGGTCTGGCAGAATTTTTAGAGCCTGGTTTGAGTGTGCAGAATGTTTTAGACATCCTGTTTGAGGATTCAAACGCTCCTCAGGCTGATGGAATTTACATCATGCCCCCTGATCCAGCAGTCCTCAGGGATGAGGATTAGGGTGATGAGGATGAAGGAGGAATAGCAGATAGTCTCAATCCTAGACAACTCCGGGATGAAGCTGAAATAAGATTAACAGACACACACAGAAACAGATTTCAGAAATATTGTTTACAGGAACAGAAATATGCAAAATACCTGGGTTCATGGTGCACTAATTTCAAATTTGAAGTCTTTTCCTGATCCATGCTTTGAGACGTATGTTGATAAGTATGCAGTGGAAATTTTCGAATTATTCTTTGATGACGATCTGATACAATTCCTAGTTGATGAGTCAAACAACAACGGACTTTTCAAGAACTTTCCAAATCCTAATATAACTTGTGAAGAAATGAGGTGTTTTCTGGGGATCCTCATTCTAAGTAGTTATAAATCTCTCCCTAATAAGAGGTTATACTGGGATTCCAATTTAGACACACGAAACGATTTTGTATGCAATGCCATGAGGAGAAATCGTTTTGAACAAATTCTTAGATTCTGCGCTGTAACGACAATAACAAATTTGATGAAAAGAACAAGAAGTGGAAAATTAGACCCTTTATTGAAATAGTAAGAGACAAATGTAATAAGGTGTTTGTTCCTCAGCAACATCTATCTTACGATGAATCAATGATAAATATTTTGGGAGACACTCTTGCAAGCAATTTATCAGGGGGAAAGCGATACGATTTCGATATAAAGCATGGTGTTTATGCACTACTTCTGGCTATCTGGTAAATTTTTGCTTTTATCAAGGAAAATCACCCAATCCAAATACAGTATATGAAGCACAGTTTGGTCAGGCTACTGCTGCACTCGTTCAGATGATAGATGATTTGACACTGGATGTAAAGCGACTGCCATTCCACTTTTTCTTTGACAACCTATTTACAGGTTTTTCTGTTCTGTCATACCTCAGAGAAAAGGGCTATGGAGCAACAGGCACTATCAGAGAAAACAGAGTTCCCAAATCGTGCCCCATTTCCTCAAAGAAAGCGCTAGTTAAAAAGGAAAGGGGGTATTTTGAATCCTCACTTTGCAAGGATGATGGTGTTATAGTCACAAAATGGGTGGACAATTCAGTGGTTACTGTAGCTTCTACCTGTGAAGGAGTTGAACGTGTATCATTTGTAAAAAGATATTCCGCAAAGGAGAAGAAGACAGTTCAAGTACAACGTCCTCAGATTATCACAGCCTATAATAAACACATGGGAGAAGTGCATAGGATGGATGAAAACATTGCCATGTGCAGAATAAACATTCGAAACAAGAAGTGGTACTGGGCTTTACTTTCTTGGCTGATTGACATATCTGTACATAATGCGTGGCAGCTGAAGAAAGGAACGGGAGATAGGACACTATGTGATCAATAGTATCCGGACACCCCCAAAAACATACTTTTTCACATTAGCAACATTGTGGTGCCACCTACTGCCAGGTACTCCGTATCAGCTACCTCCGTAGTCATTAGTCATCGTGACAGAGCAGAATGGGGCGCTCCGCGGGACTCACGGACTTCGAACGTCTTCATGTGATTGGGTTTCACTTGTGTCATACGTCTGTACGCGAGATTTCCACACTCATAAATATCCCTAGGTCCACTGTTTCCGATGTGATATTGAAGTGGAAACGTGAAGGGACACGTACACCACAAAAGGGTATAGGCCGATCTCGTCTATTGACTGATAGAGACCACCGACAGTTGAAGAGGGTCGCAATGTGTAATAGGCACACATCTATGCAGACCATCACACAAGAACTCCAAACTGCATCACGATCCACCTCAAGTACTATGACAGGCGGGAGGTGAGAAAACTTGGATTTCGTGGTCGAGCGGTTGCTCATAAGCCACACATCACGCAGGTAAATGCCAAACGACGCTTCGCTTGGTGTAAGAAGCGTAAACATTGGACGAATGAACAGTGGAAAGACGTTCATCACTACAAATCACGGTAAACAATGTGGCGATCCGATGGCAGGGTGTGGTTATGACGAATGCCCAGTGAACGTCATCTGCCAGCGTGAGTAGTGCGAACAGCAAAATTCGGAGCTGGCGGTGTTATGGTGTGGTCGCGTATTTTATGGAGGGGGCTTTCACCCCTTGTTGTTTTGCGTGGCACTATCACAGCACGGGCCTACATTGATGTCTTAAGTACCTTCGTGCTTCTCACTGTTGAAGAGCTATTCGGGTATGGCGATTGCATCTTTCAACAAGCTCGAGCACCTGTTCATAATGCACGGCCTGTGGCGGAGTGGTTACACGACAATAACTTCCCTGTAATGGACTGACCTGAATCCTATAGAACACCTTTCCGATGTTTGGAACGCCGACTTCGTGCCAGGGCTCACCGACTTACATCGATACCTCTCCTCAGTGCAGCACTCCGTGAAGAATGCGCTGCTATTCCCCAAAAAATCTTCCAGCACCTGACTGAATGTACGCCTGTGAGAGTTGAAGCTGTTTTCAAGGCTAAGGGTGGGCCAACACCACACTGAATTCCATAATTACCGATGGAGTGCTCTACGAACTTGTAAGTGATTTTCAGCCAGGTGTCCGGATACTTTTGGTCACATTACAATTTTTGACATAAAGATATGTCATTACTAATGGAGCAGGGTTAAGTTGACACCATTGCGATGATATTACAAGCCACCATTTGAGACGATTATGCTTCAATTGAATGGGGCAACGTGTTGCTGGCAGAGAAATGGAGAAGTTGACACATATTATATCCGACGCGTTGCTATAGTATTTTCGTTGTAAATAATTTTGAGGTGGCACAGGTGGTGAAATTCTTAATAAATATGTATGCTATTCATAAGATATTTTATGAAGTGCAGGTGTAAGATAAATATTACACAAAGCTACTTTGGCTGTTCGTCGATAACACAACAGTAAAACCACTTCGGACATTGAAGCACTGAAAGTATATTCTTGGGGCTCATGTACTTAATAGAGATTAGCACATTGTAAATATCAAGTGAATTATGGAAACCATGCAAAATCTAAATCACATTCAATGGATGGGGCATTATGCCTCCCTTCAAACAGTAGGAGAACAAAAGCGGTGTCTCAACTATTGGGTCTACTCTTTTTATAAGAAACACGGCCTGTGGTTACTAGTTTTCATATACTGATCCGATAACAGTTATACGACTCTGTTAAGATTATATGTCTGGGTGGAATGTATTAAAGTCTTCTAATCTCCTCATGGACATGTAATAGTTTCCAGAAACGACCATTCACACAGTACTTTGTTGAAAATTGAACATTTTATTTTGAGTCGCATGATAACAGTGTTCTACCTCCCAGCCGCGCTAAGGCAGATTTTTATTACGATGGCTATTTCTCTGACGCATTTGGGGTATTTATTAAGGAAATAGTTAACCTAACGAAGATTTTGACACACTTTTATTTCATTCGTATGCTACTTTTGATTTTAATTCAATTAAACTGTAATTTAAACTAATCATAGGAGGAAATAGAAATCAGCTTTCCTAGTTGGGGACGAAACAGGCACTTATAGCTTATGTTTAAAATGACAATTACAATATGAAGTTTGATCCATTAACTTTCCAGGAAGAGTTCATCTTTAATATCTCATGAAGCGTTGTACACTGAGGTCATACAAGTCATGTGTTGGACCTTCTTTTGCCTCTCGTAGTGCAGCAAGTCGACGAGTCATGGCCTCAAAATGTCACTGGAAGTCCCTTGAAGAAATATTGATATATTTTGTCTCTATAGCCTTCAATAATTGCAGAAGTGTTGCCGGTGCAGGATTTTGCGCACGAACAAACATGCTGACGATTATTCCCCATAAAAGTTCGACGGGATTAATGTTGGGTGGTCTGGATGACCAAATCATTCGCTCGAATTGTTCACAACGTTCTTCAAACCAATCGTGAACAACTGTGGCCCCGTGAGGTGGCGCATTGTCATCCACAACAATTCCATCGTTATATGGGAACATGAAGTCCGTGAATGGCTGTAAATGGTCTCGAAGTAGCCGAACATAACGATCTCCATACGATTATCCATTCCATTCCGTGTAAACACAGCCCACACCATTATGGAGCCACCACCATCTTGCTCAGTGCTTTGTTGACAACTTGGGTCCATGGCTTCGGAGTGATTGCGCCACATTCGAATCTTATCACCAGTTCTTACGAACTGAAATCGGGATTCATCTGCTCAGGCCACGGTTTTCCAGTAGTCTAGCTTCCAAACGATTTGGCCACGAGCCCAGGAGACGTGCTGCAGGCGATGTCGCGCTGTTAGCAAAGGCATTAGCGTCGGTCGTCAATCGGCATAGCCCATTAGCGCCAAATTTCTCCTCGCAGTTCGTCGAATCTGACACTTTATGTGGTTTCACAATATATATAAATGACCTAGTAGATAGTGTCGGAAGTTCCATGCGGCTTTTCGCGGATGATGCTGTAGTATACAGAGAAGTTGCAGCATTAGAAAATTGTAGCGAAATGCAGGAAGATCTGCAGCGGGTAGGCACTTGGTGCAGGGAGAGGCAACTGACCCTTAACACAGACAAATGTAATGTATTGCGAATACATAGAAAGAAGGATCCTTTATTGTATGATTATATGATAGCGGAACAAACACTGGTAGCAGTTACTTCTGTAAAATATCTGGGAGTATGCGTGCGGAACGATTTGAAGTGGAATGATCATATAAAATTAATTGTTGGTAAGGCGGGTACCAGGTTGAGATTCGTTGGGAGAGTTCTTAGAAAATGTAGTCCATCAACAAAAGAGATGGCTTACAAAACACTCGTTCGACCTATACTTGAGTATTGCTCATCAGTGTGGGATCCGTACCAGATCGGGTTGACGGAGGAGATAGAGAAGATCCAAAGAAGAGCGGCGCGTTTCGTCATAGGGTTGTTTGGTAATCGTGATAGCGTTACGGAGATGTTTAAAAAACTCAAGTGGCAGACTCTGCAAGAGAGGCGCTCTGCATCGCGGTGTAGCTTGCTCGCCAGGTTTCTAGAGGGTGCGTTTCTGGATGAGGTATCGAATATATTGCTTCCCCCTACTTATACCTCCCGAGCAGATCACGAATGTAAAATTAGAGAGATTAGAGCGCGCACGGAGGCTTTCAGACAGTCGTTCTTCCCGCGAACCATACGCGACTGGAACAGGAAAGGGAGGTAATGACAGTGGCACGTAAAGTGCCCTCCGCCACACACCGTTGGGTGGCTTGCGGAGTATAAATGTAGATGTAGATGTAGATGTACTTCACGCAGTGCTGCTTGTTCTTTAGCACAAACAACACTGCGCAAACGCTGCTGCTCTCGATCGTTACCTGAAGGCCGTTGGACCCTGCGTTGTCCGTGGTGAGAGGTAATGTTTGAAATTTGGTATTCTTGGCACACTCTTAATGTTCAAATGTATGTCAATTCCTAAGGGAACAAACTGCTTAGGTTATCGGTTCCTAGACTTACACTTTATGTAAACTGACTTATGCTAAGAACAACACACACAACCATGCCCAAGGGAGGACTCGAACCTCCGCCGGGAGGGGCCGCGCAGTCCGTGACATGGCGCCTCTAACCGCGCGGCCACTCCGCGTGGCGGCCCACTCTTGACTCTGTGGATCTCGGAGTACTGAATTTCATAACAATTTCCGATACGGAATGTCCCATGTATCTGTCTCCAACTATCATTCCGCATTCAAAGTCTGTTCATTCTCGTCGTGAGGCCATAATCATCTCGGAAACCTTTTTACATGAATCACATGAGTACAAATGGCAGCTCCGTCAACGTACTGCCCATTTATACCTTGTTACGCTACACTACTGCTATTGTATAAGTGCATATGGCTGTCCCATTAGTATTGGCACCTCACTGTATGTAACAACTGAAGTTGTATTATTATTATTTCAACGTCATAGTTATCATGTTGTACCAGTCCTTTACTGTACGAGCAATTTTTGTAATAACATCTGTGCCCACTACTCGATATCTGCATAGCTGCTGCAAGCACAGCATACGTGGTTTGTCGTAACTAACATCCTTGGGGCGAGCAGTGGCAGAGAAATCGAGGCGGTCAGAGAGATGCCATGGCCTCTCATTTTTAACAAGAACTTAAATTTCAATCCTATTGTGGCTCTGATGGTAGTCGGTCCTTGTTTGTGATATGGTGTGGTAAGAAACGTTGCTCCAGTGAAATATATTGAGAAAGAAACGCAGCGATTTGCAGCACAAGTCTGTGTTTGTATCAGTGGTAATGTTACTAGAACTGCAAACAGTAATTGAACAGTGGACGAGCAGCAGTAAACGATGTTATATTTGCCGCAGCCGCATGTTTGGATACCTATGTTGAAATAAGATGTTTTCTTCTGCATCGAATCATCATGAATGACTATGAGGAACTTGCAGTAGCGACACGTGCAGTCAATTTTCGTATCTTCTATATAGTATGTTTGATTTGTAACCGAACTGATTCAAGATGTTCTCATTCAGCCAGCAATTCTTAGCTTTTTTGATGCTTTCCAGAATACTTCGTAAACGAAGTCTCTGTCCTGTCGTGGTAGTGACCGCGTGGTTCTAGGCGTTACAATCTGGAAGCGAGCGACCGCTACGGTCGCAGGTTCGAATCCTGCCTCGGGCATGGATGTGTGTGATGTCCTTAGTTTAGTTAGGTTTAAGTAGTTCTAAGTTCTAGGCGACTGGTGACCTCAGAAATTAAGTCCCATAGTGCTCAGAGCCATTTGAACTATTTGAACCTGTCGTGGTATAAGCAGCATGTGGCTCTTTTAAGTGGCATTTCATGTAAAGCAACTGAAATTTTTAGGTCCTAGTAATTACCAAGTGATACGAAATTTCTTACATTTATTCCCATACATTCTTATCTTTAAAATGAAAATATATATTTTCATAATATTTGTCTCTGACGAGTCCTGCGGCTGTGGTGGCGTCGAGTGAAACAAAATTACATGTACATTATTATATATTAACGTAAGGATGACTACTAAAACGAGAATAAATAAGTAAAAATGTTGTTCAAAGGATACTGATAATAAATATTATCTAAGGGTTGGCACCTCTTCTCCTGTGTGAGTATTTACCACAGGCAGGTTGTCTTAGCAACAGTACAGTTTACAGTGTGAGGACAAAATTTCATTCACACAGCTTACTTGCACACTTGCAGGTCGTTGCTTAGTAACTACTATGGGAATACCACGTGCAGTCTTTTCTGTTGTGTACTAAACATGAGTTCAGACATAAGTTAGAGAGGTAATTCAATGAACAAAGAATAGCTACACACAATTAGTCGAAACTTAGAACTTTACATTTTTAATCACCTTCTTGAAAACACTTTGTCATTACAAGAATGACCTGACACTGAGTTACTGCATTAGTACACGTTTCTTATCTATAAGTGTGCTTATACCAGTATGTGCGATTATGGGAGCAGATGAAATGTGTGACCTGCTCTGTGAATGGTCAGGATGGACAAGATGCATATTCGTTGCTCATTGGAAAAGGCCGACTCTAGGCGATATAACGTGTACAATACTAGGTTTGCATCGTCTAGAATGAGGAAAACACAGTCGTTATAAAAATGACTATAGTAACGAATATTACACTACGCTCTTATGCGTCGTTTAGTAATACGATCTTGTGCCTTCGGCACGATAATTACTTCAATGAGAATTACTTTTAATGTCGCATAGACTTTATGACAGTGTAACATCCTTTGCCATATTCTTAGTAGATTTTCTTCAAGTGTCAGAAGGTAAATTCCCATCGACGTAATCAGCCTAGCACTTACTCTGCTATGCAGCTTGCAATCAATGTTCTATGAAGAGTTAGTATTATCCTGTTCTTTGTAGAAAAGTGTTCCGTGTTAGTGCTCTGACCCAAGTAAGCTCATAGCACATATTTCGCCTATAAAATGGGACACGTACTATTTGTCAGATTAATTGTTAGTTCTTTTGATAGCAAAGTGAATTATTATGGATAATTTACCAGTGCAGAGGCCCAGTTTAACTGTTGTGCTAGGTACTCATATGTTTGCTTCTGTTAGATTATTCACGAAGTCAAATTGCGTTATAAACGCACTTTCATCGGTCAACATTCACAGAGAAAATGGGATTTTCATCAGTGCAAATGTCTGAGGCGATTTCAATGACCACTTACTGTATATCTGACAGGCAGCTTACACATTATGTTCCAGGTGTTTGATCAACAATAAAAAAAACGGAAATACCACTTACTACTTTGTGATTCAGAATCCAGAGAACTACTTAGTCTTCAGAACGACAGGATTACTTACACTTTTAATTACTATTTCTGCACTCTTCTTTGTTTTACACGCACTGTGGTCTTAACCTCTTACATGTTCTTCTCAATTGAGATGGTTCATGTTTCAGAATTAAAAATAAGAAAACTAACATTGTTTTGCAGAATTTCCTTGACCGATAAGACGGAAGATTGGAATTTCAGCTGCTTTGTTATGTGAAGGATCTAATTAAGAAATTTCAGCTGATCTTAAATTATAAAAACATGAATCATTTTTCTCTTAAAAGACAATGAATCGTCGATTTTTTGGTTGGGAAAGGAATTTTTCCCTCGCTTCAAAAGGAAAGACAGTTCTCTGGCAAATCATCAAAGTATGTCAGAAACAGAGTAATTTCTGATTTCAGTATCAATGCGGCACCGTCTATATGAGAGTTTTCCATCGCAGCGTTTTAACAAAAGTGTGGTGAAATTGCTTTATTGTACGGATATAGCCACCAAATTTAATAGCTTGGGAACGGAAAACGCTTTCCGAAAGCACCTCGAATGAAAGCCGATGAGATAAATGGCGGCTTGTTGATTTCTGTGCAGTAACTCTGAGCCGGCTTTGAGTTCATCGTACTGTTTCATAAATGTCTATCGATCACTGCCGTGCACGAGGGAATTGCGCACATGGGATCAATGACCTATTCCAGCAGTTTTATCTGGGGTGAATTTTCTCTAATAACGGTAGTGGAAAATATTCTATTTCATCGCTGTCAGTATGTCCAATGCTAGAATAACTACATTTATTCAAAATATGGATGTTGAACGAAATAAAGGTAAAATTACGCCGAATACGTCCGACAGTTGATGACGCAGAAGGATTTACGATGAGAACTAGATACGGACAAGACGGAAGCGTGTGCAAATTATCTTACAGTCAAATCTTTCTCGTGGTGTGTGGTGTCACTAGCGTATAGCAACCTGCTTGTTTGCCCAGGGCGTTTTTTACGTGGGAGTACGGTTTTATGAAGATAAAAAAATGAGGAAGGGAAAAAGAATGGGAAGAGGAAGGGTGAAGGAAGAGGTTTACGAAGGCTAAGTGGAAGAAGAATATGAAGAAGGGAATAGATTGGAAGCATGTAGAATGTGAAGAGGGTGGAATGTATGAAATTATTCAAGAGCAGAGTCAGACTGGAATGTGTCCTTCAGGTACACAGACGTTTGTTTCCTGTTTTCTGCAACTCAATTGTGTCAGTCTCGTTATCCATTTAGGTTAACGCAACAAAAGTGTAAAGAGTATGTTATGCATGTTTTGTTGTGCTTGGCACTCCAACAATGAAACGCTAATTGCGATATTATTGCAGGCAGTGCGACTTTGGACGAAGTGTTGTTCCGTGTTTTCATTTCAATAATGTACAGAAATAATTATGAGTTTTGGTGCTCTCAATAAATGAAGAACTGAGGTAAGTGCTGATGAAAATAAAACAAAAAAATTGTAACATTTTGGATGGAGGTTGGGGGAATCGAGTGCATCCTACTCTGATCACAGCATGGCTGTTAAACCTACTGTCTTTCCTGCGCTTTATCAGTGTCTTGCGAATATATAGAACCTCTCAATCTTTAATTTTTATTGATATAGTTTTATCCTTACAACCAATGAAGGTTGGAGATTGAAGCAATCAGTAATCTGTCTCGTTTTGTTCTGTCTCGTTTTGTTCTGATGAAATACACGATCTCAGTACAGTCTAAAATTGCTGTTAGATGAGTACGGTGTTAATTTATCCATGTTCACTTCGGAGGCAATGCTACTATTCAACATTGATCAGCAGACACCGCGTTGAAGAATACACAGTGAAATATTTAATTACTTTTTCCTAATGCAGTATTAGGCAGCTGCTTTCATTTCAGAAATTTCATTCCATCAGTATGTAATGGAGATCAATGTCTACCAAGAAACGCACTTCAGGTAATTTTCAGATAATCCCACTGGTTTTATATGTCTGCGCATTATGCCTACGGAGCTTAATTTGTAACATTACCTGTTGTACTATCAAAGAATTTGTAGCTTTGTATTAGATTCCAGAATGATTTTTTTCACTCTGCAGCGGAGTGTGCACTGATATGAAACTTCCTACCAGAAGAAATCCGTGTGCTTGAGCAAGATTCGAACTCTGGGCCTTTGTGTTTCGTCCGCAAGTGTTCTACAGGGCCAAAGATCCCTAAGTTCGCGTCTCGGTCCGCCCTACAGTTTTAATCAGCCAGTAGGTTTTGTATTAGATTCTTTTATCGACTATAAGAACATTAAACAACGTCTCAATAAAATTTATGCAGAGTAATTCGGAACTCTAATGAAAATGTCTTGTATTTTTTTTCGTGGTTATTTGGTGAGCACATTGATGTAGCATAATTCACAATTGTGACTGTGTTGTGCATGGAATACCCATCCAAATGAGTTTAATATACGGCATGTGTCACGCCTGTAATAGGAACTTTTACACTGGCTCGTGGTACTTGCCGAGATTCTCAAGCACGGCAGGCAGTCCAGGATGCGTCGCTGAGCGGTATTCACTAACAATCTAGGTCGACATTTTGACAGCACTTGTACAGAAAGCGCTGTGTACTCTATTGCATGTCTGCAGAGTACAAAAAGTTTTCTTTCATGAGCCCTTGTTTACGAAACCTTTGTTAGCTGTTTCTGTAGCTCATTTCTTCTCCATCTGGCTGGAGAACTCTGACCCTGAACCAGAAAACTTAAGTGTACCTGTAGGTTGCAACAGTCATCGTCATAAGCCGTATTGCCGGTAGCCGAAGTATTTACACTGTTTTGAACGCGATTAAGCATAAGTTACTTATTTACAATTATAAGGAACTGAACTCTCAGATATGTCCAAGACTGCAATACTTCATTAAATGACCCCTGAAACACAAACAGAATAATTGCATCGTATTAGCTAAGAATTTTACGATATGTCTTGTAACTTTCTTTTTGTTAATGTTAAGAGAAAATTGTGGATAATTTATTACATTCACATTGGGAAAGGGCATATCCTCTCTATATCCTCAGGAAATTGAAAAATATTTGCAACAATATACCCATAATCCATTCTCTCTCCGTTTTCAAAATAGGCGACATGCTGTACCCAGAAGTGCAGATCAACTGCCAGAGAACTCTGCGTTGAATACCGTGTTAATACATTGTAACATTAGGACTTGCATGGTTGCTGTTGTGGTGATCATTTATAGCCCGTAGAAGGCTTATGACTGGTCGACGTACGTCAACGTTAAGTCTTGCTGCGAGAGATTGGGACAAAGTTCGTATTAGTAAACAGTGCCCTCGTAGAAAGGTACCCAGTTCAGCTTATTTCTGTATCTTGTAAGGGTCGAATGCTTGCTTCATCGCACCACTAAAATTATAGCCGCTGTCCAAACTGAAGCTGTTCAAGTAAATTCCAGTTTCAAGGCTTATTCAGCAACATAATACCAGTATGTAACAGCGTGGTAGAGGATATGAGTTACATCAAACATTATTCTGTGTTTATCTGTGACACTGTGCTCAGGAATAGCTGATCTATAAAACTCCTAGGTTTTTAGTGTGGCTTTGGTAGACTGCATTGTTTCCGACACTTAATTTTACGAATTACATGTACATAAATCATTGATGAGTGCAATGTAGTATCTTAATAATCGATATCTACTGAATTTCATGACCAGTCCTTGTGCGACAATGAAATGCCTAAATAAAGCATTCACTATCTGATTAAAAGTATCCGGATCCCCCAAAAACATCCGTTCTTCATATTAGGTGCATTGTGCTGCCAACTACTGCCAGGTACTCTGTATCAGCGACCTCAGTAGTCGTTAGACCTCAGTAGTCGTTAGACATCGTGAGAGAGCGTTCCGTGGAACTCACGGTCTTCGAACGTGGTCAGGATATTGAGTGCCGCTTGTGTCATATGTCAGTACGCGAGAATTCCACACTCCTAATCATCCCTAGGCCCACTGTTTCCGATGTGATAATGAAGTGGAAACGTGAAGGGACACGTACAGCACAAAAGCGTACAGACCGACCTCGTCTGTCGAACGACAGAGACCACTGACAATTGAAGAGGGTCGTAATGTGTAATAGGCACACATCTATCCAGACAATCACACAGGAATTCCAAACTGCTTCAGGGTTCACTGCAAGTACTATGACAGTTAGGCGGGGGAAGAGAAAACTTGGATTTAATGATCGAGCGGTTAAATGTCAAACGACGCCACGCTTGGTGTAAGGAGCGTGAACATTGAACGATTGAACAGTGGTAAAACGTTGTGTGGGGTAACGAATCACGGTTAACACTGTGGCGATCCAATGGCAGGGTGTGCGTATGGCGAATGCACGGTGTACGTCATCTGCCAACGTGTGTAGTGTCAACAGTAAAATTCGGAGGCGGTGGTGTTATGGTTGTGGTCGCGTTTTTCATGGAAGGGTCTTGCACCCCTCGTTATTTTGCGTGGCACTACCACAGAACGGGCCTACATTGATCTTTTAAGCACCTTCTTGCTTCTCACTGTTGAAGAGGAATTCGGGGATGTCGATTGAATCTCTCAACATGCTCGAGTACCTGTTTATAATGCACGGCCTTTGGCGGAGTGGTTACACGACAATAACATCCCTGTAATGGACTGGATTGCACAGAGTCATGACCTGAATCCTACAGAACACCTTTGGAATGTTTTGGAACGCCGACTTTGTGCCAGGTCTCACCGACCGACATCGATACCTCTCCTCAGTGCAGCACTCCATGAAGAATAGGGTGCCACTCCCCAAGAAACCTTCCAGCACCTGATTGAACGCATGCCTGCGAGAGTGGTAGCTGTCATCAGGGCTGAGAGTGGGCCAACACCATATTGAATTCCAGCGTTACCGATGGAGGGCGTCACGAACTTGTGATTTTTCAGCCAGGTGTCCGGATACTTTGTATGACATAGTGTAAGCGGTAAAATGTAGAATAAAGTTTCAAAGTAGAGTTACAGGCAAGTTTTGAAACGACAGGGCATGATTGTCATATTTCCTTGTGTAAGATCTGAAAGAGGTAATTTTCTTCATCTTCATAAATCTGTATAATTGACTCAAGTGGGCACAAAATTGGAAAGTACCCTATCTAATTTCCCGTTGTATCGAAGGTTCGGTTCTTGACTATCTGGAACATGGAGGCCCATAAGGAGCAAGGGCCAACAACTGACACGCTCAGACTGCTGCTGTTTGAAATTCGCTTTATGGTGAGGGCAATGGTTAACCACTGTAAATGTGATGGTTTCCTTTTGTCGTCAGATTGAGCCAAGAACAAAACAGCATTTGAAATTGTCGATAATAGTAAGTCCCATGCCTCAGTCTAACATTTTTCCGTAAAAATGGTATCATTGTGAGTAATCTATTTCCCATGTTGCGTAATGATACCCAGAAAATCCGATAACTGGATGGCAAGCAACTGAAAAATCAGAGTATGTATATTAACTGACCTACTGTTGGACTGACGTTGTTCCGTAAATCACATAATGAAGACGAGCCTTCAGGAGTGAGGAATGAGTCAAGTTATACGTTAATGGGACATTGAACGTGAAATTCGTTGAAATTTGACATTTTCTGTTTTCTACTCGACAATGTACTTTGGACTTTCCGGAACATTTTGGTATATAATACATTAAAATCAGACAATTATGAGACCTTCAAATAATATTATGAATGTTGACGTGTGACTGGCAAATTTCGCGGCAACACATATACTGCCACAGATGAGCAGTAATATTTTGGGAACTACATAGTCTAGAAGGCTGTGAATTTCTTTGTTTTGTACCTACTACTGCGTCTCAGAAGTTGACATTACGAATAAACAAGATACTAGTTTTCGTTGAAAGTAGTGCGATTATCGGCTATTTTATAGTAAGCTAACTTCTGTTGCTTTTTATACGTAAATAAAATGACTAAGCGTAAAAGTAACTTCAAGAAACGCAAATTTGCGGGTAACAGATATGTGAGACCTGCATTTTATTCTGAAGTACCACGTGTGCTAGCAGTGAAGGAAACCACGATAATGTTTCTGAAGTGACCATATCCCCTAGTGCATCGAAAAGGAAAGTAACTTAAGAAACGGTTGACAGTGGTAAAAGTATTAAAATTCACTTCCTTTGGCAGTAAAACGGAGGCAATCAAACCTATTTACAGAGATTTGGCAAATTCTGAGCTGCTAATGAAGTGTTTACTTAGGAAGCCTTATTGCCTTGTTGGCCGTATGACTCTAAAGTTAGCAGTGTCTGATGCTGTAATAACTTCTAATGGTGGGAACTATGAAAGACTTGAGGTTCTGCAGAAGTTAGGGGCAAGATTTGGACAGAACACAGCTAAAGGGCTGTGAGAGATAGATGAGATTCGCGTACGTGAAGCAGAGTTAGCTACTCAGCAAATGACAAGGGAAGCAAGAAAGAAAAGGAGGAGGCAAGAACTGGGCTGTTGTGACATTGAAGAAGACACAGACTGTGGGCCAGGGCAATTCTAATGCGTGAAAGACGCAGAAATGTAAGTCTGTATAAGGATTTTCAATAAAAGAGTTTTAAACCTCAATATCTCTGAACGCAGGGTAATTGACACAGAAAACCGTCGCTGTGATCACTTTTCAAAATACGATACCACATAAACGACTCGCACTAGAATCCTACAACAAACGGCACTGACAATCTAATTTACCTTAGTTTTATTCTATTAATGTTAACAGGAATTCTTCCATTCCAAACAGTATGTTTGCACACAAAATACACTCTCTAAGTATTATTACATCTGTTAATTGGCTAACAATGTCAGCCCTTGATTACCAACCCGCACATCAATAGCACTTTCCATTTTTATAATATTTGTGGCGCAAGATTTCGGTGATTCATACAAGAAAAATACGAAGAAAAAAACTATGAGAATGCGCTGCTACTTGCGAACGTCGTGTTCTAGCATCATTTCACGAACTGACGCTACTCTTGATTTTATACTTATTATGCCAGTGATTTTATTTACCTGATTATGTTTAGAATATATTCCTGCTATCTGTTTGGTCGTGTTACCGTACAGTATTTTTCTGTTATGCTTATTATTCCAGATGTGAAGTTAATTGTATAAACAGCCAGAACAATGCTTTTATTGTATATCTTGGTTATTAAAAGTTTTTGTGACAAATTTTTGTAAGAAAACTTTTAAAAACGAAGTCTTTCACACAATCTGAAAAGACATGTGGCACACCGCGGAATCATGAGATCTTGAAAGCCAATGGTACAACACGAGAGCAATACGATCCTCACACTCTAGGATGTACAGAGCGATACTCTCGACGAAACTCAGTCCGCAGACTTGTAAGTAAACTGCAGCCGTAAAAACGAAGAACGCAAAATGACTTTGTTGCTGTGTTACTGCCATCTCGACGTGGCGCACGCTGGGTGATGAACGATGAGGAAGTTGCACCACACAAACCACACGAAGCAGCAGCTTACAACTAGCGTTAAATTGAACTCCTCGTTTAGAAGCATAAATTAAAATTTTCCACTAGTTTGTATCTTCATGCGCTAGGAAGATGTAATCAGGTGAATTAGATAAACATCTTTGAAACACCTTGTGTAATCTGAAATGTGAACGTAAATGTCAAGAACAAAACACAGTAACATTACACGGCACGTGGCCAACGAGGACCACACGAAATCGCTAGTAACAAAGTTACAGAAGCGCAACGTATGTGCCAACTAAACTAATAGCAGCCCGCCCGGTTAACCGTGCGGTGTAACGCACGGCTTTCCGGGTTGGGAAGGAGCGCCTGGTCCCTGGCACGAATCCGCCCGGCGGACTTGTGTCGAGGTCCGGTGAGCCGGCCAGTCTGTGGATGGTTTTTAGGCGGTTTTCCATCTGCCTTGGCGAATACGGGCTGGTTCCCCTTACTCCGCCTCAGCTGCACTTCGGCGATCGCTGCGAAAACAATTCTCCACGTACGCGTACACCACGCAAACATAGGGGCTACACTCGTCTGGCGTGAGACGTTCCCTGGGGGGTGGGGGGTCCACGGAGGGCCGAACCGCACAATAAACCTGACAGAGTGGTTCGATGTGGAGCGGCGGAGGGGTGAAGTGGACTGCGGTAGTCGTCGTGGGGTTATGGACCACTGCGGCTGCGGCGGGGACGGAGCCTCTCCGTCGTTTCTAGGCCCCCGGTTAACATACGATACAAAACAAGCTAATAGCAATTTCTTTTAGCAGCAGTGACAGAATTTATGTCTTACGAGGACGCCAACATTCATTTTCATGACTAACAAACGACAGGAGATCCGTAAAATGAAAGATTTGTGGTATTTTCAATGGAAAACTGAAAGCTGTCTGTTATGGACGTCTTTCATATTATGTATCACTCTGCGAATTATGAGTCACTTTCTGGACGCAAAGGTTAAATAGTCAATGCTCTCGTCTGCTAGTGTGGTCTTACACTTAGTTATGGTGCATTTCTGTAAGCAGTATTTTGAATGCAGAGCCTTCTCAGCCAATTAGGTCGCTACATGCTTAGCTTCGAATTCGAATAGCTCTCTTGTACCCGGGTAAGACTCTCTTCCTACACTCGGAGTTACTGGGACACTGTTTACATAGCGCTGCATGCTGACGACTTAGTAAAACTACAGATCTTTCGTCTTGTCATTGACTTCAGATGAACATTTCCAAACTGCCGATTCCTGGAATGTTTCTGAGAGCGTTAGTTGCTTGCGCTACATTGGCGTAATTACGAGAACGTACTGAAATGTAATGGCTTCGAATTTTTTATGTGAAGACTCATAAATCTTTTTAATTACCATAAAAGTTATTAACATTCTGCATCTTTATTCTTCATGTCTACTTATTTTGTTCTAAGCATAGTCACCCTGGTGACGAACACATTTGTCCCAATGAGCATTTTGTTGATACCGTCACTGTACATTTGACTTTGTTAACGCCACCACAACCTCACATGTGCTTGCGCCGCTTCATTACTGTCAAACTGAAATACTTGAATATGTTCTTTATGTTTTGGGGACATATGAAAATCGGATGGGGCCAAGTCAGGACTGTACGCAGGATGATCTCTGGCAGAGAACCCAAGGCGTCGGATTGTTGCAGCGGTCGTGTGTCGTCTGGCGCTGTCATGCTCAAGGAGAGGCTACTCCGTGTGTGGACGAACTCTTCGCATTCCAAACTCGAGTAAAGCACGCTGTTTCTCACGCACCGACCTAGCTACGTTACACACTGCCATGTTAAACGCTAGAATTCGGAGCCCTGTAGGAACAGAGGGTTGGATACATCTAGACATGAAAAATAAAGATGTCGAATGTTGATGACGTTTCTTTCACTCAAAACCATTCAGGAGTTTTCAATTAAGAAATTCGGAGGCATGACTTTTCAACACGCCTTCGTATATTGTTTACATGACATTCAGGTACAATTGTTGTATTTGAGTGTGCTAGGTTAGATCTCTCTGTTGCGATCGTCGCTTTCTCTGATTATGTAAGAATCAACACCAGCCTTTCATTAAGTCATTCGTAGATATAATTCGACATTGTTACGTTTCCACGCACAAAATAATACTACAGTGAACTGAGAGTATATGGCATTCATGTTCTGTGCCTTTTGAAAGTGTGATATTGTATCTGTTATTGACGGAATTTTCTTTATATTTTGAATAATATTTGAAGTTAATTTATTATATCCCATAAATTATTTTCGATGTGAGATCACTTTTCACATCTGCTCATTAGGTTTTCTTTCTTGGTAGTAGGAGGTGCGAGCATAACTTAGTGAAAATAATTTGTCTTTAGCAGCATTAATATCATTATAGCTTGCCTTCAGCAGATAAAATGTTTGCTAGTTCACCAGAGAATTTTTAGCTCACTTAGATGGCGAGTAGCTGAGAACTTCAAGAAATGTGCTTCAGCCAACGAATAGATTGAGAATTTGTGTTTCAGTGATTCGTGCTTCTTGTTGATAGACGTTAGGGACAGAACGGGAGTGACACCTGCATTGCACGCGTGTGCTCTCCTAGAAGAGATGCTGTTACACCTGTAGGTTGTAATAAGAAGAACGAAGATCTTCGTGCTATTTTTGTCTTACTTAACTCATTTTCGAGGCCCGTTGTTTATTCTGTTGAGCTATCAAAGTTCGATTACTTCCTCATATTTCATTAACAGTAGTCAGATTGTCTTGTTCATTCGTAGATGAAACGTTATTCAAAGAGAGGAATATTTTCAGGGCATTTATACCGTAGTCAAAACAGCTGTGCACTCTTAAGCCATAGCTGGCCGCGGTGTCCGCGTTGGTTCTAGGCACTTCAGTCCGGAACCGCGTGACTGCTGCGGTCGCAGGTTCGAATCCTGCCTCGGGCATGGGTATGTGTGATGTCCTTAGGTTAGTTAGGTTTAAGTAGTTCTAAGTTCTAGAGGACTGATGACTTCAGATGTTGAGTCCCATAGTGCTCAGAGCCATTTTCACAATTTTTTTCTTAAGCCATAATACCTTATTACCCTAAATAGGCTAGTTGCGGGTTAACACTGTATCGGCTGTGAATGTTTTGGAAGTAATACTCGTGAAACAATAGTTTACGAACTAGATTATGGCTTATACCCATAAACTATTTACAGTTAAATATTTACCAAGTGTTGCCTCAAACACCTACCCCTGTAATGGATGGGTAAGCACGGGTAATATAAAAAATGCACAAGAACCGAGAGCGAAGAGTAAGAAAGAAGACTAGGAGCGACGTGCTCGGTGTAGAAAGGCCGTAAATGAAAGATGGAGTCTTTCCTACCTAGTGTCCTGCCTGTATATCTAGACCCAAACACGGAAATGAAAAGGAGGTAAATGATAGGATTCGCTGACTGCATTGTTATTTTTGCTGAAAACGACGATCAGCTGAATGCAATGAACAATTTAACGAGCACAGATTGTGGATTGGGAGTAAACTAAAGGAATATGATTGGAATGGGGAGTATGAGGAATGTTAATAGCGATGAAATTACGGTAGCACACAAATCAGGAACCACGTAGTAAATAAAGTAAATAAATTCTTCTATCCTGAATGCAAAGTAACGAACGACAGACGAGCATATGAGAAACAGATTATCAGAGGTGTGGAGGACGTTCCTCTTCGAAAGCAGTCTACTGGAGTCCGGCATAGGCCTTAATTTAGGTACGAAAATTCTGAGAATGTATGTCTGGAACGAAGCATTGTATTGAAGTGATTCATGGTCTATGGGACTAGAGGAGATGTGCATGAGATGTGATTTTACAGTGTCATGCAGTGTATTAGATGTACTGATAAAAAAATGAAAAGATGAAGTTTTCTGGAGAATACATAAAGAACAGAACATGTGGAGAACTATGGCTAAAAGAAGAATGATAAAAGCTGTAGGGGAAGACCCTGTGACGAATATTAGGGTCGGTTGTAAAATGCAGTCCCCCCATCCCCCCCCCCCCCCCACCCCTTCCCACCACCCACAAGCTACACAGTGGGTTAAAGTAAATGAAACTTCCCAACTCAAAGCTATGCCGATATTAATAAGCGCGGTGGATTTTCGGAGGAAATGTCTACGATCACTTTCCCCAACACAACTGGAGGCAACTTGCTTACTTCACACTTCTAAGGATGTCCTGTAGCCGTTGTCCGTTTCGCTCTCTTCTCCGTCGGTCGCGAGCTCTATCGCTTGTGCCATAAACAGAACATAATAAAGTGGCTAGTGCGTAGGATTAAATGCTAAGCATAATAAGAATCGTAAAATATTTAGATGCCCGCTAATTTTTGTTTTACTTCATTAATTGCAAAATTTGCGAAACGGTTTCTGAGCGTCTCTCGTTAATATTCGTTAGAAGATTCCCGGTCATTAATTATGAGTTCCCGAGCACCGAAAAAGTCAGAAAAATGCTTCACACGTTCCTAGAATGATGAATGGATCGCACAAATACATTTTCCGTGGCAACTTTAACAATTCCATCTCTATGCGGAATTGCACGGCATTAGGTTAAAACAGCATCGTCAAAACGTCATCCGAGGCAGTTTTTCAACAAACTTTACACCCTGAGATGCAGAGGTTAGCGCAGAGAGGTACGGAGTCTCTTCAGAAGCCGCCCTCGTAACTCCCCCGAGCAAAGACCACTAGGATAAAAGATATGTGAAGAGAGGCAGACTTTACCATAGCGTGTAGTCCGCTACTTGCCTGAGCTTTCGTAAGGAGTACTCGACGAGTTGCGAGACAGTAGCTGACAGGAACGCAGCCTGTACCTGCAGTGGACGTTGAACACTCGGCCCTGTTCGAGTCCTTCCGCACGGGGAGCGGCCTCCTCGCCAGTAGACAGACACACAGGCTTCGTCGCGTGCGGGTCACGTCCTCTGCAGACGGTGAACTTGCTGCAGCCTTATCTACGCGAGGCGCGTTGCGACCATTTATCTTGCTGTACCGACGGTACCGTCCCAAGACCTCTTACCCTCTTAGCAAGTGATGCCCGCGAAGCAGCTGTAGACGAATAAAAACGAACTTTCTTCTGTCTTCTGTTTACCGAGAACAGAAAATGTTGACTTACTATGGCTGTAATCCAAGATGTAAGAGCCCAGTAGTAATAGTGTTACTGGTAGTGGTGCTGGTAATAGTTAAATACGTATAGGCGTTGATATACTCACACGCCAAATTTAACAGAAGCAGGATAGCTACTCCACTGTGACCTTACGGCAGTGACCATATTGACGTTTGTTTGAAGTAATTTACGAAATTACGAAAAACCTAAATCATATAACCAGCTGCAGATTAGAGCCACATCTTGCCGAAGTTCAAGGAAAGTCTGTTTAAAACACCGCAAGTTCTTTCCGTTTATCTCTCGTGTACAGCGCTGTTTTTCAAATACTTTCTTGCATAAGGTTATTTAGTAATCTAAAAAGGTAGTGCTACACTGTTCATTCATGTTTCATCGCTGCACACACTGCAGACACTATATACACTTCTTTTCGTAATGTGGACACTATACAAATTATCAGTTTATGATATGACTTTTCTCAGACAGTGTGCTGAACAATGCAATGGAATGTCGACTAGTGCCTTTAATTACTGACTGAGAAACGTTTATTATAATTGATGCACGTATGAGCTACAGTGCTGCAGCTGACAATAATGGCATGAGTTGCTGTGGTCTTCAGTCCGAAGACGGGTTTGTTGCAGCTCTCCATGCTACTCTACCCTGTGCCAGTCCGAAGACGGGTTTGTAGCAGCTCTCCATGTTACTCTACCCTGTGCAGGCCGCTTGATCTCTGAATAACTACACCCTTCTGAATTTGCTACGATATTCATCTTTCGCCCCCCCCATCTATACTATAATATTTACCCTACAAACTTCCCTCTATTACTAAATTGCTGATCCCTTGATGTTCTCAGAATGTATCCTATCAGTCGATCCCTTCTTCTAGTCACGGTGTGCCACAAATTCTTTACTCCCCAATTATAATCAATACCTTCTCATTGGCTACGTGATGTACTCACCTAATTTTCAGCATTCTTCTGTAGCACCACATTTCGAAAGTTTCTAATTTCTCCTTCTCTAAACTGTTTATCGTCCATGTTTCAGTTGCATACATAACTACAATACCATTCAGTTAATTTCTTAAAATACTTTGTAGCAAATGAATAGGCATTGGATGCGATGGGGCACTGGTTTATATCCGCGGGTAAGTTGAAAATTTGTGCCAGACGGGGATTCGAACCCGGATCTTCTCCTAACTGCTAACTGACCACTAAGCCATACACACGCAGTGGTCAGTGCAACTGCACGGACCACCCTAGCACGCCTCGCGTCAGGCTCAAATTCTCAATTTATCCACACACTACGAATGTAGTGTCTCTTTCTCTTTATTCCATTACTCGCGGCATTTCGCCGTCTCGCCTCCAAACCGGCCCTGAGCAAGGTTATGCTAATTGTTTTTGGGACTGACATGCTGAGGTGCTAACAGATTGTTCTCCTTAAGAGCGAGACCTCATAGAAGTGTACTACTGAAATCTTGTGACGGTGTTATGAGAAGCTCTCTAGGCGAAGCGTCAGGGGTAGCTGGCGAAGGGGATGTTTTTGCACCCTGACAACACTCCAGCTCTTTGCACACTGTACACAGTGACACACCTACACGCTACTTCTTTGCCTCTCCCTGCTCCACTCCTTGTTTTCCTGAAACTGCACTCAGTGCCTTCGTCCTCCTTCCTCAGAAGAAGAACACATTATGTGTCAGTCATTTCCAGAATGACAACAGTGTCATTTTAGAAATTGAACTTTTTCTGAAAAGCCTAAACGTAGACTTCGGTACAAGCAAGGTCTCCTCCAACTCATTCGTCGGTTGCGAAAAAGTGTCAGACTTCAGAGAGCAAGACTACCACCATTACCCATGGTCACAGCTCCACATGTTCATGGTGATAATTAAAATTTGGTAACTCATTCTTAACAAGTCCAAGTGTTGGGTGACAATACCGGCAATCACACCCATTAAAACGTTACGCACGATAGAAATACACTGTAGGAAAAGGAAAACCGATGCACCATGAAGGATTTATCCGAGTGGGACGGTAATCGGTATATGCAATGTGCATCTACAGGCAAACAAATGATTACTGTTTTAGAAAAAGTGGTTGATATTTTCAAGGGAAAGAGCTTCACAAACTGAGCAAGTTAATAACGTGTTGTCCGCCTCTGACCCTTATGCAAGCAGTTCAATGGTTTAATTGGCTCTAAGCACTTTGGGACTTAACATCTGAGGTCATCAGTCCCGTAGACTTAAAACTACGTAAACCTAACTAACGTAAGGACATCACACATATCCATGTCCGAGGCAATATCCGAACCTGCGACCGCAGCAGCAGCGCTGTTCCGTTCCGAAGTGCCTAGAACCGCTCGGCCACAGCGGCTGACAATTCAAGCAGTTATTCGGGTTGTCATTCATCGATAGCGGAATATCGTGATAATTTCTTTCCAGCTGGCGCGTTAAGTCGTGAAAATTTCGAGCTGGTTGGAGGGCCCTGTCGATAATGCGGCAAATGTCCTCAGATGGGGAGAGATCCGGCGACCTCGTTGGCCAAGGTGCGGTTTGGTGAGTACGAAAGCAAGCTGTAGAATAACTCGCCGTGAGCGTGTGGGCATTATCTTGCTGAAATGTAAGCCCAGAATGGCTTGGTATTAAGGGCAACAAAATTGGGGCATAGAATACCGTCGACGTACCGATGTTCTCTAAAGGTGCCGTTCATGGCTACCAAACAGGTCCTGCTATGAATTGAAAAGGCACTCCAGACCATCACTCCTGGCTGTCGGGAACAGTCAGGTTGGAATCCCACTACTGTCTGGGGAGTCTCCAGAGACATATTCGTAGGCCATCGGGGTTAGTTCGGAGCAGGACTTATAACTGAAGAGAATTCTAATCCAGTCAACGAGATTCCAGGTCGAAGACGACTCTGGAGGTGCCCGAGACAGTTGTGGGATACCAACACGACTTTTGTACGCCAAAAGACCCAACAACCAGGAGTGATAGTTTGAAGCACTATTTCTTTTCATATCAGGAACCCGTTGATTGTCATCTACCGATCTCTTAGAGAACAGTGGTACGTCGACGATATTCTACGCCCCGTCTTATTCCCCTTCACAGCAGTGCAACTGTGCTTGCATTTCAGCATTGCAATTCCCGCTCGAAGGTGGCGAGAGTTTGTGGGGGAAGGTGGGTAAAATGGCCAAGATGGTAAAGTGGCCATTGCATATTCATTGCCCTGAATAGCGCTGCTGCCTTTCGAGAAACGGTGATACTCGTTCTAATATTCACCATCATTGTTGTCAGTGAGTTTGACACAGGAGGTTTGTTCCCTTACGTTTTAGTAAAAAACTTTTTTTACTTTCAGTCGTCTGACGTAATGTTATACTAGTCTTGTTACCTGATTCATATTCAGAGTAGTACTTTTTTAACATATCAGCGTTTCATCAATGTATTTGGACCACAAATGTAGTTCATTTTTGTTTGTTTCTGTCTGATAAAGAAAATGGAAATTTCTGTAAGTTCCTATGGGACCAAACTGCTGAGGTCATCGCTCCCTAGGCTTACACACTACTTAATCTAACTTAAACTAAGGACAACAAAACCACCCATGCCAGAGGGAGTACTCGAACCTCCGACAGGGGTAACCGCACGAACCGTGACAAGGCACCTGAGACCGCGCGGCTACCCAACGCGGCGGCTCTGTTTGATAGTTTCATCTGTGAACCATTAACGCTGGCATAATTTCCGAGCGTTAAAACCCGAATAAGAATTAGCTACTTCCATATATCAAGGATAATAATTCAGGTCAGATTTACTTCCAACTCTTTTTATAAAAAAAGCTGTCGCCTGTTATTCTAGCTTCTGATTTGATTCACATTATTCTAAACCGTTTCCGTTCTATTATATGTGTTCTAATACAAAAATCCCATTGAGACCGATCTGACCAAGATGCGTGGTGTTGTTTCACATACTAGGGCATCAAGATGTCTAGATTGTAAGACTGAAAATCAGAATAACATTCATGGACACCTATTGCGACGGAACTGACCACATTACCCCTCGAGGTAGGGAAAAGTGGCCACTTCGTAGGCCTTCAGAAAATTGCATACAGCTCTTATAGACTGAAGCGCCAAAGAAACTAGTATAGGCATGATTATTCAAATACAGAGATAGTAAAGACAACAAGTGTCTGGCGCAGTTATTATATCAGTTACTGCTTCTGCTGTGGCAGGTTATCAAGATTAAAATATGAAACTCGTTTCAAATTATATCGAGCGGATCGATGTGTACGGGTATTGAGACAACCTCATAAATCCATGAACCCTGCGTGTCAGCAGGGAACTGTTCAAGATGGTGGAGGCTCTGTAATGGTGTGGGTCGTGTGCAGTTGGAGTGATATGGGACCCCTGATATGTCTAGATACGAGTCTCACAAGTGACACGTACCTAGGCATCCTGTCTGACCACCTGCATCCATTCATTTCCATTGTGCATTCCGACGGACTTCGGCCATTCCAGCAGGACAATGCGACACCCCACATGTCCAGAATTGGAATAGATCGGCTACAGAAACATACGTCTGAGTTTAAACACTTCCGCTGACCATCAAACTCACCAGACATGAACTTTATCGAGCACATTTGTGGTACCTTGCAACGTGCTGTTCAGAAGAGATCTTCACCCCCTCGTACTCTTACGGATTTATGGACAGCCCTGCAGTAGTCGTGGTGTGAGTTACCTCCAGCACTACTTCAGGCATTAGTCTAGTCCACGCCACGTCATATTGCGGCACTTCTGCGTGTTCGCGGGGGCCCTACACGATATTAGGCAGGTGTACCAGTTTCTTTAGCTCTTCAGTGTATATTATTTTCATCTTCACTTACGAACATTTGGTGATACCTTGTAATATGTAAAATTGTAGGCGGTAAGCTTCTATCAGTAATCATAGTTTGATGAAAATTCAATTTCCCTTAGAGTTGCTACTTTACCACACCATCCCCTACTGCTTTTCTGCGTGGTTGCCAAACTGTACGTTGTCCAGAAAGGTTGCCGTATCTTTCCTCAAGTAAGAAAGTTTGGAATATTACGGGCTGGAGCCTTACACCAGGCCAGGATTTCGACGATCTAACGCGCCAGTTGGACAGAATTTGAAACGATACTCCTCAGGAGGATATTGAACAGCTTTTATTAATCAGTGACAAGCCGAATAACTCCGTGCATAATAGGCAGACGTGGACGAACGTGTTATTGACTTGTTCAAATCGTGAAGTTCGTTTTCTTGAATAAATCACCCATTTTTTCTGAAATTGTAATCATTTGTTTGTCTGCACATGAATGTCACATCTTACGATTTCCGTTCCATTTGGATAATTTGTTCGCGTTGCTTCGTATATATAGTTTAATCGATTTTTGAATTGTGCACCACAGTCATGCACTGACTGATTAATTTGGTGTACTTCCGCAACCCCTCTGGGGGAACGATTAGAACGGTCGTGATAGAGTTGGCAGCCAATTTATTTCCGCGGTTATTGAGGGCCGATATCGCGCTTCTTACGTCGTTTGATGCTGTGAAATACCTGTTAACAGCCATCAGACGGCACCGCGGCCGAACTGAGCCTTCCGCACAGCGATTAAGCGTAGACCACGGCGCACAAGTTCCCCAGCGATGCGTGACGAATTCCATTTGGCATTTCTCAAAATTTAATCACACCAGACCTCCGCACATTACAACACATGGACGGCTTAGGGCGGGAGAGAGTGAGTGAGTCGCGGCAGTCTCTGTTATTAAAAGCCGGCAGGTGCCCGCGTCTCCGGCTCCGGTCCTACCTGCCTCCACTCCACTCCGACTCGCCCCAACCCATTTCACTTCAATTACAGCCGAGCGGACGCTGGAGGGAGGCCGGCGGCGGGAGTAGTTCTCTGCGCAATTAACATTCTCGCTCCTCTCCGTCGATCGCATCCGCCCGTGGAGAGAGGGAGAGAGTAATCTGGCGACCGGGTATGAATATCAGATTACCGGCGCCGGGGCGCCCGGGGTTGGGTAGTTCCCGCGGCGGCCGCGCGGAGCGCTGCGGGCCGCCGCCCGGCCCCGGCGCACTTAATTCCCGTTTCGTTTATTGGCGGCATAACTCAGCCGGCGTGGCGCCGTTGTAATACTACCCACAACCACCTTCGGCGCCGACAATTAAATTCGGATTCCGCGCGCGCGGGCGCGAGGGCTGCGCCCGTACGTCACGGCGCTGTTCCGCGCAATATTTTAGCTTTTATTGGAGGCCGCCGATCAGCCTTCCAGGTGATTCGTTCGCTCCCTGCTCGCGAAATACGTGCTGGGTATTCCTCGAAATTGGAGCCCACGTTTCACTTTAGCCTTTTCCCCATCCCGACTCTCTCCTGTGGCATTTCGGCCGCTCTCCAAAACGTCCTCCTTTTCAGTGAAAAGTCTCTCGTAATATAATTATGCGGCTGTTACCCGTTGGCATTTTCACGCATCAGCCCTGCCTTTTGAATCGTAAATCACGGTGGCGCAGAGGAAAATGCCGTCTTCGTTACGCGAATCTTTATGCTACCGTTGCAGGGACGAAATAAGTACACTGCAGCCTTCAAATACTACTGCTGACTTGAGAAAATTTATTTCCCTCGGCCTAATTCTCATTTCAGGGTTCTAGATGGCTCTTGTGATCATTTAGGTTCGCACACATTTACTAATCAGGAATACCAATTGGGAAAGCTAAAATGGTAATGTACTAAATGCCTGCACTTTGCGTGGATCGCGTATTAAGAGTGGTATACGGAGTATCACATTTACACATTCAGCAAACGATAAGACAGTAATAAGACTAAAATCAGAGTGAGGTTCCACGTTCCATAAGGTTCAGTGCTCTGTTCATCACTTTTGTAAATGAATTACTTGGGATGTTGTACAAGAGCTGTAATGACTCCGGACGACTCAGGTTTACTGAATAAAGGATCCAAAGACGTCCGTACGAGCGGCAGGAGAATAATGCAACAGGCTTACAACTGGATCACAGCTAATTGGTAATCTTACGAAACATCGTATTATCTAACTGCAGGGAAATAAAATGTATGACTTACGGTACCAGAAGTAGATGTCAATGAACAGACACCGGATGACGTTTCAAGAAACTGAGATGGATAGTAAAATGTGGCATCAACATGTATGTAAGATAACCAAAATGCTCTGTTTTGCCTGGTGTGAACTTACCTCTCTCATTTTGCTCAATTGGGAACACTAGTATAATTTTAAAACTTTCCTACAGTATTCTACTATGACATAATCATCTGCGGCATTGCTTATATGCTCAGAAGCGTTTTGTACTACAGATGCTATATGAATTGTGCTCTAAATTTCATAACGAAAAGCTTCAGTACCTAGTGACTGTTGCACTAACGAGGGAATACATACAGCCCAGGTGGTTTTTATGAATAACAACAAGAGGGAATTTTAACAAAACTCTGTAATTCACAATCACATTACTATAATTAAAAATGATTGC
The DNA here is from genome assembly GCF_023864275.1 of Schistocerca cancellata. NCBI lineage: Eukaryota > Metazoa > Arthropoda > Insecta > Orthoptera > Acrididae > Schistocerca > Schistocerca cancellata. The sequence continues at coordinate 856,208,383 of NC_064626.1, forward strand.
CATATATTTGTTGAAAAATTATAAGTCAGATGTGCAAAAGAAATTTCATTTTCTTACCGGTTCTTTAAGGTGTCCTCCTACTATATTAGTATATTTACTATGATACATATGGCCACAGAACCACGCTGCATATACCTGCTTAGTTTTGACGCTCGCTAAGAATGCGATAATTCTAAAGTACTCACGAAAAATAAAGAAATATATTTTGCTCAAATGGTTGTTGATTTTTTCAACAAATACACTTTCAGTTGCTGAAAATGGATATAGTACTGAACTTCCATGTAGGAGATGCATCCCAATGAATGGTTCAGAACGAATTTTGTACTCTGGTCTAAAATAGCGTAATAAATTTCCGGTAAACATCAAGCAAAAAGCAGTAAATCCAGTCGTATTCAGAATGAAAGAAAAAAGAGTACCTTACTGGCCACTTTTACGAGTCATCAGAATAGTAGAACTCTTCTATAATTCATCGGATTATTTAATAATCTGTACATTAAATGGGCGCATAACGTTTCATGGATATATAGTGCTATTCACTTCTGTATAGAGTGACGTACATGTTTCGCTGAAGTATTATATAAAAACAATTGTGAAAAGAGAACAATTGTACGTATATCTTTATTGATTTGGTGTATTAAATATGGTTTTCCTTTTATATATATATATATATATATATATACTAATCATTTCTGCAGAACATACCAATGTACCTGTCGTGTGAATATGAATGTTATGAATGTTCTATTTCTAATCGTTCATGGTGTTCTCTTTTTTCTGAACATGAGTATACACAGGATGATTATACATAGCGTACAAACTCTAGGGACTGATCGATGAGGGGATACGGAAAAAAATATCTAATGAACTTATGGCTGGAAATACATGGTTTCTGTTCCGGCGTAAAGTCAAGCGCCGGCACGACGGGCAAGAATGTTAAAGCAGAGAGGGCTGTGAGACGATGTCAGCCGATATTAAGCTGACCGACACCTCTCTAAGACGACAACGAGGCAGTAGCGTCATCTACACGAAGAGGATATCAGCACCGCGCCGCTTGGCCGCGGCCCAGTTGAAGACTATCCGTTCTACAAGATCTATAGCAGCGACTTAGGATTTGTACTGCTTCACTTGCATTACGAATTCAATATACTGAAGATACTTCTTATATGTCTGTCGCCCATTGCTTTCGACACTCCTGTATTCCACAAAGTTAAGTATTGATTTGATTTGCTTTTGTGATAAACTTTATTAATACGACTTGCTTGAATTGTTGCCTAGCTATCCGAGAAAGCAGGTTTCTTAGGCACCCTACATTAGACGAGTGGGAAGGATACAACAGTTTCCATTCAAGAGACCATTTATTAAACCATACATTATTACAGAGACTGCGGTCTAATACGCGCTGTACCACGCAGCCACAGCTGCAGTATGTTGAAAATGGTTTCCAAGTGGCTCAACGCATGTGTGTACGCACCATAGCATGTGCTGTCTCACCCGTTCACATCGGCTAGTGTAATATCTCTTTGTATTCTACTAATTATCCCTGAACAATTCTACGAGTGAATTACGTTTCCTACTTGACCATCTGTATACTCGCAGAATCGATGCGAAAAGTAGTACAGTACTATTACTATTCCATGAGCGCATAATTACTGTTTGTAATACTCTCTCCGGTGTGTGTTGAGGGGACTTCTAGGATTTTCTCCGTGCCGAATAGATGCATTGAATAATTGTAATTTTGCTATCGAGATTACTGGAAGAAAGAGATTGGAAATATATTGTATGCTAATCAAGAGAATATATACTGAGCATTTACATCACAGGTGTGTAATGAAACTCCTTATATATGTATTCTCTAATTGGAAATTTGCACGGATGTGTCGTTTCGTTGGTAATCAGAAGGGAACTACCCATGAATTGGAAACGAACCTGCTATTATTGGATCCAAGAGCTCCATTATTTCATCGGATAATTAAACTCTATCAAAGCAAACTTGCCGCTTGATCTGAGATTTATCGACTGACTACGCAACGCAAGAAAACCAAGACAGTTTATTTACACAGGATTGCAGATCGCTTCGAATCATCGAGACTGCGGACAAGGAGAGTCATCGTCCGATTCTGATTAAACAAGTAAAGCTCAATTATAACTTTCTTGAGGGACTGTGATGACTGTGATATGGCTGCTTATGAATGAGATCATTAATAAAATACTAATAACTAATTTTCCTCCTCACCAGCAACCAGTATAAAAACACAATAATAAAATAAAATTATATTGGCGCCAGTGTGACAGTACTCTCTTGGATTGTTCTATAATACATGTATTTCCTGTTTCATAATAATCTACGAGAAGGAGCTGCAACCAAGCTGCAGAGATATCCTGTGCTGACAGTAAAGGTTGCCGGTAGGAAAGGTTTCACCTACTAGACAAGAATTGCACTCCAGGTAAAGGCCAGAACAAACCAATTTTTAATTTTGTAGTTAAAATAGAATTAGAAGTATCTTGGAAAGAAGTTTTTCAGAGAGTAGTTAGCTTGTAGAATTTTAATGTTGTTTGATTATTATTTCGTGTGTGAGCATTTAACTTGACTACCTCAGTGAATTAATTTGAACGTTAAACTTGGATAAGACATTAATTTTGAAACAATATTCAGTGATTTATAAACTGTGATAGATAATTATTTCATGGTATTAACTGGAGCTGCATATAAAACGTCCATGCATCAGCAAAAAGACGTGCAACAGCATTCAGCTGTTTGCGCCGAAGTAGAGGCCAGAGAGAGCAATTCTGAGAATGTTGTGGATAGCGGTAGCAATATAGAAACCCCCGCTGGTTCCGACAATGTTTGTACGACACCAGATCAAAATGTTGTGGACCTGTTAATTGTGATTATGCAGCAGCTATCCCTCTTAGCAGAATGGCAAACCGAATTACAGAATAAATTACGAGAGAGCTTTAATGAACTAGATCACAGGTTAAATACCAAGACACAGGAAATAAAAGAACAGGCAGAAAGAACCGAACAAAATCTCATTGCTCAAATTGAGCAGGTCCGTCAGCAATGTCAAGAACCTACCAGTAAATTAAAGGCGGAACTAACCGAATATGTATCTGTCAAGATAGACACGATACAAAAACAAGTCGAACTTGTTCCTCAATTAATAAAAGCACAAGAGGACATGCAGTGTGCCGTAGCTGTGATACCTGAAATAACAGAATCACAAGACAATCTAAAGAAGCAGTTCGACGAAGTCAAGGAAAGCCAGACTAATGTTGAACATAGAATCAATGTACTTACCGGAAAATTTACAGAAATAACATTAGAACGGTAGAATTTTTCTTCTGTAAAGATCGAAGAAACAGTGAAAGTAGCTTTGCAGTCGATTTCTGGTAGTTCCGAAGAGAATTTCTTTAACAAAGGGTTGAAGGAAGTCCGTGACCAACTTGGTGAGGAAATTTCGCGTTGGAAGGAAAATATTGAAAGATCGTTAAATCTCTCGCAGTAGTATTTGGAAACCACGCGAAGCAAGAAACAAAATTCTCAATCTATGCGTGACATTCCTTCAATGTCAAGGTCAGACGCAGACAGAAGTATAACGTCACAGGTTAGAGCTGATCGACCAGATTGTCAGCGTGAAGATTTTGAACAGCATGATTTTTGGAAACGTAGTGCGGTAGAAGAAAACATGATTAAACAAAGACAGTTCCAAATTTTTAATCCTGATAAAAGGAATGTTCATCCTGCAGTTTTCAGTTTTCATTAGAAGCTTTAGATGTCCATTTCCACGATCTTGGACACAATGGCAAAAGATTAGTTTTGTGTCAGGATATATTCAAGACTCAGGAGCATTGTGGGCATATGAGCAAATATCGTCCTGTAAAGTATATAACGATATTTGCTGATATGCCTACAAATATCGTCCTGTAAAGTATATAACCAACCCCCATGAACCATGGACCTTGCCGTTGGTGGGGAGGCTTCCGTGCCTAAGCGTTACAGATGGCCGTACCGTAGGTGCAACCACAAGGGAGGGGTATCTGTTGAGAGGCCTGACAAACGTGTGGTTCCTGAAGAGGGGCAGCAGCCTTTTCAGTAGTTGCAGGGGCAACAGACTGGATGATTGACTGATCTGGCCTTGTAACACTAAACAAAACAGCCTTGCTGTGCTGGTACTGCGAACGGCTGAAAGCAAGAGGAAACTACAGCCGTAATTTTTCCCGAGGGCATGCTGCTTTACTGAATGGTTAAATGATGATGGCGTCCTCTTGGGTAAAATATTCCGGAGGTAAAATAGTCCCCCATTCGGATCTCCGGGCGGGGACTACTCAACAGGACATCGTTATCAGGAGAAAGAAAACTGGCGTTTTACGGATCGGAGCGTGGAATGTCAGATTCCTTAATCTGGCAGGTAGGTTAGAAAATTTAAAAAGGGAAATGGATAGGTTGATGTTAGATATAGTGGGAATTAGTGAAGTTCGGTGGCAGGAGGAACAAGACTTTTGGTCAGGTGAATACAGGGTTATAAATACAAAATCAAATAGGGGTAATGCAGGAGTAGGTTTAATAATGAATAAAAAATCGGAGTGCGGGTAAGCTACTACAAACAGCATAGTGAACGCATTGTTGTGGCCAAGATAGACACGAAGCCCACGCCTACTACAGTAGTACAAGTTTATATGCCAACTAGCTCTGCAGATGATGAAGAAATTGATGAAATGTATGACGAGATAAAAGAAATTATTCAGGTAGTGAAGTGAGACGAATATTTAATAGTCATGAGTGACTGGAATTCGAGTGTAGGAAAAGGGAGAGAAGGAAACATAGTGGGTGAATATGGATTGGGGGAGAGAAATGAAAGAGGAAGCCGTCTGGTAGAATTTTGCACAGAGCATAACTTAATCATAGTTAACACTTGGTTCAAGAATCATGAAAGAAGGTTGTATACATGGAAGAATTCTGAAGATACTAGAAGGTATCAGACAGATTATATAATGGTAAGACAGAGATTTAGCAACCAGGTTTTAAATTGTAAGACATTTCCAGGTGTGGACTCTGACCACAATCTATTGGTTATGACCTGTAGATTAAAACTGAAGAAACTGCAAAAAGGTGGGAATTTAAGGAGATGGGACCTGGATAAACGGAAAGAACCAGAGGTTGTACAAAGTTTCAGGGAGACCATAAGGGAACAATTGACAGGAATGGGGGAAATAAATACAGTAGAAGAAGAATGGATAGCTCTGAGTGACGAAGTAGTGAAGGCAGCAGAGGATCAAGTAGGTAAAAAGACGAGGGTTAGTAGAAATCCTTGGGTAACAGAAGAAGGGAGAAAATATAAAAACGCAGTAAATGAAGCAGGCAAAAAGGAATACAAACGTTTCAAAAATAATATTGCAAAAATAATATTGCAAAAATAAATATTGCAAAATGGCTAGGCAGGGATGGCTAGAGGACAAATGTAAGGATGTAGAGGCTTACCTCACCAGGGGTAAGATAGATACTGCCTACAGGAAAAATAAAAGATACCTTTGGGGAAATGAGAACCACTTGTATGAATATTAAGAGCTCAGATGGAAACCCAGTTCTAAGCAAAGAAGGGAAAGCAGAAAGGTGGAAAGAGTATATAGAAGGTCTATACAAGGGCGATGTACTTGAGGACAATATTATGGAAATGGAAGAGGATGTAGATGAAGATGAAATGGGAGATACGATACTGCGTGACGAGTTTGACAGAGCACCGAAAGACCTGAGTCGGAACAAGGCCCCGGGAGTAGACAACATTCCATTAGAACTACTGACGGCCTTGGGAGACCCAGTCCTGACAAACCTCTACCATCTGGTGAGCAAGATGTATGAGACAGGCGAAATACCCTCAGACTTTAAGAAGAATATAATAATTCCAATCGCAAAGAAAGCAGGTGTTGACAGATGTGAAAATTAGCGAACTACCAGTTTAATAAGTGACAACTGCAGAATACTAACGCGAATTCTTTACAGACGAATGGAAAGACTGGTAGAAGCCGACCACGGCGAAGATCAGTTTGGATTCCGCAGGAATGTTGGAACACGTGAGGCAATACTGACCCTACGACTTACCTTAGAAGCTAGATTAAGGAAAGGCAAACTTACATTTCTGGCATTTGTAGACTTAGAGAAAGCTTTTGACAATGTTGAATGGAATACTCTCTTTCAAATTCTATATGTGGCAGGGGTAAAATACAGGGAGCGAAAAGCTATTTACAATTTGTAAAGAAACTAGATGACAGTTATCAGAGTCGAGGGACATGAAAGGGAAGCAGCGATTGGGAAGGGAGTGGGACAGGGTTGTAGCCTGTCCCCGATATTATTCAATCTGTATATTGAGCAAGCAGTAAAGGAAACAAAAGAAAAATTCGGAGTAGGTGTTAAAGTCCATGGAGAAGAAATAAAAACGTTGAGGTTCGCTGATGACATTGTAATGCTGTCAGAGACAGCAAAGGACTTGGGAGAGCTGTTGAACGGAATGGACAGTGTCTTGAAAGGAGGATATAAGATGAACATCAACAAAAGCAAAACAAGGATAATGAAATGTAGTCGAATTGAGTCGGGTGATGTTGAGGGTATTAGATTAGGAAATGAGACACTTGAAGTAGTAAAGGAGTTTTGCTATTTGGGAGCAAAATAACTGATGATGGTCGAAGTAGAGAGGATATAAAATGTACACTGGCAATGGCAAGGAAAGCGTTTCTAAAGAAGAGAAATTTGTTAACATCGGGTATAGATTTAAGTGTGAGGAAGTCGTTTCTGAATGTATTTGTATGGAGTGTAGCCATGTATGGAAGTGAAACATGGACGATAAATAGTTTGAACATGAAGAGAATAGAAGCTTTCGAAATGTGGTGCTACAGAAGAATGCTGAAAATTAGATGGGTAGATCACATAACTAATGAGGAGGTATTGAACAGAATTGGGGAGAAGAGGAGTTTGTGACAAAACTTGACAAGATTAAGGGTCCGGTTGTTAGGGCATGTTCTGAGGCATCAAGGGATCACAAATTTAGTATTGGAGGGCAGCGTGGAGGGTAAAAATCGTAGAGGGAGACCAAGAGATGAATACACTAAGCAGACTCAGAAGGATGTAGGTTGCAGTAAGTACTGGGAGATGAAGAAGCGGGCGCAGGATAGAGTAGCATGGAGAGCTGCATCAAACCAGTCTCAGGACTGAAGACAACAACAACAACAACAATGTATGTAATGAATTTGAGCAGGCTTTTCTATCAAAATACTGGTCTGCTGGAATACAAGAAAGACTAAGGCAGGAAGTGTTATATCCTGAGCCTTTCTCATTGTCTGGAGGATCCCTAAAGAAATATTTTGAGAAATATATTAACAAATCATTATACTAAGATGTACCAATTCCCTTACGTGACGTACTCAGAATACTTAAATCCAGATTACCCACGAATATAAGGAATATGCTTCTGTACATAAATGATAAGGACTTAGACTCGTTTATGACCACTCTTGATCATGTTGATTTAATTGAGGGGGACGAACAAAGGTCAAGAGAAATATTCCATCAAATATGACAGATTGAAGCAAATCCTAGCTACAGCGGTAACGGCAATGGCAATAATAGTAACAGTAATAATAGTCACGACCGACCATCTTATCCGCGAAGACATAGAAATGGATTAAATGGAAACAACAATTATTATTGTAATGGAAATTTCAATAACAGTGCCGCGAGGGGCAGTTTCAGGAACAACAGAAATTTTAATCGATTTAATCCTATGTATGGGAATGCAAGACAGTTCTACCAACAGCCGCAGAATAATAACAATAACTACAAGAAACAATCGAGGCAATAGCGACCAAATTCATCTCAACAGACAGAAGGGAATCACGACTCACCACAAAAAACCATCATTACTGAAATAATTGACGATACAAATAGCAATCGTAATACAAATCAGTCAAACTAATCGTGACCGCATCGTGCCCCGGAGGAGCGGTCAGGGGATCTGTTAGGGGCGAGTCAGTAAAAGTGCAAATGTTACGATATAATGACAGTGAGCTATTAACTGAAGAGTTGACGAAAGATTTAACAATGTGTCAGAATGAAAGATCGAGTGTTCCTGTATCGGAGGTATTTGTCTAAATAGAGAATAATCCAACGAATGTAATTCTAAACACCGCCGATTCCGCCAATGTCATTACAGGCGATCTTTTTAGGAGAATTGTTAAGAAGAGGAAGGTACCCATTTTCCCTGTACAAAACAGTAAAATCATCGGAACTGTAGGAGCACGCTCTCGCAATGTCAAAGCACAAACCTAATTGGAGATGAAGATGGGAAATGTAGCAATGAGATGCACGTTCCTTGTAGTAGAGAAGTTATTAGTGCATTGTATTCCTGGTATTGGGAGTATGCAGGGGTACGATTGTAAGATTGATTTTTCGGAAAGGAAAGTTAAGTTTAGTATACATGGAAGAGAGATAGCACTGGACTTAAATAGAAAGGACACGGTGCATAAGAAGTATTGTCGCGGTGCCACCATTCAATTAATTGATACTACAAACGGTCGTTGGAAGGATTTTTCAAATAAATCGATGCAGAATGAAGACTTTAATCAGACAGCAGTACTTAAAGCCAGTGAATCCAATCAGCTTGCCGCAGAACAAAGGCAGCATCTTCATCATCTGTTAGCGGCTTGTGAAGAGATTTTTGATGAGAAACCGGGCATTATCAGAGGGTATATTTGCCACTTGCAAGTAAAGCCACATCAAACTTACTGTCACACGAGCTGTCCGATCCCCTGGCGATTAAAACAATCTGTTCAAAAGGAGATAAATAGAATGCTAAAATGGGACCTGATTGAGCCACCAACGAGTCCATATTGTTCCCCGTTGTTAGTCGTTCCAAAACCTAGAGGCAACGTAAGATTAGTTCTTGATGCGAGAGAGATCAATAAAATAATAGTACCTGTGAGAACCCATCCTGTTTAAGCAGGCTGAAAAGAATTTCTGGACAAACCATTTGACAAAGTATGAAGATCAAAACTAACGTGGGAGGAGAAGATTCGACTAGCACTTGTCACTTTGACTGAAAAGGCAGCACAACGAAAGTTGACATATGATCAAAGGATACACCGGATTCAGACGTTTCATCTCGGAGGAAAGGTTTTATTGAGGCAACACCTGCATTCCTCGAAACTGAGAAAGAACACCAAGAAATGGAATCTTATATGTACCGGAACATATGTTATTGTCAGTATACCAAATTCGGGATCATACTTGTTGGTCTATCCAGATTCAAATAATGATATCAAGAAATTTTTGGAAGGATCTTAGAACTTCGACAACGTATCTGAAGAATAATCAAGAATGGATTTTTATTATTATTTGAGTGAATATATATGTTAATTACATCCGGAGATATTGTAACCTAAAGTTGACGCTTGAGTACCACTCCTCCGCTGTTCAATCGTGTGTATCGGAGAGCACCGAATTATGTAGGGAACGGTAATGGACCTTAGGTACAGAAGAGACTGGAACAGCACATTACGTCCACATGCTAACACCTTTTTATTGGTCTTTTTCACTGACGCACATGTACATTACCATGAGGGGTGAGGTACACGTACACACGTGGTTTCCGTTTTCAATTACGGAGTGGAATAGAGTGTGTCCCGACATGCCAGGCCAATAGATGTTCAATGTGGTGGCCATCATTTGCTGCACACAATTGCAATCTCTGGCGTAATGAATGTCGTACACGCCTCAGTACATCTGGTGTAATGTCGCCGCAGGCTGCCACAATACGTTGTTTCATATCCTCTGGGCTTGTAGGCACATCACGGTACACATTCTCCTTTAACGTACCCCACAGAAAGAAGTCCAGAGGTGTAATATCAGGAGAACGGGCTGGCCAGTTTATGCGTCCTCCACGTCCTATGAAACACCCGTCGAACATCCTGTCAAGGGTCAGCCTAGTATTAATTGCGGAATGTGCAGGTGCACCATCATGCTGATACCACATACGTCGACGCGTTTCCAGTGGGACATTTTCGAGCAACGTTGGCAGATCATTGTGTAGAAACGCGATGTATGTTGCAGCTGTTTGGGCCCCTGCAATGAAGTGAGGACCAATGGGGTGGCGTCAACTTTAGGATACAATATCTCCGGATGTAATTAACATTTTACAATGCAACAAACGGCACTGATTACGTATTTGTTTATATGTTCAGATGTGCTAACAAAACTAACGTGGTTCCATTTAAAAAAAACGTAGGATTGTGTTAAAAAACATACTTCCGTGCATTTATGTATGGTTTGTATTAAACAATTACACTATCCCCTCTCCTCACGTTCGGTCTGTGGAATCGGTTCGTCAGTATTTGATGTGTTTTACGAAATATATCCAGCGGTAACGTTAGGTGACTCACCCTTTATATATATATATATATATGGTTGATAAGTTAAGAGACAGTGAGATTGCTCCTGTGATAGTTTAGTATAATCTTTAGAATAGGTATCAGACTGTAGCATTTGTGTGTGTACGTATTGATAATAAGTAACAGCCATAAGGAGTGTTAATGTGTAGTTAAAGTGCACCTATATTCTCTCAAGACATAACAATCATATGAACATGTCGTGTGAAACTTTAAACGTAGTAATTATATATGGAAGTATGTTGAAGGCAGGACGCGCGCTGTTCGCGTTAGAAACAAGTGAAGTGTGAAGTGAAAGTACAGTCGATAATATCACCGCTACGAACAATTAAAGAGCCTCGCTGGCCACGCAAGAGAAAATTTATTGTATTTAAAAGTTCTCATTTTGCATTCTTTTTCCGTTGAATTAATTTAAGAGTTTTAAATTGAATTTTTAGGAGCTGGGTTTCTTGTGTTTTCATATTTTTTACATGATTTTTGAAAATATGTTTTCCATTAATGTTCATGAGAGAATGACAAAGATTCTGCTAGTGGATGCTGAGTTACATGAGCATACATCACCATTAATGCTGTTTAATTGCAGGTGGATCTGCAAATCAAATAACGATGGTAACTAAGATTAAAAATTTTCAGATATTTGTACTGGAAGAATATAATTTTATGTGTATTCGATGTCACATGCCTATATTTTAAAATTTTCGTCATGTATGAATTTGAATTTTATCCATAATTTCGTACTTGAAAACAAAATTGGGACAGATTCAACTTCCACCTGAACTATATGAAATCGAAGATTAGAGTAAGAAAATTTTTGGGAGGAATAAATTCGGTACGTGCTACAGCTAAATTAAATTAACACACCGTTTCTTTTCCAATACTTTGGACGATCTGCAGTTGTGATTCTGAACAACTTCAAAATGGAGGACGACAATAAAATTTGCGATTTTCAGCATTGATGGGTATTCCAGTGGAAGAATAAATGAATCAATTCCGACTTTGAATTCAATCGACTTCAGTGCCTTAATCCACTCTCTTCCAAGGTTTTATTCAGTCAGAACCTTCTCTCATTCCATTTTAAACTTGTTCCATGTTACCGTCCCTGACCATGTGTTCCTGAGACCATCTTGCTGTTTCTACGGCACATTACCAGCTTCTGTCCTGTACCGCCACTCATCTCCTGTCCTCCGTGCCGCCTCCACCAAATGCTGTACGTCGCCTACCCGCTGTCCGTACCCAGTGTTCCTGTATCGTCGGCTCCACTACGAGTTCTCCGCGTACACCGTCGAAAGAAGAAATTAATTTTTTTAAACACTGTTGTAAATATTTTTTCTGGCTATGTGGCACTTTTCTATCTACCTCATCTATCAGGTTTTTATACATTTCAAAATCACTTTGTTTAGGCTTTCCTATCGTCTTTAACATCTGAGCTGGGGTCTATTCTTCCGGGTTTTCCAGGGTTTCCCTCTGAAGGCCAGCTCCCAAATGGGCATACCTTTTCCGCGATCATACTGATTTATATATTCCCTGGTTATGTACTCGGGATGCGGATATACCCCGGTACATGTAAAAGTCACAGCCTAGATATTCTGGTAACATACAGTTTTTACATATTACCCATACACTCAATGGTAAATTTCTAAAAAACTTATCTTAAAAATATTTCTCTTTTGAATAAACGAACCAACAAAATTTATGGTTTGCTCGCAAAGTGTATTATAATTAACTTTGCTCGCTTCGAGATGGCAATTGTAATATCTCTTTGTATTCTACTAATTATCCCTGAACAATTCTATGAGTGAATTACGTTTCCTACTTGACCAGAATCGATGCGAAAAGTAGTACAGTACTATCACTATTCCACGAGCGCATAATTACTCTTTGTAATACTCTCTCTGGCGTGTGTTGTGGGGACTTCTAGGATTTTCTCCGTGCCGAATAGCCGCATTGAATAATTGTAATTTTGCTATCGAGATTACTGGAAGAAAGAGATTGGAAATACATTTTATGCTAACCAAGAGAATATATACTGAGCAATTTCATCACAGGTGTGTAATGAATCTCCTTATATATGTATCCTCTAATTGTAAATTTGCACGGATGTGTCGTTTCGTCGATAATCAGAAGGGAACTACCGATGAATTGGAAACGAATCTGCAATTATTGGATCGAAGAGCTCCATTATTTCATCGGATAATTAAACTCTATCAAAGCAAACTTGCCGCTTGATCTGAGGTTTCCCGACTGACTACGCAACGCAAGAAAACCAAGACAGTTTATTTACGCAGGATTGCAGATCGCTTCGAATCATCAAGACTGCGGACAAGGAGAGTCATCGTCCGATTCTGATTAAACAAGTAAAGCTCAATTATAACTTTCTTGAGCGACTGTGATGACTGTGATATGGCTGCTTATGAATGAGATCATTAATAAAATACTAATAACTAACTTTCCTCCTCACCAGCAACCAGTACAAAAATGCAATAATAAAATAAACTGATATTGATTGACGACTCCATGTTGTCCTGTGCACTACGACCAGATAACAGGTATACTTGAAAAAAGACAGCATTGGTCGTATATTTTTGACTATCGCAAAATCGATTTTCTGTCACTGCAATATAGCACTGAAGATGGTCACTCAGTGACAGAAAATCGATTTTGCGATAGTCAAAAATATACGACCAATGCTGTCTCTTTTTTCAAAAATAAACTGATACTAGACTGCATCCGAGCAGTGTCAAAGGCATAATAAAAATTCTGCTCCAGTGTCTCTACATCTGAAATGGTCTCTACGTACACGATACTTTTAACATGACCCCATAACCAGAAATCACACGGGTTGAGATCCGGTGAACGAGCAGGCCATGGAACTGGACGCCCTCGTCCGACCCATCGGCTAGGGAAGTCACCATTATGATGCGTCCGGACATTAACGACGCAGTGGACTGGAGAACCATCAAGTAGCAGCCACATAAACCTTCGAATCATCAACGGCACTACTTCCAGCTGGGGAGGCCAAGTGACCCGCAAGAAACGCCGATAGTTCCGACCTGTTAGGGGACGTGGAAGGAAGACTGGTCCCAAAGTGCGGCCGCCAATTATCTCGGCCCACACATTCCGAATGCACGGATGCTGATGATGTTCTGTCACCATACCTTGAGGGTTCTGCATACCATCTCACAGATGACTGTTATGAAAGTTGAAGACATCACTCCACATAAAGGTGACCTCATCTGTGAGTAGGATGGATGTCACAGATCCCGGAATCGTGGTTACCTACTGAAGAAGCCAGTGACAGAACTGCTCCTGATGTGAAAAGTCTGTCGCTAGTAAGTCCTTCACATGCTGTAAATGATAACGTTCAAAATGGTTCAAATCACTCTGATCACTATGGGACTGAACTGCTGAGGTCATCAGTCCCCTAGAGCTTAGAACTACTTAAACCTAACTAACCTAAGGACATCTCACACATCCATGCCCGAGGCAGGATTCGAACGTGCAACCGTAGCGGTTGCGCGGTTCAAGACTGAAGCGCCTAGAACCGCTCGGCCACAGCGGTCGGCAAGTGATAAGGGTAGAAACAATTGTCATGAAGAATGTTCCACACAGTGGTCTGTTTTACCATGCACTGCTGGGCCAAATGCCTGGTACTGACACGGCGGTCGCCTTCCACAGTGTTAACCACATTTTCTCCCAAGTCTGGTGTCCGAACATTTTGGGTACGTCCTTCGTGATTTACTGCTTCCTAAAACAAACCCGTCTCAGAGAAACTATGAAACACTGTTGCGAACACTGAATGCTGTGGTTGTCGTCGACTGGGATAGGTCTCTTGATATATAACTTTGCTGCCCGCCGCCTTTGCCATTTGCCTTTCCGTAAGTAAACACCATATCCGCAAGCTCTCGTTTCGAATACGGAACCATTGAGCACAACGCTGTTCATATCCGATATAAGGTGAGTCAGCAAAAGAAGTGAATCGGGCACAACATTACCAGTTACTACGGCAGGAGAGGGTGCGAGGGCATGATGTATCAGGAACAGTGGCACCATCTAGGGAGAAACCACGCATACAGTAACAGTGTCTGCATGGTACAGCGTCTATTAGACCGCAGTGTCTGTAGCAACGTATGACTGAATAAATAGTCTCTAGCATGGAACATTTTGTGTCGTCTCGTTATCACTGTAGGCTTGTACCATGGGAAGCAAGGACAGGATTTTGTTTGGTGGCCAGTTTCCTCTTCCTATAACACAACTGCACGCATGTGTTAACAGGGTTCTTTATTGTGAAAATTGTAGAGTTGTGGTAAGATCTTATGGGACCAAAATGCTTAAGGGGCTCCGGAAAGCCCTATACTTGCAATGTTAAAATAACGCTTATAAATTACATCTTTCCTCACAAAGTATTTGAGGTAGGAAGTTGAACTTTTTACAGATTATTTATTGGAATATGGGCTACAACTTAACACAGGGATTTTACAAAATTTTAGTTCAGTTATTAAAGATGATTTTTTTTTCAATTGTAATGAAAATTCACAACATTTTTTGCAATTTTTTATTTATATATTCAAAAATATACAGTTTTTTGGAAAAAGGCTGTGTTAAATTATGCAGAAGGTACTGTGTTACATTTACTGAAAGTTTGAAACAAATATGTTTGGAAGATCCTTAGAAAACATGTAATTAGTATGAGAAAATAAAAGTTTTGGGAATCGAGCGACAAAGATTGGATTAACTTTTTAGTGCATTCCAGGTCCATAGGATGGATTATCTTCATCCTCTGCAAACTCCTCCTCCAGCTTCCTCTTGTTCCTCCTCCTGTTTACTCTTGCTTGTATTTCTAGACTCTTTACAGCCCTGTCTGCAGCCCGAAGGCGTTCCTTGTCTAAAGCAAGCATCGCTCGTACCATGTTAGAACCTATCTTCATTCCCATATTTCTTAATACCTTGCACCTTACAATGTTGCCATCATTGAAAGTCGCAACAGCATCATACACACCAAAGTGAAGTGTTTCTATTCCAACAAATACAGTCTTGGTGATTCTCGACCATATAACACTATTTACACTTTCATTGGGGTTTTGAGTTTTTCCGTGAATACACTTTTTCAACAGTTCAGGTGCTGCTAAGTCTCTGAAAAAATGTTAGCCACAATACATACTTTATCTCACATCACTAAAATGTACCTGATGCACACGGACGTTAATAATAACACCATTTGACAGCAGTTTAACAGCGCCACAGTGGGTCACGCCCATGTAGAACACATTTCAAAAAAAATTTAAAAATAGTTGTAGTCTTCGGAATTTAATAAATTATACATCTATTAAAAGGTAATAGTCTGCAGATTCAGAAAACGCAAAAAAGTAAAAATTGAACTTTTCATGATTTTGAGCCTTTCCGGAGACCCTTAAGTCATCGATCCCTAAGCTTACGCACTACTTTAACTTACGTTATGGACAACACATACATCCATGTCCGAGACAGGACTCCAACCTCCGACGGAGGGAGCCGCGCGGACCATGACAAGTCGCCTGAGACCTCGCGGCTACCCCGCGCGGCTGGTTCTTTGTTCACAAGAACATGAAGTTACTTAAGCTAGTCCATGCATTATGGTACAAGCTCTTCGGTCATAGTCCACGGTAGCCTTACTGCTGGTGAAGTACAAAGTCCCGCTGTTTACACTACTCTGGTCGCTCTGCACTAACTGACTCTGAGCTAGTAGCTGAGGTAGCTGTGACTGCGGCTCCCACTGGGCTGGGACTGATGACTCGACTCGTTGACTCGCTGGATGACTGACTGACTGGGCCCTTCGGTCCGCGACGGCGTTTTAAATGCCAGCGGTCGAGAGGGCGTTGGCTCGTTGCTTGCAAGATTCAGGAGACTCACCCTGTATATAAAAGCGTCTCATTGCCTCAGTTTTGCGACAATGCCACTTATTCATTTTCTCAGGTGTTGAATGCTTACTGCTCTATCTAATCGATATAGCCAACATTTTATTGAGATGCACTCTTATACGACAACGCACTGTGATGTGTAGACGTTGTGTCCCAGCCTCATTTCACCGTGTTACATTACGTTTGATTTCGTAATTGGTGTATCAGTGATCTATTGACATGAGTCTATTTAAAATATTTTTTTCTGCAGTCCACTCGATCATTGTTACCGTGAAGAAATAACATGCTACGTTTATTATTTCCAGTTTGGAGATGGTTGTATGAACAACCGAAACTAACCGCCGTTTACTGTGTTTATACACTGAAGAGCGAAATAAACTTGTACACCTGCCTAATATCGCGTAGGACCTCCGCGGGCACGCAGAAGTGCCGCAACACAACGTGGCTTGGACTCCACTAATGCCTGACGTAGTGCTGGAAGGAACTGACACCATGAATCCTGCAGGGCTGTCCATAGATCCGTACGAATAGTGGGGCATGGAGATCTCTTCTGAACAGCACGTTGCAAGGCATCCATGATATCTTGAACAATGTTCGTGTCTTGGGAGTTTGGTGACCAGTGGAAGTGTTTATACTCAGAAAAGTATTCGTGGGCGTGTGTAGTATTGTCCTGCCAGAATTGCCCAAGTCCGTCGGAATACACAATGGACATGGATGAATGCAGGCGATCAGGCAGGCTGCTTACGTACGTATCACTTGTCAGAGTCTTAACTAGACGTATCAGGAGCCCTATATCACTCCAACTGCACACACCGCACACCATTACAGAGCCCCCACCAGCTTGAACAGTCCACTGTTGACATTCAGGGCCCATGGATTCATGAGATTGTCTCAATAACCGTACACGTTCATCCACTCGATGCAATTTGAAACGAGACTCATCCGACCAGGCGACATTTTTCAAGACATCAACAGCCCAATGTCAGTATTAAAGGGCCCAGGCGAGGCGTAAAGCTTTGTGTCGTGCAGTCATCAAGGGTGCACGAGTGGGCCTTCGACTGTGAAAGCCCATATCGATGATGTTTCATGGAATGGTTTGCACGCTGATACTTGTTGATGGCCCATCATTGATTCAAATGGCTCTGAGCACTATGGGACTCTTGAGTCAGAGTTGTTTATTATAATCATCACTGGTGATACTACTCAAAGATTTTATGAGCGTATATCAAAAAAGATGTAATTAATCACTACCAAAACTTACTTCAAAATTTTGTCTCCGTTCATGTCGCACATATAGCTCCTAGAAAGCCAATGAATGTTTTGAAACACGTCTTACTTCCTGATTATCACCAGAATATCTAATGTGAGGTCTAAAATAGTACAAAATAGCCAACAGTCATCTCGTGGAAGTGTGCCCTTACTGTCTGATGACTTTCAACATGCTGGATAAGCTCGATCAGAACGAACAAGCGGTTTTCTATAAATTTATTCTTGCTATCGAGCTAATAAGTGGTGCATCGTGTGTAATATAAAAGTAACGACACTGCTGCTAGAAATCTTTCTATTTACAGAATATACTCTCCTAGTACTGGTCCCCATGAATGTAGCGTCCGTTTGAATTCGGTGAAGTCTGCATTGTGCGCTTATCTATGGCCCAGAAATCTTAGACAAAGAATGTACGATATCCGACTATATGACACGAAGTATCGGAAGTACGTATTGTCTGCTACACTGTCATACTGTCAACTGCCGGCACGCAATGCAGTAGTGTATTGGACATCGTAATTTGGGGGGTAACAGTGCTGCAACGATTAATGATCGAAGATGACTTCAGGTTAAGCGTAAAGAACGATTATAGACACCAAATACTATGAGTGCAAAAGTCGAACCACTTCAGAATATATTGTAACGTGTCATTTACTGTGGACGTTAAACAGAAAGTAGCGGGTAGCCTAGCTAACGCAATTAATAAGTGAACTAAGTAACCGTAATGCTACAGTGTTGGGCAGAAATTAGCAATAATTTATTGAAATAGTGGAGGGCTATGATTAGATATTAACGGTAAATTAAAGCTTAACTTGATTTTTATAGGAGACAACTGAAAGTTGTTCATATTGAAAAGCTTGCCGCTTTTTGAGTTTTGTGTAGTGTTTCGGTCACCTCTAATTATCTGGCCACAGAATCATGACTTGTAGGATGGAGGTGACTGCTCGGTGGGATTGTTGACGTCAAAGTCCTGGCCATATATAATTCTCCGAGTCTTTGGAGCGTGAAAAATTCCGTTAATGATCGTGTGGGGGCAGACATACGTTTTAGCAGACGGCAGTTTGGCACTAGCTCGTGTGACTTAAGGCTAACAAGCGTTTCGTTTTTTCTTTCATTCTCTGAGGTACACGTTTTATACTGGAAAGCATTAAGAGATATGGACTATGGGTGGGTACGTTTATGCTGTGTATTATTTACCTCGACCCTTTTTCTTTGTTAACGGGTGCCTTATATAACAAAACTGAAATGAATGTGTTTATAATGGTAACTTTGTTCCCGTTTTTTGTTAACCGATGCCTTATTTGTCAAATCTGAAATGAATGTGTTACTCTATAATGATAACATAACTATGTTCACTTCGGCGTGTACTGCCGAATGTCGTATTGATGTCATACACAATCCTTTGCAATGTTTTGGTAGGGAAATGCAAAAATGAAGGAGATACTACATACTACATAAGATATAATAGCATTCTGAAGAACTTACCCATAAAGTTATTTTTTTCAGGTAAATAACTCTTAGCAAAATTTATAAAGTGATTAGATATCTGGTAGAAAAGAAACAACCTGATATTTGCTAGATTAAAATTATGACGTAATGAGACAAGTGGTAGAAAAGGAACAACCTGACGTTTGTTATATTAAAATTATGACGTAATGAGATAAGTGGTAGAAAAGGAATAATCTGATATTTGCTCGATTACTGCTTACCTCGGTAGTTGAAAGCACTTCGACAACTTCCTCATCTGGGCTGATGTTTCAGGAGCTGAAGGAACAGTTTTAACGTAATAAATTCGTAAGTAGCTTCCACAGCACAACTGGTAGGTGCGAGTAAGCGTCAAGCGTTACCATGGTTACATTACGACAACATACAGTAAGCACCGTTTCAAAACAGATGAATGTTGTTGGCTGGAACGCCGCTATTATGAAGCTGCGAGAGACTTGATGTAGTGGTTAAGACACTGAAATCGTATTCGGGAGCAGAGGATTTGAAACGACAATACGACTATTGTGATGGCTTAGTTGTGCGTCGTTTTCCTCATTCTTTTGCTCATTCTTTTGTTTTGCAGTCCACAAATCCAATAAACATTAAGTCCCAGAACGAGTGTTGTCAACCTCACTGCGCTTTATATAGCTTCCGGGAAATGCGATGGAGTAGTAATGCTCATCTAGTTAGTCCCCAAACTCTGAGAGATAAATTTATATGACTCCTTAACGGAAAATATGAACTTATGAAAGATCAGTGGAATCGAGATAATGTCTCGGCCCTTCGCCAATCTGATAGAAGAGGATAAACTGGCTGGTCAGGAAGAAAGCAGAGTGGTTCATGAAATACAGCGTACGCCAATATGTCGAACGCTGAATAATTAATTCTTGTTTGCTTTTCATTAGTCCTGACTTGAGTTCTTCATAACCTCAATGAGAGAAGTTATAAGAGACAGGAAATATTCCAACGGCGTTTGAATATCAGAGGGGCACTCTATAAAGCAGAAATGTTGTGTGTAACGTTGGAAGTTAGATAAACGTGTAAAGTTAATGAAGTCCTGGGGGAACGAAGCAAGCCACTTTACAAGTATCTGCGAGCACCTAGCAAGGGACATACCATCTGTGAATGAACCATAAAACTGGCAGGAATTATTCACTGGCAATTATGGATCCTTAATAAGATGTTACCGGAAGATATGTGTGAGGTAGACTAACTCTTCTCTGAAGCTCTAGTCAGGTACTTATCGACTGTAAAACGTGTAAAGAAGTTGTACAGTCACTCCTTACGGCAGAAGATAATGATAGGCACCACACGGTGTCCTTCATCTGACTGTAGTGTTAGTTTCTTACGGACTGTATACTGTACAGTATAGCGTACGAATATTAACTGTTTGCGTTTTAGTAAAAGAAAATTGTGTTACAGTTGCATTTGAATTTGTTGCCTATCTGCTGCTCATTTGTTGTTGTTGTTGTTGGTGGTGTTGCCCTGAGTCCGAAAAATAGTCTGATGGAGCTGTCTACAGTAATCTATCGTGCGGAAATCTGTTAAACTGTATAACTAAAAGAGCCTACGTCCACTTCACCTTGTGTACTGCAGTTGAGCCTTGGCCTCCCTCTACAGTTTTCTTCCTGCTCCTCCCTCAGTTAGCAAATTAACTATTTCTTGATGGCTCAGGATGTTTCTTGTAGTCTACCTCTTTTTTAGTCAAAATGTGCTATAAAGACATACAGTATCCCTTCATTGTTTATCCTGTCTGTTCAGTCAATCTCCAGCACTGTTCTGTAGCATCATATTTAAAAAGAGTCTGTTCTCGTTTTGTCTGAACTGTTCATTGTCCACGTTTCACTTCCTTATTGGGCTACTTCTTAGAAAAACACATTCAGAATAGATTCCTTATACTCTTATTTGCTTTTGCTTGAGCCATCAGCTACATTGCTAACTTGATCTACTAGTTCTAGTGTCTTCTTTCTCAATCTAATTCCATCAGCGTCGCCTGATGTAATTCGCATGTATACCATTATCGTGGTTTCGCATTTGCTGATATTAATCTTATCTTTCCTTTTAAAGACCATATCATCCCGCTGAACCGATCATCCAGGTCTTTTGTCATTTCTGAAAAAATCACGATGTTATCTGCTAATCACAGACTTTTTATTTCCTTTAACTGAGTTTCAATTATATTTTCTGGTTTCTCCTTGGTTTCATTTTCTGCTCGCTCATTGCGCAGGTTGAATAATATCGGCGATATACTGAAACTCTCACTCCCTCCCTTCTAAGTTAATGTCTTCCTTTCATGCCCTTCGACAGTCTTACTACCATACGAGTTATAGATAACCTTAATCATTTCAGACTTACAAGAAATTTGTTCTACAGAACACTGACATAAGTATTCTGATTCTACACATGCTACAAATGTAGGTTTACCTGTCTTCAGTGAACTGTGATCGGCTAGCAGTGAGAACGTCGACTCACTGCCAGGATAGCCTGCTCTCAACACAGGGTCCACGACGATGCGTTAAACAACACAAGCAGCTCGGAGGGCGTGCTTTCAGCATATACCGTAACCTGGACGCTTTTGTGAAATGTGTCAGACACGAAGTCTCAGCAGCTGTAGAGTCCAGTCCCGTTGCAAAGAAAGAGAGTTAAATAAAATTAAGCTCATGCTTCCAGTCGCGGAATCACACTGGTTAAGTAATCATGAGTTCAATGCTGGTAGTAAAATGCCTATAAATCAATAAAATAAAAAGTCGAAGAATTTTATTAGTAAATTTATGCATTAAAAGCCATATTCCCCACCAGCTGAAACCACCGATGGCTCGGCTGAATACACGACCATCAGATGGTAGGGACAAAGTAATTTTGATGGTCACCAATTAGTTACTTCATAAAATACACAAAATGTGGAAACTCTGATGACGTTAGTGGTCGTTGCCTTCAGATTCATGCTACAGCCAGGCTGACACATAAGGAAACCAGCTACGATCGCACTCGGAGAACTGACGCCACTACAGGTTCACCAACCCGACTGCCAGTAGGTCTAGCTGCCCCACTGACGGACAGCAGGAGCCATTTTACTCTCATCTCCCAGTCAATTTGGCTACAGCGGTCTTTTTCAGTCAGAGGATGCACACTGCTGTGAGCGACGATCTCTGGGCCCCATTTCGCTGCAGCTCTTGGCTGGCGTCACTTAATTATCAGTGGCAGTGTGGGACTTGAGGTCATTTTATATGGTACACGCTTTGCCTTATGCTCAACGTACTACTCGCCTTGGAAGATAGTTTAAGGATAAAGAAACCTACATTTACAGCTTTTGTAAATACAGAGAAAGCTTTCGGCAATGTTGACTGGAATATTCTATTTGAAATTCTGAAGATAGCAAGTGTCAAACACAGGGATCCAAAGGCTATTTACAACTTGCACAGAATCCAGGTGGCAATTTAAGACATGAGGGGCATGAAAGGGGAAATAGTGGTTGAGAAGGGGGTGACACAGGCTTGTAGCCTATCCCCTATGTTATTCACTACGTACACTGAATAAGTGGTGAAAGAAACCAAGGAAAAATTTGGAGTAGGAATTAAAGTTCAGGAAGAAGAAACAAAAGCTTTGAGGTTTCCTGGTGACGTATTGGAAGAGCAGTTGAACGGAATGGACAATGTCTCGATAGGAGGATACGAGACGA